>NC_140950.1:146635566-147235566 GCF_014529385.1 Adiantum capillus-veneris
TTCACAATCATGAAATTAATTAGTGGACCTCCACAACTTTTTCTTTTTATGTTATGTTTTTACCACAGCCAGATACTTTTATGAGAGTGGTCCCTTCATCAAGATGTACATTGGTGACTGAAAACTCTTGCAGATGTATGGGTGATTCCTACTTAATTTAAATTCAAAGTCTTTTCTTGGAGAGTTTTCATAGGAGTTTTTCCTACTACTATGAATCTTTAAAAAAAGGGGATAAACTCTAAGAAATGTGTCAGATGCTCCAATCCCAGAAACTGGTAGCATGTCTTTTGGTCTTGTAAGCCTGTTATGGAATGGTGGAGGTGGGCAGCTTGGATGTGGAATGATGCATGGGGGTTTCTGTCACTAAGTTTAAAGTCACATTTTTCAAGCTCAAAACCCAAGAGGATCTAGCCCTTCACTTTGCCTTGCAGTTTTTAAGAGTATAGTTTGTATGTTTCATATGGTTTTGATAGGACCCAGATGGCTAATCACACAATTCCCATGTCTGTTATCAGAGATAGAATGTTGGAGGATACTCTTTCCTTAGTTGATAGCAGGGATTTCATTCACGCCTTCACGTGAAGTGCGAAGTGGTAATAACTCATGTTATTAACACTATATGAGAGTGTTAATAACTCAAATTCACAAGCACCTACTAGAACCGGCCTTTCCTGATAGCCTGGCGGTCGTTTAAGCTACCCCAGCGAAGCCCGACGGGCCAACAGTCATGCCTGGCGGGCTCGGCTATATCCTCCTCTTGCCCCCCATTTTTGGAGGTGGATATATAAACAATGTCTCATACTTCCTCCATCTGTTTTGGCACACTTGTTGGCTTATTTCAAGTCTTGGTTTTCATTCAGGTAGCTTTGATATATTCCTATGTTTTTTAACAACACAAATTGTTACAACTGACTTTCCCTTGGGTGTCTATCCGCCTGGAAATAGTGATGGGGGCTTTTCACAAGCCAAGCTCCCATACCCCTCTTATCTCGTCCCCACCCCATGAAAACCCCTCTTAGGGAGGGAGTCATAAAATGCATTGGAAAAAGTAAGAAAAAAATAAAGTATGATTATGTAAATATATAAGAAAGGTAAAATAGGCCATCTCATGCCTGCGGGGTAGCCCATCCCCACCTTGCCTCCTTTTTCTTCACTGTTGCCCCGCCGTGTGTCCCTTTTCCTCTCCTCCACTCAAAAGGTCAACCCCCTCTCTCTTCCCCTTGTCCTTTCTCCTTTCTCTCTCCCCTCAAGCTACCCCACCTCTCACCAATAATGCATTCTAACTCACCGATAATGCACCCTAACTCACATGCAACTTACCCTGTCTTCCAAAATAGTATACCCCACCCCCCCTTTCTCTCTCCTATCATATCCCATGACCCAAATACCCCCCTCTCTCTCTAAAGGGCGCCATGTCTCTTGTCTTGTAGCTAAATAACCTCACCATCACACTAAACACACACAACATCACCAAGAACACACTATGCACTGTGTGTGCCTAGTGCACACACACACACCCACACCATCACCATCACCGCAATCACCATGCTTGTCTTGAGCATGACCTCTACACCCTTGGCTATGGAAGATGAAGGGCAACTAAATGAAGGATGATGGCCATAACCCTCGTGCGAGTCTTCGCCATCAACTCCCACCTATCCACCATGTGCTCTACCACTCTCTCCCTTCTCATTCCCCTACCCTATGCTCCCCATTTCATCGCCTTATTCTCTAAATAAAGCTTGAGGTTTTGTGAGTATATTTTCTTGCAATGTTTTGCCCATGTGAGCTGTGCGGAATCGCCACCTAATCTTGTGTTTGGAGTGATCTTGTGTATGTGTGAAGGGTGTGCGGATTCGCCATCCTTTTGTGATGCCTAAGTACTAAGCCGCTATACCCCTCCCTCTCTCTCTCTCTCTCTCTCTCTCTCTCTCTCTCTCTCTCTCTCTCTCTCTCTCTCTCTCTCTCTCTCTCACTTGATCTCATTCCCTTTCCTCTTCATCATTACTCCCAAGCATCCATCTCTCTTGGATGAAAACTTTGTTATGGTGGTGTGTTGTTTGCGTCCTAGCCGCTGAAGCTAGGTGGTGCCCCTGTTTGCTTTACCATGACAGGCTCGAGGTGCGCCATTCGGTCCCCGGTGTTTTAGAGGCCGTCGGGATTCGGGGTTCGCTTTGCTCCCATCATTTGGTGCCCCCACTGAGGATCTTTTCATGAAACCCTTCAGTTTACAAGACTGAAACCCCTAAACTATTGTGAATGGATGAATGGCTAGCAGGATTTGCTAATTGGACGACAGAAGAAGAAGAGATCCAAGCACAACTAGACGAACTCCGCATCTCCATCGAAGCTTGAGTGCCAGGTGTAACGCTAATCGATTTGCAATGGGAGAGTCAACCAACACGCCAAACCCAGTGGATATACATAGGCCAAGTGCCAAGAAGAAGAAGGAGAAGGTCGAAACCAGGTCCGCAACCTACAACCAACCAACAACAACAAAATGGAAGGAGCTCTGCACAATAGAGAATCAACACTATTCTACTTTGAGAACCGGGTAACTCAAGTCACCGAGGTAATTATCACAGTCAGTTTTCAAGTCGCACCTGATGTTGCAGCACAGATAACAGAATCATTGGCTCACACTCTCACTAGAGAAACTAGGGATCTACTGAGTTTGTTTCAGGAAAGAACTCCACCCTCTCCCACAAGCTTGGACAGTGACTAAGCACCTCTAAGCTTCACATGAATCAGTGCAACCTACCTCAAGACAGATCACACATACCAACACGTGTACGCTCAATCAAGGTAATACTGGACTTGAAGGCTCACTACCAGCACGTCATTGACACCATGCTGGGTGGGGAGCGGTTTTTTGAGGTTCTGGCATCAGATCAGCCATTTGTCTTACCTTTGGTACAAGGCAATGTACCGTTTGAAGTTTTAATCTATGTCCTAGTATAAGAGGGTATACACTGTTAATCGTCGTGGCTCACGGACACCCTATCGCCTACGACGGACACCGTAACCGTATTATTTATTTAAGTAGAGTCAGGCACCGGGCTTGTCGGTCCAATAGAGAAAGGTAGAGTGATCGCCGATGAGAGGCGCACTCTAACACGAACATGCTAGGGTTAGTTGGCTAAGCATGGGCGCCCAAGTGTGAATGGGGTGAGCTCACATAAAAGCCAATTAAACTTAAAATTGAGTCATTCTCTCATTGTGCAATAGAAGCTGCTCTTGCTCCATCTCCACTTTCTCCTTCACCATCTCCTTGTGTGTGTGCGTGAGAGAGAGAGAGAGAGAGAGAGAGAGAGAGAGAGAGAGAGAGAGAGAGAGAGTGTGAGAGTGTGTGTGCGATCGAGCGTTGCAGCGGCACGACGGCGGCGAGGCGGTTGAGCGCGGCACGACTGCAGCTTCTTCTTCATCGCGGCGAGGAATCCACTACGAAGGCGAGCGTAGAGCGGTGAGTGACACACCCTTTGCTCTCTTGAGCTTGCTAGTTTAGGCTTGTTGTGTGCTTGGAGCCATTTCTGGCTCGCACATGGTGTATCGGCAAGTCCTTTGCTTCGACAGTGCGGCAAGGAGCGCACATTTTTGGCGCCGCTGCCGGGGAAATGCCCTACACTAAGCTCGGTTAAACACTTTACGCTTTCTTGTGGTGCAATTTCTATCATAGGAAAGGTAGGGAATGAGTGTGTGTAGTTGTGTGGAGAAGGATTTGTGAAGAAGGAAGGTGTGTGGTTGTGTGGAGAAGGTTTTTTGTTACACTGTACTGTCTTTTTTGTTTTCTGTTAAAGAAGGAGTTACATTTTTTTGCAATGTACTGTTAGAATTAAGGTATTAGCTATGGAATGTTAGTTCTGTAAGGTTCAATGTTAGTTCTGTAAGGTTAGTTTTGTAGATCTGTTAGCTACTGTAGTACTGTGTAAACAGTGTTAGAGTGTGTGTGGTAGTATCTCCATTAGCTGTAAGTAGATAAGGTAGGTGTAGGTCAAGTGTGTGTGCGCGCGTGCGTGGTCGGCGACAAAAAATAAAAATAAAAAAAATAAAATAAAAATCTTTTTCGAAAAAAAAATAAAAAAATCCAAAAAATAAAAACGTGAGTGAGGGGGAGGTTAGATTTTTCGAAAATAAAAAACGTGAGTTATAAAAACGGACGAGTTGGTTTGTATAAAAGTTAGATCGGGATTGTGATCATTTACCCAAGCCCAAGCCCAAGCCCAGGCCTCAGTCCTCAGTCTTATGATATATACTAGACTCACTCTTATATATATACCCTACCTCCTCAAGAGGGAATGAGAGCATGTGGGACAAGTCCTCCACTCTCCTCCCTTCTCTTCCCACTTGCACCCTTAGACTTGCTATTTGGAGCCTAGTTCCCCAGCTAGGAAAAGACTGTTTCGGGCTTTTCTGGAGCAAAATAGAACCAAACGGTGGGCTGTAAAGCACAACGCATCCCTCCTAGCGATACGCTCGTTTCGAGCTATCACACGGCCCATTCCACGACACGCTGTAAAAAATCTAGCAAAAAAACAAACAAAAAACTAGTCACAAGGCCTCCTAGAGCAGCTTTTTGACACCTTAGGGTATCAAAAGCACATGCACTTACGCTCTGGGCGGGTGCTAGAACACGAGCATATTGAGGGTTCCTCTGTTCATACGGACACCCATTACCCATCCACGATAGGCTCTAGACCCTCAGCGGGGACACAAGGTAGCACCACCCAAGACCCTAAAATAGCCGCTAGTGATTCCTCCTCCGACTTAGAAATCATGGAAGCATACCCTACCCAAAACACTGAGAGAGAAGTCCATGCACCTCCCGAAGCTCCACAGCCTAGTACTAGTATGTTTAGCCGTTTCATGGAAACATTAGGTAGAGCTACTCGCTCGGAACCTGATGCAAATGAAGCACACGAAGGGGGTGGGGAAGTGGACTCTCCTTTCACATCGCACGTGGACCCCACACCCCCAAAGAGTGTCCATGTGGATATCCTGCCAACTTCTTACCAAGAAGGCCCTGTTGAGCTGCCTCCTTCAGAAGTTCCCTCTAGAGTACCGTTGGTGACAAGTAAAACCACGGAGAGCAACATTGCTTCTACCTCACAAGAAACCGTTAACACGTCGACTCTAGAAGGATTGTTCATTAATGATCATTGGACATACGACCTCCACACTGAGGTGTTGACATATCTACACTCTGGCCACGCCTACCATGTAGGATGGATAGAGATTGTCAATCCACCTCTAGTGCCACGAGCATCGAAGATCAACAAAAAATGATCTGTAATGTTATCCATGGCATTATTCAATCGGAAAGGCAAAACCGAGGGGTAAATATACTCTCAACTGGCCCCATGAGATTTCTGGATACGAGCAAGGCTCAACAGCCTACTCTATCACAAATGGAGACTCCTCTAATGAGCCCCATGGACCCATCTTACGTCATTTCACCTGGGGTCTCTATGCAATCTGAGCCTCCGAGTGACAACTTTAGCTTCCCTAACTTGGCTCAACCCTCTATTAAGGAAAACACAGTGCTCACTCCAGGGATAAGCCTGACAGAGAATGTACCGATGACATCTACGGTTAGCGCAGTGCCACTACCTAGTGTCGTAGTACCTAATATGGGGCCTCGACCGTATGTGCCACTAGCCCCTTATGCACACATGGCCCCCACACCTCCAATTGTACCACTTGTTTATGCTCCTCGAGTGCCGCTCCCTAGCCCTTATCCGAGTGGACCTATGCCCGGTTATGTTCCATATCCTGCATCATCCACACATATGCCAAGACCGGTACCCGTCCCTCTCCCACATATGATTCCAAGAGTAACTCCACCGGCCCTGCCTCCTCACATAGGTGACTTGGCAACGTTTGCTCAAACCATAGGTCGATCTATCGCGGAAAATATGCGTCATGCATCTGATAGAGAGCCTAGAAGTAAGGCAGTACAAACTGCCAAACTCACGCAAAAATTCAATGGGGACGAAGATGCTAGAAAACACATTGAAGTGTTTGAACAAGTATGTGATTCCTTAGGGGAACGCAAAGAACTACATAAGTGCAATGCCTTAAGCTTGACATTAAGTGGGAAGGCAGGAGATTGGTATAGAACCCTAAGGGTGGACGAGAAAACAATATACCCTACCCTTCGAAGGTTGTTTCTAAAGGAGTACATACGAGAAGGTGTGCTTTGGGGTGTAGCATCTCAGCTACAGAAGGCCGAACGTAAAGAAGGAGAGTCAGTAAGGGACTTCATTAGTCGTCTAAAGCACTTAAACTCTCGCTGCCCTGTAAATGAGCGCTTCAACAATAACCAACTGCTTGATCAATTCATTCGAGGGTTAAGGAATGAAGGAATCTATAATGGACTAGTGATTAGAGGTATCACAACCTGGGAAGATGTCACTGCCAATGCAATCCAATTAGAGGACAACTTGATGATAGTAGGCATGAGGGTGTCTACTGACACGAGATCCACTAGCTCACAAGCCATTGAGTATGAACCCATGACTGCAAAGCCCATTGCCAATGAGCCAAAGGTATTTGAGACATTCTTGATAGACCTCACCAAGGCAATCCAAGAGTCTCTTAAGGATAATCGACCCCCTCAAAATAGTCACATGTATCCAAGAAGGGAGCAACAATGGTGTTCCATTTGCTTAGGTCCACATAGCACTAGTGAGTGCCCTACGTTTAGAGTAAAATTTAATGGAACTTGCAACGCATGTGGTAGGTATGGTCACCAAGCTAAGGATTGTTTGATGATCAAACGTATGATGGCAAATAGACCACCTGTAGCCTGGACGAATGCACCTCGAGCTCCTGTATTGATGCCTGCTCCACCTGTTGAGCAACTACCGCAACACATGGTCCCTAGATCTCAAAATATTGTACAAGCTACACCGCTACCACCTCCTGTGCTAGGACCGCAGCCCCTGCATCCAAGAGTCGCCCCTATGAACCAAGTGGGTTGCGAGCCATCAAATGCTTATGCAGATGGCTGTGAGGAGGAAATAGACACTAGTATTGCCTACGGACTTGATACATTGGAAGAGTGTCCTATATACTACATGGAAGATTGTTGGGGGAAAGTCAAGCCGGTTTATCAAGCTGCTGCTCTCGCATCCAAAGGTCAAAATATCAACACCCAGGCTAGGAGGCCACCTCTTCAATGCTACGAGTGTGGTGGACCACATCGAGCAGCGGAGTGCCCTATTAGGCTGCAAAAGAATGCTGCACAGATGCAAATGAATCAAGGGATCACGTCTGCAATGCCAATACTCACATGTAATCATTGTGGCATAGATCACTTGATTTCCCAATGCCCCTATAACCCAAATACGCCTAAAATCACACCCCTAAATTTGGTCGAAATTGCTAGTGTGACATCGCCAATACCACCCGTCGCACCCGCTTATGCGATTACACGGTCCATGCTTCAAGGGCCAGGCCATATCCTCGAAGAGAGAGATACCGCGTCAGTTATCCAAGCAAAGAAAAAGAAGACACGAAGGAAGAGGTCGCAAAATACGGGAAATTCAAAGCCAAGTTCCAAAACAAACATAGGAACAGGAGATGACCCCGTGTATATGAATGACCTCGAGGATGATTCAGATTCAATCGAGACAATGGAGACTAGAACCAATACCACAAAGGGAAAGACCGACAAAGAAAACCGTAACATGGAACCAAATGAAAACCGAATAAGAGAAAACCATAAAGAGCCTCTGAAAACACCACAAGTGTTTCCAAATCCAATCCAAGACCCCCAAGATAAACCGCAGGGGCAAAAAGGGAAGAATCGTAAAAAGAAGATTGGGACATACCCAAACCCAATAGACGAGATTGAGCAGGTGAAACATCTAAGAGGTTTAGTGGAGGAGACTCAAGGGAAACTAGAACCAGAACCCATGCATGTCAAAATTCATGACACAGTGTTTCCCACGCAAGTTCATTCACCCCACATGAACCATAGACCGTTAGCCATATCTAGTATCATCCAAAAAGGGAGTGAGGACGGGACATCAGAAAGTGAGCATACACCCTTCTTGTTGGAAAGGATGTTTAACGAAGGAATACTTGATCCCATTGAGGAATATGAGATTCCATCCTCACCAGTTCCTAGTCAAGGACCTACACCCTGCAAAATGCCAATGAATGTTGCCAAACTAGTGGACTTCATGTCTTCTGAGGTCCGAACCACGATCATAGCAAAGCTCTATGGAGATCCTGAGTTATTCCTTGCACTTCGATCATTCCTTAACGGAGAGCTACAAACGGGATTACCGCAGTTTGCGCAACCAAATAGGCCTGACTCGATTATGATTGATGAGGAAAATCATGTGCAATCACTTGACTTAGATGGACACGAGTCTGTGATCGAGGTACCCATTAACGAATTAGGGCAGTATTTTGAAGGCGACGAGTCTAATGCGACCCTACCCATCACTACCAAGGGATTAACTATAAAGGGAATTCTTGATGGTGGTGCGGGAGTTAGCATCGTTACAAAAGATTGTTCGGAATCCATGGGAAAACCCCGCCTCAGTGTTACTAGCATTGTGGTAAAGATGGCAAATGGTACCATAGCCAAACCTATGGGGATGCTCAAGGATCTTAAGATCAAAGTTCTAGGACACAAGGTACGACATACGTTCATTGTAATGGATTTCTCTAAACACCTTATGTCATATGAAATGATTTTAGGACGACCATTCATGAGGGAAGCACAAATGGTTCACGATTGGTCTAAAAATCATGTCTATTTGCAATTCCAAGACTCTGTCCTTAGGGTGGATTTGGTGACTGGTAAGGTACACCCCTTAGGGAGTAAAACCATTATTGATCATCGCTCTGACACCACAATTCACTCGGCCCCAGTACAATATTGTTACACTTGTAAGAAGGATACAGACATTGGCCAAGATTCTCCTTACATGGATGTGTTACCGGGTATGACAGAATCAGACAACGTAGACTGGGTACACCTAGCTGCGACCATAGATACCTGGGAAAATAGAAGAACCACTTGGGTCACACCAGAGGGGGAAGAGGTACCACAAATTACACCTCTGAACATGATAAGTGCCATACATGCATCTTCTAAGGGCAAGGCAATTGTAGACCAATCTGACAGTGACACCGATAGCTCAATAGAAGACTTTGACCAACACGACTCAGACACTGACTCCCAGAGTGAAACGGATTCTGAATCTCATGAATTAGAGAGTGGAGCAAGTTCAGAGTCAAAACATTCGGAAGGACCGAGCACATCAACCGATGATAGCTCCTCCGAGAGTGAAGAGGACACCAACGAGGACTCCTTTAGTGAGCCAGATCTAAATGCAAATCAAAAGCAGGTCTCAAATAAGAAAAAGAAAAACTTTAAGAGGCGTCGATATCGAGCCAATGTACGTGCTAGGATAAAAAGGAAGAGATCCTCAGCAGAATGGCTCAGTTATATAGGAGCATGTGATGCTCATCGAAAATTGGTAGAAGATTGGGGTGAATATCTCCAAAATGTTATGTGGTGTAGACCAAGACCCCATGACATAGCCCAATTAGAGATCATAGACAAGCCAAAGTTGAGCCGCACTGCAAGGAGACGTCAAAACCAAGGGTTAGCTCGACAACACAAGAAAGCAAAAATAGAAGCACAGACCAAAGCACAACCAGAATCCACAGACTTGCATCCTGCACCAGAACATTTCAAATCTTACACCACAGGGGAAGCAAAGGTTGTGTACACAAAAGCCCAAAGAATACCTATCGATGGGAATAATGGAATCTATGATGGTCCGGCAATAGTTAAAGAAATAGAATTAGCCGACCCCGGTGAAGAATCAAAACCTGTTTTTATTGCCCAAGACCTCACAGAAGTTGAAGAGGCGGTCCTCAAAGAGCTTCTCAAGGAATTCAAGGACATATTCGCTTGGACATACCATGATATGAAAGGTGTTCCACCTTCTGTGGTCCAACATACAATCCCTATGATTAGCACTGCGAAGCCCGTACAACAAAGACCCTGCCCGATGAATCCTAAGTACGCAAAGATCATTCAAGAAGAACTAGAAAAACTTATCAAATGTGGGTTCATATATCCTATTGAACACTCTGAATGGGTGTCTCCAATAGTTGTCGTGCCAAAAAAGAATGGGAAACTCAAGGTGTGCATGGACCTCAAGAAAGTTAATGCAGCTACTAGAAGAGACCATTACCCCCTACCATATTCCGAACATGTACTCGAAAGAGTTGCAGGCAAGGAAGCTTATAGCTTTCTAGATGGGTACTCAGGCTACAACCAAATCACGATAGCGCTAGAGGACCAAGCTAAAACTGCCTTCATCACGGAATTTGGCGTGTTTGCATTTCGTGTGATGGCTTTTGGCTTAACAAATGCCCCTGCTACATTCCAACGATTAATAAACACTGCTTTTAAAGAATATTTGAGAGAGTTTTGTGAAGATTTCTTAGACGACCTTTGTGTTTACTCTTCTTGGAAAGAACATCTATCATATTTGTGGAAGGTGTTTGAAAAGTGTAGGTTATATCGTATCTCATTGAACCCGTTCAAATGCCAATTTTGGGTCAAGCATGGAGTTATTTTAGGGCATATAGTATCTAAGAATGGTATCTCAACCAATGAGAGCAAAATTAAAGTGATTCTAGAGTTACCACCACCAACCAATTACAAGGGAGTTCAAAGGTTCATGGGACACGTGGGTTATTATCGACGGTTTATTTTATTTTTCGCTGAGATAGCACGTCCTTTGTACAAGCTTCTCATTGAATTTAAATGGACTGAAGAGTGTGACCAGGCCTATGAACAATTGAAGAAAACACTAGCAAGTGCTCCGATTTTAAGGACACCTAACTGGGATGTCATTTTCCATGTGCATATTGATGCATCAAACTTTGCTATTGGGTGTGTTCTCACTCAACCAGGAGAACATAACTTGGACTATCCCATTAGCTTTGCAAGCCGTCAATTGAACGATGCTGAAAGGAACTACACCACTACAGAGCAAGAAGGTTTGGCAATGGTTTATGCAGTAAAGAAATTTCGCTACTACCTTCTGGCAAACAAGTTTGTATTTTATGTGGATCATCAAGCGTTGCTGTATCTGGTGAACAAGCCATGCTCCACAGGAAGAATCACACGATGGTTGTTAATTCTTCTGGAGTTTGATTTTACGATTGTAGTGAGACCTGGTAAAAGGCATGTCATGGCTGACCATTTGTCTCGCATACCCAATGGTGAAGCCCCTATAGGAGTTGATGATGAATTACCCGATACTTCCCTATTCATAGTTGAGACTATGCCTGAATGGAGTGAGAACATTGTTAACTTTTTAGTTAATGGTTTTCCACCCAAGGAACTTCGTAAGGATATCGCTCAAAGGCTAGTAAAAGAATGTGAACCCTATTGTTTGATTGCCGGAACTCTGTATAGACTAGGCAAGGACGATATTCTTAGGCGTTGTGCCCGCGAGGATGAATATTTGTATATCTTGCAGGAAGCACATATGGGCATAGCAGGAGGACATTTTTCAGGAGACCTGACTGCCAGAAAGGTGCTGCAATCAGGCTATTGGTGGCCAACTTTATTTAAGGATGCATCACTTTTTACAAAAGGGTGTGATGAGTGCCAACGTTACAAGACCACACAGTGCAAAGACAGAATGCCTTTACATCCTATTAAAGTAACCCAACCATTTGAAAAATGGGGCTTACACTTTGTAGGTCCAATTAGTCCCGCAACTCGCAACACTCAATCTCGATATATTCTAGTTGCTACGGACTATGTAACAAAGTGGGCTGAAGCTAAGGCTTCACAAAAAGCTGACGCGAGGACAACAGCTAAGTTTCTTTTTGAGAACATTATCACAAGATTTGGTTGCCCTTTTGAAATTGTTAGTGATAATGGTACCCATTTTATAAATGAGGTAATAAGAGAGCTTACCACGACCTTTATGATATCCCACCATAAGTCTATACCTTATTATCCGCAAGCTAATGGACAAGCCGAGAGCACCAACAAGACTCTAATCTCTATTTTAACCAAGACGGTAGAAGCTCATCGCACTGATTGGGATTTGAAGTTGACATCTGCTCTATGGGCTTATCGTACTGCTTATAAAGTGGCTATTAATTGTACGCCATTCAAAATGGTATACGGCCAAGAAGCGGTTATGCCTTGGGAGTTTGTCATTCCTAGTCTTAGGGTAGCTTCGCAAGAAGGATGGAATGGTAACCCCTTAACCGAGCGTTTGTATATCTTAGAAAAACTAGACGAAGAGAGACAGTTGGCTGTGCAAAATGCTCTTGTGGAAAAGGATAGGAGAAAGAAGTGGTTTGATCGCCATGTGAAGGACAAGGACATCAAAGTTGGTGATAAAGTCCTTATGTATGGAGTACGTAAAGAGAAGAAAAAGTTGAAATATGCTGGTAAAGGACCATATAGAGTATGTGAAATTACCCCACAAGGTACCCTTCGTGTGGAAACTCTTGATGGAGTTGAAACCATTGGATTCCTCAATGGGAGTAAATTCAAAAGATATTATGATCCTTTAAGCCAAGAAGAACTATGGGCCATTCATCAAAAGAAGGCCGCCAAAGCACAAACCGAGTTAAACAAGATACAAGCTCAAGCTGAGGCTAAGGAGCGACAACAACGTATAAGACAAAAACGAGAGGCTAACCTTGGAGTCACAAATGCATTCCACGTGGAAATCGAAGAGGATTGGTTGGCACACCTCTACGATACCCTATTGAGTTAAATAGTGCCTATGGAAAAGTGCTATATAACGCCTTATTGGACACGGGTGCTAAATATAATCTGCTATCCTATGGGGTGTGGTGTCAGTTAGGGAAGCCACCTCTATCTGAGAGTATTATCCAAGTCAAGGGTGTCAACAAGAAAAAAACTACGGTTTTTGGAATCTGGCACACTTCTGTCAGTTATGACAATGGAATTGTAGCTCAAGACTTTTTGGTCATGCCAACTGGAACTATGGAGGGTAATATAAACCTAGGCCGCACGTGGATGATAGCCACCAAATGCACTATTGATTGGGGGACTGGGGGTGTTACAATGCAAAAACCAACTCTTAGCCCTACCACTCAAGCCATAGTCCCTAAGATATTGGCTAAGGAAATAAAACCCAAGACATTGCATGTCCAGGAGGTTGAACCATACATCCCCATAGCCCAACTCTCTAGAGCTTCAACTGATGTAGTTGAAAGAAAGCTTGAGACACACAAGAACCATCCTAATATAACAGAGAAAACATACAAGTGGGTCCCTAAATCTTTTGTAGTGAGCATGGTTGATGCAAAAAAATGGAAACCTCGTAAGAACCGTCCCACTCACTCCAAGAAATGTAAAGAAACATTGCGTTGGATTCCTAAACGACTATTGGAAGCCCAAGGATACTATGAAGGAAATGATCAAATCTGGGTGCCCAAACGTAAAGTGTACTCTTACCTGTCACCTGGCCCATGTAAACCCAATCCTGTGGCTCCAAAACAAATTGAAGAATGCGGAAAGAAAAAAATCATGGAATGTTACACACCCACTCTAGAGCTAGTTTGGGTACCAAAGAAAGAACGATTTGTTCCACCTAGCTAAGGAACAGGGAAATCAAATGAAGCTTCTTGCTCTTCATGTAGTTCCTATACGCAAATAGAAGCTTCGACACAACCTCTACCTACCACTGTACATATCCAGACAAGCACGAAAGAGTTTGCACCTCCCGGGGTAAGTTCACCACCTACAACAATGTTGCAAATAAAATCATGGGAGAGTACCTTACCACCCTTGCAACTAGATGAAACGCATAGGGCGGTCGAAAACTATTGGTTAAAACCTTCACCCACAACAACTTGGAACAATTGGTTTCAAAAGGTGACGACCTCATTCCAAAAGGTATGATCTACCCAAGGAAGGGGGGAGTGTTTGCTAACATCAATCATTCACTCGCTCCCCTCTCAATCTTCCTCCCTGACCTCTCAAATCCAATCTTAGGGAATGTATATATATAGCCTTATACTCACAAAAAACAAAAATAGTAAAGAGCAAGAGCGACTAGCAACGAGAGAGCACCCTATGAGATCTTACATATAAGTCCAAATTCACCGTGTCAATTCAAGCAACACACAAAACAACTCTTATGTTTTAAAGGCCTAACCAAATCTATCTGTATTGTCAAAAATGGCTACTTCACCAGAGGTATGCACTTCTATTTTTGATGAAAGGTCCCCTTTGTCTTTTCCTCAAGTGTTCTACGTATGCTACCCTATACTTTCTTGCGAATGGGATTTGATAGAGAGCCTTGAATGTGAGAGAAATTTTGAGGAGTTAGAATGGCTGATACGTCTATGGCTAACTAGTGATCCCTACCCAGTAGCCAATGTGTCTCCAGTGGCATATGATTATTCTTTTGCACAAGATGAGTATCCACGCATTGCGAGGTTCTTGATTAGCATGCTTGCACAAGAGGATGATGAAGAGGAACTAATAGAGACCGAGGAAGACTATGGCCTCACGGAAAACGATTTTATTTATCTAGATGATGAGGATAGAGGCCTAGCCTTAGGGTGGCCACCCGGTTTATATAATATCCTCTTTCCTTGATTCTAAAAGGGGTGACAGATAGGTAGGTTAGGGGTCTAGATTGTGTTTTGAGTTTGTTTTAGGAGTTTTAATTTTTCACACTGACATGCCTCCTAGAGGTATAGTGCCTGTTTTTGGATGTGTTAGGTAGGACTTATATGGATCTCCATCCACATGGCTGAGGACATCTGCTTCAACGAAATGAGCCACTCCATACCTCCAGGTGTACTACTTTCCATGATTCATGTTGGTGGATATGTGTAATTGCTAATAATGATTTTTCATGCTTTGTTTGAGTGCAATAGTTATGATTGTTATCTTCCATTATAGATGTATAAATTTGTCTTTGCTTAAGTTGATTGAACTCCAGTTTAATCTTATGGATGAGCCTGGAGATTAGGAGACCGTGACTTTAGGTTAACTCATTTACTTGACCACTAGGCCTAGCTAATAAAATTATCCGAGTATTTGAGACCTTAGGAATGTTTTAGGCAGAGAAAGGCTTTCTCACTTAAACAACAAAAAACACTAGTGCGAATACCAAGGAAATGGAAGCAAAAAAAAAAAAAAACATAAGTGCCACAAATGAAAAATCTTACGCTGGAAGAGAAATCCTGGCTTGAATTGGTACTTCACTCACATGTATTGTCTATGGTACTAGAGCCCTAGAGGTTCCCAGTGTGGGCGCTTTTCCTTGAGAAGCAAAAAAACCCGGACATACAAAATAAGCACACATGTCACATGATTGTGACCCAACGTAAAAAACAAAAAAAGAAAAAGACTTCCATTGAGCTTACAGTTAACATTTCAAGCTTTTGTTTGCACTTGTGAGAGCGAGTTGGCTAATCAAAGCTGAAAAGCATAATTAGGGAATCTTGCATTTAGATAATCTTCTTAGCTTAGCTAGTACTAGAGTAGTTGTTTTAACCTTACTCATAGCTAACTAATTGATAGACTCACCCATAAGCTCAAAAATCTTGATTAATTAATTTACTCAAAGTGCAATTTATTTGTCCTTAATGGCAGTCTAACATTTCATAAATCTTGCATTTACTCATTTCCACATGTACTTTACATTCCCCTCATGATTTATGGCAATATAATTCCGCTTGCTAAAATAGTGACTTTGCCTTGCAGATTCAAATCTAAATGCTCTACAACATGGACATACCAAGCTTCAACTCAATAGCTTCCGAGGACGGAATCTACATCAGGAAGGGGGGCAATGTTAACCCTTGTGGCTCACGGACACCCTATCGCCTACGACGGACACCGTAACCGTATTATTTATTTAAGTAGCGTCAGGCACCGGGCTTGTCGGTCCAATAGGGAAAGGTAGAGTGATCGACGATGAGAGGCGCACTCTAACACAAACATGCTAGGGTTAGTTGGCTAAGCATGTGCGCCCAAGTGTGAATGGGGTGAGCTCACATAAAAGACAATTAAACCTAAAATTGAGTCATTCTCTCATTGTGCAATAGAAGCTGCTCTTGCTCCATCTCCACTTTCTCCTTCACCATCTCCTTGTGTGTGTGCGTGTGAGAGAGAGAGAGAGAGAGAGAGTGTGTGAGAGTGTGTGTGTGCGATCGAGCGTTGCGGCGGCACGACGGCGGCGAGGCGGTTGAGCGCGGCACGACTGCAGCTTCTTCTTCATCGCGGCGAGGAATCCACTACGAAGGCGAGCGTAGAGCGGTGAGTGACACACCCTTTGCTCTCTTGAGCTTGCTAGTTTAGGCTTGTTGTGTGCTTGGAGCCATTTGTGGCTCGCACACGGTGTATCGGCAAGTCCTTTGCTTCGACAGTGCGGCAAGGAGCGCACATACACGCCTCCTTGTAAAGAAGAAAAAAAACTTTTGCAAGTTAAGAAGTGTGTCTTTCTAGCTCTCTCTCAGTAATCATGGCAAGTGTAGCATTTCCAACATTTAAATGAAAGAAGGGGGAGGATTTGGTAACAGACTTCCTAGATGACTTTCAAGTAGCATGTGTAGTGAGCAACAAAGATACGGATGAATCCCGGGTTAGAATCTTTAAGCATTTCATGAAGCTAGAAGCTAGATCATGGTACAATGCACTTCCACAAGCAACCAAGGATGACTGGGAACCCTTAAAAACCGCTTTTAAGAGGCGCTTTGGGGAAGGTACCACTTCAGAAAAGTTGTGGGACAAGTTGAGAGACTTGAAGCAGGAGGGTCTTTTAGAATATGCCACCTATGAGTCCAAATTTGTGGATTTGTGGGAACGGTGGGTTGAGTCACTGGCAAGGGGGGAAGCCGCACCCGATTTCCAAAAAAAGATCGGTTCACGCATGGCTTATGGCCGCTTCTCAAGGAGAAGGTGAAAGGTAGATTCTCGGCTACGTACGAGTTAGCCCCCGTTGAGATTGCTCGCCTTAAGGACAAGAAGCTGCGAATGAAAGCCAAAGAAACCGGGTCAACAGAAGCAGGAACATCGCGTCGACCAGCAACTACGACAACCACTATACCACCACCACCGGCTCTTGGGGTAAGAGATGACCAACAAGATATGTTGGCCCATATTACTGACCAACTGCAGAATTTGTTTGTCCACTTAATACAGCAAGGGAGGAGTCAAGAAAGAGATCAAGACCCTGGAAGAGCACGACGACAAAACAGGGAGTATCATTGCTACAACTGCGGAGAAGACGGTCACAGTATGTACTACTATCCCAAACCACGACAAAACTATAATAGAGGAGGTAGAAGGAAGCAATTGTCACCCCCTAGAGAAAGAACACCCCCACCCCAAGCACCACTCCCACCAACACAAATTCTACGTCCACCCCAGACACCACTACAAGCATCCATTCCACCTCTTCCACCAGCCCCACCACCTGATCGCCCTGTAAACATCATAAGGCTAGAAGAGAAAGGAAAATCCATACTAGTGGATCCACCCAGAGCAAAGGAGAGGGACAAGGGTAAGGAGAAGGTAACCTTTTTAGAACCACTTGAAGCCATGACTGTGAAAAGACCTAGGAGGGAGAAAGCTACACAATCAGATGATGAGAGAAGTATGAGAGGAGAAACTAGCAAGAGGCCATCCAGGCCACGACGGAAATTGGGCATCACCGACTTCCAGCTAGGGGAAAGTTCTAAGCCCTATGATCTAACATTGGATGTGGCAGAGCAAGGACCTAAGATTACATGGCCACAACTGCTACATCTTGCACCAAAAGTAAGGCGACAATGGTCTAAAATGGTAAGTACAAGACGCTCCAAAACAAAGGTAGCCGGAGCAATTTCGGGATGCAACATGGATGACATCCTTCCAATTGTCGACATAAACATAAAAGGAAAGAAGGTTGGAAACACCTACATTGATGGAGGTGCACAAATCTGTGTAATGAGCGAAGCTATGATGCTTCGATTAGGGCTCGAGGTTGACAGGCCTTCTCCATGCAAGGCAAAGATGGCAAACAACGCAAAAGTAAAGTGTGTGGGTGTGGTAAGTGCCGTGAAAATCAAAGCTTTCAACACTGAGGTAGAGGTAGATGTTTTTGTAATGCCTACTAAGGGGGAGGGCTATCCACTAATTTTGGGAAGGCCATGGTTGATGGCCATGAAGGCAAAACAGGACTGGGGTACTGGCCTTCTACGCATGACCGGTAAGAAAGGGGAGACAATCTACTACGACATGAGGATTGGCAAGCAGAAGCAAATGAATCTAGAAACATCGGCAGATGAAACCACTAGCGAATCTTCCAGTTCTGAGGAGGAGACCACATCCACCGACGAAAGTGACAGTTCCATTGATGTGATGGGTATCATTATGAAGGATCCACAAAGGGTAAGCACAACTGGTGATCCATCACCAAAAGGGCAACCCAATGAAGAGGAGAGCAAATCACCTGGCCTAGGAGGAAGTAGGTTGAAGGGTATGTTGTCTACGGAATAACACTTGAGGAGAAAGATAGTTTTTTGCAAATGTTGATGGGATTTCCTAACCTGTTCATTGAAAACTATGAAAGAATCACAGGCATTACAGTGGTGGAACATCATATTAAGCTGAAGGAAGGGGTAAAACCAGTTATGCAAAAGCTACGACGACTGGGGGTCATACAAGAAAAGGCACTCTTGGCCGAGGTAAGGAAAATGCTGGAGGCGGGATTCATCTATCCTGTAGAAAACTCAGAATGGGTGTCACCCGTAGTGGTGACGCCTAAAAAGAATGGTAAGTGGAGGGTCTGTGTTGACTACAAACCACTAAATGCAGCTACAAAGAGAGACCATTTTCCTCTCCCTTTCTTGGATGAAATTATGAATGAAGTAGCGGGTTTTGAATGCTATACCGTCTGTGATGTTTATTCTGGATACTTTCAAATATGCATAGCCTTGGAAGATCAGCTAAAAACCACTTTTATCACGCCATGGGGTTGTTTTGCATACAGGGTTATGCCATTTGGTCTCACAAATGCACCTGCCACATTCCAAAGATATGTCACATATGTTTTTCAACCGTTCTTTGGAACATCCATAAGAGTGTTCATTGATGATTTTTGTATATATAGCTCCCGTATTTCACATTTAGAAAAGGTAACTAAAGGTTTGGCCAGGTTGCAGAGCCTAGGTGGACAATTAAATGTGGATAAATGTCACATTGGGGAGAGTGAAGTCATTCTACTAGGCCATGAAATTTCAGCAAGAGGTATCAACGCCGACCCAAGTAAGGTGTCCACACTCATAGCCCTACCTTCACCAACGACCGCACGTCAACTGGTCTCTTTTCTACAGAAGGTGAGGTACTTAAGTAGATTCATACATCTACTATCACAACTTGTTCTACCACTGCAACAACTCACTCAAAGATCAACTTTCACTTGGGACGAGGAAAGCGAACATCACTACAACAAGGTAAAGGAGGTCTTAGCCACTCTGCCAACTATCTCACCACCTAAGTGGGATGAAAATTTCTATGTCACCTCAAGTGTTGGTGATGACTCATTGGGGGCTGTGCTACTCCAAAAGGATACGACGACATCTTTCATGAGGCCAATCTACTCCTCTAGTCGAATGATGACAGCAGGAGAGAAAGGTTTCACCCATGTGGAACACTTAGTCCTAGCTCTTAGATTTGCAACTACAAAGTTTAGGTCATATTTGCTGCCTAAGAAATTTGTGATTCTAACCACGGATGAAATATTTCCCTATGTTGTACAACACATGGATGTGTCTGCTAGGATTACTAAATGGCTAGTTCGTCTGCAAGAGTTTGACTACACTGTACAGGTAGAAAGCACGACAAGGGCAAGTTTGGGGGGACTCATGACCTACCAAGTCTTTGAAGGGAAGGAGAAGCAATCTAAGGGAGGAGAAGTCCGATTACCTCCAGTACCACCAATGGTAGAAGGAGCATACTCTCTCTACTTTGATGGAGCCTACAAGCGAGCGTCTTACAAAGCAGCTGCATGTTAGGAAATAAGACGTAGCTAAATAGATAATGGAGTAGATTACTTAATGGAGAGAGACAGATTTATATACACGAGATTATAGAGTAGAGAGAGAGAGAGGGTACACACGATATACGTGGTTCACCCAATGTGGGCTACGTCCACGGGAAAGCAGCCACTCAATGGCTTTAGTACTTCAAAACAAGAAGTAGTTTACAAAGGGATTATACCCTTAATGGAGCTCCCGCCTTGCTTCACTCTCACCACCTCACACTCACCTTGTTGCATCAACTTCACACTATGAAATGTGTGTAGAAATGGCCTCCTTTTATAGGCCAAAAGGGCTGCCCTCTCTTATGAGAGACAGCCATGTGTAGCCGCCCTTGTGCGAATAAGTCCAAATCGGACCCTCCAATCCGCCCATGTGTGGCCGCCCTTGAGAAGACAAGTCCGCTTTTGAATTCGGCCACCGGCCATTGAATTCGGCCACCAACCATCGGTCACCAGCCATTGACTTCCGACCACCGACCACCGGCCATTGACTTCCGACCACCGGCCATCGGCCATTGACTACCGGCCACCGGCCAATCGACCGGTTGTTTTCCGACCACTTTCCGGCCGCCGTCCGGCCATAATATTCCGACGAAAAAGAATATTCTGGCGAAAAAAAGTCTCGGGGGCCTCCGCCCCCAAGGCCTTTAAAGTTGCCCCTGATTCTTGTCCGTGAAAATTTTGGTTTCCGGTGAGTGATTTTCCTTCACGCACGATGGCTTCTCCTCATAATGGGGGCCTTACAAATGTGCGCTTTTACCACAGAAAATTACAAGGGTAAATCAGGCTCCATACTTAACACTGCAGGCATATTGGTCTTTGATGACAAAGGGACAAAGGTGTTTTCGTTGGGCCAATTGTTAGATTCACATTCTAACAATGGAGCTGAGTATGCAGCACTAACCAAGGGTCTACAATGGTGCGTCTCACAAGGTGTACAACGCCTTAATGTATTTGGGGATGCTCTACTTCTGGTAAGGCAAGTAAATGGAGCATGTACATGCAAGAATCCTAGTTTAAGGACTCACTTAAGTGGTGTAAAAACCTTGTTGGGTAAGTTTGAAGAAATTCAAATACACCATATCCCAAGGGCTCAAAACCAAGAAGCAGATGCCCTAGCAAGTGAAAGACTACAGGAAGTGGTGGTTGGAGCAATAAAGCTAAAGCTCCCTCTATTTCAAGGCAGTGATGCCTTGCCTGACATCATGCATTTTTTTGGAAACAGGAGAATGCCCATCAAATTTAACAAAGGGACAGAAGCAATGGCTGACGCGGAAGGCCACAAGGTATCGACTCATCAATGACGGTTTGTACAATAAGGGTAAGGACCAAATACTCAGGAAGGTCCCTCTCTCTCAAGAAATCATGGAAGTAATCGCTAGTTGTCACGACGGGGTTTGTGGTGGTCACTTTGCCCTAGACATAACAAGTAGGAAAATCTTGCAGGCAGGCTTCATATGGCCTAGCCTCAACCGTGATGTACACCACTGGTGCAAAACGTGTAAGTTGTGTCAAAAGGCCGGCACTAGGTCACTTATGCCTGAACCACAGACACCTATTCTCTCATATGGCCCATTTGAAAAATGGGGTATCGATGCCATTGGGCCATTACCTAGGGCCAACTCAGGAAAATTCTACATTATCATGGGGGTCGACTACATGACTAGATGGGCAGAGGCTACAACCACCACTAGAATCACAGCGGTAGAGGTAGCTAAATTTATCTATGAGCACATATGTTGTAGGTTTGGCACACCTTTAGAGATCATCTCTGATAGAGGGCCAGGTTTCAGAGCAGACTTGGTAGGAGAATTAATGCAGAAACTGGGCATTACAAGGAGGCACTCTTCACAATATTACCCTCAATGTAATGGCCTAGTTGAAAAGGTAAATGGAATGGTTTCTAAAATTATTACCAAGCAGGTAAACAATCATCCTGGAGATTGGGATAAGTATCTACTACCAGCTTTATGGGCCTAAAGAACTTCATTTCGTACATCCTTGGGATTCACACCGTATCATCTAGTATTTGGTAAGGAAGCAATCTTGCCCATTGAAGTGCAACTACAAAGTCTCAGAGTAATGGCAAGCCAGCTTCAACAGCCCAACATGCATTTGAAAGATCACATCATCAACTTGGAAAGACTGCAGCTGGACAGAGAAGAAGCAATAAATTATTATGCAGCACAAGCAGAGCATAGACGGCTTAGCTTTAACGAGCATCTCCGAAAAAAAGAATTGAAGAAAGGAATGTTGGTGCTCTGCTACGACAATCGCTTCGACACGCGCAAGGATAAGAAACTCCTACTCCAATAGGAAGGTCCTTTCATCGTCAGGAAAAAGTATGCCAATGGAAGCTACCAGCTTATGGAGGCTGATGGAAAACTTCATAAAACCAGGGTAAATGGTTGGCAACTTAAACCTTATTTGCTTCGATTTGACCAGGCTCCACCTATTGACATTCCAGATGAGGACACACCATCAGCCGCCACCTCCAACGATAATCATCAAACAGATGATCTAGAGACATGAATGCCTCTAGCCAAAAGGGGAGGGCTAATGATGGGGGCTTTTCACAAGCCAAGCTCCCATACCCCTCTTCTCTCGTCCCCACCCCATGAAAACCCCTCTTAGGGAGGGAGTGATAAAAGGGATTGGAAAAAGTAAGAAAAACATAAAGTATGATTATGTAAATATATAAGAAAGGTAAAATAGGCCACCTCATGCCTGCGGGGTAGCCCATCCCCACCTTGCCTCCTTTTTCTTCACTGTTGCCCCGCCGTGTGTCCCTTTTCCTCTCCTCCACTCAAAAGGTCAACCCCCTCTCTCTTCCCCTTGTCCTTTCTCCTTTCTCTCTCCCCTCAAGCTACCCCACCTCTCACCAATAATGCATTCTAACTCACCAATAATGCACCCTAACTCACATGCAACTTACCCTATCTTCCAAAATAGTATACCCCACCCCCCCTTTCTCTCTCCTATCATATCCCATGACCCAAATACCCCCCTCTCTCTCTAAAGGGCGCCATGTCTCTTGTCTTGTAGCAAAATAACCTCACCATCACACTAAACACACACAACATCACCAAAGAACACACTATGCACTGTGTGTTCCTAGTGTACACACACACACCCACACCATCACCATCACCGCAATCACCATGCTTGTCTTGAGCATGACCTCTACACCCTTGGCTATGGAAGATGAAGGGCAACTAAATGAAGGATGATGGCCATAACCCTCGTGCGAGTCTTCGCCATCAACTCCCACCTATCCACCATGTGCTCTACCACTCTCTCCCTTCTCATTCCCCTACCCTATGCTCCCCATTTCATCGCCTTATTCTCTAAATAAAGCTTGAGGTTTTGTGAGTATGTTTTCTTGCAATGTTTTGCCCATGTGAGATGTGCGGAATCGCCACCTAATCTTGTGTTTGGAGTGAGCTTGTGTATGTGTGAAGGGTATGCGGATTCGCCATCCTTTGTGATGCCTAAGTACTAAGCCGCTATACCCCCTCCCTCACTCACTCTCTCTCTGTCTCCCTCTCTCTCTCTCTCTCTCTCTCACTTGATCTCATTCCCTTTCCTCTTCATCATCACTCCCAAGCATCCATCTCTCTTGGATGAAAACTTTGTTATGGTGGTGTGTTGTTTGCGTCCTAGCCACTGAAGCTAGGTGGTGCCCCTGTTTGCTTTACCATGACAGGCTCGAGGCGCGCCATTCGGTCCCTGGTGTTTTAGAGGCCGTCGGGGTTCGGGGTTCGCTTTGCTCCCGTCAACAGGTTTGGGTAGGGAGAATCCTTGCAGACAATATAGGTGGTGCAAGTGCTTGGGGCTCATTTCTATGGTTGGAATGGAGCACTCATGAACACTACACCTACTATTGTTTGTTACATATAGTTACCTCCCTTGGGTGTCTATCTGCCTCAAAACAGGTTTGGGTAGGGAGCATCCTTGCAGAGGGTATAGGTGGTGCAAGTTCTTGGGGTTTATTTCTATGGTTGGAATGGAGCGCTCCTTATCACTACACCTATGTATTGTTTTTTACGTATAATTACCTCCCTTGGGTGTCTATCCGCCTGGAAACAGGTTTGGGTAGGGAGTATCCTTGCGGAGAGTATAGGTGGCGCAAGTTCTTAGGGCTCATTTCTATGGTTGGAATGGAGCGCTCCTTCGAGTTGTTACCTCCCTTGAGTGTCTATCTACCTGGAAACAGGTTTGGGTAGGGAGCATCTTTGCGGAGGGTATAGGTGGTTGCAAGTGCTTGGGCCTCATTTTTTGCTTTATGTTTATATGTATATTATTTTACTTTATTGTAAAATTGTTCAATTAAATTAATTTTTTCAAAAACTTACTATTTTTACTATTGTATGAATGTATAGGTGGCTTGTGAACTTGTCATGGACGCCAATGCTTGCTCTTAAAACATCAATGCAGCTACTTCTAGTCGCCCATTGACTGGTGGTGAAGTATCAAACAATGGAGCTTCCAATGAAGGGAAGTGCAACGCCGTCGGTGGTAAGGTGCTAGGGCCTGAGTGGCAATTTACTGAGAATGCAAGATCATTTATAGATTGGTGTTGCAAATTATGTGGCAAAGAAAAATCAAGAGGTGCACCTCGTATTAGGGAACACTTCCTTGGATCAGGGAATGGAACAACTAACAGGTCTAATGGAGGTAGATGTAATGGTGTAGGTCATGAGAGTGCTATGAAACGCTTGAGAGATTTGTTAGGAGGTGTAGCCAATGCAAAGCGGCCTAGAATATTGACTCCAAGCCATTATGCTTCAGAGCACCGAGGCAGTGCTGCCTCAACACAAGGCTGACAAAATAGTGGTGCACCCTCCATGCCGACCAACACACACACACACAAAGAGCTAGCACTCAAGATGGATCGCTTGAGTACCATTTTGAAATGCATAGAAACGAGGAAAGTAAGTCTAGAGCAAAGCTTTTGATCAATTGCTCTTGAAGAGGCACAATCTGCTCTTGCACAAGCTATTTATTTTACAGGCGGTTCTATGTTGATGGTCACACAATATTCATGGAAGCATGCATAGAAGAAGATTGGTGAGTATGGGCCTGGCTTTTCCCCTCCATCATATCATCAAATGCTGACAACCTTCTTGGATAAATGCTTCGGTGACACCCAAAAAGAAGTTGATAAATTGATCTTGAAATCAGTTGATCAAACAGGATACACTATAGCCAGTGATGGATGGTCAAATGTCCAACACAGACCACTGATTAATGTTATGATATTGAGTCCTCGAGGGGAGTTCTTTATTAAATCGGTTGACAACTTGGGTGAGATAAAGTCAGGGAGCTATATAGCCGATATAATCACAGAAAAATTTCATAAAGTTAGTGTCCAAAATGTAGTAGAGGTGATAATGGACAATGCCAAAAATTGTAGAGCAGTGGGTTGTCTCTTGGAGGAGCGCTTTCCTAGCTTGTACACGTTTGGTTGAAATGCACATAGCTTGAATCTTGTGTTGTAGGGTTAGTATAAGAAAGAGAACATTGATTGGTTCAACATCATTATAGGTAATTCAAGGAAGGTGGTGAATTTTATTTTGAAGAGACTACATGTGTTGGACATGTACTGGCAATGTAAGTCCACAATATTGAAGCTTCCATGTGAAATCAATTTTTGCACTAACTTCTACACTGTGGAGAGTCTTTTGCAAAATAAAAATGTTGTTTTGGAGACATCTTTTTGTGCAGGCTCCTATGAGTGGGAAGCAGAGCAACCAGTATGAGTAAAAACAAAGGTTCGATATGTGAAAGTGCTTATTGATGATAGACACTTTTGGTCTGATGTTGGGGACACATACTTGGTGATGAGACCTATGATGATATCTTTGCGTCATTTTGATCTTAAGTTACCGAATATAGGGAAGGTGTACATGGGTTGGTATAATGTTCAGGAGAGCTTGAACTCTCCTTCAGAGCCAAAAAATCATTTGATCAAGCCCTAGAGAGCACCTTTTAATAAGGCTAAAAGAGATATCTTAAATAAGTATGTACATGCTCGATGGGTTAGTGCACATAGCCCACTACAAAGTGTTGCTTTTCTTCTTGATGTAGAGTACTGGAACATGGATTGTGATGATTTAGATGAGGAGGTGATTGAATACTTCTATAATGTGGTAAGTAATTTCTACAGCAATCCAGATGATCAAGCCCGAGCAGTCACCAACCTGAAAAAGTATAGGGTAAAGGATGGCCTTTTCAATTCGAAGTTTGTGCAAACCCTTGCGTCAGAAAAACCATCATGGAGATGGTGGCTCATGAATGGTGCTTCGACACCTACATTGCGTCGATTGGCTATTAGGGTTCTTTCACAGGGTGCTACCAATTCAAGTTCAGAGAGAAACTGGAGTACTTACATCTATGTACACTCGACTATTCGTAATCGGCTTCTCAATGATCAGGTTGAGAAATTGGTTTACCTATATTGCAATCACAGGCTACTTAGCAACATTCAATCAGAAAGGTATGAAGAAGATAGACCACGTTGGAGTGTGGATATGAATGAAGATGACCAGGAGCAAGGGGAAGAGGTGACAGTTGAAGAACTTGAGTTTTATGAGCTTGGTGGATGTTCTTTGCTTTGTTGCATTGATCTCTTTGCTCCATTATTACAAAAGACTTTACTTTTGAATACAAATTCACAAATTCAACAGAAAATATCAGGACACATCACATTGTGTATTAATTGCTTTGCCCCATGACTACATCATGATAAAATGGTACAATTTAACTCAATGGTCCATGAATATACAAAAATTTCCATGTACATATATCAGATAATCCGAAAGAGACTACTGTTACAAAGGTGACCAGAGTAAATCAAAATCTAGGCATCATCTCACGAAGTGGACGCAAACACATCTCCGAGTTGAGCTCTAACATATTTAAATGCTCACTCATATTCAATAATGTCTTTCTTTGCCTAGGTGGTTGTTGTAAGTAGTTTTTCCGCATTATAGAGGCAATCATGCCGCAGTCAATTTGCTTTTGATTTTGCCATGTAATGCTCTGAAAAATATTTGCACCAATCACATAGTTTCTCAATGCAGAAAGCAATTGCATAGGTGTGAGTGGCTTTCGAATACGGACAAGCAACTTTTGGGTTGCAAAGCTCAGAGGACCCTCCAAGGACGTAGGGCATGCTCTGTGGGTTCTTTGATGTTGGTTGCTCACTTCTCAATGCCAACTCACAATGCCAACACCCACTCAATGACACCCACACATGGCACATCTTCCTTAGTGAAGTCAGTCATGATGTTCCATGGGTGCAAGTTACAATGTATAATTCCTTTGTTGTATGCATGTTCCATGGTCTTCACCAGAGCAATCCATAAAAGAAGGCGCTCAATTGAGTATATGCTTGCACATCTCTAACTCTTGCTATGTGGGAGGGTGTCCAGGATCTTCTTTTTGAGCCGCCCGTATGTTAGAGAATTTTCCTTTGGGTGGTGGAACACACTCTAACATGTCACTTAGATCCATTCCATTGAAGTGAGGAAAAACAAGGGACCATGGCTCTTGGTATATTTGTGCAGTGCATCTAACGATGCCCCTATGGAACAATTGCACGCTCGCCTCTACAACAAAAGATTGGCAGCTCTCTGCTGTATCTCCTTTGAATTCTTTGACCATATATTGCACTTCTAATGGCACCCAAGTGACTCCATCACTTGTGCACTCTAACACAACTCCATAGCGTCCTTTCCCAAGATTTCGACCATGTTTGATAGCTTCAAGTGTGAGGTAAACACCAATGGCACACTGAGACATAAAGCGGGTGTGTAATAAATGATCCATCCCAGCTTCTGAATTTGATCTTGCACGTACTGTACCTTGAGAGGAGGCTATTGAATAAAAGATGGTTCTAGCTTTGTGGTTATGGACATCTTGAGCATCAATATTGCACGCTCTTTTTAATTCTGACCTCTCTACACCATATATTAGTCCAATGTTGTAGCTTGGCTAGGTCTGCATCTGTTGGTGCATCAACACCCAAATCTCTTAAGCATTGTGCCATATTGCCCACAATATTATCTATTAGCCTATGGATAGCCTTTGCTTCTACAGCTGAGAATTGTGCCTGAAATGCTTCAATTATCATATCAAAGAACGATCTCTGTGTGTCCCACTCTCCAATAAAAAAGTGATCTCCTCCATGGTCAGGGCACATATACACGTGATCAACAAAGATTTGATCTTGGTTTTTAACTCCTTCATTTCCACAGGATCCATGTTTGCTACAATCAACACATACTTTATGATTTTTAAAGACAACATAACGTTAAATTTTATAACAAATATATGCATCATGCATCGAAACTGGCGACAACACTAGCTTAAAGACCATAGGCAATCATTCAATGAGAGTGACGACACCTCCAACCCAGTAGTAGAGTTGATGCCGAGACCAACACTGAACTAACCCAACAATATAGGACATCATTTAATGCAACTAACAACACATCCAACCCAATAGTAGGGTTGATGTCGATAGCAACACCGAACTAAGCCTAAAAAGCAGGGCATTGTTTGATGTAACTAACGACACCTCCAGCCCAATGGTAGAGTTGATGCCGAAAGAAACACCAAACTAGCCTAAAATCAAGGGCATCATTTAGTGCAGCTAACAACACCTCCAACCCAATGATAGGGTTGATGCCGATAGCAACACCGAAATTAGCCTAAAAAGCAGGGCATCATTCGATGAATCTAAAGACACCTCCATCCCAATGGTAGAGTTGATACCAAAAGAAACACCAAACTAGCCTAAAAAGCAAGGGCATCATTCGATGAATCTAACGACACCTCCAGTCTAGTAGTAGGACTGATGCCAAAAGAAACATTGAACTAGCCTATCAGCACGTATATCACTCATAAAACACAGAAAGCAGTCTATTAGCTTGTACAACAACACTCCGAGTCTAATAATAGAACTGATGCCGAAAACAAGGTTAATAGAACTACATATAAATTGAACATAATCAACTATGTGTTTAACGACACTTCCAATCCAAAATAGAATTGATGTCGAAGTGAACACAATCGACACGTTATAAAACAGTGCTGGATGGTCTAGCGTTTCACTACAACACTTTCGGTCCAATATTAAGAGTGAAAACGAAGTTAAAAGCAAGATCAACCTACTTTTAAAATTACAAAATGGAATTATTAAAAAAAAGTATATCAGTTTAAAAACAAAATAGTAAACGAGCTTACGAAATTAAACTAAAATTTATACCGTAGTTTTCTTTGTTCCTTGTGAGGACTCTTTGGTTGGATACCCGTGCAAATCAAAACTCAGAGGATAGAATTGTGAAGAGAATGGGGGCCCTAGGGGCCCTTTATATAGGTACCCTGGGAGCCCGCCGGGCAACGAAGCAGGACCGTGGAGGTCGCAACCCTCGGGGTATCTGAAGTATACTGACAAGGCCAGGCGTGCAACGAAGCTATACCGGCGGGAAAATCTCACTTAGCCTCCCGGTCTTCTTTAAGTCACCATGCTAGTTTTTGTGAATGTGAAGACTTGTGCATTGAGAATTTTGGTAATTAACGGTGTGAGCACAGAAAAAAAACGCGTGATCACGTGAATTTGAAATCCCTGGCTGATAGAGTCCTCGAGAATAAGGTTTTATTCGTCATCAAGAGGCTGCAAGTGTGATACCCATTGGATCAACTCATGTAACATACATGTAAAAAGATAAAAGGATAGCATTTTCCGAGCGAGAGAGAGAGAGAGAGAGAGAGAGAGAGAGAGAGAGAGAGAGTGAGTGACTAAGCGGACGTGCATGTTCGTGTCTAGCAAAGAGAGAGAGTGCCAGACATAGGGAGAAAAGGCATATTAGTGAATGTGCTCACCGGATTCCAAAACAATGCTCACCATGAATTGCTCGCCAAAAAAGCACACTGTTCACAAGATTATTCTTTTTAGCTAACTAGTTTGGCACCCACACAAATCGATTGGAGAAGGTTATGGAAATGGGACTCGATCTATTTGTGGGATGATGAGAAATTCTTGTTGGAAAGAGGTGCAAAATGTCCCATATTGCAGATGCACCTCAAATGGACTTATCATTCCCTTGATCTCGATATAAGAGATGTCATGGCAACTTTGAGCTTCATGTGATACCAAAACTCCCATGTGCAATACATGTGTCATCTAACCTGGTCATACTAGCCACTAGCCATGCACAAGCCTTTGAAGCTTTGCGTGGATACTCATAGACTACCTAACCAAGTGTGAAACACAATCATACTTACCCCTAAATACCTAATTAGAGTAATGACTCTATGCATTATCCTTGCTCTTTAATACTAGGCTTTACTCTTTGAAATGGCTCATGTGAGGATTTTCAACTGAAGCCAGCACATCTAGTACAAGGAGGGATAGTGAAATCAATATACAACGGGATCAATATTCAAAGTGTATATATACTTAGATGAGACCTATGTAGAATACATGCTCTACCGACCTGTAAACTGCATTTCTCTGATAAAGGAAGTAGAATTCAAAATATGTGCATGAGAAAGAGATGGGTGGCCGCTGGAGAAAGAGGAGATAGAAGGGGTGGCTAATAAGATGGGGGAAGTGCCGGAGGTCGAAAGAGTGTGCACGATGTCACGGATGGTGGGGCGTGCGCTGGGATCTAGCTGACAACATGCCAGGCCTACTTTTAGCAGAAGCTCCAGCTGGATGCGATTGAAGCGGTCATCGAGTCGAGGATCGGCAGCCTCTTCAAGGGTCGAATTCTTGAAGAGGAGCGAGAGAGATTGGAGAAAGGCTGTGGAGATGCGGCGACCGGTGGCAAGCTCGATGGCAAGCACACCCAGGCTATAGATGTCCACCTCCTTGCTGATGATGCCCTGGTCTATGCACTCCGGGGCGATGTAGCCCGGGGTTCCGGCAACGGTAGCAGTCTGCAAGATGTCTTCCTCGAAATCGAAAAGCTTTGCCAGGCCGAAATCGCCTATGCTAGCATTGAATTCCGCATCCAGCATCACATTGCTTGGCTTCAAATCCCTGTGAACTACCACCTTCTCCCACTCTTCATGCAGATAGAGTAGCCCTGCTGCCACCCCTTTGATTACATGATACCTCCTCTCCCACCCCAACACTTCTGCCACCTCCCCTATCCATTGATCCAAGCTTCTGTTTGGCATATACTCATACACCAGCATCAACTGCCTGCGCCCATAACTCCATCCCAATAGCTGCACTAAATTCTTATGCCTCATCCTCCCCATGCTCATCACCTCTGCCTTGAACTCCTTTTCCCCCTGCTTTGATCTATGAGACAAGCATTTCACTGCTACCTCTTTCTGTGTCCCATCCTTGGATCTTATCACACCCTTGTACACTTCTCCGAATCCACCTTGCCCTAGCTTGCAATCTTCACTGAATCCCCTCGTGGCCTTCTTAAGCTCTTTATATGGAAACTTCTGCGGTCCATACTGTAGATTTGTCAGATCATTCATGTCCAGAGTACCCTCTGCTCTCCGGCGTCTCCAGCGCAATACTGCCACTAGCCCTACAACCAACAAGACTAGAGCGGCAAGAGCCCCGACTGTGGAGCCTAATATGGTGGAAAGAGGTATGGTTTTTGGGAATTCGTTTGAATTGAAATTCCATTGAATGACACAGTGGGCTTCTAGGATTGTACCCATCGAAGCAGAGAAGCCCACATAGACAGTGTCTGGGAGGTAATCGCTCAAGTCGATGGAATAGCCCGAAATAACGGGTTTCGTGGGCTTTAATTTTGACAGGTACGATCCTTGATTGGCAAGAAAGACATCAAGGGTGCGGAGATGGCCATCGTAATCGATCCAGACGCTGGTGTTAATGCCTAACAATGCTGATGTGTTTGTAAGCATAACTTCAGGGCTGAGGGACATGGTGAAGATGGAGCGGACACTGCCGTTGACGTCGATTCCAACATGGTTGGCATCGGGGTCGAAGCTATCTTTGAATGTGTCGAGCTCGATTGCAACTACCTGGGCCTGCTGTTCCTGAAGAGTAGCCTGGGAATCAAAGAGGCCAAGCCATTGGCCAAAGCTATTGGGGAGATTGAGAATAGCTGGCTTTGAGCTGAGCATGAAGGTCATGCCGCCGCCGGAGTTGGGGGTGCCGCCGCCCATGATGGGTCCCATGTTGATGAGGAAGGACGTGTTGAAGGAGGCCAAGTAGTTGTAAGATTTGTGGCGGAGCTGCATCGGTTGGGAGTAGGTGATCTGGCCAGAGCTGTTGGAGACATCGCTGGATCCGGAGTTGCGAGTGATTTGGAGGGCCTGGTTATCGACATTGGAGTTTGTGGAGAATTGGAGGGACTGGTCATAATTGGGGTGGAAGGTTAGGAAGGAGAGTTGGAGGCTGTGAGCGACAGGAAAGAAGCTGGCCGGGAAGGAGGAGAATATCAGAATTAGGAGGTGGGCGAGAGGGAAGAGATATAAATGTACAGGAGGGCGGGAGGCGCTGGAGCTGGTGCAGGAGGAAAGAGCCATGGATTAGGAAGCAAGGGGGGTGGATAGATATATGAGAAGAAGCACTGCACACGCGCGCGCATGCACACTGCACAGACGAGAAAGAGAGAGAGAGAGAGAGCGCTGGAGTCTGTACGCACGCGCGCAGAGAGAGAGAGAGAAAACAGCACAATGCACATTGCACACGCTCCCTGCCACACACATAGAGAGGAGGACATAGAGAGAGGGCGTAGCTTCCTTTGCAATATGATAAAGTCAAAGTCAAGCTCCCCCGCCGGCCCTCCCCCTTCCGTTGCATGCTCTTTTCTGTCACACCAGGGCCGAGGGCCCCAGAGTCCGAGACCCAGCTCGAGCCCATCCATCAGGACTAAATAACACCGGGAGTCCCGGACGTATTTCCTAACCGAAGAAAATAAGAACAAACGTTTTCAGGTCAAAATTTGAAGCTTTTGCAGGTAATTACACTAAAACTTGTGAAAATTTCCCGGTTTTCTTGAAGGCAAGCTCAAAATCTAACCGGAATTTTAGGATTTTAGCCGATTAAAACACGACCCCGGGTTTTTTCTAACACTGCACCGGGTCTTGAATGAAGATCTTGTCATGGGATCCATGGCAAGGGAGTATGCGCGCAAAAGGCGAGATAGACTCAGTCGTTCGATTTTAGACGAACATGTTCGAGTTTACTTTCTGTGTCCTGCTTTACTTTTCTCTACAAGAGTTCACCATATAGTACTTAGTTTGCAACAGGAGGGCAACGAAGTGCACACGCCAGCATGGTTAGCTCATCTTGCTGCCATGGCCCAAGTTATGGGTTTGAATCTTGGCGGGGGGGGGGGCGTTGACCTTGCTTTTCTGTTGGCCATCGATTGTCCTCGAGATGCTTGCATGCCCTGCTTGCCGTTCGATCTCATGATGGGGTCTTCATTGAAGACCCCATGCCCTTTAGTCACGTCGATCCACCACCTAGGCTACAAGCAGACAAACATTAAGGGAACCATGCTGATCGATCCCTTGGTTATTATTTACATCCCAATTTCTATAGCTACCACCCAGGCCCACGTTCCCCCTCCCCCCTTCAAGTATTTAAACCTTTCATTTAACCACTTTGCATGACAATAGAATCCTTTGTACCCCTTGGGCCCGCATAACATCCCTTTTGCCACTTGACTTTATAATAAAATTTTTACAGTCCCCTTGTCCTCATCACTTGCCACTTCCCTAGATTACACGATTACAATATGTGCAGACCTTTTTTTTTTCCCCATAAAAGGTTAACCTATAGGTTAAGATTAGCAAACACAGCTCTCAGACTTTTAGACTGGTAAGAGTTGTCAAACAACCTGTTATTCCTCTCCTTCCAGATGACCCATAAAAATTCACCCCTTATCCTATCCATACAACTGAAAAGGTGGAGACCGAATCTCCCAGTAGCACCTACTTCCAATTTGGGCCAAAGCCCAGTGAAGAATAAAGCGGAGCCAAATTTCTCTGAATTTTTATACAATTCATAAACAGGTGAGGGATATCCTCCACTTCCCTTTGGCATTAACACATAAGCACGAACCTAAACCTGCTTTATGCATACGACCACCTGTCCAAACAGCTTTATGCAAGATTAACCATAACAGAACGGAATGTTTAGCTGGCGTTCCTCTATCTGTTCCAAACAGTGAACTTTAAATGCCACTGCTTCCTATCCAGAGACACATTCCAACGTGCATTAAGCAGAACATGAACTGGGGTAGGCAAAATAGGGGGAAGGGAGGGTGGGTGGGTGGGAGAACATACTCCCCCGCTTCTAGTAGATGGCCTTAGTTAGGGGAGGAGTACTGTGGGACAACATCCATTCTGATGCATTGGGGAAGCTAGCTCTCCTAGCTTTTATTAGGTTCAGTTCCCGAGGTTGGAGACAAGCCTTGTGGATTAGCTCAGTATCAGTGAGCCACCTATGTTCAGTACTGTGCCACAGGTCTTGCCATTTAACAAGACCTTTACGGTGAATCCTTCTTGCTGTTCAGCATTGTTGTGGGCTGATAGGGGGAATAGGGGGGAGAGACCACCAGAGAGAATCATGTCCTCTGAGGGGGAAATTATACTTGGAATTCTAGTTGACCTTGATGTGACTTTTGTATCAGTTCCACAAGTTCCACAGTGACTTGACAAGATATGATCCGCTAGCAATAATTTCATTTGCACCAAAGAAGATGGTGACCCACGTCAGGCTTTCCCAGCCTTTAACTGATCTTGAACTTGTGTAGGTTCCTGAATAGTAGAACCGCCTACTCTTCTTCTCTTTGCTTAAGAGCTCTGATGATTAGTTTGACTGCAAGTTTATCCGCCCAAGCCGTGATGTTAGTAAGGCCTAATCCCCCTTCCTCCTTTGGGAGGCAACATATGTTCCACTGAACGTTAGCCATTCCTTTCTTGAACGGATCCCCTAACCATAAAAAGTTTCCACAGACTTTGATAATGCTCTTCAAGTGGAAATCCAGGGACGCCAGCAAGAAAGGAAGAATAACACATAGCTAGAAAGAAAATGCTTAACAACTATAGACCGTCCTGCTATGTTTGCTTGAAACCCCAACCATCTGTTGAGCTTAGTGGAGAATCTCTCAAGGAACCATTGCCATCTTTGCCCAAGCATTACTCTGAACCTAAAAGGGATGCCTAGCCAACAGAATATAACTCCGTCTTGCAGAATCTTGCATCCCTGGCCAACAATCCAGTTCGGGAGGGGAGAGAGAGAAGATCGAATACCTGTCTTGCTGTGATTGATTTGAGAACATGAGGCCTTGTAGAACATGTCCAAGCATTCCCAGAATGAAGCTAAGTGTTGGGGTTTAAAGCCCAATGTGGTCGCCCAAGTAAGTGGGCGGGCCGCCAGGTATGTACACATATTCTTTTGTAAAAACCTAATAAGAACTCACTATGCTCTACACATTACAGTAGAGCGAGTTCACCATATCGTCGTACTCTTCTCCTCGCACCCTCTCTCGCGTCGCACTTCCGCTCGTACTCCTTCAACTGGTATCAGAGCTCAGATCGAGGCTCGGGGCAGCACTGCAGGAGGCTAGAGTCACCAACTCAGATTGGAGTGAAATTCGACAGGCGAAGACGCGGCCCCAAATCTCGTGGGAATGCCCGAAGGACTCGGTGTTGTCAGAATTTCATTCTGAGGTCATCTCGGCCACTGTTCGGCTTCGACAAAGGTCTACGCAGGCCATTTTCGACTACGTGGTCTCGACGGGTGCAAATCCGACTTTGCAAATTTGGGGTTTTCGGCCTACGACTGCAGGTGCTGAGGATATCGACACTCCCAGAGTGTTGATTTGTGGTTGTCTACACATCAAAGGACGGCTCACAGTTCTTGGAGGCGTGTCACATACGACACGGGCGCATCTACACACAGACTGTAGGCGACATCCACTAGTTCATCAGGTAGCTTGTGTTTGCTGCTTGATATTCCAAATTTCATCCAGACATTTCAGGTAATTCCACATGGGATGTATTGTCAAAGATGATGTATGTCTGTTGAGGGTTTGCTGGCTGTGAGTCACGCAGCAAACAACCGCCGCAGCGGTTACAGCATACAGTGGGAAATTTGTGGATGTATGACTTTGTGGGAAGTCTATGTACTGTCAGATTTACTGCAACCTTTGTTGAGGATCGAGTGAGGTTTTATTGAGTTGGGGGATTCTCGAATGTTGAGATCCTTTCGGTGATACAGGTCTTGGAGCGATCCCTCGAGCACCCTTAGATAGGCAGCTAGGATGTATTGACTGTGAGGTAGACAGTTGGGATTGCATCTTTGCTTTACTGCCTTTGAGGCATTGTCGCAGTCTATGCTTACAAGACAGTGACAGGACAGTGAGAGACAGTACAGCTGCAGGACAGGTTTACCCGCAGCTTATAGTGTCAGAGAGACAGTGTTTTTTGAGCTGTTTTTTGGTCTGTTTTTAGTACACCAGAGCCATTTTACAAAGGAGACTCTGCCAAAATTTCTGCAGAATCTGAAGCTTTCTTGGTTCATTTGACAGGTTGATATTGGTTCAGAGGCCAGTTTACAGGGGAAACTCTGCCGAATTTTTCCCAGGAAAGTAAACTACTGTGAAGCGTAGCTATGGCTGGATCACCGGACACTGCTCTTTACAATATCAAGAAGCTGGATGGAACCAATTTCCCATTGTGGAAGAAGCAGATTTGGCACGTGTTGGTACAAAAGAAGCAGATAAAACCTATAAAGCTCAAGGGGATAAAACCAAAAGATATGGACGAAGATTAATGGAACGAAATGGATGAATTGGCACTTTCTACCATTATGCTGCCTTTGGCAGAAAGCGTTTACTTCAATGTAGCAGACGAGATGTCGGCTTATCAAGCATGGTTAAAGGTGAGTGATCTTTATGAGAAGCAGAGTGCAGCTTCACAGGTATACTGGCTTAAGAAGCTTGTTGACTTGAAGATGAAAGAAGGGACACCTATGTCTAATCATCTGAATGAATTCAACACAATCTATAGTCAGTTGTCAGCTCAAGGTGTCAAGTTTGATGAACCTGTTAGAGCTATGTTCCTGTTGATCACATTGCCGGAAAGTTGGGACACTTTTCGCACAGCTTTGAGTAATTTTGCACCTCCAGATGGTTTGAACATAGCAGGTGTAGAAGGAAGTCTGCTTACTGAAGAAACCAATAGAAAGACAATGGACAAAGGCAAAGGAACAGCCTTAGTTGTCAGGGGAAGGACCAAAGAAAAGTACAAAGGTGGAAAGAGGAATCAGTCTCGTAGCAAGTCCCACAGTGCAAAAGGCAAGAGTGACATAGAATTCTACCATTGTGGCAAGAAGGGTCACATGAAAAGAGACTGCAGAGAATGGAAAGCAGAAAAAGGCAAAGAGAAAGCTGAAGACCATGGTGAGAAGAACAAGTCCTCAGTGAAGATTCAAGAAATAAATGTGACAAACACTGTTGCAGAGGATGACAGTCTAGTGTCAGGAGACATCTACTTATTGAAGAATACAATGGACTCAGCTCTTCTTACAGCATCTGATGGAAATGCACTGAGTGACTGGATTATAGACTCAGGGGCATCACTTCATGTGTCTCCAAACAAGGAGTGGCTTACCTCTTATGTGACCACTAAAGATCATGTTCGGCTAGGCAATGGGCAGACATGTGAGATCTTAGGTGTTGCAGATGTTCAATTGAAGTTTCAGAATGGCTCTTCTTTCACGCTAAAGAATGTGAGACATGTTCCCGCAATTACAAAGAGCTTGATCAACACAGGTTTACTTGATGATGCTGGCTACGTCACCTTTTTTGGACAGAACATGTGGAAGATATCCAAGGGTTCTATGACAGTAGCACATGGAGTAAAGTCTGGAGGAGTTTACATGATTTATGTATCACATGTCTCTAAAAATGTAATCAATGTACCCGAGCAGCCGAACGTTTCTTTGTGGCATAGCCGGTTAGGACATATGTCCAAGAAGGGAATGGAAATCTTGTCTCGTTCTGGTTATTTGCCTGGCTTTTCATTTAATGATTTTGAATTCTGTGAACATTGTCTGTATGGTAAGCAAACACAGTAGCCACATAAGCATAGAAGCAGTAGAAGAGATACACAGTTGGCACTTGTTCATAGTGATTTGTGTGGACCTATGCCTAACCTATCTCTAGGGGGAGCTTCTTACTTTATGACATTTATAGATGATTACTCGAGGAAAGTATGGGTTTACTTTCTCAAGCACAAGGATGAAGCGTTTAGTGTTTTCAAAACGTTTGTGACACTTGTGGAGAATCAGAGTGGCAAGAAGCTTAAATGCTTACGCACTGACAATGGTGGAGAGTATGTTTCAAAGGCCTTTCAGGACTTTTGTGAGTCAAAAGGTATAAAACGTGAACTTACTGCTCCTTACAATCCTCCTCAAAATGGTGTTTCTGAGAGGATGAATAGGACCATACAAGAGAAGGTCAGAAGTATGTTGTCTAATGCACAGCTGCCAAATGGGTTTTGGGCTGAAGCTGTATCAACAGCTGTTCATCTTGTAAATAGATCTCCTAGCAAGGTTTTGCAGAAAGATTCAGTGCCAGAGATGGTATGGTCAGGCAAAATGCCCTCATACAAGCATCTCAGAGTCTTTGGCTGTGAGGCATATACTCACATTCCAAAGGAATTTGGGAACAAACTTGAGCCAAAGAGTAGAAAGTGCATCTTTCTTGGCTATGGTAATTCTGGTGAGATGGGGTATAGACTTTGGGATCTCGAATCCAAAAAGGTTGTCCGTAGCAATGATGTTCACTTTAATGAATCCAAATATCATTCTAAACCAGAGAGGGTTGAGGAGATTAGAAGAGTTGTCTTCCAAGAAGATGGACCTGCATGTGCAAGACAAAATTTCAGGGCTCAAGAGGAGCAAGGACAGGATAGAGTGGAACCACAGGTTGTGGCCGAGCCTGAGCCACCTATTGTGCGTAGATCTGGACGTGTCACGGGACCTCCTGATAGGTTTGTTCCATCTATGAACTATGTCATGTTGACTGATTGCAATGAGCCTTCATTTTACAAGGAAGCAGTGCAAATGAAGGACTCCGTGAATTGGCAATTGGCCATGCAGTCAGAGATGACAGCTCTGCATAAAAACCAGACATGGAAGCTAGTTAAATTACCACGGGGCAAAAAGGCTCTACCCTGTAAATGGGTTTACAGGTATAAGATCACCGCTCATGATAGTCAGCCAAAGTACAAAGCAAGGCTTGTTGCCAAGGGCTTTAAGCAAGAACAAGGCATTGACTTTGATGAAGTCTTCTCTCCGATGGTCAAGATGACTACATTGAGATGCTTTATTGCATTGGTTGCCATATTAGATTTGGTGTTGCACCAAATGGATGTCAAGACAGCGTTCTTGCATGGTGATTTAGATGTGGAAATTTACATGCAGCAACCAGAAGGGTTTGTTGAGAAAGGCAAGGAAGATTGGGTATGCCAGTTGTTAAAGAGTGTTTATGGCTTAAAACAATCACCGAGGGCATGGTACCATAGATTCCACAAGTTTATGCTTTCTCAAGGCTACAAACGTAGTGAGTTCGATCACTGTCTATATACAAAGAAGGCTAAGGATGGCAGTTGGCTGATCCTTATTTTGTATGTGGATGACATGTTGATTGCTGGCAAGCACTTGGAAGAAATTTCAGCTTTGAAGTCAAAGATGGCAAAATCGTTTGACATGAAAGACATGGGTGAGGCAAGTCATATACTTGGTATGCGCATTGAGAGAGACAAATCAAAGAAGTTGATTTGGTTATCTCAAACAGAGTATATTGACAAGGTTTTGCAACGTTTCAATATGGAGAAGGGAAAGGCACTGAGTGTTCCATTGCCACCATATGTGAAACTTAGCAAACAAGATTGTCATGTGTCTGAGGAAGAACAGGCTGAAATGGATAAGATTCCATATGCATCTGTAGTGGGTAGTTTGATGTATGCAATGATTGCTACTCGCCCAGACATTGCATTTGCAGTGGGAGTAGTAAGTCGATACATGTCAAACCCAGGCAAGAAACATTGGGAGGCAGTGAAAGGAATATTGAGATACCTGAAAGCTACAAAGAGTATGCGTATATGCTATGGGAGTCAGGAGCTAAGTGTAAAGGGTTTTACAGACTCAGATTATGCAGGTAACTTAGACAACTGAAGGTCTACGTTAGGGTATGTCTTTACATTGGCTGGTGGAGCAGTATCATGGCGTTCTAGATTACAAGATTGTGTTACTCAGTCTACTACAAAGACTGAATATGTTGTAGCATCAGAGGCATGCAAATAATCAATTTGGCTTAATCGACTAGTAACAGATTTGGGAATTAAAGAAGAGATGCCTGTGTTATATTGTGATAGTCAAAGTTCTATACAATTGGCTCACAATCCAGTTTATCACTCAAAGACAAAGCATGTGGATGTGAAGTATCATTTCATCAGGGAAATGCTCGAGGATAAGCAACTTCAGCTTGTCAAAGTTCACACCACAGAAAATCCTGCTGATCTACTTACAAAAGGACTTCCCTCAGAGAGCTTTGCGCATTTTCGCAAGCAGTTAGTTGTAGGGTAGTACATCACTTATCTACATCTCTTGTATATTAGCTTGTATAGTAGCTTCTCTCACACTTAAAGTACCACATTCGACTTTAAGTGGGAGGTTGTTGGGGTATAAAGCCCAATGTGGTCGCCCAGGTAAGTGGACGGGCCGCCAGGTATGTACACATATTCTTTTGTAAAAACCTAATAAGAACTCACTATGCTCTACACATTACAGTAGAGCGAGTTCACCATATCGTCGTGCTCTTCTTTTCGCACTCTCTCTCGCGTCGCACTTCCGCTCGTACTCCTTCACTAAGGAATGGTTATCATTCTGGAGAAGATGATTGTGTGCATCTGCCGTACGTGTCAAAGCAAAGGACTTGCCGTACACTGTATGTGAGCCACAAATGGCTGCAAGCACACAACCAGACTAATCTAGCAAGCTCAAGAGAGCAAGGGTGTGTCATTCACCTCCCTATGCTCACCTTCGTGGACGATTCCTTGACGCGAAGAAGAGGGAGCTACCGCCGTGCTGCGCTCAACTGCCTTGCCACCATCGTGCCGTCGCAATGCTCTCTCTCTCTATCTATCTCTCCCTCTCTCTCTCTCTCTCTCTCTCTCTCTCTCTCTCTCACACACACACACACACACACACACACACACACACACACACAAGGAGATGAAGAAGAAGATGGATATGGAGCAAGAGCACTCTTCAATTGCACAAATGAGAGAATGAATGATTTTTTGAATTTTATATGAGCTCCGCCATTCACACTTGGGTGCCCATGCTTAGCCAACTAACCCTTGAATGTTCCAATTAGAGTGCGCCTCTCATTAACGATCACTCTTACCCTTTTCTTATTGGACCGACAAGCCCGTCGGCCCATGACTACTAGAAGTGGACGCTGGTGGTTAACATGCCCCCCTATCTGATGTAGATTCTGCCCTCGGAATATAACACTACAACATCAGGATCCACAATAGGAGTACCTATGTCAGAAGAAAAACAACATTGTGAAAGCTCAAAGGCAGCATGTGTAGGCGTGCAATAAGTGAGATGCATACATGATATTCTAGGAAATGCAAAAAAATTCATGAATTGTAACATTGCTAACTAGAACAAGCGTAGTACCTGAATGAAATGCAATTGAGCTAAGGTCTATTAGGTTGACTCTAAGAGAAGTACACAAGAGCTAGGGCTAAAGTAAGTACTATATTGACCAAGATTAATTAAAAAATGTTGACTAAAGAGAAGTTAAACTTAGGAATGCTCGTCGAGGTCTAAAGAGTAGTGATCTTGTCACTTATACCACTTAAGTGTGATCAACATAAAATACCAGGAAGTTTGCTATTTGCTTTCTCTTTTTTCTTCTTTTTTCTTTTTTGTTGTTGTCATAGTTGCTACAAGTAGCTGGGGCACTCGAGGTCTCAAATACCATCTTAACACATGGACTTCCACAACATAAGTCACACTTAGGTGGAATAAGCTAGAGAGAACTATATCCTCATAGCCTAAAACATTACTAAAGTTACTACAATTAATAGACTATTTAGGAATTAAAGTCAACAATTAAGTGGCCTAGTTTAGCGTAAGGTATTGATACCTACTTAAAGCCAACTAATAGACCAAACTCAAAGAGAAGAACAAGGTAATAGAAGTTTGAAACAATTATAGCATCTAAATTGGCAATGTCACAACTTCATAAATTTTATGCATTGTTAGAAACTCAAATGACAAGATGCAGGCATGTAATTGTGGAAGCATAGATAAAAGGAAGTAGTACACCTGATATAATGGAGAACATTTGTTGTAACATGTAAACTTCCATTGTCATTTTCCTTCAAAGGCATCCTTATGTAGTCACAAACTGCACAATAGTCACCACCAAGCATCCACCTTCCAGAGGCACATCAGTGGGAAGAGGTACCAACCCACCTAATTATTTTCACTCCCCCTAGAGAGTCAAGGGAATAGGATATTGTAGAGATTGGGGGGGAACCCTAAGGCTAAACCCCTATCCTCATCGTCGAGAAAAACAAAGTCATCATCCGTGAGACCATATGTGCCATCCGTGTAATCATGCAAATCTTCTTCATCATCAAAGGCACCAATGTTTACTAAGAAGGTCACTAGACGCCTATAGTCATCTTGGTCAAAAGGGTAGGCTTGTGCAATGGGAGAAACGCTCTTTACTAAGTATGGATCAGTTGTGGTCAAACAGTTGTGGTCAAGAGACGTATGAGCCATTCTAACTCGTCAAAAATTCTCTCACATGCTAGCGTACCTACCAAATCCCATTCATAGGCAAGCACCGAAAAGACCCCCTGAAACACTCTTGAAAAGTAACAAGGGTACCTCTCACCCAAGGCAAAAGTGGATGACTCTAGCATACTAGCCATATTTGTACACACAAATAGATGATGATTAGAGTGTAAATATTACGAGGGTCGCGTCAAAAAGTCGTGTCTTTGTGCATAATGTGTTTTTATGATTTTGTGCTATGTATAGAACTTGTAGGTTTCCAGATGTTTGTTTGGGGACGCTTGCTCTTCTACTTTTTTTTTTTGTGAGTATAGGGTTGTATATATACATTCCCTAAAATTGGGAGATTGAGAGGCAGGGAGGAAGGTTGAGAGGGAAACAAGTGAATGATGGATGTCAGCAAACACTCCCCCATTCCTTGGGTAGATCATACATTTTGGAATGATGTCGTCACCTTTTGGAACCAATTGTTCTAGGTTGTTATGGGTGAAGGTCTTAACCAATAGTTTTTGATTGCCCTATGTGTATCATCTAGTTGCAAGGGTGGTAAGGTACTCTCCCATGATTTTATTTGTAACATTGTTGTAGGTGGTGAAATTACAACGGGAGGTGCAAACTCTTCCTTGTTTGTATGGATATCTACAATGGTAGGTGGAGGTTGTGTCGAAGCTTCTATGTCTGTATATGAACTGCATGAAGAGCAAGAAGCTTCATTTGGCTTCCCTGTTCCTAAGGAGATAGGTAGAACAAATCGTTCTTTCTTCGGTACCCAAGCTAGCTCTGGAACGGGTGTGTAGCATTCAGTGATTTTTTCCTTTCAGCGATCATCAATTCGTTTTGGAGTTACATGATTGGGCTCACATGGGTCAGGTGATAGGTAAGAGCACAATTTACATTTTGGCACCTAGATTTGATCCTTTCCTTCATAGTAGCCTTGGGCTTCGAATAGTTTTTTAGGAATCCAACGCACTGTTTCGTTACATTTCTTGGGGCGAGCGGGACGTCTCTTACTAGGCTCCTATCTTTTAGCACTAGCTATGGTCGCTAAAGAAGCTTTAGGGACCCACTTGTATGTTTTCTTTGTTATATTAGGATAGGTCTTGTGTGTCTCAAGCTTTACTTCAGCTACAACAGTTGAAGCTCTAGAGAGTTGGGTTATGGGGACATATGGTTCAGTCTCTTGGATATGCAATGTTTTGGGTTTTATTTCCTTAAGAGGCAATATTTTAGGGTCTGTGGCTTGAGTGGTAGGGCTAAGAGTTGGTTTCTATGTTGTGACACCCCCAGTCCCCCAATCAATAGCGCATTTGGTGACTATCATCCACATGCATCCTAGGTCTATATTACCCTCCATAGTTCTCGCAGGCATGACCAAAAAGTCTTGAGCTACAACCCCGTTGTCATAACTCGCCGAAGTGTGCCAAATTCCAAAAATCGTGGTTTTTTTCTTGTTGACACCCTTGACTTGGATAATACTCTCAAATAGAGGTGGCTTCTCTAACTGACACCACACCCCATATGATAGCAGATTATACTTAGCACCCGTGTCCAATAAGGCATTATATATCACTTTTCCATAGGCGCTATTTAGCTCAATAGGTGAAGTCACGGAGCGGAGCGTGGGTCGACTCTCTCACTCACACACACACAGTGAGCTTACACAGTACAGTACGCAGAGAACTGTTAGAAGGGTTATCTCCCAATACCTTAGTATTCACAAAGTATAAGTTAGTATACTTATACACACACAGTGAGCTTACACTGTACAGTACGCAGAGAACTGTTAGAAGGGTTATCTCCCAATACCTTAGTATTCACAAAGTATAAGTTAGTATATACAAAGAGTTAGAGGAAAGTGAGTTAGGTGGGCGGCCAGCCATATCCGCATAAGAGGCCACTTGGGCTTTAATCCCAACAACCTCCCACTTAAAGTCCAATGTGGCACTTTAAGTAACTGTAAATCTATGAACATAAATGTACAAAGATTTACATGGCTGCCATCTATCCAATGCCCAATAACTCACGACAATGCACAAAGCCCTCTCCTGGAAGTCCCTTTGTGAGTAGATCAACAGGATTGTCCTTGGTGTGGATCTTCAGCAGTTGTATCTGCTTGTCTTCAAGTACTGCCCTAATGAAGTGATATTTGACATCAATATGCTTAGTCTTCGAATGGAACACTGGATTCTTTGCCAATTGTATAGCACTTTGACTATCACAATATAACTCTGGCATATCTACTTTGATTCCCAAGTCTGCAACCAATCTACCAAGCCAAATAGCTTCTTTGCATGCCTCATTTGCTGCAACATACTCAGCTTCAGTAGTAGACTGTGTAACACAATCTTGTAATCGAGATCGCCATGATATGGCACCTCCAGCCAATGTAAAGACATAGCCTGATGTAGATCTCCTCTTATCCAAGTCTCCTGCATAATCTGAGTCAGTGTATCCTCTGACATTCAAATCCTGACTACCATAGCATATGCGCATACTCTTTGTATGTTTTAAGTATCTCATGATACCTTTCACTGCCTCCCAATGTTTCTTGCTGGGATTTGCCATATATCTGCTAACCACTCCCACTGCAAATGCAATATCCGGACGTGTAGCAATCATTGCATACATCAAACTACCCACTGCAGACGCATATGGAATCTTATCCATTTCAGCCTTTTCTTCCTCAGACACAGGACAATCTTGTTTGCTAAGTTTCACATATGGTGGCAATGGAACACTCAATGCCTTTCCCTTCTCCATATTGAAACGTTGCAAAACCTTGTCAATATACTCTGTTTGAGATAACCAAATCAACTTCTTTGATCTGTCTCTCTCAATGCGCATACCAAGTATATGACTTGCCTCACCCATGTCTTTCATGTCAAACGATTTTGCCATCTTTGACTTCAAAGCTGAAATTTCTTCCAAGTGTTTGCCAGCAATCAACATGTCATCCACATACAAAATAAGGATCATCCAACTACCATCGTTAGCCTTCTTTGTATATAGACAGTGATCGAACTCACTACGTTTGTAGCCTTGAGAAAGCATAAACTGGTGGAACTTATGGTACCATGCCCTCGGTGATTGTTTTAAGCCATAAAGACTCTTTAACAACTGGCATACCAAATGTTCCATGCCTTTCTCAACAAACCCTTCTGGCTGCTGCATGTAAATTTCCACATCTAAATCACCATGCAAGAACGCTGTCTTGACATCCATTTGGTGCAACACCAAATCCAATATAGCAACCAATGCAAGAAGGCATCTCAATGTAGTCATCTTGACCACTGGAGAGAAGACTTCATCAAAGTCAATGCCTTGTTCTTGCTTAAAGCCCTTGGCAACAAGCCTTGCCTTGTACTTTGGCTGACTATCATGAGCGGTGATCTTATACCTGTAAACCCATTTACAAGGTAGAGGCTTTTTGCCCTGTGGTAATTTAACCAACTTCCATGTTTGGTTTTTATGCAGAGCTGTCATCTCTGACTGCATGGCCAACTGCCATTTTTTCGAGTCAACCACTTGTAATGCTTTCTTGTAACAAGATGGTTCTCCGCAATCTGTGAGCATGACATAATTTAGAGATGGCACATAACGATCAGGTGGTTTGGAGACACGCTCAGAACGTCTCACCACAACTGATTCTGCCTCTCTAGCCACTATAGGATGTTCCTGAGCCTGACCATGCTGTCTTGATGTGCTAGCACTAGGTCCATCTTCCCTGAAGACAACTCTTCTGATCTCCTCTGTCTTCTCTGGCTTAGCGTGAAACTTGGCTTCATTGAAATGCACATCATTGCTACGAATAAGCTTTCTGGACTCAGGATCCCAAAGCCGGTAACCCATCTCGCCCGATTCTCCGTAGCCAAGAAATATACACTTCTTGCTCTTTGGTTCTAACTTATTTCTGAACTCCTTAGGAATATGGCTATAAGCTTCACAACCAAAGACTCTGAGATGCTTATACGAAGGTGCCTTGCCTGTCCATAGCATCTCGGCCACTGCACTCTTATCCAGAACCCTACTAGGAGACCTGTTGATCAAATGGACTGCTGTAGCCACTGCTTCCGCCCAAAATCCATCAGGCAACTCAGCATTTGACAACATGCTTCTGACCTTCTCTTGTATGGTCCTATTCATACGTTCTGCAACCCCATTCTGTGAAGGATTATATGGTGCAGTAAGTTCCCGCTTAATCCCTTTTGCTTCACAAAAGTCTTGAAAAGCTTTGGAAACGTACTCTCCACCATTGTCAGTTCTCAAGCACTTCAGCTTCTGACCACTCTGATTCTCCACCAACTGCAAGAATGTCTTAAAGACCTTGAGCACCTCATCCTTGTGCTTCAAGAAGTAAACCCATACTTTGCGAGAATAGTCATCTATGAATGTACAAAAGTACGCTGCTCCCCCTAGTGACAAACTAGGCATTGGTCCGCATAGATCACTGTGTACAAGAGCTAACCGTTCATCCCTACGATTCCTCTTTGATCTGTGCGGTTCCTGTGTTTGCTTACCATAAACACAATGCTCACAAAACTCGAAATCTTGAAATGAAAAGCCAGGCAAATAACCATAATGATAAAGTATTTCCATTCCTCTTTTTGACATATGTCCCAACCTACGATGCCACAGTGACACACTTGGCTGCTCAATCACATTAATTACATGGTTTTTAACCTCTGAAACATGCAAAGTGTATAGAGTTCCTGACTTGCTGCCATGTGCTACAGTCATCGAACCTTTGGAGATCTTCCAAGCGCTGTTCCCAAAAACTGTCACATAACCCACATCATCCAACTTCCCTGTACTAATCAAGCTCTTTCGGATTGCTGGAACATGTCTGACATTCTTGAGCCATAAAGAAGAGCCATTCTGAAACTTCAACTGCACATCTCCCACTCCAAGTATGTCACAAACCTGCTCATTGCCAAGTCTGACATAATATTTAGTAGCCACATATGATGTAAACCACTCTTTGTGTGGAGAAACATGTAAAGATGCCCCTGAGTCGATAATCCAATCACTCATAGCATGTCCATCCTCTGTAGTCAAGAAAACAGAATCAAGATTGCTTGTAAGGAAGATGTCACCAGATGCTATACCAGAATCACTGTCTGAACCAGATCCTGTGACATTCACCTTTTCAATCTTCACTGAACTCTTCTTTTCATCTTGCTCAGAACTCTTTGTTTTTCCTTTTTCTTGTTTCTACTTCGTACAGTCTCGCTTCATGTGACCCTTCTTGCCACAATGGTAGCATTCTATGTCATCCTTTGACTTCGAATCACGAGACTTACTTCGGTTTTGTGCCTTCTTACCCTTCTTCTCTTTAAACTGTTGTCTCCCTCGAACGACCAAAGCACTATTGCCTTTGCCTTTGTCAATGTTCTTCCTGTTCACTTCCTCTGTGAGCAAGCTGCCTTCTACATTGGCACTTGTAAGACCTTCTGGCGCGACACAATTACTTAACGCTGTACGAAAAGTATCCCAACTGTCTGGCAAAGTGATTAAGGGAAACATAGCCTTCACTGAATCTGGAAAGACTATCTCCTGTGCTGTTAACTGGATGAAAATTGTGTGAAATTCATTCAGATGATTTGACATGGCTGTCCCTTCCTTCATCTTCAAATCCACCAATTTCTTGAGCGAGTAAATCTGAGAAGCAGCACTTTGTTTCTCGTACATACCACATAGCTTTTGCCATACGCCATACGCTGTAGTCTCTTCTGCTACGTTGAAGTAAACATTTTTTGCCAGTGTCAGCATGATTGTGGAACAAGCTAACTCGTCAAGCTCTTCCCACTCATCTTCAGCCATACCTTCTGGTCTCTCCCCTTTGAGCTTCAGTGGCTTCACTTGTTTTTTCTGCACCAAAACCTGCCAAATCTGCTTCTTCCAGAATGGAAAGTTTGTGCCATCTAGCTTCTTTATGTTGTAAAGAGTCTCACTTTGAGAAGATGCCATATCTGCCAAACTGTTTACTCCTGAGAAAAATCCGGCAGAGTTTCCCCTGTAAACTGGCCTCTGTACACAGTAAACAAGCTGTAATCAACAAGCTGAACACCTCTCCTCAGGAACTATCAGTATTTTGAAAATTTTTGACAGAGTCTCCCCTGTAAACTGAGCTATGGGAACCAAAAGATAGCTCAAAAAACAATCATAAATAGCTGACCAGTGACAAATCTAAAAAATCTCTGTAATATGTTGTCCTGTAAGCATACACTGTCTCCTCTCTGGGCGATGACAGAACCTGTATCTGTCTCAAGACTGAACCCTGAACAATGCCTCAACGGCCTGACGCATAAGATGCAATATAGTGTCTACACAAAGTCATACATCCTAAGGGATAAAAGTCGCCGAAGAGGATGCGTGTAGAGGGGAACTCCAGCAACCTAATCCACCTCACACTGGGTAACCCAGCCCCCAGTGCTTGGCTTCAAAAAACCTCACACACGACCCTCTCAGATGGCTCAGCAAACTGCCCAGAACTAGCATACATCCTATAATAGACCAATCATTGTCCTATGACCGCTGCGGCGGTCTGTCTGCTAGCGTGACTCACAACTAGCAGACCCACAATCACAGTACATTAATCTGCAATACATGCCAGTGGTGTCAAGCCGTCGTATGGCCACACCTCCCCTGGAACCTGGCAAGCACAAGAAGTAACAATGCAGACTGCAATATATATATCTGATGATATATATGTGTACCTGGTCTATAGATGATGCTCTGAAGACTAATGAGTGATGTATGTCGATGCCGATATTGATGTCGGCCACCTCCTGCTTGCCAATCTACATAAGACGGATTTCTTTGCGGCTGAAATCTATCTTCTGTTGTAGTGCTCAGAACGAAATTCTGAGGGCATAAACGGCTTCGAAAGGGGGGTAAAACCGCAGGTCGCCTGCTGGAAACGCTCCCTGAACGCCGAGTGTGAATTTTTGAACTCCGGATCCAGAATTTGCCGGAAAAGTGCACGCGCGCGATTGCGCAAAACCGCACTAAACCAAGGCTCTGATACCAATTGAAGTCGCGGAGCGGAGCGTGGGTCGACTCTCTCACTCACACACACACACAATGAGCTTACACAGTACAGTACGCAGAGAACTGTTAGAAGGGTTATCTCCCAATACCTTAGTATTCACAAAGTATAAGTTAGTATATACAAAGAGTTAGAGGAAAGTGAGTTAGGCGGGCGGCCAGCCATATCCGCATAAGAGGCCACTTGGGCTTTAATCCCAACAATAGGGTACCGTAGAGGTGTGTCAGATTCCAACCAATCATCCTCTATTTCAATGTGGAATGCATGTGTAACTTCAGGTTGGCCTCTCATTGGCGTCTTATGCGTTGTTCTCGCTCCTTAGCTTCAACTTGAGCTTGTATCTTCTTCAACTCGGCTTATGCCTTGGCTGCCTTTTTTTAATGGTTGGTATGTAGTTCCTCTTGGTTTAAAGAATCATAGTCAATGGGTTGTGGACTACACCACATAACACTTTGAAGGTATTCACCCCAGTTATCTATCAAGTTCCGATGAAAATCACATGTCCCTATATAATTAAGCCATTCTACGGTAGATTTCTTTTCATTTACTCTAGCACACACATCTTCTTGATATCGTTGCCTCTTATATCTCTTACTCTTCTTGTCTAATTATTTACGGTCGATCTCTAGTGAAGAGTCACTAGTCTTCTGCTCCCTTGGATAGATTGTCATCTAGGGTACCACTGGGCCCTAAATGGTTTGTCCCCACATTTGCACTAAGAGTTAACTCAAATTCTTCGTCCTTAGAGTCAATTTCAATTATTGATTCTGACCCCAATCGTGTGGGCTATAGTCTTCACAAGCCGATATTGGTTTTAATGCCAGTCAAACCTTCATCTTGTAGGTCATCAGAATCTATATGCATTGCTTCTAGCATATTTAAGTGTACAAGTGGTGGCATTTCATCCCCCTCACGTGTCACCCAGGTCGTCCCCCTATTTCCCCAAGTGTCTATGGTTGCTGCTAGGTGGACCCAATTCACATTGTCAGACTTAGTCGGGACTTAGTCATCACAGGTAGAACATCCATATAAGGAGAATCTTCCCCAACATCAGTGTCCACTTTACACGTGTAACAATACTACAATGGGGCCGAGTGAACTGTGGTGTCAAATCTATGATCAATTATAAGCATGTTTCCTAGAGGATGTGCTCGACGAGTTACAAGATCTACTTGAATGTCAGAATCTTGGAACTGCAAGTAGACATGGTTTTTGGACCAGTCATGCACCATTTTTGCTTCCCTCATGAAAGGACGTCCTAAAGATCATTTTAGATGCCATAGTGTGCTTAGACAAATCCATAACAATGAAGGTATTTCTTATTTTATGTCCAAAGACCTTGATCTTGAGATTTCTAGCATCCCAATAGGTTTAACAATAGACCCATTGGCCATCTTTACTACTATGGTTGTGGTCCCAAGGTGAGGTTTTCCCATAGTTTCCTAGCAATTTTTAGTCACAATGCTAACCCCAGCACCACCATCAAGGATTCCCTTCACAATTAATCCCTTGGTAGTGATTGGTATAGATGCATTAGATTCATTGCCCTCAAAGTATTGTCTCAACTTGTTAACATATATTTCTACAACACCATCAAGGATTCCCTTCACAATTAATCCCTTGGTAGTGATTGGTGTAGTTGCATTGGATTCATCGCCCTCAAAGTATTGTCTCAACTTGTTAACATATATTTTTAGTCACAATGCTAACCCCAGCACCACCATCAAGGATTCCCTTCACAATTAATCCCTTGGTAGTGATTGGTGTAGTTGCATTGGATTCATCGCCCTCAAAGTATTGTCTCAACTTGTTAACATATATTTCTACAACAAGGTTCTCATCTAGGTTGGGTTGTGGATTTAAGTGTTCCTCCTCTATTGGCATCACCCTAGCTCCATCCATCTGTGCAAATTGTGGTAGCCCAATCTTCAGTTCTCCATTGAGAAAAGCTCAAAAGCTAAGAATAGCTCAGGGTCTCCATACAATTTGGACATGATGGTGGTTCTAACTTCTGAATCCATGAAATCCATCAATTTGGCAATGTTGAACAGCATCTTTTGGATTTCCGTCCCTTGACGTGGGGAAGATGGGATCTCCATTTCTTTGATAGGGCCAGGTAGTCCCTCTATAAACATTCTTTCCAACAAGAAGTGAGTATGTGTTGGAAGGCATTATAGCAAAGACCTAATCGCAACCCACACAAAATTATCAAATCCATGGATTGGCAACCCGGCTAGGGCATGGAAGCACAAGCATCGGATGAATAGAAATAGAGGATTCAAGAGAACACCTCTCTAATGCAAGTAGAGATTAGCCATGGCAAGAATAACTCTAAACATACTCTAATCACTAATCAATCAACTCCTACACACATCAAGTCCTCCAAAGTCCGACTTACCATAGACTAGAAACCCCAAGAACACTAATAATAAGCATGCACTAATTACATTGGTGTTGGCCTCTCCAATCACCAGATGACAATCGCGGTACTTCATCAATAGCTACACACACGAGGTGAATGATGCTAGAGTTTCATAAAACGTATCCACACACAAGCAAACAATATGGCACACACACTAATTACAAGATTAAGACCCAACTTAATCAACCTAATTAGTGATGCTAAATATCGCAAATCGAATGCTCATAGAAGGATAAGAGTGGTTAATAGCAAGAAGTACATACCTCTCTCAAATCTAGAATAATGAGAGTGTAATACTGCTTCATGACATAATGAAATGTAGAGAAGAAGTAGACTAATGAGAAAATAGAAATTATATTAATCAAGAATAGCTTACTCTAATTACATGGATTAGCACTAGCCTCTTAAGCATGGGCATTAAGCTCAAGGCTAGGCCATAGAGTGAAAACTCAAGAGAGAGAGAGATCTCAAAAGTGGATCCTTAAGAGTGGATACTCAAGAATGAAGCCTCCTTGCATAAAGCTTCCCTTTAAAGGCTTTCACCACAATCCCTTCTACTATGGGTTTAAGCTTGAGCCCTCTAGCTAGCATATACAACTTTGGAACTCCAAATGAGCCCAAGACTTATACAAAGTGAGTGAGAAATATTGTGACATCCATAACATATCTCCCGCTTGATGCATAACCAGTGTAGCCTGTGTTAGCCACTGCTAACAGTACGCCCACTTTCCCATGAATTTAAGTCACTTTCTTCTTGGATGATGCTAGGTAATGATGCCAATGCGAGGTTTATTGGCACGAGTAAAGTCCAACATTATGTTGAATGGGTGCATGTCACGGGTCTATGTACTTGGTGAGGTTGTTGTTGTGTAGGGAACATTGTGTCTATAATCTGGATCTGCCTAGGTGCTGGCTCCAGATCCCTCTGGGTATCTTCTACCAAAATCTTTAATTGCTTGACTCGCTCGATCTCCTTCGTTGGGTTTGGGTAAGCTCCTATCTTCTTCTTGGATCCTGTTCATTGTCGCTCATCACCATCTTCCTTGTTGGTTTCTTTCTTAGAGGTCGTTTTTGTCTCCATGGTTTCACGTGAATCAGAATCCTCTTCAACATCATTCATATATATACAGTCGTCACCAGTCCCTATGTTGTTCTTTGAACTGGGGTCTGAATTCGCTGCTTTTTGCAATCTTTTCCTTCGTGTTTGTTTCTTCTTCTGAGATTGGGTATTCAATACTGTGTCTCTTTCTTCAAGAATATAATTTTGTTTTTGGAGCATCGATCGTGTGAGTATGTTTACTAGTACCACATGTTTACTTTGTGATGGCTCCTCTGTAACCACAATCAAGTTTAATGGCATGATCTTTGGCACTCTTGGATTATTCGAACATTGGCCAATCAAATGATCTATGCCACATCAATTACACATGAGTATTGGCATTGTAGATGTACTCGCTTGATTGGTTTGCATTAGTGTGGCATTCTTTTGTAGCCTAATAGGACACTCGGCCACACGATGTGGACCTCCACACTCATAGCATTGAAGAGGTAAGGGTGTTGTTTGAACAACATTTTGGGCCCTAGGGACCATGTGTTGTGACGTTTGTTCAAGAAGGTGGGGCTGACATCAATGAAGGAACTCGAGGTGTGTCTGTCCATGCCAAGGTTGGTCTATTGGCCATTGGACGCTTAAATACTATGAAATCCTTAGCTTGATGACCATACCTCCCACAGACATTGCAATTTCCATTGAATTTTACTCTAAAAGTAGGGCATTCATTGGTACTATGCGGACCATAGCATACTGAGCACCATTGTTGCTCGCTTCTTGGATACATATGATTGTTTTGCGGAGCACGATTGTCTCTAAGACTCTCTTGAATGGCCTTGGTGATATCTGCTAAATTCATCTTAGATATCTTTGTCTCCTTAGAAATAGGCTTTAGGGTCATTGGTTGATGCCCCGATGCTTGAGAGCTAGTAGATTTAGGCTCAACGGACACTCTTTCTCCTTGAATCATTAAATTATCCTCCAATTTGATCGCATTGGTGGTGACTGCTTCCCAAGTGGTGATACCTCTCATGTCTAGGCCATTGTAGATATCCTCATGCCGTAATCCCCTAATGAATCTATCAAGAAATTGGTTATTATTGAAGCGCTCATTGGATTACAACGAGAATTTAAATTCTTCAAGCGACTAATAAAGTCTCTCATCGACTCTCCTTCCTCTCGTTGGGCTTTCTAGAGCTGAGAGGCTACACCCCAAAGCACCCCCCCTTGTATCTATTCTTTTAAGAACAGTCTCCTAAGAGTAGGGTAAATTGTTTTTTCTTCCACCCTTAGAGTTCTATACCAATCCCTAGCCTTCCCACTCAAGGTTAGGCTTAAAGCATTACTTTATGCAAATCATTGTGTCCTCCTAGAGAATCGCATATTTGTTCAAACACTGCTATCTGTATTACCTTACTTCTAGGCTCTCTATCAGGCGTGTTACACATATTCTCAACAATAGATCGACCGATAGCTTAAGCAAATGTTGCCAAGTCACCTAAGTGAGCAGGCACCATGGGTGCAGGTGCTCCAGAGACTACATGTAGAGTAGGTATTGGCATTGGGCTTGGCACATAGGAAGCCCTTGGGTTCCATGTTTGGTACGGTGTTGTGCCATGTGGTGGCCCGAAGTTCATATGTTTGGCCCTAGGCATAGCAGACATTGGATGTGACATGCTAATGCTAGCCAGTATGGTCCCATTGAAATAAGAGCTTGGGTGTTGTGGTTGTGGATCATAGATTGTTGAAACAATGGAAGGGGCAATAACTACATGAGTACGAGGACCTATAGGTGTATACGATTGGTACACACTTGTAGGTACTATTGCGGGCATTGAGATACCATGTAGTGGTGCTGTTCTAACAAATGAGGTCCATGGCATGTTTCTTGGCATGCCCATCATTGGGGTAGACATGGTAGCAGTGGTGTCATCAAGGGAAAGATGAGCTAGACTTGGAAAGGTAAAGCTATCACTTGTGGGCTCAAATTGCATTGAGACCCCTGGCGAAACAACATATGGAGGATCCATCGGACTTACGGAGGGATTCTCCATTTGCGATAAGGTTAGTTGGTTAGCCTTCCCTGTGTCCAAGAATCTCATGAGACCCATTTAAGGCATGTGGATCCCCTTGTTCTGTCTCTCTAGCTCAATAACCCTATGGATGATCTCACAGTCTCTTTGTTGTTGATCCTTTGCACTAGTAGCACCCATTGTGGATTGTAGGACATCTAAAGAACCCATGTGATAGGTGTGACCTATGTATAGGTCGGTTAGATTTTTTGTTTGTAGTTCGTACTCCCAGTTCTCATTTATGAACGCTCCATCTAGGATCGGGGTTCTATGGGTGTCCTTGGAACTAGATGCAATGTGGCTCTCTATGGGTTGACCTTAGTGGTTGCTAATTCAGGAGCACTCAATTACTCTCCTAGAAAGGATATTAACATAGGGGCTTTCGCTTTTAACTCTCTTTCTTGCTCCACCTTGCGTAAGCTCTCGATTTCCTTTTCCCTAGCCGCAATGCTATATCACTCAACCTCTTGCACTTCGGCAAGGCGTCTACCATCAGGTAATATAGCCTCGGAGGGGAATAACTCTGAAGAGTCGGGGGGTGCAAGGAATGGAGTATTCATGTGCACACTCTCCAAGAGCATGGGATCTTCGTTGGTCATGAATAGAAAATTTACTTCCCCACCCCTCTCATTTACATCGTTAGCTCCATGTTCAGAGCGAGTAGCTCTATTAAAGGTTTCCTTCAAGCAGATAAGCACACTCGACCCGGACCATGGGCCCATGGCATGCATGTCTCCGCTTGAGCTATCAGGATTAGGCATTGGGTAACCCTCATGACGTCGTAGTCAGAGGAAGAGTCACTAGACGCAATATGCGGGTCCTGAGTGGTACTACCTTGGGTTCCAGATGAGGGCTCTGAACCTAAGGTAGGTGGGTATTGAGAACTCGTGTAAGTCAAAATGGTCGCTATTTGATCGGCCTCTAGCACACGACCATGGTGTAGATGCATGTGCCTTTGGCACCCTACAAGTGTAGGTGAATTCCCTCGAAGGTTAACGCTTGATTTTTTGGGCATTTTGCACCCCGCACCCCGTTTTCACTCGTTTTTAAATGTTTTTTATGTCTTTTTACGATCAATTTTTGGATTAGAGCGTGTGATAGCTTGAAATGAGTGTATCACTCAAGGATTCGTGGTGTGCTTTACAGCACCATGTTCGGTTACCCGAAGCTCCGTTGGTCCTCAAAAGGGTCAATTTTTACTTAGGCGTGAGACTAAAATAAGTAATTCTAAAGGGTGACTGAGGCCTGAGGCCTGAACCTGAGCGGGGGCTTGGGCTTGGGCGTGAGGAATGTTCCCAATCTCGGTCCTACCCTTAAAAAATTTATTATTTATTTATTTATTATTTATTTTATTTTTGGATAAGGTCACCGCGATCGCACCGCCCGCGCGAGCACACACACACCTTACCTACCTACTTACAACTAACAAAGCTACTGTTACACACTAACACACTACTACAACAACTAATTAACTAACAGATCTACTTACTGTACCTTATAAAACTAACATTATAGAATTAATACCTTAAAGCTAACACCTTATCAATAGAAAACAGTACCTTACAGCAAAAAACTAACACCTTATTAACAGAAAACAATACATTGTAGCAAAAAAAAACTTCATAGATCCTTCTCAACAAGCCACACACCTTCTTTCTCTACCTTTCCTACATTTCATAATTCACCACAAAGCAGCATAGAGTGCTATTCGAGCTTAGTGCATGACATTTCCCCGGCAACGGCGCCAAAAATGTGTTCATCTTTCACACGTGTCAAAGCAAGGGAGTTGCCGTACACACTGTGCGAGCCACAATGGCTACAAGCACACAACCAGACTAATATAGCAAGCTTAAGAGAGCAAGGGTGTGTCACTCACTGCCCTACGCTCGCCTTCTTGGAGGATTCCTTGTCGTGAAGAAGAGGGAGCTACCACTGTGCCGTGCTCAACCACCTCATCGCCGCCGTTCCGTCGTAATGCTCTATCGCATACTCTCTCTCTCTCTCTCTCATTGATACACACACACACACACACACACACACAAGGAGATGAAGAAGAAGATGGAGATGGAGCAAGAGCACTCTTCAATTGCACAAATGAGAGAATGAATGATTTTAGGCTTAGGTGACTTTTATATGAGCTCACCCATTCACACTTGGGTGCCCATTCTTAGCCAACTAGCCTTTGAATGTTCCAATTAAAGTGCACCTCTCATTAGCGATCACTCTTACCCTTTTTCTATTGGACCGACAAGCCCGACCGATGACTACTAGTAGTGGATGCTAGTGGTTAACAACCATTGGTGTCATCAACGAATTGTGAGAGACATTGTTGCTAGCCATTAGGTAACAAAATACCTTTGAGATTACCACTATACATTTGGCTTTGACTAACCAGTTAAAAGCATCTGCAGAGATAGAAAATAACAGAGGGGCAAGGGGGCATCCTTGTCTCGCTAAGCGATTTAAAGGGAAGGGGTCCGACAAGGAGTTATTGAGGGCCACTCTAGCATGTGAATTTTCAAGGAGAGTGAGGATAAACCTTACCAACATGGGGCCAAACCCCATCATAGTCAGGATAATTAAAGACCATTCCAGCTTGTCATAGGCTTTATCGAAGTCGACTTTGATGAATACAAAGTCATGGCTAGAAGATTCAGCATGTTCAATTCTTTCCCACATGAAAATAACTGCTTTCATAATCCTTCTTCCCCTGATAAATCCCTTTTGTTCAGCACAAAGCCACTTTGTCAAGGCCGGGGTAATTCTGCTAGCAATGGCTTTAGCAAAAAATTTATAAGCGGTTGTTAGCATGGTGAGGGGCCTCTAATTGGCCAAAAGATCCTTAGTGCCTTTTTTATAAAGGAGTTTGATAATATCAGTGTTAATGCTGGGGTTTTCTTAATTTTAAGTGGCAACCCGTCGATTCCTGGGGTTTTCTTAATTTTAAGAGCATTGATAGCCCTCTTGATTTCCTGTATGGTGAGGTCAGAATCTAGTTGTCTGGCTATGAGGGGAGGGATAACCTACTTTCGACTTTTTTGAATCTGTTCTCTTGCCAGAACTTTGGCCTGGTCAGTGATCTCTACCGGGCTAGAAAGACTAGAGAAGTGGGTATGGACTAACCGGATGTTCTCCTCCTCGGAGGTGGCCCGACCTATTTTAGTAGTTATCAATGGTATCATACCTTTTTGATGTTTCTTCCTGAGGGTTTTGAACATGGCTTTGGTGGGCTTGTCCACCTGGTCGGCCCAACTTTTTTCTAAAAAAGGCAGCTGTATAAAGAAGGAAGGTGAGGTCCTCCTCCATTTTTAACTGGTGCTGAAGAGTACTAATTTGGTCTTGGACTTCAAGCTGCCCGTTGGAGGAGGCTTCCAAGACTATAAGATCACAGTATATCTGGTCTTTCCTATGCTGCCTGATTTCAATGACCCTCTTTCTGAACAAGATTCACTACAACATAACATCAAGATATCGACACAGTATATATCGACGGCCATACCTTTCCACGCGGATATCGACGTACTTCATCCCGTCGATATATGCGTCGGAATATCCGTCAATATGCGCGTGGCAAGGCATACTTTTCCACGCATATATCAACGAACATTACCATGAGTATATCGATGCACATTTTGACGCAAAATAATTGGGGGAAAAAAAAGGGAAACCCGCGCACAGGGGCCATTTTTGCTTGCGACGTGTGCACTTAGATCTTGGCCGAAACCTGCTGCATAGGTATAATGAAACTCTTCCCCCCCCCCCCCCCCCCCCCCCCCCCCCCCCCCCCCCCCCCCCCCCCCCCCCCCCCCCCCCCCCAACCCCTCTCTCTCTCTCTCTCTCTCTCTCTCTCTATATATATATATATATATATATATATATATATATATATATATATATATATATATATATATACATCGTGTGTGTGTGTGTGTGTAGGTAATCAAAAGAGAGAGAGAGAGAGAGAGAGAGAGAGAGAGAGAGAGAGAGAGAGAGAGAGAGAGAGAGAGAGAGAGAGAGAGAAGTGTGTGTGCATGTAGGAAATTAAAGAGAGAGAGAGAGAGGAAAAAAATGTATGCATAGGAAATTAAAACTAGAGAGAGAGAGAGAGAGAGAGAGAGAGAGAGAGAGAGAGAGAGAGAGAGAGAGAGAGATAGATAGTTCTATTATCGTCCTGGGAGGTCAAATATGACCTATGGGACCAAATGAACATGTCACGTGGTGTGAGTGGAGTTCACAAGTGACTCTCGATGCTCAAAAATGGTTGAAATGAGCGTCGCAATAGAGAGTCCACATCGTGGTTGGGAGAGGAAGGTATGTAGGGAGAGATCATGGCTGAATATATGGGGAAAAGAGGACCTAATGTGGTCAAAAGCTGAGCACTCAAGTAGTGTGTGGTACTCACTCTCTCGCACTTGACGAGGGCATAAGGTGCAAGGTCGATGACACTCCTCGCCAGTGCCCCAACCTCCTGTCTCGCAGCGTAGAGAATGGGAGCTAAGACGAATGGAGGCAATGGTGCGGATCGCACTCAACGGGATGGGCTTAAGGATGTAGGAATGGGTTCGGTTACCTCGTTCCGAGAAGAAGAGAGATTTGTAGTTAGGGGCAACATGTGTGGTGTAATGGCTGAAGCGAGAACCTCCGGATTTCACCCAAGCCGTGATACATTGGCGTTGTAAGAAGGCCTCATTAACTTGGGAGTCGATCGACGCATCCTTGACCAAGTGACATGCATCCCATCTTCCAAACCATTTCTTGATATCAAGCATCCACCCCGAACTTAGTATTTTGCTCTTGCATGTCTTTTGAACCATTTGAGAGAGAGAGAGAGAGAGAGAGAGAGAGAGAGAGAGAGAGAGAGAGAGAGAGAGAGAGAGAATTAATGTATGCGTAGGAAATTGAAATTAAAGAGAGAAATGAAATGAAATGTTATATTAACGTCTTCAAAAGACCAAAGTGACGTATGAGACCAGAAAGTTACAATGTGGTGGATTTGATACAAAGTCCGAGTAACAAGATGACAAAATGACAAAATAAAATATTATGGAATCCTAAACTGCTGGGTGTGGACTAGGCAGCTAAAACAGCTAGCTGGGATAGGTAGATAATAGGAGATCCAACATCTGTCGCTCGTTGGCGGATCTCATCAATCTCCTCCATGGTAAGTAGTCTGACCGGGCGTTGTGCATGTCGAGCCAAAGTGACCTGGATCCTCTGATGCAGCCTCTATCGATGTTGTGTAGTCCTCTGCAGTCGTGGGCGTCTGGATCTCCCTAGCTCAGTTGCTCGTTCGATGTTGTGTAGTCCTCCGCAAATGTGGGCATCTGGATCTCCCTAGCTCAGTTGCTCGTTCGATCAGTAGAGATAGGGAAGTAGAGAGCGAGAGAGAGAGATATAGAGAGAGATAGGAAAGTAGAGAGAGAGAGAGAGAGAGAGAGAGAGAGAGATAGATAGATAGATAGTTCTATTATCGTCTTGGGAGGTCAAATATGACCTATGGGACCAAATGAACATGTCACGTGGTGTGAGTGGAGTTCATAAGTGACTCTCGATGCTCAAAAATGGCTGAAATGAGCGTCGCAATAGAGAGTCCACGTCGTGGTTGGGAGAGGAAGGTATGTAGGGAGAGCTCATGGCTGAATATATGGGGAAAAGAGGACCTAATGTGGTCAAAAGCTGAGCACTCAAGTAGTGTGTGGTACTCACTCTCTCGCACTTGACGAGGGCATAAGGTGCAAAGTCGATGACACTCCTCGCCAGTGCCCCAATGTCCTGTCTCGCAGCGTAGAGAATGGGAGCTAAGACGAATGGAGGCAATGGTGCGGATCGCACTCAACGGGATGGGATCAAGGATGTAGGAATGGGTTCGGTTACCTCGTTCGGAGAAGAAGAGAGATTTGTAGTTTGGGGTAATGTGTGTGGTGTAATGGCTGAAGCGAGAACCTCCGGATTTCTCCCAAGCCATGATACATTGGCGTTGTAAGAACGCCTCATTAACTTGGGAGTCGATCGACGCATCCTTGACCAAGTGACATGCATCCCATCTTCCAAACCATTTCTTGATATCAAGCATCCACCCCGAACTTAGTATTTTGCTCTTGCATGTCTTTTGAACCTTTTGACTTGCTTCATATGCGATTCTAGGAAGTCGATGCAAAGGGCTACGTTGTGTCTTACGCATGTACTCCACAACCCTTTCCATGCCCAAGACCTCAATGGGAAGCGATCCGGACTCAAGAAGTAAGAGCATGTACGGTGTTTGTGTCTTGACTTGGAGAAAGTTGGTGAGAAAACGCTTTTGGACATTCTCAAACTCTTTCCAAGTAGACTTCCCGATGCTTCCACCCCACACCTCCACTCCATAAAGAAGCACCAGTGTCACCAATGTGTCAAAGAGGTACTTTTTGAGAGCCCAACACTTGATCTCTCCTGCATTGCACATGTTCTCAAATGCATAATAAGCCCTCTTTCCGGCTTCCAAGCGACGCATTGCACAATCCTTCCATTTATGATTGGATGGAACCTCAAGGCCAAGGTACTTGAAGTGATCTACCACTTCAAGTTTCTCATTGTTGTATACAATGCATGGATTTTCGTCATTGAGGGTCTTTACAAGCATAACCTTGGTTTTGGATCCATTCACGATCAGCCCGCTATGTAGGCAAAAGCGTTCCAAGACACTCATAAGCTTTTGTGCATCTTCTAAGGTATGTGCCAAGAGCACTACATCATCGGCATAAAGCAAAAGCATGATCATCGCATTTCCAATCTTAACCTCTTCTATGCCTTCTTGCTGCATAAAATCAAGAACCATGTATTCCAATTCATCAATGAGTAGCCCAAAGAGGGTTGGGGAAAGTGGGCATCCTTGTTTGACACCAATAGTGCTTGCAAAAAATTCTGAAATTCCATCTCCCATACGTAATCGACATATCACTTTTTGGTAGATGCGAAAGACTGCATGCATAAATTCTCTCGGCACTTGAAGGCTTTGCATACGTCTCCAAAGATTTCCTCGTGGTACCATGTCAAAAGCTTTCTTGAAATCCACAAAGCAACAATACAACTTTTTTCCTTTCAATCGAGACGCTTCCATAAGAACTCGAAGAGTGACAAGGTGATCAATAGTGCTATGATGCTTTCGAAAACCTGCTTGGCCAAGCGCACGTTTGCCATTCTTTTCAGCCCATTCACTTATCTTCATCTCCATGATACATCCAAATAACTTTGCCATCAAAGAACCAACCATTATAGTGCGATAGTTGTTCACATTGTTTACATCTCCTCCTTTGTGCAAAGGTTTGATCCAATTTGCACTCCAATCATGAGGCATGCTATACTGAAGTGCAAGGTTAAACATATCGCATATCCAATATCGTGTTTTCTTGCTTGTCCATTTAATCATTTCAGCCTTGACACCTTGAAGGTCACCTGCCTTGCGAGTAGCAAGTTTCTCAAGCGCGCGGCATACATCTTCAATGGTAAAGAAGGGAGACATAAATGGAAGGGAGCTACAACCCTCCATCTTATCAACATTGGGTTGCTCATAGAGGTTCTTACAATGCATATACATATCCTCAAGAGTCAAGTCACCAAAGCTCTCAACGCGCTTGCCTTTTAGATTTTGCCAAAACTTGCCACATGCATGTGCTTTCTCTTGTGCTAAAAGAAGTTGTTTTTCGACCTCCCACCTTCTCCTCTTCTTTTGAACAAGTGCTTTGTATGTGTGTGAACATTCCAAGTAAACTTCCTTGTCTTTGATTGCATCCAATCTTAGCAAGTGTTTTCGGGCTTGACTACATTCCATGTCAAACCATTTCTTCTTGGTGCTACCCTTCTTAGACCTTTTGCAAGACATGTGTTTCGCCGAAAAGAATTCCTTCGCACAAGAGAAAATTACTTCTTTGAAAACTTTCCACTTGCATTCTAATGTTGGGCTCCCTTGATGCTCTATCATGCTTAACATTTGGTCCACCATATCAGCATATATAAGTGCTCGTTTGAAGTCTAGACGTAGGTACAAATGATTCACATCATGATTGGAGGCTACATGCTCGGGACGTTTACCACACTTGAGGTCAATACATAACATCCTATGATCCGATTCCGGATTCCATTCACCAAGTGTAAAGCTTTGTATGCATTCTAGAGTGGCTTCTGAGAACAACATATAGTCAATCACGCTAGCACCATTGTGCTTTCTACATGTAAAGTCATTGGTGCCTTGCCATAGAGATACACCATTTGCAATGAGCATTCCGGTACTATTGCACATATGTATGTTAAGTATGGAGCCTGATTTACCCTTTGTAATTTTCTGTGGTAAAAGCGCACATTTGTAAGGCCCCCATTATGAGGAGAAGCCATCGTGCGTGAAGGACAATCACTCACCGGAAACCAAAATTTTCACAGACAAGAATCAGGGGCAACTTTAAAGGCCTCGGGGGCGGAGGCCCCCGAGACTTTTTTTTTGCCGGAATATTCTTTTTCGCCGGAATATTATGGCCAGACGGCGGCCGGAAAACAACTGGTCGGTTGGCCGGTGGCCGGTAGTCAATGGCTGATGGCCGGTGGTCGGAAGTCAATGGCCGGTGGCCGATGGTCGGAAGTCAATGGCCGGTGGCCGGTGGCCGAATTCAAAAGCGGACTTTTCTTCTCAAGGGCGGCCACACATGGGCGGATTGGAGGGTCCGATTTGGACTTATTCGCACAAGGGCGGCTACACATGGTTGTCTCTCATAAGAGAGGGCAGCCCTTTTGGCCTATAAAAGGAGGCCATTTCTACACACATTTCATAGTGTGAAGTTGATGCAACAAGGTGAGTGTGAGGTGGTGAGAGTGAAGCAAGGCGGGAGCTCCATTAAGGGTATAATCCCTTTGTAAACTACTTCTTGTTTTGAAGTACTAAAGCCATTGAGTGGCTGCTTTCCCGTGGACGTAGCCCACATTGGGTGAACCACGTATATCGTGTGTGCTCTCTCTCTCTCCCTACTCTATAATCTCGTGTATATAAATCTGTCTCTCTCCATTAAGTAATCTACTCAATTATCTATTTAGCTACGTCTTATTTCCTAACAATGTAGAAGTGACTTTCCATAGTGATCCACTTCTTTTGCATCATTAGAACTTCGATTATACATGTATGAGTCATCCACTCTTCTTGATACATGCGGCATGTCGACTTGTTGTGTGTCGTGTTGTAACATATTTGTGCGAGCATTCATGTCTCCAAAAACAATGACTTCACCTTGATCCTTGTAATGAGCAATGTCTTCCTCTAGTTCAACAAAGGGCTGATCTCTATCCATATTCAAGCGAGCATAAAAGTTGGAGTCATAGTGAGGAATGTAGCAGCCGGCCACAAACATGACTTGACCATTTGGTGGGCTGATTTTCAGCCATAAGTAGCGTTTATACTTATCTTCTTTGACAATGGAAACATCTTTCAAACCCTTTTTGGTCATACATGCTATGTAAATACAGAAATTTTCAGAGTTATGAAAGGCGTTTCTGTAGTAGCATTTCCGAAGTGAACAGGTTCAACAAAATTGATTCTCATCTCCTATTTTACATACAATGTCTTCCGGCACTCGCAAGGGTTCTTCTTCTTGAACAAGGTCCACAACCATTGTGAAAAATGATTCAAAATCTCCTAAGTGTGGAGATAGCAACACAACCACCCAACCAACGACATCGGAAACCATGATCATGGCGTACTTGGTATCATTGCAAGAGACCGTAAACAAACAAGGTGAAGACTTACGAGCACTTGCAATGGAGAATGGCACGCTAAGGGTACTTGTGGTTGAGAATGAGAATCTCAAGAGGACACTTGAGATGCAAACAACACATTTGATGCAACTTGAAGAGGAAGTCAAGGAATGTAAACGCTCTCTTGTGGACTTGAATGCTTTGAAGGAGCGGATGAGCAAAGTAGAGCATGACCATGTATTGAAAGAGGAGAAATTTGACACTATGAGCTGGGATGTATGCGACATGAAAAATGTATGCACAAACAAGTCTTGGGCTGATGTATGTGGTAGCAATGTGATTTCTAATTCCTCACTCATGCAAGCTATGGTTCAAACAAAGAATGTTGAGAATGTGGATGTGGAGGAGTTGAAGGAACGGGAGCGACGTTCCAAGAACATTGTTATTCTTGGAATTCCCGAAGAGAAGTTAGAGACACCTCCTTCTCTTGCCATTGTTATTGAAGATTTCTTCAAAACCCACTTTGGCATGTCCGGAGTTATGGTCTATGGAGCACATAGAGTGGGGAAGCAAGGAGCTCCTCGCTCGGGAGAATGGCCAATTGTATGCACCATGCCGGATGAGACCAAGCGAAAGATTATCCTTGATAATAGCTGGATCTATTTGAGGGATACAAAATGTTTTGTATGTGAAGATCGCACTATTAAGCAACAAAATATGCGTCGCAAGGCATATGAGGAAAAGAATAATAAAAACAAGGAGATCTCTCATGAAGAAAATGTGCCGAAGGAGGAGGCAAGTCTCTCAAGCAAATAGGGATGCGTTACCTATGAGACCGAGTTACAATTGAAAATATGGTTTTGGAATTGTAATGGATACCCATGGAATGCGGGGGTTGGCATTGATGAACTAACAAGCAAAGCCGATGTTGTACTTCTTGTTGAAACTTGGGAGCATGATACACAAAGGATTAACGGCTTGAAGGATTACAATGTACATTCATTGATGCGGTCAAAGAATCTCAAGCAACGAAAAGGACAAGGAGGGTTAGCATGTATGGTTAAGAAAGGATTGGAAGATTTTGTATCAATTGTGAAAGATGACAAGTACAAACGTTATGTATGGCTGAAAATTATGACACCAAAAAGAGCACCCATTTTTGTAGCCGGTTGCTACATTCCTCATCCACGCGTTCACATTGAGTAGAGCTACACATTAGGCACTTTAGATTTCAAAAACAAAGACCTGAAAATTTTGACCAGACATCCTACGTGATTTTGCACCGGGTGTTTTGGGTTGGGTTTTTGGTTCATAGACCTTAGGGAGAGCGACCTATTGGTGTTAGTAGGGTCTCCTTCAAGTTCTATGGTGTTTCGAGATTGTTTGATGGGTGTTTGGCTCTAGACAGCGTTGTAGGAAGTTTCCTCTTAAGCACTCTTGAAGGCTATGACTTAGACAATTGGTAGAGACCTCTGTAGGAATTAGTTAGCAGTCATTCGAGTGTAGGTTGACACCTTATGATTTCTTCGACGCACCTGCGGGTCGAGCTTCGTCCTTAGCTGACAAATCTTGTTAGGTGAGTTCTCGTTGTGCTGACGTCCGTCGCGGCGTATCCATCGAACATTGGCGTCGCTGCCGGGGAAGAAAACCTTAGGTAGGTGACCGAGACTAATCCTTGAGGATAGGGATTTTTGGCTTGCCAAGAGTCTCGTTTTACATTTAGATAGGATTAGAGGGTGGAGGACTCTCTAGGTCTTAGAGGGACTCTAGGAAGCGTGTGTCTGGTCTGGATCCTTTGACTTAGGTAGATTTAGGTAGACTAAGATAGTTTTAGGTATTATTCGAGTTCTTGAGTAGGAGTTGGAGTGGTAGAAGCGGTGAGAGGAGAGCTTGAGAGTCCGGAGAGGCCAGAAAGCAACCAAAACACCATTATCACCATTTCACATGATGAGTAGGAGTAGAGTAAGTAGAACATCATGATTCAGGATCTAGAGCACTTCATGCATGTATACTTTCCTGGTAAACTCATCACAAGTTTGTAAAAGACGCAAAAAGACGCAAAAGTGTGTTTGGAAGCTTAAGTGAAGTCCAAAAGTTATTGTGAGTGTTTCTCATAGAGCTGCAGAGCATCAAGAGCATTTTTGTCAAGAAAAAAATTAATTTCAAGCCAGGAGACATCCTACGCGTAGGATGTCTACATGCTAATCTGGTGGGAATTTTGGGATTTTGAGTTGACCATTGTGTTCAGAAGGTGGGGTTTATCCTAATTTCAACTGAAAAGTGGAAATTTGACCATATCTTGACAAGATAAGGCCAGATAGACTGAAATTGCCAGACATCCTACCCAAATTGTGCCAAGGTATTATTTTAAGACCAAAACCATAAGATGGCTGCATGACATGACTTGCATGATATATTGAGTGACTGAGAGGGGTTTCATCTCAGTTGGGTGAGAAAATTGGGTTCAAAGTGGACTTTAGCACTTTTGACTGAAAAAGACAAGAACAGCTAAAATTGGGGACTTTTGAAATCCAAACCAAAATCTAAGCATACCACTGGGTTTCTGACATGAAGGGGAAGTTGTGGGTCAAACAGGCCAAAAAAGACATCGTACGTGTAGGATGTCTTCTATGTGATTTTACACTCCAAACCTAATTTTTAGAATACCAAAGTGATCAGCAACTCAAGGGGAGCCTGTGTTTTGAATTTGAAGCCATTTTGATGAAAAAGACATCCTACGCGTAGGATGTCTAAAGCAAGAAATTGAAGCCAAATACTGATTGTGGGCATAGCAAGGTGTTGTATAGCCTGAGGCAACAAGCCTCCTGGTCAATTTTGGTCCAAATTGGAGTTGGTTACACTGATCAAGATCAGCAACAGGCTGTCGAAACAGATTTTTGACTCATTGACCAGCTTATAGGTGTCCAAATCAAAAAGTAAAAACAGTTGTAGACTCAGCACATCAAGGGGAATCCATAGTGCAAAAATCCAGGCAAAACAAAGCAGGAGACATCCTATGCGTAGGATGTCTACTAGGACCTACTGAAGAGGAAATTTGACTGGGCTTAGATAGTGAGATTCCATTTGGCTTAAGGGTTCCAGAACTTCTTTCAGAAGTGAACTTGGACCTTGTTTGTCCATTTGACGGAGCAAAGACTGAATTCATACTTTTGCACATAAATTGACCAACATCCAAGGGAAGTATAGTTCCAGAATAGCAGACCTAATCTAGAACATCAGCAGTGTATAAAATACATTAGTGGTTGAGATTAACTTTCCAGTTATACCAATCAATACTAAGATAACCTCTAGCAGATAAATGCTTTGATTCGATTGCCGAAATTAAATGCTTGTGTACAGGTATATTCAACAGCAAAGCAAGAAGTTGTGCGGAGACAGATCCTTTGCCAGGTGAGTGGTTGGATTTGTGGTAAATTGCATTGATAAGTTTGATGAATTTGAGATCAGGAAGATACATTTTTAGAGACCAAAAGGTGGCAGGTGACCAAATTAGCTTAATGTCCACCGAGGAGAGTGTAACTCAGGCAAGGCTAGATCCACTAGCACCGATTATTGAGGAAGGTAGTGATACTGACACTTTGTCAGACAAATATTTCTTCATGATGGGCAGTCAACAGCCAAGAGGTTTCACCCATGACGGACCAATGCTAGGAGGAAGCACCTCCCTAAATCCTTTGAATGATTCCAAACTCACTGTGATCTTCTTAGAGGGAACAAACTCGAGGGGAGCCCTAGTCTATTCTGACTATCGAGGGGAGCCCTAGTCTATTCTGACTATCGAGGCCAGCATAGAGATTGGAGATAATCCGAGTCTATGATGATGGAGATAGATTCCGAGATGAAAAGGGGAACCGCTATCTAATAGTCAGTAACCCTGAAGATTACAACAGATATGGAGATAATGTGGCGAAAGGGAAAATGGTTTCAAAAGCTCAAGAACCGCCACCAAACATTGATTTTCCTGGAGCTATTTTTATGTATGATAAGAAAACAACCAGGGTTCCAACTTATAATGAGAACGTGGGAATCTACAAGCATGAGAGTGAGGGTATAGTCGCTTACTTTTGCAGCAAAGAACCATACTTAAATGAATTGAGCAAAGACAAGGTTCTTTACTTACTCTCTTATGAAACTGTTATGGGAAAGGGTATAGTTCTTGTTGATAGATATGGGCGAGAATACCAACGTATTCTCCCAGAGGAGGTAGAAAGGGCAACAGGTCCAGGAGCATCAGCATATGCCCCTGAGGAAGTGCCAAGAGCCACCTACACCCCAAGCAAGTCGACAAATCCATTTTCTGATGAGTATGACGCTACCTCACATTCCACACGACCGCAAGCATTCGACAACCAAAATGAACCAGCAAACCAACCATCATTGCAGGCATGGATTTCACAGAGTGCAACATTGGAACAAGAGCAAAGCCGAGATGGTTATCAAGCCACACGAGGGCTAAGGGATTTTCAAGAACCACCACTCTATTCAAGGTATCAAGGAGAGAGTAATACAAAGACTCAAGGGTCAACAGAGCCTAGAGGGCCACCCATAGAATGAGTTATGAACCATCTCTGGCGAGAACTGTTAGAAATTATGGCTTAGGAGCACCACTGGGAGAGGAACCAGCCGATTACAGAAGACCTGAGGAGGTATATCGATTAGGACATGGAGATCCAATGATGAGGTTTGTAGACCATCGTAGAATTAGACCTTCTCAAGTGCAAAAATGGGTAAAGAAGAAATACACAGGAAGCAGAGACCCAAGAGATCATGTAGTAGCCTTTGTGCATGTAATTAGAGCTGAAGAGGTGTTAGAATTTCCTACCCAATTTGTAGGGTTTGGACTAACCCTAGAGGATGACGCTTGCCACTTGATTTGACTCTGTAGAGCATAGAGACTTTGAGTCTATGGAGGAAGTGTTTGACGAGTTTATCGAGTAATTCTCACAAAGGGGGATAGCTCATAATACCGTCTCACAAATCCATAAATTCAAACAGAAAGATGGGGAATCTGTACGCAAGGCAGTCCTAAGACTGAAAAGATATGTTAAGTTCTGTCCTGTGGAAGAACTGCCAACTCAGTCCAGACGTATGCTGATATTCATCCAAGGACTAAGGAATGCGGATCTCCAGAAAGACTTACATATGAAGAGAAGCATGATGTTGAATGAATTGACCAAGGAGGCTCTGTACCTTGTGGAAAATTGTGAAGTCTACAAAGAGGGGGAGTTCAAGGACCTTAACGACGATTCATCTTCACAACAAAGTGGAAGCAAGTCTTCTAAGACGGCACCGAAAGAAGAAGTAGTTGTAAACCAAGAGCCGCTTGTAGATGAAGTGCTAAAAAAGATTAACTTGTACGCCAAACCCCAGGCTAAACAGCCCAAGTGGTGTGCTATTGAACAAAAATGGACAAACCATGGGATCGAGGAATGTTATTATAACAAGGGATATGTGAGAGAGAGACCTTACACTCCCCAAGCTCCGGTAGCTTCTCCTCAAGTTCCACCAATGCCTAGGTATCAAGCAGGCAACCTACCAGGACCTGTAGGTGTATGTTGAGCCAGCAGAGGATCACACCCGCATTTTTGCTCACACCCATCATTTTGTAACCATTGATTGTAATAAATGTCTTTCCGACATTAATTTTGATTTGAGCCATTCATTAAGTAACGGGACTCAATTGAGTTTCCAGCTTGTAATCCCGACGTAATTTCACCTGCTGATGTAAATAATTAGAGATGTTCTCACCTCCAAGGCTGAGGTATATAAGCCAAAGTTTTGTAACCTAAGGGGGATTCAATCATTAATCAAAGTGAGTTTTGAGCGCCGTGACTGTGTCTGAGAGAGAGAGAGAGAGAGAGAGAGAGAGAGAGAGAGAGAGAGAGTCTTATCTCCTTGCTACGCGAGCTACGGGGCCGCCATTGGAGAAGCGACACCGTCATTGCGTTAGCAACGGTGAGAGCTACGCACAGATACCAAGAGTGCGCGCTATCGGCTTCTACGTGTGGTAAGTTCCTACGAGCTTCGGTGTGAGTTTTCTTCCAACTCGTGTGTCGGAATAGAGCGTGCAGCATATCTATAGAACCACAACGAGTAGAGCTACACATTAGTACCATCGGGGTCAATTTTCGGTCACCTGTATTTTTCGGCCTGTCTTCATACGCGTTTACTGCACGGAGTGGTTATAGGTTGATTTTGCAGTTCAAGTCTTTAGGGTGTTGTTCTTACCTAGTGTATAGACTTCCCCTTGAGTTTGAGATCGATTCAATGATTCTAGATCCTGTTTCGTATAGCATTCGTTCGTAGTACGGATTTCAGTCACTTGCGTATTTTAGAACTTAGATTTGATTTCCTTGGTAGTGATTGTCATTAGAAGGTCGAGTAGGTGATTTGACACCCACCTAGTTGTTTCCATGCGCCTGCGGGTCAAGCTTCGTCCTCGTCTGACAAATTCTGTTGTTGGTTGAGTTCTCGCTCTTTAGCTTCCGCTAGCGGCGTAACCGCCTTAACATTTGGCGCCGCTGCCGGGGACGAGAGCCCTAAGTAGGTGACCTTAGACTAATCCTACGAGGTGAGTCGTATAAACTACTTTGTATACTTTAGTTAGAAAAGATCTAGGAGTGGTGGACTCCGAAGGTCTCGAGAGATACTAGGAAGTGGGGTATTCCTGGGTCTTCCGTGTTGACAGTATTTTTAGTTTAGCTTAGATTAGATTGTTTTTGATGGTGTTTAAGTGGTTGTTGACATAAAAAGCATTTGCTACTCCTTGTGTGTTAGTAAATCTCTTTATATTTTCAATTGCAAAAAAATCCATTTTATGATTAGAAGTAGCTTAGGTAGGGCCTGATTTGATCCTGATCTAGAGCTATCAATTGGTGTTCTATTTGCTTGATGTGTTTGATTGCATGTTAGATCACTGAAAAAGTCTCTTTGGTAGTGAAATATGCAATAAACAAAGTTCAGAAAAATTTTCTGTGTAACTGATTGTTGCTGAGCACTTAAAAGAGCTATTGGAAGAGTTCTGTGCTGAAAAACTGGAAATCTGCAACTTTAGACATCATACGCGTATGATGTCTTAGGACCTAAACAGAGACTAAAATTGAAAATTTGACATTGCCAGAGTGTTTAGAAGGGGGGTTTTACCCTAAGATCAACTTAAAACAAGAACATTAACACTCAAAGAAACCCAAAAAGACAAGTCGGAGTCCAAGAAACGCAAAGAATAGGAAATTTTGGATTCAAATCTTGTTTTTACATTCAGACTTGACAAAAACACTTGAAATTCAATTATAAACATTGGAGAAGGCTTAAAACCAAAAATAGTCAAAATCTGGGAAAAAAGACATCATACGCGTATAATGTCTTTTGGCACATCCACTGCTTATTTTTGATATCTGACCTGACAAGATTGTTACAAACACTGTAGAAAGCATAAATATCAAGTTTGGACCCAAATTGATGAAAAAGACATCATACGCGTATGATGTCTTTGACCTAATTTTGGACATATTTTGATACTTTGCTAACACAGATCCATTGTAATAGCTGTCTAGAGGTTATATTTCAAGTTTCATCCCATTTGGATCACAATTGACCCAAAAAACAAGTCAAAAGCAGAAAATTGCCAAGAAAAGCCTAAATTAGCCATAACTTGCTCAAACAGAGTTCAAACTGAATTTTGTGAGTGAACAGAGCATAAAGGGGTCACTGAGAGTGAGCATAACCAAAATAGTCAAAATCTGTGAAAAAAGACATTATACGCGTATAATGTCTTTTTCAGCATAACAGTAACAAAATTCTCACCTGATGAAACAGAAGTTATCCCACTGACAAGATTAAACAATTGACAAGAATCAATCAGTTTGGATCAATTCTGACCACAAAAACTTGGGGGAAAACAAATTGCCGAGACGGAAAAGTTAAAGTCCTTTAGGGGAATTGATGAATTTGAGATCGGGCAGGAATCTCCGGAATAATCAACCAAAACAAGGGGAACCGGCAAGTGTCATATCAACCAAGGGAAGTGTAAACCAAAGTTGGGTGCAACCATTAGAGCCGATCTTTGAAGGAAGTGTCTCTGATACTTCTTCGGAGAGATCTTACGAGATTTTCACCAAAAACTTGGAACACTCGAACAGGAACAACATAGAAAATATGGCAGCAGGATCATCAAACCCTTCCGCCACCATGAAGCTATTGTTCATAAAATACCAATACGACAATGAGCAAAGTGCCAAGATCTACAAAGATGGAATGGACCGCTATTGTGTAAAGATAGAAGATAGACCTAGTGAGTTCAAGGACTTAGTGCCTGTGAGCTATAGCGGAGATAGATATCTAGATGACGAGGGTACCATGTACTTGGTAGTCCTAAATCCTAACATTGTGGACAAGTGGGGATTGATGGGCACCAAAGCCAAAATAGATGAAGAACTCGAGGAGAAAGCACCAATAATGAACTTCCCTAATGCGAGGTTAAGAAGAGAGAATGAAACTACAAGGATCAACACTGATAACATCTATGTGGGGCTATACAAATATAATAATGGGGAGCAAGATCTCTATTATAGATGTGAAGAACCCTACACCGGAGAGTTGACAGACCAAAAAAGACTTTATGTCTTTACCTACACAGAGGGATCGGAAGTGAAAATTGCCGCTTACGATAAGTATGGCAGGCAATACTCAACAATGGGCAAGAAAGAATTAGAAGGATATACATACTTTGGGGGACCACTACATCAGTATTATGTTACTTCTAGCTCACATAGACCAGCACCAACAAATGGAGTGCAAAACTCAATGACAACAGGAGGACAAAGAACTCAGGTTGCTGACTCTTTCAGTCAACCTTGGGACTCGAAGCTCGGACCAATGGGATCATTACATTCCAGAGAGTCAATGGAGACGAATCGAGGTAGTGCAGTTCCAATCCCCACCTATACCACTCCAGGTCCAAGGTTTGAAGCGGAACCATCACATTTACCTCCCAGTAGTAGATTCAGGGCAGAGGAACCGACAAGGGTAACCCATGAAGTCCATGATGCTAGAGAAAGCTTTAGCCGGGACACAGGAGCAATGAGATTGGTAGCAGATCATAGACGTATGAGACCATCTCAAGTAGCCAAGTGTATGCCAAAGAAGTATGGTGGTTCAGGAGATCCGTATGCACATGTGTCACTCTTTAAGCAAGTCTTAAGAGCTGAGCAGATAACAGATTTCCATACACAATACGAGGGATTTGGTCTTACTCTAGAAGGTACTGCATTGACATGGTTTCAACCAATGAACATAGGGGGATTCCATGACATTGACCATTTGCTAAGAGAGTTTGCTGAGGAATTCTCAAAACGAGGGATTAAGCACAATACGGTCTCACAAATATATGCTTTTAAACAGAGAGAACACGAAAAAGTGAAGGAAGCTTCACTTCGCTTCAAACAATACATTGAGAGATGTCCAGTACGTGAACGACCACAAGATGACAGACTATCTGTTCTCTTTATTGAGGGACTGAGGAACGACACTCTCAAGAAGGACTTGCACTTGAAAGCTTGTACAAGTTTCGAGCAAGTAACGAGAGAGGCATTGTACTTAGTGGATAACTGTACGGTTTATGGAGAGGTGTCAGCGGATACAGATTTTGCATCCAGTAGCTCCTCCTCCGTAGCGAGCGAGACTACCACTAAAAAGAATGTTCAAACAACAACCATGCCAAATGTAGAGCAAATGATAGAAGATGCTCTAAAAAGGATGGCACCATACCAAAAACCATTGCCAAAAACACTGAAATGGTGTGCTATTGAACAAAAATGGACAAATCATCCAACAGAGGAGTGTTATTACAACAAAGGGTATGTAAGGGAGCGCCAGTATGCACCTCCTGCTCAATTAGCACCACCTCAAGTACATCCAGTACCTCGATACCCAACGGGAAATGTACCTGGACCTATGGGGATAGAAAGACCGCAACCGGTATTGGGACAACAACCACCTTTACCAGGAGCAAGACCAGTGGGCATTAGATATGCACCAACCTTAGAGAATCAGGAAGAACAAGCCTTAGTGCCTGTTCAAGCCTATTACGAAGAATCGGGTGCACACATGTCTCCGACAGTTATTACCCACCAGAAGAACCAAAACAACCAGAACCATGGGGCATGATGGGGAATGTTGGAATACCAACAGTTACAAGTGCTTCTGATGAAGAGAGATACAATTGGACGCAAGAACCTTGATGTTCATAGCTCATGGAGGGTTAACAGGACAAAGACCATCCTATCCACAAAGGACGAATCAAGCGGGACCAAGACCAGCACTAGGACCCTGTTACAAGTGTGGAGGTGACCATCTGATGAATGTTTGCCCACATACGGAAATCATTAGAATTAACGCTTATTGCACTGAGTGTGGGGTTACTCACTTCATTGAGGATTGTTCAAAGAATCCAAACAAAGTGCAAAAGACGACATTGAATATGCTAGAAACTATTCCTACCAGCAGTGGGTCTGAAAATGAAACTCTGATACCAACGCAAGTTGTTACTAGAGCTCAAGCTAAGAAAACCACTAGAGAACCTGAGAATGGAAAGTTAGCGACTGAAGTGGTTAGTCAAGGACCGCGGAGTCAGAAAAACACATGGAAAGCTAGAAAAGCACGCATGAAGTTGAGAAAAGAACGTGAAGACGCTATTCTAGCTGAGGAACTAAAGCAAACTAAAGCTAGATTAGAAAAACTTGAGAGTCAAAACGGGAAACGAGAGATGAGCCCGGAAAGAACGAAACAAAAGAGTATCAAAGAAACAACGAGCTTAAGCTCAGGGGGATCAGTGCTAGTCGACAAGGTACACGAACCATTGGACGCACTGATGAGAGCTTACGAAGCTAGGTTAAAGAACAACCAAACACAAGAACAGAGGTGGATGACATACCCAAACGCGGAATTGGAAAAGCAGAGACTTGAAATGTGCCAGAGAATGATCGAGACTGCACAAGCTTTATTAGAACCACCAAGAGAAACAATGAATTGTGGAACGGAAAACCCAATTCAGCAAGAGACTATCGTTTCACGGGTAGCTGAAAAGACTCCCAGTGCACAAAAGCCTGAAAATACACACAAGGATGACCGCATAGTGTTGAACACAACCGATCAGGAGGTCGAGAGTTTTCATCCAGTCATACAGAGGTATTACGGAAAAGATGAGGATTACAATGAATTTTGGAAACAAGTGAGAGAGGCAAACTTTGCAAACGAGCTAAGTTGCCAAGCTAATCAGACAAATTGGGAAAAGGACATCAGGAATCCTCCCATAGTGGAATTTGAGGCAGGATCTCAAGTGGACTTGGATCTGCAATCTTACTGGGGAGATGGGGGCTCTGTTAGAACAATGGAGAGCAAACCTCATTCCTTGAAAACCTTACCTTCATACTTAGGAGAGTATGAAGCAAAATCCGAGATTAAAGCACTTCCCTCACAAAAAATCTCATCAGAAAAAGTCATGGACTCGCAAGGATTGATAGAGATTTTGTCAACACCAGTGACATGCACTATCACTCTAGCTGAGCTTTTGAGGCTAAGACCACATATGTGGACCACTGTAGAAAAATGCTTGGAGAAATTCGGGATAAAAGATCCAACATCAAGATTGCAAGAGAGCATTGAGGAGCTGAGCAAGCCACAAAAGAACACTAAGCCTGTACCCTTAAACAAGGTCGGAGAGTATTGCGAAGGTGAAGAGGGGAATACAACCTTACCAGTTGATTTCCAAGGAGTGAAGACGATGGCAATACTAGACAGCGGAGCTGGGGTAGCCATTGCTACAAAAGAAATCTGGAAAAAATGGGGAAAACCAGCAATAAGGAAGACTAGGTTGAAACTCCAATTAGCAGATGGACACATGGAAAAACCTATGGGTTTATTAGAGAAAGTCGTAGTGACTTCTTGCGGCATTGAATACGAACATACTTTTGCTATTGTCGATTTTGGCAAGGAGAATAACTATGATATCATATTGGGAAGACCATTCATGAGACAGTTGAAAATGGTCCAAGATTGGGGCTACGATCACATATACTTGAGAAATATGGAAACCACTACACGTGTGAACCTGAAAGACCATAGCTACAAAGATGTGAACCGAACACCGGTAGAGGAGTTTGATTCAGCTACTTTGGCGGGATCCGAATTTCCAGCTTGGTTAGGTAAACCCAAGGAGTTATGGATGTGTGGAGCTTCGAAATGTGGAAGTCTGAAACGAGAAGAATGTGTTTTAGAAAGGGCTATCGAAGACGAAACTTATGTAAGAGAACCCTTTCCAGAGGACACGTTTGAACCATTAGAATGGACACACATTCTAGCAACCCTAGATGTTTGTGCAATTCCGGATGGTCCCACAACGAAATTTTGCGACAAGGACGGGTACGACGTGGTTCCGTATTTCATGTTGAGAACTGTACTCGAAAAAGAAACTGAAAAAACGATACACTGGAAAAAGAAGATGAAGAAGAGGTGTTTCACGACATTCCCAATCATCCAGAGTGGGGAAATGAAGCAGACAACGAGTCAACGGACAATTCAAGCGGAAACGAAGAAACTATAACGGATGTCCGATTTTATGATTTTCCGAACCAAACTAAACAACGCCAGAAACACTATAGAGCAAAGAAAAAAACAAAAAGGGGTTAGAACCAATCCGATGCCTAGAATAAGAGGAAAAAATCAATTCCTAATGCTAGTAAAGGCTGAAGATTGTGTTAAGGATAAGATTTCTGGAAGAATGAGGGGCAGTGATCAAAAGAGCTCACGAAAAGACAAAAGAGGCTCAAGAAATCAAGTTCAAAAGAATGGAACGAAAACTGAAACAGAAAAAACAGAAAAGAACAAGCGCAACAGAGAATACACGGAGTCCAAGCTAGAACGTAGAAACAAGTACAGAGAGCTCAAGAAAACTCTGAAGGAAGTTTGGACGACAGAAATTGAGAGTGGAGAGGACGAAAACGCCAAAATCAAGGAAAACATGGATGTTCCCTCTCACTATAGGAAATTCACAATAGAGGATAGGAAGGTGATATTAACCCCACCTATTCGAGAGAGGAAGGAGAACGAATCTTACGACAGACCGGAGGATGCAAAAAAAATTGATTTAGCAGCTCCAGGTGAGACGCCTAGACCGGTGTACATAGCCACAGATTTGTCTCCAAGCGAGGAAGAGAGACTTTTGAGTCTTCTCAGAGAGTATAGGGATGTGTTTGCATGGTCTTATAAGGACTTAAAGGGAGTTGACCCATCGATATGCCAACACTCAATCCCACTAAAACAAGACGCAAAGCCTAGCAGACAAAGACCATACACATATAATGATACGTTTACTAAGCGAATCAAAGAAGAGATAGATAAGCTAATGGAAGCTGAATTCATATACGAGATTGAACACACTGATTGGGTATCTCTGATTGTGGTAGTACCTAAGAAGAACGGAAAACTCCGAGTGTGTGTCAACCTAAAGAAAGTGAATGCTGCAACAATCAGGGACAATTATCCCCTGCCGATAACTGATCATGTTCTAGAGCGTGTATCAGGGAAAACAACATACTCCTTTCTTGATGGTTTTTCAGGATATAACCAGCTAGCCATAGCACTGGAAGATCAACATAAAACAGCTTTTGCAACGGAGTGGGGAATTTATGCTTATCGGGTTATGCCTTTTGGTCTAACCAATGCTCCCGCAACCTTCCAGAGGCTGATGACGCATGCTTTCAAAGAATACTTAAGGCTGTTTCTAGAAATATACATGGATGACTTATGTGTACATTCTCTTCTGAGAGATGAGCATCTAGAACACCTAAGAAAAGTATTTGAGAAATGTAGGACATATCGCATTTGTCTCAATCCTGAGAAATGTGTGTTTATGGTCCGACAGGGCAGAATTCTGGGACATATTGTCTCACAAAACGGAATATCCACGGATTTAGAGAAGATAAAAGTTATAGTGGATATGCCTAGACCAACCAATGCGAAACAAGTACAGAGCTTTATGGGACATTGCGGATATTATAGACGATTCATTTACATGTACGCTATAATAGGCCAACCACTTTACAGGCTAATAGTGAACTTTGAATGGACAGAGGAGTGTGAGGAATCGTTCAAGAAATTGAAAGAGGCACTCATTACTGCTCCAGTCTTGAAATCACCAGATTGGGAGAAGATATTCCATGTGCATATAGATGCTTCGGCATATGCAATAGGATGCATTCTGGCTCAGCCAGAAGAAGGAAACATGGATTTTCCTATCTGTTACGCCAGTCGACAGCTCAACAATGCAGAGAAGAATTACACCACAACAGAGCGAGAGGGATTAGGAATGATATATGCTGTGAAGAAATTTCGGCATTATCTTCTAGCCAACAAGTTTGTGTTTTTTACGGATCACCAAGCCTTGCTCTACCTAGTGAATAAACCATGCAATACCGGGAGAATAGTGAGATGGTTCATTATCTTACTGGAATTCGACTTCACGGTAGTAGTAAAGAAAGGAAAAACACATCTTAGAGCTGATCATCTTTCGCGATTGACGAATGGAGAAGACCCTATAGGAGTAGATGACGACATGCCAGACGCGTACTTGTTCAACATAGAAATGATACCTAAGTGGTCTCAAAATGTCGTTGACCTATTAACCTATGGAGGAGAGTTCGATAGAAGAGAATACAACCTGAAACATATTGCTATTCAGCAATCCAAGAATCTTCAATTGATTGCAGGAAGGTTGTATCAATTGGGAAATGATCATGTTTTACGACTATGCATCAATCCTGAGGAATATAATATATATCTGTGCGAAGCACATGTTCAGGAATGTGCATTTCATTGTTCAAGAAGGAACACATATAGGAATTTGTTACAATTGGGAGTCTATTGGCCAGGAATGAAAGAAAGCGTACATGAATATGTCACTGTATGTATTGTATGTTCATCAAAACCGCCAGCCGAGTATTCAACATTATATCAGATAATGATCGCTCCAGAATGGAGTCAGTATATTGTTGAATATCTCACAAATAGAACTTTCCCAGAAGGAACGTCAAAAGCTCGTCAGAAATCTGTAGAGACAGAAGCTAGAGATTACGCTTTAATAGGAGATCAACTCTATAAGAGAGGTAAAGACAACCAGCTTAGGATTTGCGCATCAGAGTCTGAGTATGTGATAATCCTAGAGCAAGCTCATGGAGGAGTAGGTGGAGGCCATTTCTCAGGTGATAAGACAGCAAAACTTGTCTTAGCCGCAGGAATATGGTGGCCAACATTACATATGGACGCTGAGGAATACGTTAAAGGTGTGATGACTGTCAGCGGACCAAAGTACCACTTAAAAGAGATGATATGCCGCTTAGACCAATGATGGGGGCAAGAGCTTTTGCAAAATGGGGGATTGATTATGTCGGACCCATTTCACCTCCTGCATATAAGACTCATGCACAATACATCATTGTGGCTACAGACTATCTAACAAAGTGGGTCGAAGCAAAGGCAACTCAAAAAGCAGATGCCAGGACCACGGCACAATTTCTATATGAATACGTCTTTGTACGATATGGATTGCCAATAGAAATTGTGAGTGATCGAGGCACACATTTCATAAATGAAGTGATAGAGATCCTTCTAGATGAATTCATGGTAATCCATAGGAAATCAGCCCCGTATCATCCACAAGCAAACGGACAAGCTGAAGCAACAAACAAAACCATATGCACGGTCCTCACGAAGATTGTATCTGAGTCGAGAACTGACTGGGACCAAAAGTTGCATTCAACATTATGGGCATATAGGGTAGCGTATAAAACATCCATAGGAACGACCCCATATAACATGGTTTTTGGGCTAAATGCTATCTTGCCAATAGAATTCTTGATTTCAACCTTAAGGGTGGCTAAGGATCTAGAGTGGACAGGGCACGAGCTCTCTGATAGAATAGATGACCTGGAAAAGCTAGATGAGCTTCGCCTAAAAGCAGTAGCTTCCATCTACGCTCAAAAAAGGCGACAAAAGGAATTTTTTGATAAGCATGTGCGGACTAAAGAGTTTAAAGTTGGGGACTATGTCCTAGTTTACACTCTGAAACAGCATGCTAAGAAGCTTAAAAAGCGAGGGATGGGTCCTCTGGTGATTAAAGATCTATCACCAAGTGGAGCCGTCAAGCTTGCTACATTAGACGGAGAAGAAATGCCCAATTGGATTAGTGGATGCAGAGTGAAAAAGTATCTTTTGCCGCTAACCCAAGACATGCTTCTCAAAATACATCAAGAAAAGCTGCGTGTCTAGAAAAAGAAAAAGATTGAGGAGGAAGCGCAAGCCGAGGCGAAGGAAAGAATGGAGAAAAGAAGACTACTGCGTCAGAAACAGCGCAATGAAGGAGCAATACGAATAAACGCAGCCAGTATAACAGAAATGGATAATGACAAAGAAGAACCCATCATAGAATGCAAAGTAGGAACCAACCAAATCAAAGCCAGAGCACTATTGGATTCAGGAGCTCAAGCTAACCTACTTTCACTCAGTTTGTATAGACAATTGACAAATGACACTAAACTACAAACTGCCAAGCAAGAGTTAAAGAGTTACTCTGAGAATGCAATCAAAACTGTCGGGTGCACAGTTTTACATATACAGATTAACCAATATGTGTATCCTCATATGTTTTACGTGGTTGAAGACCAAGCTACACAACATCCATTATTGCTAGGACAACCATGGCAGAAGCAATACAATGCAATGATTGACTGGAGTTCTAAATCAGTGCTTATCAAATACGAAGGTGAAAGTCAATCAGTTAAGTTCACCAAAGGAGTAGAGCCAACTCTAAAGGAAGAATCCACGGACAAGGGCAAACAACAAACAGAGGAAAAGAAGAAGCAATGGCAACCAAAAGTTTCTATACAACCGGAGTACTCTTCGACGAGGAATTCTCAACAGTGGATAAGGAAGACAAGCAATATTATAACAGCTCAACCTTGGAAAAAAACGGAGTCTAAGATGGTATGGAGACCAAAAAAGGTGGTGCCAGAAAACACAAACAGAGTCTTCAATACCAGACAACGGAGTGATTCTAGACAATCAAGGACAGTGAAACAGATCTGGATTCCAAAGAAGTTCATGACGGCACAAAGCTATAGCAAGCAAATTTGGAACCCAAAGATTTATAAACAGGAACTCCCTTCAATACAATCAACGGAAACTCCTAGGTATTTCAAGGCGAGGAAATCAACACACAGAACAAAGCAGGTTTGGGTCGCAAAGAGTTTGTGGCAAGCACAAGCAAAGCGGAAGCAGATTTGGATTGTGAAAAAAGACAACAAGGTAACGACGAATCCATCTACTGATTCTACTACCAAATTGCCAAAACCAACCCAAAACCCGACCACCAATCCATCAATCAAACAAAGAGCAGCTTTATTGGAAAGACTGTTGTATCATCGCTCTACAATTGCATTGGGAACTGATGACCAAAACAACTACAATGCTTCACCCACAGACACTTCATAGTCGTCCGGGAGGACTCAGACTAGGAGGGGGGGGAGGTATACAGGAGCTACAAAGCAGCTACAAGCGGGAAAAACAAAGAAAAACAAAAATTATATTACAAGGGCAGTGTCTTACATGATTTTGCAATTTTTTATGTTTGATTGCGGATATTGATAATATTTATGCCCTTATATACCTTGTTTTGCAACAAGAAGAGATCAAATGATGAATTTGGGTCTCTAGATGTGTAAATATCACTAAATAAGAGTGTTTTTGGAGCTAAAAAGTGGAAAAAAGTGGTAATCCAAGTCCAGAAATCACAAAGAAGTGTATATTCATATACACAGGGTTACCAGCTATTTATCATGTATGTTTGGAATTTTTTGGCTTCAATTTGCTATTTTCCTTTATTTTTATGATTTTCTTAATAAAAATAAAAGAAAAATAAAAAAGCAGGTGAAATGAGATCGGAAAAAAGAAAAGAATAGACGGTGATGGTCCTAATGACAAGGGCAACCCATGGTAAAAATGGGGTACAATTCTGAAAAAGTTGCGGAAAGCCCGAAATGACAGAATTTTGGCAAAGTGGACAGATTTCTCAGAAGCAGGTCAAATGGAGTCCAAATTGAGAAATTTCAAATCCTAAAGTGCATTTCACGACGAGATAGGAGCACATGTCAAATTTGGTAACAAGTGATCCGGGAAGCCCGAAGTTAAGTATTTTTCACTTCACTATCAAGCTCATTTCCACTATTACCTTCTTGGAGAGAGCAAAGAGCACACAGAAGCATCCGACCTTCTACCGCCTTCTACGACTGTTACGAGAGCTCAGAGGACACCAGACATGAGAGGTAGACTCGTTGCCATAAGCTTTTGATGCTTATCGTTAACTTTTGTCGCGAAAACTCACCAAAACCAAGAAACAAGAGCAGACGGGGAATGGAGAAGAACGCTAGGTAGGGGCACAACCGCCTAACCAAACCTTGCAAGAACTTAGAGGTGGGTTACCCTAACATAGAAGATGAGTTTCTAGCACTCAAAGCTCGAGAAAGAACGACTGGAAAAACCCTAGGTCAACAGAGCCTGCAAGAGGCAAACAGAAAAAAGTTGTCGGAACGACACAAAACTTCTCAGGAAGCTTAACAACATCGAGGGAAATGCAACCATGGAGTATCTCCGGGTTTGGATCACCAAAAGTAGGTCGGAACAACCGATTCGGCTGCGGACACACAAAGCGTCATTTTGGCATAACGGCTAAAATTGACGACCAAATGACATGAAACTTCACGAGCAGTTTCAACTATACATGGATGACTTATGTTTGCAACCAAAACCCAAAAGAAAGCTGATTCACTTACCGATGGTGAAAAAGACGCTTTCGGGCAACCAAATGGAGAAAGATGGATAACGGGGAGCCAAAGTCAAGTTCAACCGAATAGGTGGCTTCACAACATATCCAATGAGCTGGAAATGCAACTCTCTAGAAGAAAAGTTGAAGAAATTCAACTCCAAGGCAAAAAGACGACTTCGGAGACTGAAATGCCTATAAGGGGGCTTTTTAGCTAAACTGATGACTTTTTAAGTTGAAAACTAGTTAGCAGGGCTTAGGGCACTAGCACAAAGCATTCTTTGCACAAAAAGACCAACATTTCAAGAAAAGACATCATACACGTATGATGTCTCACAGCATGATTTTCACATCCATTTCAACATTTGAGTGCATAGCCTCATTCCACATGTTAATCACATCCTATGAACCAAGTATCATGAGAATTGGAGTTAGAAAACTCAAGGAAAACCAAAAAGACGCAAAGTAGGCCATAAAATTGATTTTTGGTCCTAATTTTGTCAAAATAACTCCAAACTCATTGAAATTTTGTAGGATTGTTGATTAACACATCTACAAGCTATCTGGAACCAAAAAGCACCATTTTGACACAAAAGACATCTAATACATGCTACATATGAAGTTTGGAACCATTTGGTCAGGTGGATCACCCCATTAGCCCAATTAAGAGAAAATCCTTCATACAAAGCCTATTTTTGTCCCAAATCCAACATATTCAAGTCCAAACCAAGATTTGAGTATAAACAGTCCTTCACTAGCACATGGAGAGTCCACAGAACCAATCCCATGAAAAATTGATGAAAAAGACATCATACGCGTATGATGTCTCCAGGGCCATTTTTAGTCCAAATTCTATCCAAACTTGATAAATCCATTGAATAAGCCTATCTAAAACTCAAATCCAAGCTTATAGAAAAAATTGGTCCAAAAATGCACCAAAAGACATCATACGCGTATGATGTCTCACTATGTGATTTTGGCATCTAAGGGCTTCAACCACCAAACAGAAGTGTTCTACATGCCATTTGAAGGTGATCCACCAAGTTTTACCCAATTTGGATCATAAAATCCATTTCCCTTTCAAAATTTTGCCAAGAGCCTGAACTGGACTAAATTGGCCAAAACTTGACCAAATGGGATCTAAACTCAAATCTAAGCATATGATACTCATGTATACACTATCAGCTACAAGCACAACCAATATGAAGTCATTCTGACACAAAAGACATCATACGCGTATGATGTCTCAAGCATGTTTTTGAGCCCAGTTTGCATATTTTTCCACCTACATTGCATCCTTAGGCCCTGAATAGCTCATCTTTCAATTTTCAAGTCATTTGAATAGTTAAAAGCTTCATTTCGGCTTTCAGTACTAAAAAGACGCTAACTTCTGTAATTGGAGTTACAGGATCCATGGATTCCGCTAAGTCATCGGCAACTAAGAGAAAAAGACCAACCATCAAGGATGCTCTTGCAGAGGCAGAACCTTTTGATATTCCAACAGAAACCCTCAAGCCAACCAAGACTTGGGTGGAGGAAGCAGTACTAGAAAAAGAGGGAATAAAGATCTACCAGGGGACTTTCAGAGATCCTCAAGGGCAATCGATCGATGTACCTATGATCCCACGAGAATTAGTGGATTATAGAAGATCAGAGAACATAAGCAGATACCTGGAAAAGGCTGACTTACACAGGTTCTTCACCTCGAGACCATCAGGTGTAGACACAAGAAGAGTGTATGAGTTGGCAACATCCATTCAGAAGGATGGGAAAGCCACGTTGACAGCCATGGATAGAGAAACAGTTGAAGTACAGATCACTCCACAGCTCATTGCAGATGCATTGAAGCTGCACAACAAAGGGAGTTCTGTCAGAGAAAGAAGGGAGGCCATAGAGGTCTATGGATCAAAGAAACAAAATACAACCTACGGAGATATGGCAGATCAACGAGCGGCAACCCTTTGCCGATTATACAACCAGCTTTTCCATGTGTGCAGTAAAAGACCGCAGAAGTATACTACACCACCCCATGCCATTGCGACTACCATCACATGGGCACTGAAGAGCAACGTGCCAAAAGAGGTGAATTATGCTCAATACATCCAGGAGCAAGTAATCGCCATGCACAACCAGAAACCAAAGTACATAGGAGGAGGAGAAATCCTAACAAGAATAGCTTATGAAGCTATTGGAGCTAGGGATCAAGGGCCACAGATTCTCTCCCAGAATGAGTGGCTTAGAGAAGCCGATGAGGAGGAAGAACAGCAAGAAGTATCCAAGAGGGCGTCCACAAGAGCACGCCGAAAACTAGAAATAGTTTCAGAACCTGAGGAGGCCGTGGACGAGCCGCTCAAGAAGAAAGTGAAGAAGAAGGCCGATCCCAAGCAAACCAAAAGTCAAAAAGCCGCAAGAATGGAAAGGCTGGTAGAGCAGTTTAGAGCGGAAAGAGCTCTAAAGGGGGACTTTGAAGAAATGTGGGTGCCGGACCCCAGTAAAGTCGGAACCAGCTCAGCCAGGCCACATGTTGATCAATATGATCAATATATTAGAGCTTATGAGGAGTCGGAGGCCATACTGGAGCAGCAACCTGTCGAGCCTTATACTGAAGAGGAAGTACAGCTTTTAAAAGCTGAGCTGCAAAAGGACTACAAGGGGAAGAAAAAAATAGATGAGTCTACTGAACCTAAAGAGAAAGACAGGCAAGCAAACAAAGGGAAAGCCAAGATGACTGAAGACAATCAGCCCTCTTTTACTGTTGTACCAAGCCCGAAGAAGATGGAAATTATTGTGGAGGAAACCACAATAGAAATAGAAACAGAAGTTATGGAAAAGACGGAGGCCGGGACCAAGGAAAAGGAGATAGATCCAGTTTAGCAAAAGAAAGATGATTATGAGGATCTGGTAGCTATCGGATACAGTGAAGAAGAGGCCCTGGGGGCAGTTTATGGGATATCCCTACGGAAACAAGATGATCGGAAAGGGACGAAAGAAAAGACAAAGGGTACAATGGAGAGTAAAGAGAAAATGGACGAGCCGAAGCCATTGGAGGTGGTGGCAGAAAGAGCTGTCAAGTTGACAGATGAAGATGAAAAAGACATGCACATGGTGCATGAACTGCTCAGCAAGATTAAAGAATGATCCAGAGCAAAGGAAGTAGCACTTGAGACAGCAAAACAAAAGGAAGCAGAGTTGCAGAAGAAGTTAGAGAATGCTATGACTGAATCTGAAAGTCATAAAGCATCACTCTATGACGCAGAAAACGAGAGAGACCGCTTGATACTCCAACTGGCTTCAAGGGAGGTAACAAGTTCACAGGAAGCAAAGGAGCGAATAGAAGATGAGCTGGAGGCAGCCAAGGATGAGCTCATTGAGCTGAGGGAAAGAGTCGAACTTCAAGAAAGGACAATCACGAGACTCAGGACCACCCCTAGAGCTAGCAGAGCAGGAACAGAACAAGAGGGAGCCCTCGTACCAGCTCTGGAAGAGCAGGTCAGAAGTTTGCAAAGAGAGCTAAGGTTAGAGCAAGTGCAAAGGTTGCACATGGCGGAGGGATCATTGGCTGCAGAGGAGAGGCTCACATTAGAAAACCAAACACTAAGGACAGAAAATGAGGCCCTCCGCAAACAGCTCCAAGACCTCCAAGAGCAACAAAGAAGAGAAACAGAGCCACCACAAGAAGAAGCAGGGGGAGCAGCCATAGAGCTACCTGAAACTTTAGAGGCAACCACAATTGAAGATCCAGCCCCAGTTCAAGAAGTGGCCTCAACTTCAGGAATCTCTGAAGAAGAAGAACAAAGGCTCCAGGACCAAATAGAAAAGTCAACAGAGGAAAGTGCCAAGGCGGAAATGGAATGGGAAAGGAGACTTCTCATCTCCATTAGACTTCAAGGTTTAGACACAAAAGTGCTCCATGAAGAGTGGATGCAACCCAGCCTGCCTTTCCCTCTGATGAAATTTGAAGTGATAAAGATGAAAAAGAGAATAGAGGAGGAGCAGTATGTCGCTCTTTACGAAGGCGACATCACAAAGGATGAACAATCAAGGAAGATTGTAGATTCTCAACCTAGATGGAGGAAAGGTTGGCTGAACAAATACCCAGCCTACCTCATCTACTTGGTAGAGGCTCCAAAGGAGATTCGGGAGGATGCAACCTTCTGCCCGGTGCCAAGAGTCAGAAGATGGAAAGAGCATGGCAGGATTGCAGAAAAGAAGCCAAATTGGCTTAATTACCCAAGGATGCCAGGACCAAAGGAAGGAGAGAGAATAGGTAAAGCCTACATGGTGAAAACCCTAATGGGCACCATCAAACTCTTTACTGGCTCTCCTGACCTTTCGTGTCAGATGCTAAAGAAAATCTGCAGGACTCTCTTAGCATGCATTGAAGTGTTCGCGCCAGATAAAGCCACGACCTCGAGTCTACTATCGACGGCCGACATAGTGACGGATATGATGTATGATCTTTCATTGCAGCCATCACCAAAGGTGTTACATCTCTTATACCAAAGAATTATGTTTTTGCCTAGCTTCCACATGCAAACATTCGAAGAAGCTTTCTACACCGGCTTTTTCACTTACGAAAGCAAAATATTCGGCCCAACCTTGACCATCGGCAACCTACGCTACGAATCACATTTGCAGATGCTCAAGACGACAGGACTCTATTGACCAAGCCTAAAAGTCATGTCAGGGACGACATGAACGCGGAGGGGGGGAGTGTTGAGCCAGTAGAGGATCACACCCGCATTTTTGCTCACACCCATCATTTTGTAACCATTGATTGTAATAAATGTCTTTCTGACATTAATTTTGATTTGAGCCATTCATTAAGTAACGGGACTCAATTGAGTTTCCAGCTTGTAATCCCGACGTAATTTCACCTGCTGATGTAAATAACTAGAGATGTTCTCACCTCCAAGGCTGAGGTATATAAGCCAAAGTTTTGTAGCCTAAGGGGGATTCAATCATTAATCAAAGTGAGTTTTGAGCGCCGTGACTGTGTCTGAGAGAGAGAGAGAGAGAGAGAGAGAGAGAGAGAGTCTTATCTCCTTGCTACGCGAGCTACGGGGCCGCCATTGGAGAAGCGACACCGTCATTGCGTTTGCAACGGTGAGAGCTACGCACAGATACCAAGAGTGCGCGCTATCGGCTTCTACGTGTGGTAAGTTCCTACGAGCTTCGGTGTGAGTTTTCTTCCAACTCGTGTGTCGGAATAGAGCGTGCAGCATATCTATAGAACCACAACGAGTAGAGCTACACATTAGTACCATCGGGGTCAATTTTCGGTCACCTGTATTTTTCGGCCTGTCTTCATACGCGTTTACTGCACGGAGTGGTTATAGGTTGATTTTGCAGTTCAAGTCTTTAGGGTGTTGTTCTTACCTAGTGTATAGACTTCCCCTTGAGTTTGAGATCGATTCGATGATTCTAGATCCTGTTTCGTATAGCATTCGTTCGTAGTACGGATTTCAGTCACTTGCGTATTTTAGAACTTAGATTTGATTTCCTTGGTAGTGATTGTCATTAGAAGGTCGAGTAGGTGATTTGACACCCACCTAGTTGTTTCCATGCGCCTGTGGGTCAAGCTTCGTCCTCGTCTGACAAATTCTGTTGTTGGTTGAGTTCTCGCTATTTAGCTTCCGCTAGCGGCGTAACCGCCTTAACAGTGTAGAAAGACCACAACCGGTGCTGGGGCAACAACCACCCCTACCAGGATTACGACCAGTCGGTATAAGATACACACCAACCGTAACCGAATCAGAGGATAAGGCTTTGGTGCCCATGCATGCATATTATGAAGATCCCAATGGATATGCAGCAAACTCTGTCTATTATCCACCGGAAGAACCCTCGACACCAGAACCATGGAGCATGATAGGAAGTACAGGACCACCAACAGCTGCACAGGCAGCAGGAGAAGGAAGATATAGCTTAGATGAACGAACATTGTTATTCATAGCTAACGGAGGCATGGGCGGAGAGAGACATGCATACCAACAAAGAGGAGCTCAAGGAGCACCTCAACAACCCAAGGGACCCTGCTACAAGTGTGGTGGAGACCATTGGCTAAGAGACTGTCCTCATGATGAAATCATTAGAGTCAACGCATATTGCACCGAGTGTGGAGTTACTCATTTGATTTTCAATTGCCCTAAAAACCCGAGCAAAGGAGCAAAAACTACCTTGAACATGCTAGAAACAGTACCTTCCAGTGGAGGGTCAGAAAATAAAACAATCATACCTATTCAGGCGGTAACACGAGCCCAAGCTCAAAGAATGACGAACGAACCCATAGTTGAAGAGCCAAAAACCGATGCCCAAAGTTCAAAAACAAAAAATCAGAGAAGCACTTGGAAAGCTAGAATGGCGCATATGAAAGCCAGGAAAGAACGAGAGCAAACAGCTCTATCTGAGGAGTTGAAACATACAAAGGATAGAATAGAGCGGTTAGAGGATCTAGCTAGCTTCATCTCACACACCACGGCAACCATAGCATCCAAGGAAATAGCAGAGCCCAAAAGTGCAGGATCAGGAGGATCTGTACTGCCAGACAAGGTAAATGAGCAGTTGGATGCGCTTCTAAAATCTTATGAAGCTAGACTAAAAAAGAACCAAACCCAAGAACAAAGGTGGATGACTTATCCATATGCGGAAATAGAAAAATAAAGGTTGGAAATGTGTAAAAATATGATCGCAACATCTCAATCATTGATGGAAGACCCGTAGGGTAAACCTACAAATTGGCATGAGGCACCAGCTCCAACCCCTATCCCAACAACCTTAGAGGAACATGTAGAAACAAAGAAAGGACTCACTAATTCCTATGAGTCCAGAGGAGAGCCTATCGTAGTGCCAAATACAACAGATGAGACAAATGACGGGTTCTAGCCTAAAACATTGACAGAAATGGGTAAGGACTGTAACGGTCTAGACGATCTGTGGAAGCAAATCCGTGAGGCCAACGAGGCTAACAGGATGAGTAACCACATGAATAGCACAAGAAAAGAAAAGAATGTAATCTTACCTCCTATTGAAGAATTTAAGGCAAGGTCACAAATGAACTTTGAGATACATTCACAAGGGGGAGACCAAGGATCAATTAGTTCGGGGCACAGCCAACCATACTCGCTGAAAACTTTACCCTCTTACCTAGGAGAGTATGAAGCCAAGTCGGAAGTGAGAGCAATCCCATCTCAAAGACTTTCTTCTAACAAAGTGATGGATTCGCAAGGATTGATTGAGTTATTGTCCACCCCGGTGGCATGCACAATCACATTAGCAGAACTCCTCAGGTTACGACCAAACATGTGGACCACAGTAGGTAAATGCCTAGAAAAATTTGGAGTAAGAGACCCCACCATGAGGCTACAGAAAGGGATCAGAGAGTTGGACAGGCCTCAACTAAACACTAGGCCGGTACCATTAAACAAGGTTGGATAGTATTGCGAGGGAGAAGATGGAAACACAACGCTACCAGTAGAATTCCAAGGAGTAGTTTCCAAAGCTATTCTTGACAGTGGAGCAGGAGTTGCTATCGCCACCAAGGAAATCTGGAAAAAATGGGGAAAACCAGCTTTAAGAGCTACCAAAATGAAATTGCAATTGGCATATGGGTTCATGGAGAAGCCTCTAGGACTCTTAGAAAAAGTGATTGTCACTTCGTGCGGGATCGAGTATGAGCATACATTTGCGATAGTCGATTTTGACAAAAAGAACAATTATGAGATTATCTTGGGAAGACCATTCATGCGACAATTGAAAATGGTCCAAGATTGGGGTTACGACCACATATACCTTAGACATGGCAAGACAACAACTAAAATACACCTGAAAGACCATAGTTACAAAGATGTGAACCAAACACCTGTGGAAGAGTTTGATTCAGCTACAGTAGCAGGATCATAACTCCTAGCATGGTTAGGGAAACAAAAAGATTTTGGATGTGCGGAGCTGTTGAGATGTCGAGCTCTACACCTTGAATTGGCATCCACTACGGGTCTTGGCCGCTTACGGCATTTACTCATTGGCGCGTTAGGTGACCGACATGGAGGATCTCTGCAGTGATTCTACAGCTAGACTACACTTATAGTGCCAGCCTAGTACGCTTCTAGCGAGTTCACACTTAGTGACCGCATGTACATATGTGCTACTTTTTCAGCTTTAGCATTTAGTCATTTTGTACTCTCTTTTCTGTGAAGAAGAAGAAGAAGCTTTCCATCTCTGTGTGCTTTGTGCTTGTCTTCTGTAGCTCTCTTGCATCCTCATTCTTTACATGGTATCAGAGCCTGGTGCAGGCAAGAGAGGCTAAGAGAGCAAGAGCATCACAATCCCTTCGTTCGCAATCCACGACCAGATGCCGAAGGCGCCTCGCGCAGTGAAAAACATTTTAGGGGTTTTTCGCACAAGTTTCTGAACAGGTCTCCAAAGTGCAGTATACAGAGATTTACTGTACAAGTACAGTGGTTGTGAAACGCTTGATTGTGGACACTCGTTGAGTGTAGAAAGCGTTACAGGAACCACGATAGCAGGTTCAGCAGATTTGCAGGTTTTTGCAGATTGCAGCTATTTTGTCTTAGTGCTTCAAGATGTCTGACGGTTTCAGTCAGATTGTTACTGAGAAGCTTGAGAAAAATAACTACCCTGCATGGAAGTTCAGAACAACAAATTTCCTAAAAGGAAAAGGTTATTGGGACTATGTAGAAAGAGACAATGAAAAGGAACCAAAGATTCCCGAGGCAAATGCTACAGCAGAACAAAGGAAAGCTTTGAGGGACTGGCAACAAGGCAAGAGAAAAGTGATGTATTGGCTGTCTATGAGCATCACAGATGGCATGATGGGCTATCTACAGGATGCTGAAACCCCCGCCATTGCATGGAGAAACTTAGGCAAAGTGTTCGAGGTGAACACCAAGGCCAGGAAGCTTCAACTAAAGTTGGAGCTAAATCAGGTTAAGAGGAACAACCTCTCAATCAATTATTATGCCTTGAAGATCAAGCGTATCATTGAGGCTCTTGGATCTATTAAAGTCTCAGTGGAAGATGATGACATTGTCCGTGCATGCTTGGATGGTCTAGGAGATGAGTATGTACATTTTAGTTCTTCCATGAATACAAGAGACGACATCCCCGTGTTCCAAGATTTGATTTCTATGCTTATTCTTGAGGAGAAGAACCTTGACACATCTTCTTCTCATGGCAGAAATAATTCTGAACAGGCCTTCTATTCTAACTCCAACAGAGGTAGAGGTAGAGGTCGTGGTCGAGGCCCAAGGGGTTGCAGGGGCCAATTTCTGGAAGGTCAATCAAATCAAAATAATACAGGTGGCAGGGGAAACTAGTCTCAAGGCAGGGGGAGTCAAAGAGGTCGTGGTGCAGGATCAAGCAGGCAGTAACATACTCCAGATAGTAGAGAATGTTGGACTTGTGGTGAAAGAGGTCACATGTCACGTGACTGTCCAAAGGGAAAAGCAAGTAGAAAGAGAGAACAGGGCAACTATGCATCTACTAGCAGAGATGCAGATGACAGCAAAAACGAGCGCATGTTTGTTATGCAACATGTAATGAATACAATGACTGCAGAGAAATCCACCCAAGATGATGTTTGGTATGTGGATTCGGGTGCCTCTAATCACATGACGTCTCGTGGAGAGTGGTTTAGAGATATGCGCAAACCAGATGTGTCAGGCTATGTGCAGACAGGAGATGATACAGCTCACCCCATTGCTCATGTAGGGGACATACCTCTAAATACGAAGAGTGGGAAATCAAAGTACTTAGCAGATGTACTTCATGTCCCAAACATTACAAAGAATCTTGTTTCTGTTGGACAATCTCAGCAGCATGCAGTTGGCTAGGAACCCAGTGTTCCATCCTAGGACCAAACACATAGAGGTCCATTACCACTACGTTCGAGAGCGAGTGTTGGCGGGCGACATCGACTTGGTCTACGTCAGCACAGAGGAGCAGATAGCAGATATCTTTACCAAGGCCCTCGGAGCTGAGAAGCTTCGACGTTTTCGGACTATGCTTGGACTCTGCGACATGCAGAGCTCGAGGGGGAGTGTTGAGATGTCGAGCTCTACACCTTGAGCTGGCATCCACTACGGGTCTTGGCCGCTTACGGCATTTACTCATTGGCGCATTAGGTGACCGACACGGAGGATCTCTGCCTGTGATTCTACAGCTGGACTACACTTATAGTGCCAGCCTAGTACGCTTCGCATAAGTTTCTGAACAGGTCTCCAAAGTGCAGTATACAGAGATTTACTATACAAGTACAGTGGTTGTATGTACGCTTGATTGTGGACACTCGTTGAGTGTAGAAAGCGTTACAGGTACCACGATAGCAGGTTCAACAGATTTGCAGGTTTTTGCAGATTGCAGCTATTTTGTCTTAGTGCTTCAAGATGTCTGACGGTTTCAGTCAGATTGTTACTGAGAAGCTTGAGAAAAATAACCACCCTGCATGGAAGTTCAGAATAACAAATTTTCTAAAAGGAAAAGGTTATTCGGACTATGTAGAAGGAGACAATGAAAAGGAACCAGAGATTCCCGAGGCAAATGCTACAGCAGAACAAAGGAAAGCTTTGAGGGACTGGCAACAAGGCCAGAGCAAAGTGATGTATTGGCTTTCTATGAGCATCACAGATGGCATGATGGGCTATCTACAGGATGCTGAAACCCCCGCCATTGCATGGAGAAACTTAGGCAGAGTGTTCGAGGTGAGCACCAAGGCCAGGAAGCTTCAACTAAAGTCGGAGCTAAATCAGGTTAAGAGGAACAACCTCTCAATCAATGATTATGCGTTGAAGATCAAGCGTATCATTGAGGCTCTTGGATCTATTAAAGTCTCAATGGAAGATGATGACATTGTCCGTGCATGCTTGGATGGTCTAGGAGATGAGTATGTACATTTTAGGTCTTCCATGAATACAAGAGACGACATCCCCGTGTTCCAAGATTTGATTTCTATGCTTATTCTTGAGGAGAAGAACCTTGACACATCTTCTTCTCATGGCAGAAATAATTCTGAACAGGCCTTCTATTCTAACTCCAACAGAGGTAGAGGTAGAGGTCGTGGTCGAGGCCCAAGGGGTTGCAGGGGCCAATTTCTGGAAGGTCAATCAAATCAAAACAATACACGTGGCAGGGGAAACCAGTCTCAAGGCAGGGGGAATCAAAGAGGTCGTGGTGCAGGATCAAGCAGGCAGCAACATACTCCAGATAGCAGAGAATGTTGGACTTGTGGTGAAAGAGGTCACATGTCACGTGACTGTCCAAAGGGAAAAGCAAGTAGAAAGAGAGAACAGGGCAACTATGCATCTACTAGCAGAGATGCAGATGACAGCAAAAACGAGCGCATGTTTGTTATGCAACATGTAATGAATACAATGACTGCAGAGAATTCCACCCAAGATGATGTTTGGTATGTGGATTCAGGTGCCTCTAATCACATGACGTCTCGTGGAGAGTGGTTTAGAGATATGCGCAAACCAGATGTGTCAGGCTATGTGCAGACAGGAGATGATACAGCTCACCCCATTGCTCATGTAGGGGACATACCTCTAAATACGAAGAGTGGGAAATCAAAGTACTTAGCAGATGTACTTCATGTCCCAAAAATTACAAAGAATCTTGTTTCTGTTGGAAAAATGGTTGAGCAGGGTTTGCAGGTTCGCTTCAATCCAAATGGCTGTTATGTAGAAGATTTCCAGAATGGCTGTAAGCTGATCACAGAGGGCAAATGTGTGGGCAGAATGTTTACGCTGAATGTAGACATGCCTGAGGTAAAAGCTGCATTATTTGCACAGGGCACAGGTGTTGTGGCTGATGTTGACATTTGGCACAAACGCATTGGCCATGTCAATGAGCAGAGATTGCGCAGCATGCAATCAAAACAGATTGTAAAAGGTTTGCCCAAATTCAAGGTGGATGGTATGCATAAAGTGTGTGCAGCATGCCAGTTTGGAAAACAGTCAAAGGGCTCATTTCCACATGAGCGCAATGTATGTAAAAGGCCACTTGAGGTGGTGGACACAGATGTTTGGGGTCCAACCAATACTGCAAGTATACATGGTTGCAGGTATTATGTCTCTTTCATTGATGACCATACAAGGAAAGTATGGGTCTACTTCATGTGTAACAAAAGTGAAGTGTTTGGTCACTTTCAAGACTTCAAAGTCATGATTGAGAAGGAGACAGATATGCAAATCAAGACATTGAGGTCAGATGGAGGGGGAGAGTACTTCTCCAATGATTTTTTAGATTTTCTGCGAATGCATGGTATACACAGGCAGTTTACATGCAGATATACTCCACAACAGAATGGGGTCGCAGAAAGGAAAAACAGGCACATTGCAGAGGTTGCACGTGCATTGATGAATGAGAAGAACATGCCTCATCATTTCTGGGCTGAAGCTGTAAATATAGCTGTGTACATTATGAACAGGACACCTACAGCTGCGGTGCATGATGTAACACCTGAGGAAAAGTTTACAGGTACAAAGCCTGATTTGGCACACTTGAAAGTGTTTGGCTGCATAGCTTACGTGCATGTACCAGATGAGTTGCGTAGGAAATTGGATCCTAAAGTAGAGAAATGTATTCTTGTGGGATATTCCCTTGAACAAAAGGGGTACAGGTGCTACAATCCTACTACATGAGAATTACGAGTGAGCAGAGATGTAGTCTTTGATGAGATGAGCAGCTGGTACAGTAATGCACATGGCACTATTGGGGCTGATGTAAAAGATGATGTGGTTGTACAAAATGTGAGGCCACAGTCATAGGTTTTGAGTGGACCACAAGAGTCCTCTTCTCGTGGCTCTGTTGAGAAACCATGGAATGGTAGACTACGTACGCAGGTTACTCCACCAACAGGTATAGGGAATGTATCATGAAAAGGAAAGGAAAAGGTTGATGAACCTCCCTTTATGGTTGATGCATCATCAGGTTTTTCACATGTAAACATGGATTCAGATGGTTCTGAACAAAGTCTTGATGAGGAATTTGGAATTCCGGCTGTCAGGACACCTGGTGTAAGGAAAGTACAAGAAGATGCTAGAGGGCAAAGGAGTGACCAAGGACCGCGCAGATCTAATAGAGTCAGAAATCCAGTTCAGAAATTGACTTATGATGGGTATCTAGCGCATCACCAAGCCTACATGACTAAGGTGATACAGGATGTGGAGCCCACATGTTTTGAGGATGCAGTTGGAAATGTGCATTGGGATGATGCAATGAATGAAGAGATGGCTGCATTGGAAGCAAATGACACATGGGAGTTGGTGCCATTGCCAAGTGGCAAGAAAGCTATTGGCTGTAAATGGGTGTATAAAACCAAGCATAAGGCTGATGGTAACATTGAGCGTCACAAGGCAAGGCTGGTCGCAAAGGGTTATGCACAGACGTATGGCATAGACTATGAGGAGACCTTTGCTCCAGTGGCAAAGATGACGACTGTGAGAGCTGTCATAGCAGTGGCTGCATCTAGAGGATGGATTATGCATCAAATGGATGTAAAGAATGCCTTCTTGAATGGTGAGTTGCAAGAGGAAGTGTATATGGATCAGCCACCTGGTTATGTCGATCCAGGTTACCCAGATTATGTATGCAGACTTCTCAAATCTTTGTATGGGTTGAAGCAGGGCTCTAGAGCATGGTATGATAGGATTGCCAAGTATCTTGTCAGTATTGGTTTTAGGAGAGCTCATGCTGATCATTCACTCTATGTACGTGAGAGTGATGTGGGGATTGTGGTCATTACCATATATGTAGATGACCTTATTATTGTTGGTGACAATGCTATGGAGATTGACCATGTGAAGGGTCTTCTCAAACAGGAGTTTGAAATGAAAGATTTGGGCGAGTTGCGCTACTTTCTTGGCATTGAGGTGATCAGGACTCCAGAGGGTGTATGGCTATCACAGAGACAATATGCTTTGGACATGTTGTCAAAGTATGGTATGGCTGATTGTAAGCCGATTTCCATTCCCTTGGATGTGAATGCAAAGCTGAGTGCAGAGAAGGGTGATGTTGTTGAGGATGTCAATATGTACAGGAAGATGGTGGGTAGTCTAATCTACTTGACTATCACAAGGCCAGACTTGAGCTACACAGTAGACTTGGAGAGTCAGTTCATGCAGCTTCCGAGGAAGCCACATTTGGATGGAGTACGACGCACACTTAGGTATGTGCAAGGGACTCTTGACTACGCATTGTTCTATGCAGCAGATGCACCATTAGCATTGTATGGGTATACAGATGCAGATTGGGCAGGTAGCATTGTTGATAGGAGATCTACGAGTGGCTTCATGTTCTCTTTTGGGAGTGCTGCTGTTACTTGGAGCAACAAAAAGCAGCCTACGGTTGCTTTATCGAGCACAGAGGCCGAGTACAGAGGTGCAACAGTTGCGGCGTGCGAGGTAGCTTGGCTACGCACATTACTTGAGGACTTGGGAGTGCAGGTGGACCAACAGATCGTCATTCATTGTGACAACCTCAGCAGCATGCAGTTGGCTAGGAACCCAGTGTTCCATCCTAGGACCAAACACATAGAGGTCCATTACCACTACGTTCGAGAGCGAGTGTTGGCGGGCGACATCGACTTGGTCTACGTCAGCACAGAGGAGCAGATAGCGGATATCTTTACCAAGGCCCTCGGAGCTGAGAAGCTTCGACGTTTCCGGACTATGCTTGGACTCTGCGACATGCAGAGCTCGAGGGGGAGTGTTGAGATGTCGAGCTCTACACCTTGAGCTAGCATCCACTACGGGTCTTGGCCGCTTATGGCATTTACTCATTGGCGCGTTAGGTGACCGACACGGAGGATCTCTGCAGTGATTCTACAGCTGGACTACACTTATAGTGCCAGCCTAGTACGCTTCTAGCGAGTTCACACTTAGTGACCGCATGTACATATGTGCTACTTTTTCAGCTTTAGCATTTAGTCATTTTGTACTCTCTTTTCTGTGAAGAAGAAGAAGAAGCTTTCCATCTCTGTGTGCTTTGTGCTTGTCTTGTGTAGCTCTCTTGCATCCTCATTCTTTACAGGAGCTTCACATTGTGGAAGCTTAAGAAAGGAGGAATGCATCTTAGAAAGAGCGATAGAGGACAAGGAGTATATTCCGAACACTTTTCCTGAAAGATGCCTTGGAACCTCTAGAATGGGAACACATACTAGCAACATTGGATGTCTGTACCATTACAGATAGTCTAACAACAAAATTTTGCGATAAAGATGGCTATGATGTGCTACCCTATTACATGGTAAGCATTATACCAGGAGAAGATGAGACGATAGAACCACCAGGACAAGAAGAGTTTTATAACTCCTCTGAATATCTGGAAGTAAATGATGATGCAGATAATGAGTGTTCAAAAACCTCAAGTGCGCGTGGAATGGAAACGAAGAATATCAAGTTTTATGATTTTGCTAATCAGCACCCTAGACGCCAGGAACGCTATAGGAGGAAACGAGCAAGAAACAAAGTGAGAGAGAACCTGATGCCTAGGATAAAAGGTAAAACTCACTATTTGATGCTTGTAAAAGCAGAGGATTGTGTAAAAGATCACATATTGGGAAGATTTTCAAAAGATCGCAAGGAAAGAACTCAAGAGGAAATAAAATAGGAACGAAAAGCTAAACAGAAACAAAATCACAAAAATCTCAAAAATAAAAAAAAGAAACAACAAAAGACCAAGGGTGGACCAAACTGGAGCGTAAATAGAAATACCAAGAACTGAAACGGTCTTTACGTGAGATATGGACTACTGAAGAAGATAGTGATAGTCAAGGGGAGTCTGAAAAGGGGAACATGAATGTACCATCACACTATCGGAAATTTACCATCCATGACAGAGAAATTATTATGACATCACCAGTCAGAGAAAGAACCAACCAAGAATCTTACGATGGGCCAGAAAATGCAAAAAGAATAGACCTCGCGGAACCAGGTGAAAAGCCTCAGCCGGTCTATATAGCAAACGATTTAGAGCCCAAAGAGGAAGAAAGGTTACACAACTTCTAAAGAAATATAAAGATGTGTTTGCATGGTCCTATAAAGACCTCAAAGGAGTTGATCCATTGATATGCCAACATACAATTCCTTTGAAATCGGATGCAAAACCTAGCAAACAATGTCCTTATACATATAATGACACATTTGCTAAACGAATCAAAGAGGAGATTGATAAGTTGATGGAAGTTGAATTCATCTATGAAATTGAACATACAAATTGGGTGTCACCCATTGTGGTAGTTCCCAAAAAGAATGGAAAATTGTGAGTGTGTGTAAACCTCAAAAAGATAAATGCAGCCACCATAAGGGATAATTATCCCTTGCCAATCACAGAACATGTACTTGAACGGGTGGCCAGGAAACGGGCTTATTCCTTTCTAGATGGATTTTCAGGATACAACCAACTGGCAATTGCAAGGGAGGATCAACACAAAACAACGTTTGCCACACAATGGGGAATTTATGCGTATCGAGTTATGCCGTTTGGCTTAACTAATGCTCCAGCTACCGTCCAAAGGTTAATGACGCACGCGTTCAAAGAATACCTAAGAATATTTGTAGAAATATACATGGATGATCTTTGTGTACAGTCTCTTCTACGAGAGGAATATATTGACCATTTGCAAAAGGTCTTTGAAAAATGCAGGACATATCGAATCTGCCTTAATCCGGAAAAGTGTATATTTATGGTTAAGCAAGGCCGCATCTTAGGACACATTGTCTCAAGAAATGGCATAACCACTGACCTAGACAAAGTCAAAGTCATCGTAGACCTACCCAGGCCTACTAATGCAAAACAAGTGCAATCCTTCATGAGACACTGCGGATATTATCAAAGATTCATATACATGTATGCCGTCATTGCACAACCTCTGTATCGTTTGCTAGTCAATTTCGATTGGACCGAGGAGTGTGAAACTTCATTCCAAAAGCTGAAGGAAAACCTTATATCAGCACCTGTACTTAAAGCACCAGATTGGGAAAATATATTCTATGTTCACATTGATGCTTCTGCATATGCAATTGGGAGTATTCTGGCTCAACCTGGAGACGGAACAATGGATTTTCCAGTTGTTATACAAGCCGACAGTTAAACAGTGCGGAAAAGACCTACACAACCACCAAATGAGAATGTTTAGGAATGATTTATATTGTAAAGAAATTCCGGCATTATTTTCTCGCAAACAAATTTGTGTTCTTTACAGATCATCAAGCTCTTTTGTATCTGGTAAATAAACCATGCAATATAGGGAAATTGTACGCTGGTTTATTCTATTTCTAGAGTTGGATTTCATAGTGGTGGTAAAAAAGGGTAAAACCCATCTACGAGCGGATCATCTTTCAAGGATACACAATGGGGAAGCTCCTGAAGGAGTGGATGATGACATACCAGATGCTTATCTTTTCAATGTTGAATTGGTACCCAAATGGTCTCAGGAAATTGTTAGCATTCTTTCCTTTGGATGTGGGTTTGATAATATTGAATACAATTACAAACAACAAACGATTTGACAAACAAAAAACTTCCAATTGATAGCAGGATGGCTGAATCATCTAGGATCGGACCACATCCTACGATTATGTATAAGTCCGGAAGAATTCAAGTGCTACCTTGAAGAAGCACATGTCTAGGATTGTGCATTTCATTGTTCAACTGTGAAAACACACCAGAGACTGAAACAGTTAGGGGTTTATTAGCCAACTATGTATGCGGACACACATTCTTATGTTACCAATTGTACTATATGTAGTGCCAAACGACCAGTGGATCACGCGACATTGTTTCAGGTAAACATTGCACCTGCATGGAGTCAATATATCATTGATTTCTTAACCACCAGAACGTTTCCTGAGAACATCACAAGAGCACGGAAAAAAGCTATAGAGCTGGAAGCTCGTGACTTTCAATTAATTGGGAGCCAAATCTATAAGCGAGGAAAGGACAATCAACTTAGAATTTGTGCAAGTGAAAGCAAATACCTGCTGATTCTAGAACATGCACATAGCAGAATAAGTGGAGGCCATTTTTCGGGTGATAAGACGACAAAAATTTTCTTAACCGTAGGAATTTGGTGGCCTACATTGCATATGGATGCTGAAGAGTTTGTAAGGCGTTGTGACGCATGTCAGCGCACCAAGGTACCGATAAAAAGAGATGAGATGCCACTACGGCCAATGATGGGAGCAAGAGAATTTTGCAAAATGGGGCATTGATTTTGTGGGACCTATCTCACCCCCTGCATATCGCACCCATACCCAATATATCATTGTGGCTACAGACTATCTCACAAAATGGGCGGAAGCCAAGGCAACGTAAAAAGAAGATGCACGAACTACTGCACAATTTTTGTATGAGAATGTTTTTGTACAATACGGGTTACCAATAGAAATTGTCAGTGATCGTGGGACACATTTTCTTAATGAAGTCATTGAATATCTGCTAGAGGAATTCATGGTCATACATAGGAAATCTGCTCCATACCATCCACAAGCAAATGGACAAGCTGAGGCCACAAATAAAACACTATGCATGGTTCTCACTAAAATAGTGTCAGAGTCAAGAACAGATTGGTATCAGCAGCTACACTCAACACTATGGACATATAGGGTAGCTTACAAAACATCAATATGAACAACACTATACAACATGGTGTTTGGCCTAAATGCTATACTACCCATAGAGTTTTTAATTCCAACTCTACGAGTAGCAAAACGCTTAGAATTGACAGGGCATGAGCTCTCTTCAAGACTAGATGATCTTGAAAAGCTAGATGAACTCCGCTTGAGAGCTGTAGCTTCAATCTATTGTAAAAAGAGAAGACAAAAAGAGTTTTTTGACAAGCATGTGCGCACTAAAGAGTTCAAAACAGGTGATTATGTACTTGTTTATACTTTGAAGCAATATGCCAAGAAAATTAAAAAGCGAGGGATGGGACCATTTGTGATAAGTGTCTATCACAAAGTGGAGTTGTCAAGCTTGCTACATTAGCAGGTGAAGAAATGCCGAACTAAATTAGTGGATGTCGAGACTGAAGAAATATCATCTACCACTCACACAGGAGATGCTCCAACAAATCCATCAAGGAAAACAACGAATGAAGGAAAAACAGAGAGTACGAGAGGAAGCTCAAGAAGAAGCACATGAACGCATTGCAAAAAGAAGACTTCTGCGACAACAACAACAAAGTGGAGCACCATTGCGAATCAATGCAATTTGACTGACGAAGTTGGATGAAGACACGGTGGAGCCAATAATTGCAGTCAAAGTGGGCAGCAATCAAGTTGAATCGACGGCATTGCATGATTCTGGAGCTCAAGCAAATTTTATCTCTTACGGATTATACCAACAGCTCAAATCCACAGGTCAACTTCATCCTACTCCTCAAGTGCTGGAAAGTAGCACATCACACTCGTTGAAAACATTGGGATGGACTATATTGCATGTACAACTACATCAATATATCTACCCACACAAATTCTATGTAGTCGAGGATCAAAGCACACAACACCCAATGATGTTGGGACAACCTTGGCAAAAAGAATACAATGTGCAGATAGATTGGAATGCAAATGCAATCAAAATTCAGCATGCAAAAGAACAACAGGTGATAGCCTTTGCTTAGCAATACAAGAATAATCAACTGCAAGCAATGCAATCACTGGAAAAAGAGCCAAAAGCAAGAATGCCACCAGAGAACAACATGATACCCAAGTCCAACAGACAGGTAAAAGCCAACCATGCTAACTACATACATACAAAGTCACCGACCGCAGTGCAAAGATCTAGGTTACCAAAACAAGGGAAATAAGTATGGATGCGGAAGGATAGAAATGACATGGCAGACAAACAACAATGCAATGAAAGAATTCAACCGAAGCAGACAGTTCAACCAAAAACCAAGGGCATAAAACAGATATGGATCCCAAAGAAAATGCTCAGCAATAACCCAAATGTTACTCGCGTTTGGATACCAAAACAAAAGCAAAAGAAACTCCCTCCAGTACAAGCAACAACGGAAGGCAGACATCTGTATTTGAAAAAGGACAACCGACTTATGTGGATGCCAATCTGCAACAAAACAGTGGCAACCAAGGAAGTAGCAAAACACCTACAAAAACCGGCAAAAACAAGCTACCAATGGACAACAAAAGAAATACGGTCCACGGCCATTCCGGCCAAGCCAATCCTCTCCATAGAAACAAATACGGTTATATCAACAGTAGCAGCAAAGAGATTGCCTTTTACAAAAAAGACAATTAAACAAAGAGAAATAGAGTTATAACTGTTACTTGCAAAGAAAATAGGAAACCTCGACGGCGAACACCAATAAGCATCTTGCTTATTCCCTTCTCTTGCACAACATTAATTTTTTCATGCATTGACCGAGTATGCATCAATTAGGGCCACATTAATCGGCCAAGCATCAGCACAACTTTTTCAACCTACGCATGGCACATACTCCGAGACAATACCTTGTCGTCCGGGAGGACTCTGGCTAGGAGGGGGGGAGGCATTCTCAAATGCGGAACCAATAGCAAGAAAAGCAAAAAAGGGCATGATTTTTGACTATTTTAAGGGTTGTTGTTTGATTGCGGAATTTTCTGGACTAACCCAAGTACATATGCCCTTATACAGCATGTATCTATAGGTATATGGGGCCAAACGCCAAATCAAGCCCCTAGGTGTGTGTATATAAGTAGAAATAGCCATTTTTCGGGCAAAATATTGGTAAAACAGAGAAATCCGACCATAAAAATTGCATGTGAGTGTATATAATGTTTTGTGAAGATGTTTGTGATTTATTATGATTTTTGGGGATTTTTTGGGTTTGATTTGCTATTTTCCTTTTAATTTTGCTAATTTTTACCAGAAAAACTTTAAAAATACAAAAAACAGGTGAAAAACGATCGTAATGAAAAAAAATATATATGAGGATGATCAGTGACTATAGAAAAACCTATAGAACAGTGGGGGTGCAATTATGAGACTAGAGCGGAAAGCGTGTTTTGGCATGGTTTTGACCGAAATGCCAAATTTCTGGTAAACATAGCAAATGGAGTCCAAATCAAGCAATTTCTGAACCTAAACCGCATCTCTCAAGAAGTTAGGAGCACATGTTAAATTTCATGAAAAGTGGTTCGGGGACCTTCATTATAAGAAATTTTCACCTCATTTTTAGCTCATTGACCTTGTGGAGAGAGCTTCTGCCACCTAGAGCGAACGGACCTCCCAGCAGCTTCTACGACGTGCACGACTACCCGATGGGCTTCAGACATAAGAGGTAGGCTCACGCGAAAACTAGCGTAGGGTTCACACACAAAGCGGGCGGTAGAGATCTACAAGTAGAGGCGGCGACCTAACGGCTAACCCAAAAGCAACGAGACTTCATTGGCAGCTTACCCTAGCATAGGAGACCAGTCCTGGATATCCAAAGGCAGTAGAAAACCATCGGAAAAAACCCTAATTCCTAGAATCCCACAAGAGGCCACCAAATGGGAAATCGGCGAAAAGGCACCCAAATGCTACCAAATTTCATGGGCAGGAGCATCTTGACATGCTCAACAAGTCTATGTGACCCACATGACCAAAAAGTGACCCGAAGCGGCACTAAACTTCAGAAACGGCACAGACACACAAAGCGTCAAATTGCTCTCACGGCCAAACTGCATGTCCGTTTGCCACCAAACTTCACGAGCGGCTTTCCTAGACCATCAACAACCTAGTCCTATGGTGGTAGACCACCACAAATCATCAAAGACATGTAAATGCAACCACGGGTGCTTCTAGAGCGACAAATTGCCAAATGAAGCTCTGATGAAGCCAAAGTCGACAAAAACCATACGGCAAGGATCCCCAAGGGATCGGGAAGCTATGTAGACCAACATCAAGAAATTTCATCGCCAAAAAGCAGTCCAAAAATCAAAAAACGGCTTGGAGTCTCTGAAGTCCACACAGGGAGTTACTTTCTATCCGTTTGACTTTTTTGTTGAAATTAGGCTTAAAAGGGACTCAGGGGGACTAAGGGCAGGCACTAGTGGCACAATCCATCAAAAAATCATCAGGATACATCCTACGCGTAGGATGTCTCAAGGGAATTTCTGGGCACAGATCCCAACATTTTTCATCATACACATTTTCTTGAATGACCTTTACATGCTATCCACCAAGTTTCATCACATTTGGACCAACATTGACCTCATATGCATGAAAAAATGCAAAGTTAAGGCATAGAGGCAATAATGGGCCATAGACCTACCAAATCTTGTCCAAATCACATGAAACTTACACAACATATTCACAAGCACATCACCAACCCATCTGTGTGGATAGAAGCAAAAATTGATGAAGTAGACATCCTACGCGTAGGATGTCTATTTGACATTTTTTGCCTACAGAGGATGTTTGTTCATTCCAGATCCAATCACCTCATCATCAAGAGCTCATATATCAATTTTGAAGCCATTCTAATCAATTTTGACCCCCAACACCTTCAAGATACACCTTTTTGATCCCAAAAAACACTACACAGGCTCTTACAAGCATCAATCCTTGTCCAAATCCAAATCCAAGAGCATAGCCATGTTCCATAGGCCAAGGACTACCCACATAACAAATCTCATGTCGTTTTGATGAAATAGACATCCTACGCGTAGGATGTCTCCAGCATAATTTGGTCCTTCTGTGCAAAGAGTGACATCATGGGAGCCAATACCATGGTACAATGAGCCCATATACCAATTTTCAACCCATTTGGACATTAATTGCTACCTATTATGGACTTTCTACCCAATTTGTGACCTAAATCCTAAATCAGCCAAAAACTCCACTTTTTGATGTCCAAATCCATATCCAAGCACATAGCCATGTTCCATAATCCATGCACTACCAGCATGTCAAGTATCAACCAATTCTGATGAAAAAGACATCCTACGCGTAGGATGTCTAAATGGAAATTTTTGGCCAGATTTGCACTGTGAGCACATGCATAGCTTCACAAGTTCCTTTTAAGCTTTATTTTCAATTTTCAAGTCATTTGGATAGTTAAAACTCGGTTTCTCAGCTAATATGGAAAAAACGCCAACTTCGCACTATTGAGTGCAATAGGATCTATGGCAGCCGCGAAGTCACCGGCAAAGAAGAAAAGAATGACCATTAAGGATTACCTAGAAGAAGTGGAGCCCTTAGTCATACCGGATGGAACACTAAAGCCCACTAGCACATGGATCCAAGAAGATCTGCTAGAGTCCAATGACCTAAAGATCTACCAAGGAGTGTTCAAAGACATTGAAGGGAATGTGATCGAGCTACCAATGCTACTGTGGGAACTCAATGAGTTCGTAAGAAGCAAGATGGCCGGGTACTTGGAGAAGATTGATCTCCACAACTATTTTGAAGCAGTGCCGGTAGGGGTTGACATAAAGAGAGTCTGGGAGTTTGTGACAACAATAAAGGAAGATGGAGTGGCCAGAGTAACCGATCTACAAGGCAGGCCAGAAACAGAAATAGTCGTCACCGAGCAGGTTGTAGCAGATGCACTAGACCTCTCCAACAAGGGGGATAGTGTAACGAAAAGAAGAGATGATGTCAAGGTGTACAATGAGAAGAAAGGTAACTACACCTTTGAAGATATTGCCAACCCAAGAGTGGCAATCATGAGTCAGTTGTACAACCAATACTTCCATATGTGCACGAAGAGGCCACAAAAGTACAGAATGCCGCCATGAGCAATTGCCACGACATTCACTTGGGCAATGATGAAGAGCACTCCAAAGATAATCAATGATGCAGCATATATACATGACAACCTAGTGAAGATGGGTAACAAGAAGCCAACATATATTATACCAGGAGAACTAATCACTAAGGTGATTTATGGGGCATTGCAGGCAAAAGGAAGATGGCCTGACCCCCCGTCACAAAACGACTGTGGCTAAGGCTCAAAGAAGACAAAGAAGACGAGCCACAAAGAGCACCAAGGGTTGCCACCAGATTGAAAAGACGTCTAGAGACTATGCAAGAAGAGCAGCCTGAGAAAAAGAAGGGGAAGAAAGAGTTTGTCCAAGTGCCGGAGAAAGAGACAAAGTCACATAAAGCGGCAAGACTAGAGCGGCTGATGGAGAGATTCAAAGCAGAAAGGGCCCTTAAAGGCGATTTGAGTGAACTTTGGAAGCCATCTCTCAAAGCAATGTCAGGATCATCCTGAAGAGTGCAAAGGGACAGATTCGAGGATTATATTAAAAATTTTGAGATTTGACAGTGGGGTAATGGTTAGTTTCATGCAAAAGAGCAAGGCCAATGCCAGAGACACGAATGAGAGCACTAGCAACCTGGATTACTGTGGTCTGGTGTCAGATATCCTGAAAGTCAGCTTCAGACGGTTTGAGATGTTTTTGTTGGATGTCAAGTGGGTCAAGGTGATTACTTCTGGTCGCAATGCAACGGTACACAAAGATGGAAACAAGCTTGTGCAAATAAATTCTACAAAGGTTTGGATAGATGTGAGCGACACATTTGCTCTCCCCGAACATTGCGAGCAAGTGGTCTTTGTACCGGACCCTCGAGAGCGACAATGGTGGTTTGTGGTTCAGGTTGATCCAAGAAATAAACAAGTATTTGAAGGGCAAGATCTCCTGGAGGAAAGTCGGTCAGACGACGCAAATACTACTGTGACATAAGATGAGATGGATGAAGATATGGTAGAGGAAGCTGAAAGATATACGAGGGATGACATAGACCAGGCAGAATTGACAATTGTAGATGAAGATGCAATGGATGAAGACAATCTGCCAGAACAAGTTGGGGCAAAGTTATGTCTGCAATTAGAGATAGACAATGATACGGTGCAAGATCTTATCGATGATGCCTCACTCGTCAAGGCCTAGGCCTGTAAGTGTTTGTGTGAAGACGTTGATTTAAAATCAAGCTTAAAGTTAATTTAAACAAAGGTGTTCTGACGCTTTATTTTACTTTCTTTGTGCAGGACTTTAGTATGGTAGACCAGTTTCCAGATCCCGCTTCTATGAGTGCAGATGCATTCATGGGCTTCGTCACACGGATGACGCCCAGTCAGATGGGAGAGGCTTCTCAGTACTGGGTAGCCAGAGGCACGGGTACTACGCCTCCGGGCTTCACACCCGAGGGTCCGACGCTTATGGGGGGGACACCTATGGGGGGGACGCCTATGGGGGGGGGGGGGGGACGCCTACGGGTACGACGCCTGTGAGGTCTCCCATCACGGCCGCTTCGACACCTAGGGGTGCGGGAGAGGCGGGTATGTCCTCATCTCCGCAGCACAGGCGCACTCGCCGATCTCGGCGATCGTCGGGTGAAGGTGGTGGTTACTGTGGAGGAGGGTCCACAGATGCTTCGACCCCTCCTCGCTCACGACCACAGTCCTACCCAGGCACACCTCTCGACACACCTCTTGGCACACCTCGGACACCTTGGGGGACACACGATCCTAGTGCCTCCAAGCTCTATACTGTACGGGAAGATGGTTCTGTTGACATGGATAGAGTCGGGACTGAGATGAGACAGCTGATTCACCAGCTCGCGGAGCTGCAGTTTTGGACCAACATTCTAACGCCTTGACCTGAGCAGGATGAGTGTAAGGTCCCCATCCTAAAATATTGAGGCGACTTGGAAGATATCCTTCTTTATCCCCTAAATCTGTTGACGACAGCCTACTCCGATAATGCGAAGCAAGGATACGAGCAACGAAAGAGAAGAAGACTTCCACCTATTGTGTTCGTAGTTGCAAGACCATACACCACAAGCCAGGTCGATGAGGTTAAAGGTTCTATGGACTCTAGATCCTACATTATAAGAGAAGAAATCCCTTTCACATATTAAGGATCCAAAAACAACGCCTTTTTCCCCGCGTTTAAGAGGCACGGCCGCCATCCTTAAATCCGAAATATGACAAGAGATAAATCTCTAACTAACGAAGACAAAGTGAAAAGTACTCGACTAATCGAGTCCACCCATCCTTGACCGGCAAGCTGAGCCGGTCCCCACTTTCCACACCGCACTCACTCGTTTTACCACACTGTTTAACATATACAAACAGTGTTCCTTAATTAGTTCCAAACACAGGTTCTTTTATACAGCCCTTCAAACAATACCAAAACAATTAAAATAAGGTCTATTGTAACAACCCTATTATTCAACAAAAATAACTTTCCAATTTCTCATGAGTTTGCCGCTACCCGCGGACTTCCTTTGTCTAACCAACAGAGCCTTTGCAAAGGATTTATTCGCTAACCGCGAATTGCGCAACCTTCCCATCTCGCTAACCGCAAGGCATCCCACTACCCACGAGGAGTTTTGCTAACTGCCAAGCATCCCGCTACCCGCGAGGCATCCCGCTAACCGCGAGGCATAAAAGAGAGCCGATAACCTCAGCTTAATCTCTGCTAATCGCGGAATCATCTCGCTACCCGCGAGAACAAAATCTATCCTTTCAATAATTCTTCTCATTAAATGATTCATCAAACATCATCATCCAATTCTTCATATCAATCAGAACCCACTTATCAAACAATACCAATTTATTAAGAAATCCTTTCACTAATCTATGAAAATATATACTTGTTTCATGTGATAGAATCACGTTTCTTGGACGGTTTAAGGGGTTCCCTATGCTTAGCTTCCCAAGTCAAATATTAATACCAATGCAGACTTATAAATTTGTTTTACCAGATTTGGAGCGCGTGCGTCTAACTCCTGTGTTGGAGGTTGGACGGTTTTGACTTCTTCTTCGGTTGCTGCTTCCGCATGAGATACGTTTGGAGTTGACACCTTTCTTCACACCTTCCTAGGTGGTGCAACGGCATGGGTGTCCTTAAAACTTCGCGTTACAGGCTTCGGAACCATAACTTCAGAATGGAGAAAAGAAAAGCGCGTTGTTGGAAAGAGAGAGAGAGAGAGAGAGAGAGAGAGAGAGAGAGAGAGAGAGAGAGAGAGAGAGAGAGAGAGAGAGAGAGAGAGAGTGTCCACAAATAGGGAGATAGCACGTCGACGATTGGAGATGGAGATGGCTTGAGGGTGAGAGTTTAAGGGAGACAGGTTTCCTCTGGCGCGTAGTTGCAAGAGAGCTTCCGCTTCTGTAGATGTGTGTGTAAAGTGAGAGGAGAAGGGTCCTTTATATAGGCTCTATGGGGGTGCTAAGAATACTGAGAGGTTTCAAGAATAGGAAAAGGAAAAAGCTCGCGCGTCATCGCGGCTCTATAAAAAAATTATAAATTATTATTATATATATTTATTTATTTATTTTTTTATTTATATATATATATTTTTTAAATATTTTTTTTGGTGTTCGCGAATCCTATGCGCGATTTTTAAAAAGCTCTATACTTACAAGTTCTCATCATCTATTTTGAAAGAGAGAAAGAAAGAAGTATCATAATTTTGACTCACCTCTCTTTCTTTCTTAAAAATATTATCTATAAGCTTTTTCTTCACACATAGATTAGGTTCCCACATAAACCTATTGTTCCACATAAAGAAAGATCATAAATAAATGGATTATGAACCTGATTTTTAATCCGATAAACTCATGATGACTCACAAAATTGAGAATCTCAATTACTTTGCAAAATAGCTGATATGACTTATATGGATAAATGTTGGGTACATTACAATGAGGACAAAGTCAGTTATATAGTGGAGACCATCATGAGAGAGTACCAGCCTGCTCAGGGTCCAAAGGCTGTTCCGAGGAGGTGGATCAAGGGTGTTGTACGGGACACCGTGAAACATCGACAAGATGCAGCTCGGCAGGCTTTCAGGACCGGCTCGCCGAAGCCTTCGGGCATCCCACATGAGAAGTGGTAGCAGATCAAGGAGGATGAGCGGACAGCGGATACGCGGTTCAGACAGTAGCGTCAGGCCATGCAGATACGACATATGACCAGGGAGACATCTCATCTTGGCAATGGAGGCTTTGACACCTTTCGCTATGAGTTTGTGAGTTTCTAATCCAATCCTAGCTATGGCGTTTTTTAAAACGTGATGAATCATGTATTCTTATTACTTTAATTTTTGTATAAACGCAGAATCTTGCGATGCATCGAGCCCCGACACGCCAGGAGGAGACAGATGGATATCCCAGAGGTATCTATGAAGTATTGAATGATCTTGATGCTTCAGAAGAGCCTGTAGACTGGGAGGCCTTAGAGTCTCGCTGATCGCTTGAGATAAGACGTTAATATGTGTGAGTTGATTTAATTAAATAAGTATATGTGAAGTAATATCAATACTAATTTTGTGACTTGTCCTATGTGCAGGTTGTGACGTCTAGTCATCAGTGGATTTCATATATATGCTTTGTGAGACACAGACACGCTTCTGTGTCTCTTTTTTGTATAGACATATATGGTTACGGTTATTGTTCAGACAGTTATTGTTTACCTTATGGTTATGGTTATTGTCATTGTCATTGTATAGACATGGTTATTTCTCCTATTCTTGTATAGACATGGTTATGGTTCTTGTTTTGTTTATGGTTATGTTTAACTTTTTGGTTATGCTTATGGTTATTGTTAATTTTGTTTATGGTTATGGTTATTTGCATTATGGTTTTGATCAAAGTGGTTATGGCCGGTTATGGTTTTAATTTGGTTATGGTTTTGCACAAATTAAGTTTGTTATGGTTATGGTTTTAAGTTGGTACGGTTATGGTTTTGCACAAAGTTCATTTCATTTCTTTCATTGGCCTTAAATCTCATGTGAGATCCTACATGGATAGCATGTAGGAGGCGTATACATGATATGGTTTTTTTAAAAAAGTTTATGTAAAAACGAAGGGAAATCTGCCGAAATTTCTGCGGGAGCACGGTTGATTTTGGTGCTGCTCACTTTTTTGGGCAGAGGACAGGCAGTCTGGCTGTGGCTGTGTCCATCTTTTCACTGGGCACATGCCAGGCTGCCTGTCCTCTGCCCAATATTTTTTTTTTCTGTTATGGTCGTCGCTATATGCGTCGCTAAGCCTGTCGAAATATGCGTCGATAATATTACCTTTCGACGCGTATATCGACGCATATAGCAACGTTTTTGTAGGGACGCGTATATCGACGGGCTTTTCGATGAGATGCGTTGAAACCTGCGTCGAAGGTCCCCTTTTTTGTTGTAGTGATAGACAACGTCTACGTGGGGTTATACAAGTATAATAATGGAGAGGAAGATCTCTATTATAGGTGCGAGGAACCCTACGTTGATGAGTTGACAGAGCGGAAAAGACTTTATGTCTTTACCTACACAGAGGGATCAGAAACGAAGATTGTCGCATACGACAAGTATGGAAGACGATACGCAACAATCGATAAAAAGGAGTTGGAAGGATATACATACTTTGGTAAACCACTCTAATATTATCATGTCACTCCAAGCCCACTGAGACCAGCACCTACAACTGTCATGCCAGACACGATGGCAACAAGTGGAGAGAGGACTCACGTAGCTGATTCTTTCAATCAACCTCAGTATTCTATGCCAAGCCCCATGGGAACATTACATTCTAGAGAGTCAATGGCTATGAATCGAGGTAGTGCAGTTCCATTCCCTACACATACTACGGTAGGTCCGATGTTTGCAGCAGCACCATCACATTTGCCTCCTAGTAGTAGATCCGTGGCAAGGGAGCCAACTAGAGCAGCCCATGAAGTCCATGACGCAAGAGAAAGTTTTAGTCGGGATACAGGAGCAATGAGATTGGTGGCAGACAATAGATGCATGATACCATCTCAAGTTTCCAAGTGTATGCCGAAGAAGTATTGTGGCTCAGGAGATCCGTATGCACATGTCTCACTCTTTAAGCAAGTCTTAAGAGCTAAGCAGATAACAAATTTCCACACACAATACAAAGGATTTGTTCTTACTTTAGAAGGGATGGCATTGACATGGTTCCAACCACTGAATGGCGGAGGTTTCCATGACATTGACCATTTGCTGCGAGAGTCTGCCGAGGAATTTTCGAAAAGAGGGATCAAACACAACACGGTATCCCAAATATATGCTTTCAAACAGAAGGAGCAAGAAAAGGTGAAGGAAGCTTCGCTTTGCTTCAAACAATACATAGAGAGATGTCCAGTATGAGAACGACCGCAAGATGATAGACTATCTGTCCTCTTTATTAGAAGGGCTGAGAAATGACACTCTCAAGAAAGACTTGCACATGAAAGCTTGTACAAGTTTTGAGCAAGTGACCAGAGAAGCATTGTACTTAGTGGATAACTGTGCAGTTTATGGAGAGGTGACTACGGATACTGATGTCGCATCCAATAGCTCATCATCCGTAGCTAGCGAGGCCACCACTAAGAAGAATGTCCAAACAACCACAATGCCGAACATGGAACAAATGATAGAGGATGCTATAAGGAGATTAGCACCATACCTTAAACCAATGCCAAAACTAACAAAATGGTGTGTGATTGAACAAAAATGGATGAATCACTCAACAGAGGAGTGCTATTACAAAAAGGGTTATGTGAAGGAGCGTCAGTATGCGCCTCCAGCTCAAATAGCACCACCTCAGGTACATCTAGTACCTCGATACCCAACGAGAAACGTACCAGGACCTATGGGGATAAAAAGACCACAGCCGGTATTGGGGCAACAACCACCTTTACCAGGAGCGAGACCAGTGGGCATTAGATATGCACCCACCCTAGAGAATCAGGAAGAACAAGCTTTAGTGTCTGTTCAGACTTATTACGAAGATTTCGGTGCACTCATGGATCCTACTGTGTATTACCCACCTGAAGAACCAAAACAACCAGAACCTTGGAGCATGATGGGAAATGTTGGACCACCAACAGTCGCACACACCTCACATGAAGAGAGGTATAACTTGGACGCAAGAACACTTATGTTCATAGCTCATGGAGGGTTGTCAGGCTAAAGACCAGCTTATCCACAAAGGCCAAATCAAGGGACACAAAGACCTGCATTAGGACCCTGTTATAAGTGTGGAGGTGACCATTTGATGAATGTTTGTCTACACACAGAGATCATTAGAATAAATGCATATTGCACAGAGTGTGGTGTCACTCATTTCATTGAGGATTGTTCAAAGAATCCCAACAAAGTGCAAAAGACGACATTGAACATGCTAGAGTCGATTCCTACTAGCAGTGGGTCTGAAAATGAAACTCTAATACCAACGCAAGTTGTTACTAGAGCTCAAGCGAAGAAAACCACTAGAGAACCAGAGAATGGAAAGTCAGAGACTGAATTGGCTAGTCAAGGACAACAAAGCCATACAAACACATGGAAAGCTAGGAAAGCACGCATGAAACTGAAAAAAGAACAGCAAGACGCGATTCTAGCTGAGGAATTAAAACAAACAAAAGATAGATTAGAGAAACTTGAGAGTCAAAACGGAATACGGGAAATGGACTCTGAAAAGTCGAAACTGAAGAGCGTCAAAGAGACAACAAGCGCTCAGGGGGATCAGTGTTAGTTGACAAAGTACAGGAACCATTGGATGCACTGATGAGAGCTTACGAAGCGAGATTAAAGAGCAACCAAACACAAGAACAACGGTGGTTGACTTATCCAAACGCGGAATTGGAAAAGCAGAGACTCAAAATGTGTCAGAGAACGATCTAGACTGCACAAGCCTTGTTAGAACCACCTAGAGAACCAATGAATTGTGGAGCGGAAAACCCAATTCATCAAGAGACTATCCTCTCACGGGTAGTTGAAAAGCCTAATAGTGCACAAAAGCCTGAAAAAATGCATAGGGATGAATGTATAGTGATGAACACAACAGATCAAGAAATAGAGAGTTTTCATCTTGTGATACAGAGGTCTTACGAAAGAGATGAGGATTACAATGAGTTTTGGAAACAAGTGAGAAAGGCAAACTTTGCAAACGAGCTGAGTTGTCAAGCTAATCAGACTAATGGGGAAAAGGACATCAGGAATCCTCCCATAGAGGAATTTGAGGCAGGATCTCAAGTGGACTTAGATATGCATTCTTACTGGGGATATGGAGGCTCTGTTAGAACAAGAGAGAGTAAACCTCATTTGTTGAATACCTTACCTTCATACTTAGGAGAATACGAAGCAAAATATGAGATTAGAGCGCTTCCCTCATGAGGAATCTCTTCAAAAAAAGTTATGGACTCGTAAGGATTGATAGAGATTTTGTCAACACTAGTGACATGCACTATCACCCTAGCTGAGCTTTTGAGACTGCGACCAAACATGTGGGCAACTGTAGGAAAATTCTTGGAGAAATTTGGGATAAAAGACCCAATTGCAAAACTGCAAGAGGGCATATGAGAGCTGAGTAAGCCACAAAAAAACGCTAAGCCTGTACCTTTGAACAAGGTCGGAGAGTATTGCAAAGGCGAAGAGGGGAATACAACCTTACCAGTTGAATTCCAGGGAGTTAACACGATGGCAATACTTGACAGCGGGGATGGGGTAGCCATTGCTATGAAAGAAATCTTGAAAAAATGAGGGAAATGGGCGATAAGAAAAACGAGGTTGAAACTCCAACTAGCGGACGGACATATGGAGAGACCTTAGGGACTATTGGAGAAAGTCGTAGTGACTTCTTGTAGAATTGAGTATGAGCATACCTTTGCTATTTTTGACTTTGGCAAGGAGAATAACTATGATATTATACTTGGAAGACCGTTCATGAGACAATTGAAAATGGTCCAGGATTGAGGTTACGACCACATATACTTGAGACATATGGAAACCACTACTAGTGTGAACCTAAAAGACCACCACCTACAAGGATGTGAACCGAACACCAGTTGAAGAGTTTGATTCAGCTACTTTGGCAGGATCAGAGTTTCCAGCTTGGTTAGGCAAACCCAAAGAGTTATGGATGTGTGGAGCTTCTAACTGTGGAAGTCTGAAGCGCGAAGAATGTGTTTTAGAAAGGGAAATTGAAGACGAAACTTGTATAGGTGAACCCTTTCCAAAGGATGCGCTTGAACCATTAGAATGGACACACATTCTAGTAACCCTAGATGTTTTTGCAATTCAAGATGGTCCCACAACGAAGTTCTGTGATAAAGATGGATATGATGTGGTTCCGTACTTCATGATGAGAGCTGTACTCAAAAAGGAGACTGAAAAGATTGATACACTAGACAAGGAAGATGAAGAGGAGATGTTTCACGACATTCCCGATCATCCAGAATGGGAAAAAGAAGCTGACAATGAGTCCACAGACAACTCAAGCGAGAACGAGCAAACCATAAAGGATGTCAGATTCTACGACTTCCCAAATCAGACTGAAAACGCCAAAAATGATACAGAGAAAAGAGAAAAATGAAAGGGGTTAGAAACAATCCGATGCCTAGGATAAGAAGGAAAAACCAATTCCTAATGCTAGTAAAGGCGGAAGATTGTGTCAAGGACAAGATTTCTGGAAGAATGAGAGGAAATGTGGAAATGAGCTCACGGAAAGACAAACGAAGCTCAAGAAATTGAGTTCAACCCAATGAACAAAAACCGAAACAGATAAAGTGGAAAAGAACACGTTAAACAAGGAAAACAAAGAGTCCAAATTAGAACGCCGAAACAAGTACAGAGAGTTAAAGAAAACTTTGAAAGAAGTTTGGACGACTGAAATCGAGAGTGGTGAGGACGAAAACGCCACTATCAAGGGAAACATGGATGTTCCCTCTCACTACAGGAAATCTACGATAGAGGATAGGAAGGTGATATTAACCCAGCCTATCAGAGAAAGAAAGGAGAACGAATCCTATGATGGACCGAAGGACGCCAAAAAGTTTGATTTAGCAGCTCCAGGAGAGGAACCAAGACCGGTATACATAGCTACAAATTTATCTCCGAAAGAAGAAGAGAGACTTTTGAGTCTTCTCAGAGAATACAGGGATGTGTTTGCATGGTCATAGAAGGACTTGAAAGGAGTCGATCCATCAATATGCCAACACACAATTCCTTTGAAACAAGACGCTAAGTGTAGCAGACAGAGACCATACACGTATAATGACACGTTTGCTAAGCGAATCAAAGAAGAAATAGACAAGCTAATGGAAGCTGAATTCATATATGAGATTGAACACACGGATTGGGTATCTCTGATTGTGGTAGTTCCTAAGAAAAACGGGAAACTCCGAGTGTGTGTCAATTTGAAGAAAGTAAATGCTGCTACAATCAGGGACAATTATCCCTTGCCGATAACTAATCATTTTCTAGAACATCTATCGGAGAAAAGAGCATATTCCTTTCTAGATGGATTTTCAGGATATAATCAGCTTGCCATTGCGCTAGAAGATCAACACAAAACAACTTTTGCAACTGAGTGGGAAATTTATGCGTATCGAGTTATGCCGTTTGGTTTAACTAATGCTCTTGCAGCATTCCAAAGGCTGATGATGCATGCTTTCAAAGAGTACTTGAGATTGTTTCTAGAAATATACATGGATGACCTGTGTGTACACTCTCTTCTGAGAGATGAGCATCTAGAACACCTAAGAAAGGTATTCGAGAAATGTAGGACATATCGCATTTGTCTCAATCCTAAGAAGTGTGTGTTTATGGTCCGACAAGGCAGAATTCTGGGACATATTGTCTCACATAACGGAATATCCACGGATATGGAAAAGATAAAAGTAATAGTGGATATGCCTAGACCAACCAATGCGAAACAAGTGCAGAGCTTTATGGGACATTGTGGATATTATAGACGATTCATTTACATGTACGCTATAATAGGCCAACCACTTTACAGGCTAATAGTGAATTCTGAATGGACAGAGGAGTGTGAAGAATCCTTCAAGAAATTGAAAGAGGCACTCATTACTACTCCAGTCTTGAAATCACCAAATTGGGAGAAGATATTCCATGTGCATATAGATGCTTCGGCATATGCAATAGGATGCATCCTGGCTCAGCCAGAAGAAGGAAACATGGATTTTTCAATCTGCTATGCTAGTTGACAGCTCAATAATGCTGAAAGGAATTACACAACTACAGAGCGAGAGGGATTAGGAATGATTTATGCTGTGAAGAAATTTGGCATTATCTTCTAACCAATAAGTTTGTGTTTTTCACAGATCATCAAGTATTGCTCTACCTAGTGAACAAACCATGCAATACGGGATGGATAGTGAGATGGTTCATCATCTTATTAGAATTCGACTTCACGGTAGTAGTAAAGAAAGGAAAGACACATCTTAGAGCGGATCACCTTTCGAGGTTGACATTTTTAATTCCAACACTGAGAGTAGCTAAGGAATTATAGTGGACAGCACATGAGCTTTCAGATAGAATAGACGACCTTGAAAAGCTAGATGAGCTTCTCTTAAAAGCCGTGGCTTCAATCTACGCTCAGAAAAGGCGACAAAAAGAGTTCTTTGATAAGCATGTGCGAACTAAAGAGTTTAAGATTGGGGACTTTGTCCTAGAATACACTCTAAAACAACATGCAAAAAAACTTAAAAAGCGAGGGATGGGACCTCTTCTAAATGAAGATCTATCACCAAGTGGGGCCGTCAAGCTTGCTACATTAGACAGACAAGAAATGCAAAACTGGATTAGCGGTTGCAGATTGAAGAAGTATCATTTGCCACTAACCCAGGACATGCTTCTCAAAATACATCAAGATAAGCTACGACTTCAAAAAAAGAAAAAGATTGTTGAGGAAGCGCAAGCGGAAGCAAAAGAAAGAATGGAGAAAAGAAGACTATTGTGTCAGAGACAGCGCAATGAAGGATCCTTACAAATAAACGCAGTCAGTGTATCAAAAATGGGTGAAGACAAAGTAGAGCCCATCATCGAGGTCAAAGTGGGGACAAACCAGATTAAAGCCAGAGCACTATTGGATTCAGGAGCACAAGCTAACCTGCTTTCAATATGTTTGTACAAGCAATTGAAACATGACACTAAGCTGCAAACTACCAAACAAGAGTTGAAGAGTTATTCAGAACACTCAATTAAAGGAATCGGATGCACAGTACTCCACATACAGATAAATCAATATGTGTATCCTCATATTTTTTATGTGGTTGAAGACAAAGCTACGCAACATCCGTTGTTGCTAGGACAACCATGGAAAAAGCAGTACAATGGGATGATTAATTGGAGCTCTAATTCAGTTAACATCAAATATGAGAAGGAAAGTCAGTCAATTCCATTCTCCAAAGCAACCGAACAGGTGCAAGATGAAGAATCCAATGACAAGGGTAAACGATCTAAAGAGATTAAGAAGGAGCAATGGCAACCAAAAGCCACTTCTACACAACCAGAATGCTCCTCAACAAAGAACTCTCAAACATGGGTAAAGAAGATGGAAAATACAAGCACAGCTCAACCATGGATAAAGACAGACTCAAAGTTGGTATAGAGGCCAAAGAAGGTTGTGCTAGAGAGAACAAAGGTGGAAAACAAAGTCTTCAACACGAGACAATAGAGTGATTTCAGACAGTCAAAAAATTCAGCGAAACAAATTTGGATTCCAAAGAAGTTGATGAAAACACAAAGCCATAGCAAGGAAATTTGGATTCCAAAGATAAACAATTAGAAACTCCTTTCAGTACAATCACCAGAGAATCCCACGTACTCAAGGACAGAGACATCACAACCTAAAGTCAAGCAGATTTGGGTAGCAAAGAGTTTGTGGCAAGCACAAGCAAATCGGAAGCAGATTTGGATTATCAAAAAGGATAACAATGTAAAGAAGAATCAAGATATTGATTCTACTCCAAAAGTGCTACAGACAACCCAAATATTGCCCAAAAACCTGACAATCAAACAAAGAGCGGCATTATTGGAAATATTGCTATTTCATCGCTCTACAATTGAATTGACCAGGCATGACCACAAAAAATACAATGCTTCACCCTCAGACACTTCATAGTTGTCCGGGAGGACTCAGACTAGGAGGGGGGAGGTATACAGGTATACAGGAACTACAAGCAATAAGGACAAAGAAAATGATATTACAAGGGCAGTGTCTTAAATGATTTCAAAAATTGTATGTTTGATTGTGGATATTGATAAGATCTATGCCCTTATATACTTTGTTTTGCAATAATAAGAGATCAAATGATGAATTTGAGTCTCTAAGTTTGTAAATACGACTAAATATGCGTGTTTTTGGAGCCCAAAAGTGGCAATCCAGGCCGAGAAACCACAAATAAGTGTATATACATATGCACAGGGTTACCAGCTAATCATTGTGTATTTTTGGAAATTTTTGGCTTCAATTTGCTATTTTTCTTTATTTTTTAGGATTTTCTTAATAAAAGTAAAAGAAAAATAAAAAAGCAGGTGAAACGAGATCAGAAAAAAGAAAAGAATAGATGGTGATGATCCTAATGACAAGGGCAACCCATGGTAAAAATTGGGTACAATTCGGGAAAAGTTGCGGAAAGCCCAAAATGGCAGAATTTTGGCAAAGTGGATAGATTTCTCAGAAACAGGTCAAACAGAGTCCAAATTGAGAAATTTCAAATCCTAAAGTGCATTTCACGGTGAGATAGGAGCACATGTTAAATTTGGTAACAAGTGAGCCAGGAAGTCCAAAGTTAAGTATTTTTGACTTCACTTACAAACTCATTTGCACTATTACCCACTTAGAGAGAGCAAAGAGCACACAGGAGCATCCGACCTTCTACAGCCTTCTACGACTACTATGAGAGCTCAGAGGACTCCAGATATGAGAGGTAGACTCGTTTCCATAAGCTTTTGACGCTTACCACTAACTTTTGTCGCGAAAACTAACCAAAACAAAGAAACAAGAGCAGACGGGGAAATGGGTAGAATGCTAGGTAGAGGCACAAACGCCTAACCAAACCATGCAAGAACCAATAGGTGTCTTACCCTAGTGTAGAATATGAGTTCCTAACTCTCAAAGTACGAGAAAGACCAATTGGAAAAACCCTAGGTCAATAGAGCCTGCAAGCGGCAAACATGAAAAAGTTGTCGAAACGACACAAAACTTCAGAAGAAGCTTAACAACATCGAGGACAATGCAACCATGAGTATCTCCAAGTTTGGACCACCAAAAGTGGGTCAAAACAACCGATTCGGCGGCACACACAAAGCATTATTTTGGCATAACGGCCAAAATTGACGACCAATGGCCATGAAACTTCACAAGCAGCTTCAAATAGCCATCAATGACACATGTATACAAGCAAAACCCAAGAGAAAGCCATTTCACTTACCAATGGTGAAAAAGATGCTTTCGGAAAACCAAATGGCTAAAGGTGGAAAAGAAGGAACCGAAGTTGAGTTCAACCACATTGACGGCTTCCCAACACCTTAAATAAGCTCGGGATGCAACTCTCGAGGAGAAAGATCGAGGAAAATCAACTCCAACACCAAAAGACGACTTCGGAGACTGAAATGCCTACAAAGGGGGCTTTTAACTAAATTGATGATTTTTAAGGTTGAAAACTAGTTACTAGGGCTTAGAGCACTAGCACAAACCATGCTTTGCACAAAAAACACTTTTTTATCAAGAAGTGACATCATACGCATATGATGTCTCACTGCATGATTTTCACATCATCTTGAACACATGAATGCATAGCCTCTTTTTGTATGCTAACAACATCAAATGTACAAAGTATCATGAGATTTGGAGTTGAAAAACCACTTGGAAACTAAAAAGACACAAAGTAGGGCATAAAACCAACTTATGGCCCTAAATTTGCCAAAATAGCTCCAAACTCAATGAAACTTTGTAGGATTGTGGTTCAACACATGCACAAGCTATCTGGAACCAAAAAGTACCATTTTGGCCAAAAAGACATCATACGCGTATGATGTCACTTTGCACATACAGAGCCAAAACTGATCATTTCTCATCATATATCCATTATATATATCAAATACATGCCACATATGAAGTTTGGTACCATTTGGTCAAGGGATCACTCCATTAGCCCAATTAGCGGAAAATCCTCTAGTTAAAGCCTAATTTTGCGAAAATTCATCATACTCAACTTCAAGTAAAGATTTGAGTACACACAGTCCTTTACTATCATATGCCACAGAATCAATCTCATGCAAAAATGAAACAAAAGACATCATACGCGTATGATGTCTCCAGAGCCAATTTTGGTCCAAACTATACCCAAATTTCATAAAATCATTGTCTAAGCCTATATAAAGCCAAATCCAAGCTTACAATGCAAAATGGTCCAATTTTACCGAACAAGACATCATACGTGTATGATGTCTCCCTACTTGATTTTTGCATTTCAGAGTTGCAACAACTACCTGTTAACCCTCACAGCTCACGGACACCCCATCACCTACGATGGACGCGTATTATGTATTTGGTAGAGTCAGGTACCGGGCTTGTCGGACCAATAGGGAAAGGTAGAGTGATCGTCGATGAGAGGCGCACTTTAACTTGGACATTCAAGGGATTAGTTGGTTAAGCATGGGCGCCCAAGTGTGAATGGGGTGAGCTCCTATAAAAGCCAACTAAACCTAATTTTTACTCATTCTCTCATTTGTGCAATTGAAGAGTGCTCTTGCTCCATCTCCATCTTCTTCTTCTTCACCTCCTTGTGTGTGTGTGTGTGTGAGAGAGAGAGAGGGAGAGTGTGTGTGCGATCGAGCATTACGAAGGCACGACGGCGGCGAAGCGGTTGAGCGCGGCACGACTGCAGCTTCTTCTTCATCGCGGCGAGGAATCCACCACGAAGGCGAGCGTAGAGCGGTGAGTGACACACCCTTTGTTTCCTTGAGCTTGCTAGTTTAGGCTTGTTGTGTGCTTGGAGCCGTTTGTGGCTCGCACACGGTGTATTGGCAAGTCCCTTGCTTCGACAGTGCGGCAAGGAGCGCACATTTTTGGCGCCGCTGCCGGGGATATGCCCTACACTAAGCTCGGTTAGCACTTTACGCTTCCTTGTGGTGCAATTTCTATCATAGGAAAGGCAGGGAAGGAGTGTGTGGAAGATTTCTGTTTTTTGCGTTTTCTGCAATTGCTGTCAAGTTCCAATTTCTGCTATTGTCTGCGTTTTTCAATTTCCGCAATTTCTGCATTTTCAAGTTCGGCGTTTTCAATTTCTGCGTTTTTTCTGCATTTCTGTCAATTTCTGCAGTTTTCTGCATTTCTGTCAATTTGCTGCAATTTCTGCGTTTTTTCTGCATTTTCTGTCAATTTCTGCAATTTCTGCGTTTTTTCTGCATTTTCTGTCAATTTCTGCAATTTCTGTCAATTTCTGCAATTTCTGCGTTTTTCTGCATTTTTTTCAATTTCTGCGTTTTTCTGCATCAACAAAAAAAAAAAAAAAAAAATTGAAAAAAAAAGTTGTTGAGAAAAAAAAAAATTTGAAAAAAAAAAAATATTTTTATTCGAAAAAAAATTGGAAATTAAAAACGCGAGTGAGTGGGCGGCGATATTTTTCGAAAATAAAAAACGTGACTCTTAAAACGGACGGGTTGGTTTGTATAAAAGATAGATCGGGATCATTTTCCCAAGCCCAAGCCCAAGCCCAAGCCTCAGTCCTCAGTCTTATCATATATACTAGACTCACTCTTATATATATACCCTACTCCCTCAAGAGAGAATGAGAGCATGTGGGACAAGTCCTCCACTCTCCTCCTTTCTCTTCCCACTTGCACCCTTAGACTTTCTAGTTTGGGCCTAGTTCCCTACTGGAAATTGACAGTTTTATGGATTCCGAGGGCATAGAGTGACCAAACGGAGGGCTGTAAAGCACGGCACGACCCTTTGACCGATACGCTCGTTTTGAGCTATCACACGGCCCATTCCACGACACGCTCTAAAAAATCTAGCAAAAAAACAAACAAAAAACACGCTAAAAACTAGTCACAAGGCCTCCTAGAGCAGCTTTTTGACACCTTAGGGTATCAAAAGCACATGCACTTACGCTCTGGGCGGGTGCTAGAACACGAGCATATTGAGGGTGCCTCTGTTCATACGGACACCCATTACCCATCCACGATAAGCTCTAGACCCTCAGCGGGGACACAAGGTAGCACCACCCAAGACCCTAAAATAGCCGCTAGTGATTCCTCCTCCGACTCAGAAATCATGGAAGCATACCCTACCCAAAACACTGAGAGAGAAGGACATGCACCTCCCGAAGCTCCACAGCCTAGTACTAGTATGTTTAGCCGTTTCATGGGAACATTAGGTAGAGCTACTCGCTCGGAACCTGAGGCAAATGAAGCACACGAAGGGGGTGGGGAAGTGGAATCTCCTTTCACATCGCACGTGGACCCCACACCCCCAAAGAGTGTCCATGTGGATATCCTACCAACTTCTTACCAAGAAGGCCCTGTTGAGCTGCCTCCTTCAGAAGTTCCCTCTAGAGTACCGTTGGTGACAAGTAAAACCACGGGGAGCAACATTGCTTCTACCTCACAAGAAACCGTTAACACGTCGACTCTAGAAGGATTGTTCATTAATGATCATTGGACATACGACCTCCACACTGAGGTGTTGACGGATCTACACTCTGGCCACGCCTACCATGTAGGATGGATAGAGATTGTACAATCCACCTCTAGTGCCACGAGCATCGAAGATCAACAGAAAATGATCTGTAATGTTATCCATGGCATTATTCAATCAGAAAGGCAAAACCGAGGGGTAAATATACTCTCAACTGGCCCCATGAGATTTCTGGATACGAGCAAGGCTCAACAGCCTACTCTATCTCAAATGGAGACTCCTCTAATGAGCCCCATGGACCCATCTTACGTCATTTCACCTGGGGTCTCTATGCAATCTGAGCCTCCGAGCGAAAACTTTAGCTTCCCTAACTTGGCTCAACCCTCTATTAAGGAAAACACAGTGCTCACTCCAGGGATAAGCCTGACAGAGAATGTACCGATGACATCTACGGTTAGCGCAGTGCCACTACCTAGTGTCGTAGTACCTAATATGGGGCCTCGACCATATGTGCCTCTAGCCCCTTATGCACACATGGCCCCCACACCTCCAATAGTACCACTTGCTTATGCTCCTCGAGTGCCGCTCCCTAGCTCTTATCCGAGTGGACCTATGCCCAGTTATGTTCCATATCCTGCATCATCCACACATATGCCAAGACCGGTACCTGTTCCTCTCCCACATATGATTCCAAGAGTACCTCCACCGGCCCTACCTCCTCACATAGGTGACTTGGCAGCGTTTGCTCAAACCATAGGTCGATCTATTGCGGAAAATATGCATCATGCATCTGATAGAGAGCCTAGAAGTAAGGCAGTACAAATTGCCAAACTCACGCAAAAATTCAATGGGGACGAAGATGCTAGGAAACACATTGAAGTGTTTGAACAAGTATGTGATTCCTTAGGGGAACGCAACGAACTACATAAGTGCAATGCCTTAAGCTTGACATTAAGTGGGAAGGCTGGAGATTGGTATAGGACCCTAAGGGTGGACGAGAAAACAATCTACCCTACCCTTCGAAGGTTGTTTCTAAAGGAGTACATACGAGAAGGTGTGCTTTGGGGTGTAGCATCTCAGCTACAGAAGGCCGAACGTAAGGAAGGAGAGTCAGTAAGGGACTTCATTAGTCCTCTAAAGCACTTAAACTCTCGTTGCCCTGTAAATGAGCGCTTCAACAATAACCAACTTCTTGATCGATTCATTCGAGGGTTGAGGAATGAAGGAATCTATAATGGACTAGTGATTAGAGGTATCACAACCTGGGAAGATGTCACTGCCAATGCAATCCAATTAGAGGACAACTTGATGATAGCAGGCATGAGGGTGTCTACTGACACGAGATCCACTAGCTCACAAGCCATTGAGTATGAACCCATGACTGCAAAGCCCATTGCCAATGAGCCAAAGGTATTTGAGACATTCTTGACAGACCTCACCAAGGCAATCCAAGAGTCTCTTAAGGATAATCGACCCCCTCAAAATAGTCACATGTATCCAAGAAGGGAGCAACAATGGTGTTCCATTTGCTTAGGTCCACATAGCACTAGTGAGTGCCCTACGTTTAGAGTAAAATTTAATGGAACTTGCAACGCATGTGGTAGGTATGGTCACCAAGCTAAGGATTGTTTAATGATCAAACGTATGATGGCAAATAGACCACCTGTAGCCTGGACGGATGCGCCTCGAGCTCCTGTATTGATGCCTACTCCACTTGTTGAGCAACTACCGCAACACATGGTCCCTAGATCTCAAAATGTTGTACAAGCTACACCGTTACCACCTCCTGTGCTAGGACCGCAGCCCCCGCATCCAAGAGTCGCCCCTATGAACCAAGTGGGTTGCGAGCCATCAAATGCTTATCCAGATGGCTGTGAGGAGGAAATAGACACTAGTATTGCCTACGGACTTGATACATTGGAAGAATGTCCTATATACTACATGGAAGATTGTTGGGGACAAGTCAAGCCGGTTTATCAAGCTGCTGCTCTCGCATCCAGAGGTCAAAATATCAACACCCAGGCTAGGAGGCCACCTCTTCAATGCTACGAGTGTGGGGGACCACATCGAGTAGCCGAGTGCCCTATTAGGCTGCAAAAGAATGCTGCACAGATGCAAATGAATCAAGGGAGCACGTCTGCAATGCCAATACTCACATGTTATCGTTGTGGCATAGATCACTTGATTGCCCAATGCCCCTATAACCCAAATGCGCCTAAAATCACACCCCTGAATTTGGTCGAAATTGCTAGTGTGACATCGCCAATACCACCCGTCGCACCCGCTTATGCGATTACACGGTCCATGCTTCAAGGGCCAGGACATATCCTCGAAGAGAGAGATACCGCGTCAGTTATCCAAGCAAAGAAAAAGAAGACACGAAGGAAGAAGTCGCAGAATACGGAAAATTCAAAGCCAAGTTCCAAAACAAACATAGGAACAGGAGATGACCCCGTGTATATGAATGACCTCGAGGATGATTCAGATTCAGTCGAGACAATGGAGACTAGAACCAATACCACAAAGGGAAAGACCGACAAAGAAAACCGTAACATGGAACCAAATGAAAACCGAATGAGAGAAAACCATAAAGAGCCTCTGAAAACACCACAAGTGTTTCCAAATCCAATCCAAGACCCCCAAGATAAACCGCAGGGGCAAAAAGGGAAGAATCGTAAAAAGAAGATTGGGACGTACCCAAACCCTGTAGACGAGATTAAGCAGGTGAAACATCTAAGAGGTTTAGTGGAGGAGACTCAAAGGAAACTAGAACCAGAACCCATGCATGTAAAAATTCATGACACAGTGTTTCCCACGCAAGTTCATCCACCCCACATGAACCATAGACCATTATCCATATCTAGTATCATCCAAGAAGGGAGTGAGGACAGGACATCAGAAAGTGAGCATACACCCTTCTTGTTGGAAAGGATGTTTAACGAAGGAATACCTGATCCCATTGAGGAATATGAGATTCCATCCTCACCAGTTCCTAGTCAAGGACCTACACCCTGCAAAACGCCAATGAATGTTGCCAAACTAGTGGACTTCATGTCTTCTGAGGTCCGAACCACGATCATAGCAAAGCTGTATGGAGATCCTGAGTTATTCCTTGCACTTCGAGCATTCCTTAACGGAGAGCTATGAACGGGATTACCGCAGTTTGTGCAACCAAATAGGCCTGACTCGATTATGATTGATGAAGAAAATCATGTGCAATCACTTGACTTAGATGGACACGAGTCTGTGATTGAGGTACCCATTAACGAATTAGGGCAGTATTTTGAAGGCGACGAGTCTAATGCGACCCTACCCATCACTACCAAGGGATTAACTATAAAGGGAATTCTTGATGGTGGTGCGGGAGTTAGCATCGTTACAAAAGATTGTTGGGAATCCATGGGAAAACCCCGCCTCAGTGTTACTAACATTGTGGTAAAGATGGCAAATGGTACCATAGCCAAACCTATGGGGATGCTCAAGGATCTTAAGATCAAAGTTCTAGGACACAAGGTACGACATACGTTCATTGTAATGGATTTCTCTAAACACCTTATGTCATATGAAATGATTTTAGGACGACCATTCATGAGGGAAGCACAAATGGTTCACGATTGGTCTAAAAATCATGTCTATTTGCAAGCCCAAGACTCTGTCCTTAGAGTGGATTTGGTGACTGGTAAGGTACACCCCTTAGGGAGTAAAACCATTATTGATCATCGCTCTGACACCACAGTTCACTCGGCCCCACTACAATATTGTTACACTTGTAAGAAGGATACAGACATTGGCCAAGATTCTCCTTACATGGATGTTTTACCGGGTATGACGGAATCAGACAATGTAGACTGGGTCCACCTAGCATCAACCATAGACACTTGGGGAAATAGAGGGACGACCTGGGTAACACCTGAGGGGGATGAAATGCCTATACCCTTAAATATGCTACAAGCAATGCATTTCGCTTCCGACAAGACTCATCCTAATGTAACGAAGAAAACATACAAGTGGGTCCCTAAAGCTTCTTTAGTGACCATAGCTAGTGCTAAAAAACAGAAGCCTTGTAAGAAACGTACCACTCGCTCCAAGAAAAGTAAGAAAATGTTGCGATGGATCCCTAAACGACTATTGGAAGCCCAAGGCTACTATCAAGGAAATGATCAAATCTGGGTGCCAAAACGTAGATTGTGCTCTTACCTATCACCTGACCCAAGTGAGCCCAATCCCGTAGCTCCAAAACGAATCAATGATCGGGGAAAGGGAAAGATCACAGAATGCTACACACCTGCTCCCGAGCTAGTTTGGGTACCAAAGAAAGAACGATTTGTTCCACCTAGCTCAGGAAGGGGGGAGTCCCATGAAGATTCTAGCTCATCATGTAATACATCCATAGAGGTAAAAGCTTCTACACAGCCTCCATCTATAGTAGCGGACCTCCATGAAGCTACCAAAGAATCCACACCTCCCAGTGTTCAAGAATCACCTGATGAACCACTTCAAGTTCGATCCTGGGAGAGTACCTTACCACCCTTGCAGCTTGACAAGGCACCTAGGGTAATAGAAAACTACTGGCAAAAATCCTCACCTATTACCAACTGGAACAATTGGTTTCAAAGGGTGACAAGCTCATTTCAAACGGTATGATCTACCCAAGGAAGGGGGGAGTGTTTGCTGACATCCATTATTCACTTGTTTCCCTCTCAACCTTTTTCCCTGACCTCTCAATCACCGATCTTAGGGAATGTACATATAAAGCTTTATACTCACAAAAAAAAAAAAAAAAAAAGAGCAAGAGCAATTAGCAAACGATTATGCACAATAAAAGTCAAAAAATTGACTCAGACCTACATATGTCACATCTGGTACAGTGAAACAGAAACCTATGCCATAAAACACCTTTGATCCTCATCACTTGAGTGATGGAGGGTAGGTAAGATTAGTACGATAGGAGTGTTTCTGTTTTAGAGTTGAGTGATTAGCGAAGTTCTCTTTTCCCACTGATGTGCCTCCTAGAGGTATTGTTTGTGTTTCATAGTGTGTATAGGAGCGTGTTGCTATTGATAGGATTTGGACCTTCATGGAACCTTCAAATCAAGCGCGACCATCAACACAAACAGGTGTTTCTTGTCCATTAGCATTGCCCTTATCTTTTTTGCATCCATGTTTGTCTGCTTTGATTGTGATTGGTAGCATAATATTCAGCGCATTGGCTTAGTATCCAACATTTAATTCAATGTAATGTTTTGTCATAATCACTTGTCTAGGTTTAAAAATCAAGCAGTCCGACTAAGCTAGTTTGACCAAGTTAGGTGTTAGAGATCTTCTCTTAATACCATGGGGAATGCCTTCCTAATAAACAATGGTTACTTAGGTTCTTAATCCGATTTAGGCAGCATTGTGTGAAATGTACTAGGGCTTTCTAGTGGGCTTAACCCTATTGACCTTTAGCTTAAGTATTATAAAGGGAGTTTACTAATGTGATGAGCTTGGGGAGTGTAACAGTGTTATATGACCCCCCAAAGTTACAAAATTAAAATGATGAAAATGAACAAACAAAAAATCAAAGTGCCACAATGTAAAATTTTAAGCTGGATGAGAAATCTCAGCTTGAATTGGTACTTCACTCACATGTATTGCCTATGGTACTAGAGCCCTAGAGGTTCCCAGTGTGGGCGCTTTTCCTTGAAAAGCAAAAAACCCAAGGCATACAAAATAAGCACACACATCATAATGTATGCTAGTCATAATTGAATCAATGTGAAAAGACCTTGGGGGGTCAAAGAAAAAGTAATCAGCCAGGCGATGATTTCATGAGAAATTCCTTTTATGGTAGCTTAACTACAAGGTTTTCTAGATATAGCCTCTAGTCAGCCCTTGAACATGAATACTTGGCTCTCGCGATTAAACAACTTAATTGACCACAAAAAATTAAGAAGCTTACCCATGGTATTAATATTCGATCTCTAGTGCCTTTCGACCGTCAAATTAGCGACCCCAGACTTGTTTAATTTTTTACCTTTACATCTGTTTATGCATTTGATTACATTGCAATTTAATGTTCATTGCTACCAAATTGTTTGAAATTCTTTGACCAATCAATTTTTCTACCTAAAACTGCATATGCTTTTTAAGAGAATGCAATTACTGTGCCAATATTGTTTGATTTTGCAGTGACTGAAGAAGGCTAAGGACATTCATCTCAAATGCTCTTCCACCTCGACGAACCAGCTTCAACTCAATAGCTTCCGAGGACGGAATCTACATCAGGAAGGGGGGCATGTTAACCCTCACGGCTCACGGACACCCCATCACCTACGATGGACGCGTATTATGTATTTGGTAGAGTCAGGTACCGGGCTTGTCGGACCAATAGGGAAAGGTAGAGTGATCGTCGATGAGAGGCGCACTTTAACTTGGACATTCAAGGGATAAGTTGGTTAAGCATGGGCGCCCAAGTGTGAATGGGGTGAGCTCCTATAAAAGCCAACTAAACCTAATTTTTACTCATTCTCTCATTTGTGCAATTGAAGAGTGCTCTTGCTCCATCTCCATCTTCTTCTTCTTCACCTCCTTGTGTGTGTGTGTGAGAGAGAGAGAGAGAGGGAGAGTGTGTGTGCGATCGAGCATTACGAAGGCACGACGACGGCGAAGCGGTTGAGCGCGGCACGACTGCAGCTTCTTCTTCATCGCGGCGAGGAATCCACCACGAAGGCGAGCGTAGAGCGGTGAGTGACACACCCTTTGTTTCCTTGAGCTTAAGGAAGAAATAGCAGAAGCCGATCCATTTTCTATTCCCCCAGAGACTCTCAAGCCCACAAAGACTTGGGTAGAAGAAGCAGTATTAGAAGAACAAGGGATAAAGATATACCAAGGTACTTTCAGAGACCCACGGGGACAAACAGTGGATATCCCAATGATTCCCCAAGAACTTGTGGACTACATCAGAACAGAGGAGATAAGTAGATACCTTGAAAGGGCAGATCTCCACAGTTTTTTCACTTCCAGACCATCAAGAGTAGACACTCAAAGAGTGTATGAGTTGGAAACCACCATATTGAAAGACGAAAAGGCTACGTACACTTATAGCCTTGGACGGGGAAAAGGTTGAAGTGGTTATCACTCCTCAGCTCATTGCAGATGCTCTGAAGTTGCACAACAAAGGATGCTCAGTCAGAGAAAAACGGGAAGCCATAGAAGTGTATGTGCCAAAGAAGCAAAATGCCACCTATGAAGACATAGCAGATCCGAAAGCGGCAAAGCTTTGCCGACTCTACAACCAGTTTTTACACATATGTAGCAAAAGGCCACAGAAGTATACCACACCACCACATGTTGTTGCCACAACAATCACTTGGGCAATAAAGAGAAACATCCCGAAGGAAGTCAATTATGCTTAGCACATCCATGAGCAAGTAATTTCTTTGCAGAACGAGAAGCCAAAGTACATTGGAGGAGCCGAAGTATTGACTAAGATAGCTTATGAAGCTATCGGAGCAAGGTACCAGTGGCCAAAGGCTCCCTCGCAAAACCAATGGCTAAAAGAGATAGATGAAGATGAAGACCAGCCAGAGGTCACAAAGAGAGTCTCAACAAGGGCAAGGTGGAAACTAGAAATTGTTTCTGAGCCAGAAGAAGAAGAAGACGAGCCCCTCAAGAAGAAGACCAAGAAGAAACCCGCTCCAAAGCAAACTAAGAGCCAGAAAGCCGCCAAAATGGAGAGGCTGATTGAACAGTTTAGAACCGAGCGAGCTTTAAAAAGAGATTTTGAGGAAAAGTGGGTACCAGACCCAACAAAAGTTGGAGCCAGCTCAACAAGACCAAATATTGATCAGTACGATCAATATATCAAGGCTTATGAAGAATCAGAAGCTTAAAGGAAAGGAAAAGATAGTGGAGGAGACGACTACTGAAGTTGAGGTGGATGTGCTAGAAAAGCCCGAAATACAACAAGAGGAGAAGGCAACGGATCCAGTTCAAGAGAAGAAAGAGAAATATGATGCTCTAATAGACACGGGATATACTCAAGAAGAGGCCCTCAAGGTTGTGTATGGCATTGCCTTAGCACAAGAAGAACGGAGAGGAGGACCAAGAATAGATTTGACAGAGCAGAGGTTAGTACCTGAGAAGGCAGAGGATGAGCTTGAAGATGAGGATGAAAGAGATATCCAAAAAGTGAATCAACTATTGCAGCAGATCAAAGCTTGATCAAAGACAATGAGGGACAGCAAAGAAGAAGCAGAAAATGAAAGAGATGACTAATCCTCCAACTTGCTGATGCTTCAAGAGAGGTGGCCTGTGCACAAGAAGCCAAAGAAAGAATTTAAGATGAATTGGAAGCTACAAAGGACGAGCCATTGAGCTACAAGAAAGGATGGAGGTGTAGGAGAGAACAATCCTAAGGCTTAGATCCACACCAAGAGCTAGGAGAGCAGGAGTAGAGCCAGAGGGAGCAATAGTCCCCGCTCTAGAAGATCAAGTCCGGAGCTTGCAAAGAGAATTGCGGCTAGAGCAAGTGCAGAGATTTCACATTGCGGAGGGCTCATTGGCTGCAAAAGAATTACTTACATCAGAGAACCAATCACTGAGAGCGGAGAATGAGTCCCTCTGAAAGCAGCTCCAAGATTTGCAAGAAAAAATGATAAAAGATACAGAGATTCAACAAGAAGAAACCGGCGGGGCAACCGTAGAGCTACCAGAGACTGGGGAAGCCACAACTAGTGAAGATCCAGCCCAAGCACAAGAAGAGACCACAACATCAAGACCTACCAAGGAGGAGGAGAACAGATTGCACGAGCAGATAGAGTAGGCAACAGAGGAGAGTGCAAAGGCGGTCATGGAGTGGGAAAGAAGACTCCTGTTCTCCATCGGACTTCAAGGATTGGATACTAAGGTGCTGCAAGAACAATGGATGCAACCTACATTGCCCCTTTCTCTGCTAAAGTTTGCAGTGTTGAAAACAAAGAAAAGGCTAGAAGAGGAGCAGTACGTTGCGCTATACGAAGGCGACATCACAAAAGAGGAGGAATCAAAGAAGATAGTAGACTCCCAGCCGAGATGGAGGAAAGGGTGGTTGACAGAGTACCCAACCTACCTAATCTATTTGGTGGAGGCACCCAAGGAAGTTAGAGAAGATGCAACATTCTATTCAGTGCCACAAGTCAGGAGTTGGCAAGAACATGGCAGAATCACAACAAAGAAGCCAAATTGGCTTAATTACCCCAGGATGCCAGGACCGAAGGTGGGAGAGAGAATAAGTAAGGCCTACATGATGAAAAACCTAACGGGCACCATTAAGCTCTTTACTGGCTCTCCTGAACTTTCATGTCAAATGCTCAAAAAGATTTGCAGAACATTATTGGCTTGCATTGAACTATTCATGCCGGATAAAGCTACCAGCTCAACATTGTTGTCAATGGACGACATAGTGACACATATGATGTATGATCTAGCCTTGCAACCATCTCCAAAAGTATTACACCTCTTTTATTAGAGAATCATGTTTATGCCGAGCTTTCACATGCAGGCCTTTAAGGAGGCATTCTACACTAGTTTCTTTACTCATGAAAGTAAGATATTCGGCCCTACACTGACCATTGGAAACCTGAGATACGAGTCACATCTTTAGATGCTAAAATCGATGGAACTCCACTAAAGACAAAGGAAGGATGTCATGTCAAGGACGACATGAACGCAGAGGGGGGCAGTGTTGAGCGGAGGACCATACCTATACATTTTTACTCACACTCATGTTTTTGTAAGCACTTATTGTAATAAATGTCTTTCCGACATTTCATTTTTTTCATGGAGCCGATTCATTGTAATTAGCGTGACTCAATTGAGTTTCCAGCTTGTATTCCCCAAGTAGTTTCACTTGCTTATGTAATCAGATTAGAGATGTTTTCACACCTCCAAGGCTGAGGTATAAGAGCCAATTTTTGTAAACCTAAGGAAAAAAGTTTTGAATCATTAATCAAGGTGAGTTTTTGAGCACCGTGACTGTGTCTAAGAGAGAGTGAGAGAGACAGAGAGAGTCTATCCTCTTGCTATGAGAGCTAAGGAGCCGCCATTGGAGAAGCAACACCGCCATTGTGTTAGCAACGGCGAGATCTACGCACCGATACCAAGCGTGCGCTCATTCGGGTTCTACGTGAGGCGAGCTCCCACGAGCTTCTATGTGAGTTTTCTCCCTACCTGTGTGTCGGAATTGAGCGTGCCATATATCTATAGAACCGTAGCGAGTAGAGCTACACATTAGTACCATCCGAGTCGAGATTCGGTCACCTGTATTTTTCGGCCTGTCTTCATACGCGTTTACCGCACGGAGTGGTTACAGGTTGAGACTGTATTGTAGATTCATAGGGTATTGTCCTTACCTAGTGTAGAGACCCCCCTTTGAGTTTGAGGCTGATTCGATGACTCTAGATCATGCTTTGGATAGAATTTGTTCGTAGTACGGATTTTAGTCACTTGTGTATTTGAGAACTTAGATTTGATTTCCTTGGTAGTGATTGTCATTAGAAGGTCGAGTAGGTGATTTGACACCCATCTATTTGTTTCCATGCGCCTGCGGGTCAAGCTCCGTCCTCGTCTGACATTCTTGTTTTTCGGTTGAGTTCTCGCTATCATAGCCACCGCTAGCGGCGTAACCGCCACAACAATGGTCTTGCAAATGAGTGTGTGTGTGTGGAGTATATCTTCCTAGCACCTCCCCTTCCTTGCTTTGGGTGAAAGTTCTACCGGCTGTAAGCTCATTGGACCCATCTCCCCTTAGCTAATCACATGAAGCATGCAGTCAAGCACATGGGTAGTTTTTTTACAAGTGTCCTCCTTACCCCTTAGAGAGAGAGAGCTTGAAAATATCTAGATATTTGTTAGATGGAAGTAGAAGCTCATTGGACCCCTCTTTAGCCCAACCAATAGCATTCAAGCACACCATGTGGTTAAGCTTACATGTGTCCCATGTGCTCTTTTAGAATTCCCCTAACTTTCAGATTTTTATGCATAGGAAGTTTCTCAAGCAACTTCCTCATTAAGTGTGTAGGTTCTCTTTTTGACTCAAGCATCTTACCCCCCATGCATAGGAAGCTTCTCAAGCAACTTCCTCATTAAATGTGACAGGTACCTTAAGTACCTTAGTCATCAAGCATGACAAGCACCTTAGGTGGAGTTCCCACCTCAAGCACAACCCTAGCTTGTTTAAGTTTAGGTCGGGTTCCCACCTCAAGCACAGCCCTAGCTTGCTTAAGTTTAGGTCGGGTTTCCACCTCAAGCACAACCCTAGCTTGCTTAAGGTTCCCACCTCAAGCACATCCCTAGCTTGCTTAAGTTTAGGTTGGGTTCCCACCTCAATCTCAGTCCTAGCTTGCTTAAGGTCAAAGTAATTTTAACACTAACCATTGGAGGTCTTTAATGAGGCTAACCCTAAGGTCTTTTAAGCTTCATTAGTTAACCTTTCTTGATAGACCATCTCTCATTTGGGCCCCTTTACCATTGGCACCGTGTTGAGATAGATCCGTAAGCACATGTCTATATTCTAACCCTTGTTCCTGTTTATTATCCCATATTAAATGATCAGTTTAATATGAGAAAATCATTTGGGCTGGTTAGATATTAGATATTTAATGACATTATCTCTCTCTGGAAATCATAGTCATCCTCGACTACGAGGTAAAAGAGATAAAGTCATAGTCATTAGTCAATTTGTCTTAGCGGGTAGAGGATCCCTTTTTACCCTACGACATCATTCCAAGATGGATGACTAATCCATTTAGTGCTTGGGAGACATAGCTGCCATAAGCATGTCTGCTCTTTAGTCCATTTCATCCTCCCAAGTAGAGTGGCAAATTCTACATGGTTTTTGAGAGACGTTGTCATCCCAAACATGATTTTAAGCATGCATACTTCTTAAATTTGTGCACAATAAAAAGAGAACTAGTCTTATAAGACAAAAACATTTTTCATTTAAAATGCATTTTCATATGCTTACTCTAGTGCAGCATTGTAAGCATTCACAAGGTTCATATTATCATTAAGCTAGGTTACTTGCATCCATTTAGCATCTTAAAAAGGATAGTTCTTTAACTTAATAAGATATTGTCAGATAATCTTACCGTTTCTTAATACCTTGTCTTCATGTCATAGGATGGACTTACATTGAAGTACTTCTTCTTGATCTTCGATTTTTTAAGGGTCTACAACTATTGCTTCTTTTGATGGTGCTCCTTTGTAAGGCTTATGTAGGTTCTCATGGAAAACATTGTGCATGAGCCAATGGTTGGGCAGCATTAATTGATAAGCCATATCATTGACTGGCTTAAGAATTTTAAGGACCATAGTATCTTTTTGCTAGTTTAGCATCATACTCTTGGTGGTCCGTAGGACTCTTGCCCATAGTATGCCTCAGATGAGCCTTGAGGAACTTTAGCAAGACCCAACCATTTTCCTTAAAGGCTAAGACTCTTTTGTGCTTATTAGCAGCAACCCTTTTTTCCTTTCCTGTGAGATGGATATAGCCCCTTTAATCTTTGGAAGAAGATTCTTGTAGGTCTCGGCTATATTCATCAGCATCGAAGATACTTTTCATGATAGACCAACAAAAATACATTTCTACTCCTTGAAGAGTAGACTATGGAATCCCTCTTTGCCCCTCAAAAGGAGAAGTATGGGATTCATACATTACTTTCGTATTGTATGGGTGATTAACACATAGCCTATTGCCGTTTGGAAGATAATCATACTTCAAGGTGGATGGTTCGTGTTCCTTCCCTATTGCCAAGGCTATAACTACATACTTAAAGTCTTGGTCAGTAGCATACTCATCTATCATAAAAGATATATCATTGTGAGTTGCTATAGACACCACATCTACCCTTGGTCATTGTGAAAGTGCATTGACCACTTGATTGTGCTTGCCAACAATGTGAGCGATATGAAATTTATATTGCAAAAGAAAATTTTCCCACCTCATTTGTTTGTCGGAGAGCTTGGTTTGCATCATGAAGTTCTTGAGGCTTTGTGATCCATTCATAGGATGAATGGAGTTCCCAACAAACAGTGTTTCCACGTGTTTAGGGCATATCGAATAGATAGTAGCTCTTTTTGTATTTTCCCAATACTCACTTATCGAAGTTGAGTCTTTGACTCTCATATGTTATGGCATGCCCTTCTTGAAGCAAAATAGCTCCAAGGCAATTACCACAAGCACTACATTGGACTTCAAATTGCTTTGAGAGATCTAACAGTGTGATCACACATTGAGAGATAAGATTCTCCTTAAGCTTCTTCAAAGGCTTCTTGCACTTTTGCAGTCCATGAATACTTAACGTTGTTTTTTGTTAAGTCATGTAATGGACATACATACCTAAAAAGCTTCGTACCTCTTGTAGATTCCTTGGATTAGGCCATCTTTTTATTACCTCTAACGCATCCATACGGGTGCCATCTTTAGAGATAATGTGACCTAAGTATTGAATCTCTTGTAGAAAAAAAAATTCACATTTCTTTTGATTAATGAAAATCTTATTCTGTCTCACAACTTGAAAGGTTACGTGGAGGTGTCGCTTGTACGCTTCAAGAGAATTTGGATGGCCTGAAGATTTTTGTCCATCATGAGTTTGAACGCGTTTGGAGCATTTGTCAGGCCAAAACTTGTAAATTATTAAATAGATTTTCTACCCGCGGCACATGAAATCTATTTTTGATAGTGATCTTATTTAGTGCTATATAGTCGACACACATGTGATATGTGTCGTCTTTCTTTTGCACTAAAAGCAATGGTGAACAAAATGGAGAGGAGCTAGAACTCACCATTCACCTTTTTTTTAACGAATTCATGCACTTGGCTCATGATCTCCTCTTGTTGATCTTGTAAAACTCGATAAGCAGGCTTGTTAGGCGGTGATCTTCTTGATAGGAGCTCAATTGCATGGTCATCATCTCTCATTTTAGAGATAGCTCACTAGGGATGTCATCAATGAAAACATCTTGGAATTCATTTAGAAAATTAGACAACTCTAATTCCTCTTGATTCCCTTTATTGCAAGGATATGGTGTTCTCGAACTCATTAGCATCTATGTACATGCTCTTTTCCCTGTAGGTGAAGTAGATTCTCCTTTCAAGGAACTTCATGTTGGAAGCGATGAGGTTAAACCATGGTGACCCAACGATAACATTCTCATGTTTGAGAGGGAAGATGAAGAAATACTTTTTGTCCACATAGCTTTGGACATGAAGCCTTAATTTTCCAATTAAGGAAGTAACTGAGACGTCTTGTCCCTTGATCTAGCTCCATTGGCTTTCAATGTATCTCCCATCTCGTGGGCTTGTATGCCTAGCTTCCGTGGATATGAATTTTTGAGTTGAGCCAGGGTCAAAAAAAATAAAGGAATCATACTCTTGCATCTTCCCCAAGCATAGGAAAGGAGAAATCCTTGGCAATGAGCATCCTCTTTTTGGAGCTTCAAACATAGAGGCTCTAGGAGTCTCATTGCGAGCAAGTCTCTTGGGGTAAGGACGATAACCATGGCCTTGCTCCCCAAACTTAAAAAATTTGTGGTCCTTATGAAAAGTTTCTAGCTCTTTAGGAGAGAATTTATATTTACCTTTGTGAACTCCCTTCTCCTTGGACTGATTGTTTTTGTTGTTGTTGGAATGGCCTTGGGAAGAATTTTCGGCATTGGATTTCCCCTTGGCATCACTTTTGTCTTTATTTTCCATGGGTTTCACATTCCATCTAGACCCTTGTTGGAAATTGATGTGCGAAGCAAACATGGTGTGGTGGATTACCTTGGTGATAGAACCAGGCCGTTGAGAGTTGACATACTCGGCCATCTCTTTGGGTAATCCCGCACAGAATTGTTTCTTTTGCACGGTAAAGTCTATCTTTTGAAGGATAGTAGTCTTCAGATGTAAATCCCAAAACTTGTCCACATATTTGTGGATAGACTCATGAGAGAGAAGCTTTAAACTTCACCATTTGGTAAGCACTTTTGTCCGTTGCATCACTTGCAAGGAATTGCTTCATGATGGAAACTCGTAGAGTTTTCCATGTCTTTGGGGCTTCGCCGTTGCCATGAAGGCTATCCCACCATTGATGGGCCAATATTTGGAAGTGCATAGCTACATGGTGTATCTTGGAGGACTCCGTGAAGCCCTCGTCTCCAAAGGCCACATCAAATTGTCGGTAGCACCAAAGGTGCCATCATAGGTGAGAAAAGAGATACTCTTTCCTCCCTCTTTGAACTTCTTTAACTTTTGTGACCTTCGCCATGCAGGGTAAGATTTGTGATGTCCTCCCCTCTTGTATTCTCTAAGAGAATAGCCATAGCTTTCATCGGTAGAGGAGGAAGGTGAAGAAGAAGGAGAAGACGGTGACCTCTTTCTTGTCCTTTGTTTCCTCTCTTCTCTTTTGGAGTGACGAGAAGAAGGACTATGGGTTAACCATTTCCTCTTGGGGTCAGTTGGCAATCGTCTAGATCGCCATCTTCATGGAGCTACATCTTTTGAGGAACCTAGGGAGTCATTAATTTCTCGTTCTTTGGATTCCTCCTCTCGTATGGGAGAGAGTCTTTTTTTGGGGGTCTCACCAAGAGGCCTCCTAAGCTCTCTCTCCTCTTTGAGAGGAAACGAAATACCATAAGCACCAACTTGTTGAGTAACTTTGGCTTGCAAAGACGGGTTGCCCATAGCTTGTTGCAACCTAGTAACAAGATAATTAACAAACATGGGGGCATCATCATTAGAACTTTCATGTGCAAAATCAAAGTTATCAATGTTCATTCTACTTTCTTGGTTATTGTCAGCCATGTTAATTGAACTTATGTGTTTACTTAGTGTATGATTTGGCAATTCAAAACCTTAGTTGCTACTCCTCTTAGCCTTTGAAAATAGGCACTTAAGTATCTACATCCACGGCTCGAATTGGTTAATTATAGAGAGTAGTGGAGTGAGTCTAACATAGCGAAGTTGCCGAGGGATAGCTCCTTTTGGACTTCTTATGGATCAATAATGGTAAAGCAGTAGGAAAGTCTAAAAAGACTCCATTATTAAGACCAAAGCTGCCAAGGTGTGCACCATATCCCACATAGTGGGCTCAACAAAAACAATAATAGATCCCAGACCCATTTACCCTAGTATAATGAACAAAAACAACCATTAATAGGTTACTTAAGGACCTCTCTTCTCAATCAAGAAAAGAGAAACCAAATGCTCTGATACCAATGTAATGGAAATGACCTATTAATTTTGAGAGTAGAGGAATTAGGAAATTAGGTGAAGCACTTTTGAGATATTACTTTGTGAGCATAGCGGGTGAACTTAATTTATGGTAGCAACATAAACATGGTACTTAGTTAACTTGGCATGAACAATACTTTTTCAAGAGAGAGAGAGTTTAGAGAACATGACAATAGTTGAGGACCGGATTTATGTGGACCCGGTCCCCCCTCCAATAGGCATTTGTATTATAGTTTCTCCCATCAAGAGAGACTTGGTAAAATACAATCTTTGTGTTACTTGTGACCTATGTGATGCAATGAAGATGGAAAGCTTCATGCATCACAAGCATAACATAAACTTGTAGAAAGCATTAACTATCCCAAGGCCTCAAACACCTTCAAAGGTGGAGAGAGCTAGCGGGGAATGAGGATAGGAAAGAGGAAGAAGAAACATTCCATAGGAGAAAGAAATAGTTCCTCACTTATCATTACTCTTCTTGCTAGCATACATAATAGCATAGTAATGAAGATGGAGAATATGGCAAGCTTAAGCATTGAATCATGACTCTTGGTTGGATTTTCATTCCATAGCCAAGAGTGTTGGTTTTGGTTTTCACTCTCACAAGCTTGGAGAAGGAGGTGGTTTTCCTCAACTTTCACCAAGTGAGAATGGCCTTGCAAATGAGTGTGTGTGTGGAGTATATCCCCCTAGCACCCCCCTTCCTTGCTTTGGGAAAAATTTCTACATGCTGCAAGCTCATTGGACCCCTCTTCCCTTAGCCAATCACATGCAGGATGCAGTCAAGCACATGGGTAGTCTTTTGACAAGTGTCCTCCTTACCCCTTAGAGAGAGAGAGAGAGCTTGAAAATATCTAGATATTTGTAGATGGAAGTAGAAGCTCATTGTACCCCTCTTTATCCCAACCAATAGAATTCAAGCACACCATGTGGTTAAGCTTAGTGAGAGTCTGACATGTGTCCCATGTTCTCTTTTAGAATTCCCCTAACTTTGAAAATTTTATGCATAGGAAGTTCCTCAAGCAACTTCCTCATTAAGTGTGTAGGTTCTCTTTTTGACTCAAGTATCTTACGCCCCATGCATAGGAAGCTTCTCAAGAAACTTCCTCATTAAATGTGACAAGTACCTCAAGTACCTTAGTCATCAAACTTCCTCATTAAATGTGACAAGCACCTTAGTGGAGTGCCCACCTCAAGCACAACCCTAGCTTGTTTAAGTTTAGGTCGGGTTCCCACCTCAAGCACAGTCCTAGCTTGTTGATGTTTAGGTCGGGTTCCTACCTCACTCACAACCCTAGCTTGATTAAGGTTCCCACCTCAAGTACAGCCCTAGCTTGCATAAGTTTAGGTCGGGTTCCCACCTCAAGCTCAGCCCTAGCTTGCTTAAGGTCAAAGGACTTTTAACACTAACCATTGGAGGTCTTCTTTGAAGCTAACCCTAAGGTATTTTAAGCTTCATTAGTTAACCTTGCTCTTTGACAAACCATCTCGCATTTGGGCCCCTTTACCATTGGCCCCGTGCTGAGATAGATCCGTAAGCACATGTCTATATTCTAACCTTTGTTCCCGTTTACTATCCCATATTAAATGATTAGTTTAATATGAGAAAATCATTTGGGATGGTTAAATATTAGATATTTAATGACAAAAGTTAGCAAGTGAATTAAAAAAAAGAACTCTGCATTGCTCAATTGCTTGCAGAAGTAGTTTAATCTTCTCCACAAGCAGTTTGCAGGTTCTCCGAAAGCAGGTCGGAGAATTGTCTACAGGTTTGATTTTGTCCACTCTTTGCAAGCACGTGAGAGAGAGAGAGAGAGAGAGAGAGAGAGAGAGAGAGAGAGAGAGAGAGAGAGAGAGAGAGAGAGAGAGAGTAGCTGGCTATGACGGACAGGGCTAGTTTTAATAGAGCCATCCAACGTTGATCCTACTACCTTCTCATCTTGTGCTAGAAGTGGCAACACCCCCCTGGTTGTACGTATGGCACCTTATAGTTAACCAAAGCCCACCTTATACTTGTTCACATGAGCCATGAAGAAAAGCCTGCCTAGTCGACATGATTAGAGCATTCTTCAGTAACGCGGTACAAGGTAGACAATGTCATTTTTTTATGCCCCATCGGCATATTGGAATCGGCCTTCTTTTACAGTGAAGCCTCAACACCTAATTATAAGCCTATATGCACCTTCCTCGTGTAGCAATCATAGCAGCTTTGTGTGCAACAAGACCCAGTGGCTAGCTGAACAATATGTCCAGCTTCAATTAAGTACCTTACTCAACTTGTTCTGCAGGTGCAACTAGTTATGGCCGGCATTATGCCGCTCCAAATGGTTTTATTCCTACGTGAGAAAAGTCCTAAAACTTGTTTTGCAGCTCTATTGATAGCCTATCTAAAAATTTGATGAGGCAAGGCACATATCGGAACGATCTACAGAGAAACAAAAATATCTCTCATGACCAATTAAACGTAGAATATGGTGTCGGTGGGAGTTGGTTAATGTGTAGATACATCAGCATTGCAGCAGAAGTCAAGTAGTCAATCATGCATGTGCCTACGTTGCCGACCAAGATCAAAAGAATAGTCAAATAGCAGAAGCAGAATCTAATTCTTTTTTCCACACAAGATATTTGATGCTAGAGAAGCCAAAGAACACGGACTGCTGAGTAATGGCATTTCTTGAGACAGGAATACCAACATGTGAGCACCTATTATTCTCTAGTGGCAGTTCACTGCTGGCCATTCAACAATTGGGTGGGATAGCAAAAATTTTACAGACAATATGGCCAATATTGCGGCCTGTAAAGAGCTTCTCTTGCTAAACTACATGTAGGTGATAGCCAATGCGGGTGAAATTGAGATTAGCATCGACAGTATACTATAGTGTTTCTCTTCAGTAGTTGCATACGAAGTAGGGATGCTCGTGGTGTGAATTTGAACGCCCAACAGTTACTGCTTTGAAGCTCCCTTCTTGCCAATAACCACGATTTGGTGGTGGATCCCAAGAGCAAAGGTCCATGTACGCAACAGCTATTCGATCAAGTTCAGATGGCTATAGATGGCAGACATCATTTTGAGTGTGGAATCAAGTTTGTAAATTGTGATCTACTGTCAAATTCATTTAGCAACCTCGAGATTTAGAAACTAGTTTATTTAGTTATACACTCAATATATCATATATGTTGGGTGCCAAGCGTCCTCTTGTGCAGATACGTTTCTCATGATGCTACATCTTATCTCAATTTTGTTCTAGAGATGAATCAGCTTTCTTTGCATCTCTTATTGGCTTAGCATATAAGATCCATTACATTCGTAAAGATTCAAGGAGGGTTGTCTGAATAGGGGGGTTGGCTGGGGTGTAGCGGATTGGAGGACCGCCAGGGTTTGAGAAAGAGATTTGTTGGAATGAACCTATGGAATGTGGTTGTATGAAAAAAAGGACTAGATTTCTCGTAGGCTTCATTCTGCCACCTCAGTTACAATACCTCTGTCATAACCACTAGCTTCTGCATCTTCTGGAGGGATCTATATCTTCTAGTTGATCATAGCTTGCCACAATGCCTAGTAGATAGCTAACTACAAGGTAGTATAGCCTTTATAACTGCTAAATATGACAACGTCTCGACCACTTTTTGGCTCTATTTTTGAAGGTGAACAATTTCTAGCGGAATGCCACAACAAGGAGGTAGGAAGACATAACCTACCGAAGCAGCTTGCAACACACACAAAGAGAGAGAGAGAGAGAGAGAGAGAGAGAGAGAGAGAGAGAATGTAATATTGATCAGAGGAAATAGAACATAAAGTTACATCTCCGTGTTTTGTGTATGGAAAGGAGGATATATTTTCACAAAACTGCACGTTCTAATTGCACAAGCGTGACTCCAGCTCGACAACACTGCAAGGTCCGTTATCTACATCCAATTTTTCATACGCATGTGTTTGCTTGGTGCAACACATAAATGCTACGGGGCAGGGCATGGTTTCATTTCTTATAAAGTTTTGGACAGACCACAGTGCCAGCTCTCCACCATACATTTGTATGGCACCTTTGTATGACATGCACTGTATACTTTGCACTTTTGTCTCTTACGTTTCATTGCAAGATGATATGTTTAACTATTCATATTTCTTTTTTGTAGCTTGACTCAATTCAGCCTGTAGATTGGACAATCAAAAAGCATCGGTACAACATTGCAGGTCAGTAAAGCACTTCATTTATTGTTGCAGTTCATTCATGCTTTATCTATTTGCTTGTTTTAGAATTTTTTGTATCACTTTCTTTTCTGTGGTTTATTTGGATCTCGGTTTTAGAACTATACACTTGATGTCGATCAACATCTGCACATGTTAGTTACACATGCAATTCTTTGCATACGATTGCTAGCCAATGCATGTGATGTATTACAATAGTAAATGCATAAGTAGTGAATGCATGTGGTGTATCGCAATATAGTGAATTCACCTTGTGCATCTTTACTTTAGCTCTAAATAATTGATATCATACTAGGTGTTTAAATAATTGATGCCATACTATATATTTCCTCGTTTCTTCCGTACTAGATATTAGTATGAAGTTCTCAAGACCTAGAAGATTATAGTCCAAGCGTCAATAAGCTAGGGAGAAAACTGTAGCCAATTTGAAACTAGCTTATCGTCCATATGATAGGTCATGGTTTGAAACTATTGCATTGTATAAATAAAAATATGACCCTCCTGCATGGCAATGTACCTCACATATACAGCAATAAACGAGGTTGATAGACAAATGAAATAGACATTCCTACTTCCGTCACATCTATATTATTGTTGGGTGCTTTGCCATCGGAGCGACAACAATAAGACTTAGCAACATTGCATCTACATTCCATTACCAATTCAAGATACCAACCACAAATCAACAGTATCCCCTCTATATTCATGCGACCGATGAGCAATATTTGGACATAAAAGAGGAAGATATTATAATTATAGACTGGCTATCCATGTTAACCCAAACGAATTTTTGACCTTATCATAAGACAAAATGTCAACGTAACAAGCTATACATTTGCAGATCCCTTCAACAACAAATTTCACTACAAGACGTCGCGCAAAAATCGACGTTGGTACCAATGAAATAAAGTTAATTTTTAAACTAAAAAGTGTTGAAATAGGCCTTGAAAGAGATGTCGGTATCGTAGCGTCGGTATGACCATCGGTATATGTTACATCGGAATAAACCTTCAAATACACGTCGGAATAGACAACGTAATACACATCGGTATTTGTATAGTATATTCCAATGCTCATACCATTGCCCCTACCGATGCTCATACCGTTACCTGTACCGACGACCAAATCTGCAAAAATGTTTTGGGCAGAGAGGGCTGGGAACTAATACTGCATATACTGCAGCAAAAGAAAACAGCCCTCTCTGCCCAAAGGAAGAGTGCACAAGCAACCGCACTCCACCTACAAACTGACGCTAAAGAGCAAGTGTATAGCAATTAGCAAAATTGTAAAAATAACATAACTTGTTAACATAATTAAAACATAAGTCGAAAACCATAAAACCATAAACATAACCTGTTTGCCATACAATAACCATTACCATAACTTGCTTTTCATACCATAACCATAACATCCATACCATCATTGCACAACCATAGCCATAACCATAACATGATTGCTATACCATCATAGCAAAACCATAACCATCACCTGATTGCCATACCATCATTACACAACCATAACCATAACCATAACCATCAGATGATTCTCATACCATCATAGCAAAACCATAATAAGTTGACTGTTAAACCTTAACCATAACATTTGTGCCATACCATAAACATAACCATAAACCATAAACATAAGCACTAAAAAACTGTACATATGCAAACAATCACTGAGTGAGAAGACCCTCATGGCAATGCCTCCCAATCGACGTCCTCTCCCTCCTCCTACACAGCTGGGTCAAAAGGGCCACAAGTCCATGCTTGTACCCATACTTCTCCTCTTGGCATATTGGAAGGCGCTTTACGACAACTTCCTGCAATATTATGGTTTAATCATTAGATAAATCTTCAAATAACATATATATTATCATTAATTTAAAGCATACGTATAATACTTACAAACTCATGTCAAAGTGTATCGTAGCCTCCACTCCCAAGATGTGACGCTCCAGCAAACTCCAAACGTGCTCTGGCTGCATCTCTCTACTGCTAAAATCTATCAGGATTGTCTTGTGTCTCTCGTGCAATCCCCGTCCACTCCTCTGCATCCAACCATGCCGGCTTGCATTGTACCTGTCTCTCGCCTTTGACCGACGATGTGACATTGTGGACTTCGCCACGCTCAAAATCCAATTGTTCGAGACTTGATCGTACCCCTCTGTCGGCATGTACTCTCTCTGAATGGCGTCGACGATGTAATTCTTTCTCTCAGCATCGAGGTTATTCCAAATCTCCATCACAGAGTGACCAAACTGAATCGTACAGAGCTGTAGAATCCTCTATCGCATGGCCTTTCCGACCCTATCTGCCACAACAGCCCCATCCCTGCTCTTGTACACCTTGCTAGGATCATGCTCGTGTGATCCCCAAGGTGTATGTGGTGTGCCCATCGGCGGTGAACTATCTACTGAAGAGAATGGTGGACACTCTCTCGGTGGTGTGGACGCATCGGTAGAACTGCTACCACAGAAACCACCGCCTCCAAAACGACGCCTACCTCATCTCGAGGATGAACCACCCATTGGTGTAGGGGGCACACGAGTCCTAGGTGTAGGGGCACACTAGACTGAGGTGTGGGGCCGCTCGGTGTAGGGACCACACTAGTCCCGGGCGTAGGGTCGGCTGTAGTAGTTCTAGAGGGACCTGCACCCTAAAGGTGTTGTGCCATCGCGATCTGCTCTAGTGTGAACTGAGACAAAAACGAGCCCATCTGCTCGGGTGACATGCCGGCCGGAGTGACAGGAAAACTAAAACTAGGAGAGTATGGCTCATCGTCATCGGCCATGGCTAATCATACAAAAACGACACCCACAAAATATATTAGTTTACGTAAGAAATGCTTAATCGATACAAATAACAAATCAACGAAACTGCTACACAAATGACAACACCTAAAGTGTATTGTAGACTAATCAAAAGAACTTTACAAAAGGTTTCTTAGAAAAATTCATTAGTTAATCTCTCATCCTCTATGAGATCTGATGCACCAAAGATGTCTATCTCAATCTGCACTTTTGCATCTTTGTCATCGAACTCTACTTCTTCATCGCTCTTCACATGAGCTTCACTATTTGACACCTCATCTCTAGGTTCAGACAATTTCTCAATGCTAACATCCACCTCAAAATCTAAACTTAAAGTTGGAGTTGGTCCTGCACTTTGTTCATGAATCACCTCTTTGAGCTCAACATCCAATCCTTCACACAGTTGCTTGCTACGTTAAGCAACTTGAACGACATAGAGCTAGCAGGGTTTAGACAGATCATTCTCATCATTTTTTGTCCATAGTGGATCGTGTATGAATACAACTTGTTCAAACGTTTTTCTTTTCCCCTTCGTAACTCTCTAGCCACTTTTGCATGATGTCTGAGTTGAGAAGACAAAATCTCATAACCTTTTCTCGGATTGTGATGTCCATCTTCCTAACAATGCCTTGTCCCTGCGGCTCGTCCCCAGTCACCTTGATGTTTACCTTAGTAGTCCACATTCGGGGCATCTCTGGATCAATTGAGACCAAAACTTCACTAATGAGGAGAAGAGAGTCTTGTACAAGCCATCCTTCGGCCATGCTACCCTCGAGGCGAGCCCTTTGATAAACAAACCCCTTTAAAGTCTTCATAAATCTCTCCAAGAAGAACATCCACCTGCTATGGACCACCCCAGTAACTGCAACTTCATTGACCACATGCACAAGTACATCCATTTGGATGGTAAGAATGTTTGTTGGAAAGTACTTCTCCACCATGCACACTGCTTCAATAGCAATCAAGCATACTGCATCGTTGTTGTCTTCTCTTATCTCTTGTGAACTGATTCAGCGTACTAACTCACTGATTTTGTAGATTTTTCTTCTAATGTCATATGTCAAAGAACCCTTTATGGCAATTGGTAAGATGAACTGTGCCAATGGACTTAAGACCACTGAGATTGTCATCTCTCATAAAAGCCGTTTTCAAACATCGCATGCACCATGTGGGAGTCTTGAATGAAGATATAGTCTTCTTCACTTGTTGCTCTTCTATGCGACTCAGAACCCATGGACCTTTTGGTATAGACCACTTTCCATTGGGTTTAAGTCAAGGCCACATCTCTGGCATTTGACCCACAGCCTGCAGGTCATCTCTTTGGGCCTTTCTCTCCCTTTTCCCAGTGATGGTCTTCCAGATGATCTCCCCCACATTCTTGAAGATGTGCATTGGGTCAAGCAAATGATTAGTCAGTAGGTCACTCCAGTACGGAGATCATGGAAAATAGAAAGTCTTTTCATTACAGGTGGCATCCAATCTCCCCTCTCCAACCACTTGTTTTTTCAATCGCTCGCTTCCAGTGGATGCATGTCATGTTTGCATATGTGTGGTCCATGAAGCTCATGTCCTTCAGGCAAAAATCTACCACGCTCCTCGTAAACTGTCTTGCTCAAATGCTCAGAGTGGCGAAAGCCATGTTGAGGACCACATTTCGGACATGCATGATTGCCCGAGCAACTCAAGCCTGAAACATCACAAAATTAAAATATAAAAGCATTGACATAGCCATGAATCACATGTGTGTGAGGATTTTAAAGACACTTACCTGAGCACTCATTGAAGCCTGGCCAATCATGCATGGTCCACATGAGAATGCCTTGCACATGTACATTCCGTCGTCCGATTGGTTGGGACATATCAACCACATCAATTCTTGTCCACAAGATTTGGAGCTCTTCTATAAGAGGTGCCAGATAGGTATCCATGTTCTTTGCTTTGTACTTTCCTAGGACGATCAATGAAAACAACAGGTGGCCTTTCTTGATAGCGAGCCATGGTGAAAGATTATAATTAACCAGACAAATAGGCCACGTGCTCCATGATGAAATCCGTAATCCGAATGGGTTTACTCCGTCCATTTCTAGAACAAAGTGGATACATCGAGACTCGTCCTTAAATGTAGGCCAACTTTCCTCTATGTGCTTCCATGCACGAGAGTCAGCAGGTACCCGCATAACATCATTTATAGATCTAGTATTTGAGTGCCATGTCATCAAAGTGGCTATGGACTTGCACCTGAACATGATCTTTATTCTTGGAATGATAAGAAAGTGTCGAAGGACCTTTGCATGGATAAATTTTCCATGTGTGTCCTGCCTGTACCTATTTGATCCACAATTGGGACATTGTTCCAGGTTTGCATACTCATTGTGAAAAAGTATACAATCATTAGGACATGTATGTATTTTCTGATAATCCAAGCCCAAATTAGTAAGAAGCTTTTTAGCGGCTAGACGGGTAGGGGGCATGTGATTCCCTTCTGGAAAGATTTGCTCATTCAGCAACCTGACGTTATATGAACAAGTCAGCCCTTTGATCACTTTATATGAACTATAATTTGCACTTTACCATGCTTAGGATAAAATATGTTTACTTGAAAATCTCTCTGGCTGAGGTGTCAGACCAATCGTAGACAGACTGCAAATTAAGCATTTCCAACACGTTACGGAGAACTGAGATTTTTGCACCAGTGTAGAGCGGCATGCGTGCAAGACTTGGGACCATCTCGCCTCTTCATCGTTGCTATCATGTCGTTGATATGAATGGGATGGCTGAGGTTGGGCTCCACAGTACTACGTTCAATGATGTTGCCTTCTATGTTGGAATCCATGTCAAAGAACACGTTCACATCTGCTCCATCTCTACTTCTTGAAATGCCACTTTAGGTATTAGTTAGGAGGACTCAATCGATGGCTGCTCGTTTGAAAATCATCTTCTCTGGGATGAAGTTGGAGCAATATCTACTTGCAGACTTTGACCTTTTATCTCTAGACCATGAGATCGACAACGCAGGTCTTGTACTTGCTCTATCGAAAAGATATCGTGATTGCGTATGTGTTGGCCGCAGATTTTTTGTTTTCAAAAGATCTAATGTTTGCAATGCGTACAAGGACACGCCATCCTATTGCCCATACTTTATCTACCAATGATGCAGCAAATAATTAAAACACTCTAGTTGTTATAGCTACACACTACGAAGTACATGACAAGCTTTAACAACCTCACATTCTCTAGCCAGGCCCGATCCCCGCACACCTCGGTCTAGAGATGCACAGAGATTAGGACCACAGGGTAATAATCTCGTCTTTATTGGTCAACGACTATATATTAAAGTTCTTGAAGTCTGTGTGCACTTTTGAAGTCCGATTGCGTTTTTTCAACTATTTTCTGCTAGCTCTAACAATCTCACATTCTCTAGCCAGGCCCGATCCCCGCACACCTCTGTCTAGAGGTGCACGGAGATTAGGAGCACAGGGTAATAATCTCGTCTTTATTGGTCAATGACTATATATTAAGGTTCTTGAAGTCTGTGTGCACTTTTGAAGTCCGATTGCATTTTTTCTACTATTAATTTGATGCTAGCTCTAGCCTAACCTATAATCTAACCTAACCTATAACATAAACCTAACCTAACTTATAACCTAAACCTAACCTAACCGAAGTCCGTTTGCATTTTTAGAAGTACACGAGTCATCTTCGAAGTCTGATTGCGTTTTTTCTACTATTAATTTGATGCTAGCTCTAACCTAACCTATAATCTAACCTAACATAAAACCTATACCTAACTTAACTTAATGTAACCTAACTCATAACCTAAACCTAACCTATAACCTGACCTAACCGAAGTCCATTTGCATTTTTAAAAGTACATAAGGCATATTGTGTGTCTGTTTGTATTTTTTTGACTATTATGCCATCAATAGCTCTAACCTAACCTAAAATCTCACCTAACCTATAACCTAAACCTAACCTAACCTAACCTAACATAAAAAAAACACAATGGTGAGGCGTTTAGCAAAATGACAAGCCATACAGCTTGCCCACAATGCATATGCGATGTGGGCAAGCTTTATGGCTTGCCAATTTGGCAAACGACTCACCATTGTGCTGTTTTTAAAGTTGTGAAGCGATTTTATGGCCTCAAAACCGCTCGTAGACATATAGACAACACAATGGCGAGCCGTTGGAAATATGGCAAGCCATAGAGCTTGCCCACAATGCATATGCCTTGTGGGAAAGCTTTATGGCTTGCCGTATTGCCAAACGGATCGCCATTGTGTTGTTTTTAGGGACACGAGGCAATTTTAGCGCTTGAAAATCGTTCGCAAACATATAGACAACACAATGGCCAACAGTTGGAAATACGACAAGCCATGGAGCTTACCCACAATGCATATATGCATTGTGGGTAAGCTCCATGGCTTTCCGTTTGGCAAACGGGTCTCCATTGTGTTGTTTTTAGGGTTGCTTAGCTATTTTAGGGTTTGAAAACCTCTTGAGATCCTAAAAACCAACATAATGGCAAGACCTCTTGAGATCCTAAAAACCAACATAATGGCAAGCCTTTTGGCAATACAGAAAGCCATAGAGATTGCTTTCAATGCATATGACTTGTGGGTAAGCTTTATGGCTTGCCGTATTGCCAAACAGATCACCATTATGTTGTTTTTAGGGACACGAGGTAATTTTAGTGCTTGAAAATTGCTCGTAAACATATAGACAACACCATGGCAAGCCGTTTGGCAATACGACAAGCCATAAAGCTTGCCCACAATGCATATGCATTGTAAGCAAAATCTATGGCTTGCCATTGTGTTGATTTTAGGACCGCTTAGCTATTTTAGGGTTTGAAAACCGCTTGCAGACATATAGAAAACACAATGGCGAGCCGTTTGGCAATTAATACATCAAGACATAGAGCTTGTCCACAACGCATATGCAGTGTGGGCAAGCTCTATGGCTTTCTGTATTGCCAAACGGCTCGCCATGGTGTTATTTTTAGGGCCGCTTAGCTATTTTAGCACTTAAAAACCGCTCGCAGATATATAGAAAACACAATGGCGAGCCGTTTGGCAATTAATACGTCAAGCCATAGAGCTTGCCCACGGCTTGCCGTATTGCCAAATGGCTCACCATGGTGTTATTTTCAGGGCCGCTTAGCTATTTTAGGACTTGAAAACCGCTCGCAGACATATAAACAACACAATGGCAAGCCGTTGGCAATACGGAAAGCCATAGAGCTTGCCCACAATGCATCTGTGTTGTGGGTAAGCTTTATGGCTTGCCGTATTGACGAACGGATCGCCATGGTGTTGTTTTTAATATGCGTTGTGGGTAAGCTCCATGCTTCTTGTATTGTCGAATGTAGCTTAACTTAACCTAACATAATGTAGCTTAACATAACCTAACCTAACCTAACCTAACCTAACATAGATTAATTTAACTTAATCTAATATAACTTAACATAATGTAGCTTAAATTAATCTAACCCAACATATTAGATAACCTAACCTAACCTAACGTATAACTTAATCTAACAACGTGGCATAACTTTACGTAACCTAACGTATAAGATAACCTAACCTAACCTAATCTAACTTAACTTATAACCTAAACTTAACTTAAAACATAAACCCCATCAACCGCATAATTTCAAAAACTACATAATTCAATACAAAATTTCTTCAAAACAAAGCAAAACAAATTTTTTTCATAATTTAAAATGAAATTTCACATCACAAACCATAATTTCTTTTAAAGCATTGAGCATTCAAAGTTTAAAGCATGAAATTTTCTTTTTTTAATATACAAAGTAATTTAAATAAATTTAATATGCATTTAAAGGTTCGAGCACTCACGTTCGTCCTATTTAAGCAATGAAAGTTGTTGTAAAAGTCTTGGAACCTGCAAAAACGACACACAAACACAAAGTTAAACCCTAAACCCTAAATCTACAAGTAAACATGAAGACAATCTCACCTTAGTGTTATGCGCTGACCCACAAGCAAGATTAGCACTTCCAATAGCTTCTTTCGCACCAGATCTGTGAGAGATGGGGAAGAAGAGAGCTTGAGAAAACGCGCAAGAACAAGAGAAATGCGCAGAGAAAGCTCCCAGTTTCAATTTTTGCAGGTGCCGTCGATACAAATGTCGGTACGGACGGCGGTACAGCCGTCGGAATGTCAATTCGCGCTGTCGTCGGAATAGACGCCGAAAGAAGCGTCAAAAATTTGAAAATCAATTTTTAAAAAAAACCTTAGCTCCCTTCATAAATACACACACATATACCGATGCCCGCCAATGTGGCGCCAGAATTCAAGTGACCTCTTGTAGTGTTTGTTCTCTTGATTGGTGATCTTGTCCAATTATCCCCAATTTGTAGTCACGCACGGGAGCTTTGTAACACATGTCATATCACAAGCTCATTCCACTCGCTACATGTAACTTTGTACAAGATGTCATGCAGGCTGTAAGACATGCAACGGACCCTGAATTTCTTTAGTTCTTGACCATTATTCATGAAAGAAAACCAGTCGTAGATGAGATCAATTATACCTTGGGTGCATGTATCATAGATGAAGCACATGTGCATGACTACATCAACAACTCTACTACGATAATTTGTACTCACAAATCAGACGTCGAACACTATAACAACCTTGCCTTGAATAAATTGTGCAATCAAACTGACATTACAAAAGTTGGAATGAAAACGAGCGTGAATAACATAAATGTCCTTCAGTAGTGGCTCCTAAACCCTGAGTTCAATGAACTGGATTCGATCACAATTGGCGTAAGCTGCTTGATCACTAAAACACACAACACAGAAGGTGAAGTTACATGTATCAATGTTCTCATTCATTGGACCGGGAATAACTACAAAAGAAGAAAGACAAAACACACTCAACAGCCACCTTCAAAAATGCGAGCCGACGTTCTGCACTGCCAACCATTCGATGAAAATTTTCTTTTTAAATACTTTTCATTTGCAAGAATTTACATGTAGCACACATACTAGGAAAAACATTCATCAGTAGACATAGTAGTACAACCCCCGTACAATCTCGCTTGGATATAATCTCAACTGTAACCATCCCTATAATCTCTAATAATTAATGCACTTAACTTTGTCTCCTCCCATAAGCATTATAGCATTTTTCAAATGTATATCCCTTTCACACAATGACGCCCTTGCCAAATTAGTCATTCTCTTGTTCCATTCAATGCTAGATGCTAAATGTGAAATTGCATATGTCCTATTATATTCCATAGATGTTATATAGCAAGGCCCACCAAGCAAGACTAGTTTGCTTTTCCTCCCCCTTGTGACATCAATTGTGTTGTCTTCTGCTATGGGTCCCATGTTGGATGGTGGACTCTCGTTGCTTTCTTTTGCCATACTTGCTATAAATGTGGCCGCTCTTTTGGCTTGTTGTAGTACATCATCTATTTTTAGTCCTTAGAGCCCCGTCCCACTGAGCGCATAGGGGGGCGGCTGCAGAGAATTCTTCTCCCATGCGCCACAAGTTTTCTGCATGGTCACACCGAGTGCGTATCGTGCACCTTTTTAATGGTGAGCTTCTTACTTGGCAGCTTCTTATTCGTTTGCAGCAACTCGCACGCACGACTTCAGTAGCGTTTTACCATTTTGGGCTTTTAGACTGCGAATGCGCTGTAAAAATTGGGTTTTGAGCGACTACGTACGTCTAGCCGCAGCTTGCGCTACAATTGTTGCATGGGACCGCTTTCCCTAGCTGTTGCAGAGCTTCCAACCCCCCCAACCACTAGGCGGGACGGGGCTCTTAGCTCTCTAGGACGCTCTGGATCGGGTGCGCACATGACGATTTACCAGCAAGGAGTTCTGTGCAGCCCAAAATTTAGCACACTGCCGCAAAGCCCTCTGCGTGCAACAATCTACCGCATCTCCATCGAACACGCTCTCTCTCCCCTTTGCTTTTCGTGAGATTGGTGGGCTGCAGTGGCGAACTACGTCCCAAGCCCTACTTTGACAGGTTTAATGCCTTAGCGGGATGAAGATTCTTGCGGTTGCTTGTTCTAACTCTATAGGGCTAATATATATATAGCTTTTTTGAAGTTTGTCCCGCTCTTGCTTTGATTAATCTTCTGCCTTAGACGCTTTTGATTCTCGTTGAGCTATATTTCTCTGTTCCAAAGAAGATCTTGGTTTTCTTTCCAAGGCTCCTTCCTCTTGGGGAACGAACTCTGCTTCATCTTCATCGCTTTCAGATAATATGATATCAGAGCTAGGAGCACCTTCATCTCGTAACTACTCTACTTGAGTTGTCTTCTTTGGGTTTTGTGTCTTTGCAGTGGAAGACGTTCCAGCCTTGGTCTTCTTTCCTGGCGTTCTGACCAACTCTGCCCATGACTATCTTATGTAAAGTAGAAGACGAATTATTGTCTGGCCTTGTCTATCTCATGTGGTGGAATACTCTCATAAGGTGAGCTATCCTCTTTTCTCTTACAGTGTCGAATGTCGGTAGTTTTGTAGAGCTTGTCTCTTCGTCAGAAAGGCGTAATGGCTTGATGTGCTCTCCCCTTGTGAGCTTTGTGATTTCAGAGATGATCACCACTTCAAGCTTGCCCCCCTTGGAGTCTGTCAATGTGGCTGAAGCCTTGTCTTTAACCTCTTTTTTGAGTGTCGTAATCAGCTCATATGCTCTTTGGTAATCTGCCTGCACAATTTATAGACTTGTCTGCTTGTGATGGTACATAGGCGATTGATTGAAGCCCGCCGGCATTTGTGGCACTTCCAAGTTCCCACCTCCTTCTGCTTCATCTTTCCATTTTGTTGTGAATACTCTTTTGCCCTGAGACATATTAATGTGTTCGTCTACAAGGCATCCTCTTGTGCCTGTGATATGCTCTTCATCTATTTGGAAACACTCTTTGTCCTCTATCTTGAAGATTCTTATGTGCCTCATCCTCTTTGGCGTTGTCACGTAGTTGCGTGCTCATGCTCGAAAAAGATGGGTAAACTGCTTTTTAATGTATATATATATAAGTGCAAGTGCTTTGACTAATATGAATGTCTATTATGGTTATCTTTTGGAAACTTCTTAATGATTTCTTGTATGGAGTCTCCTGCCTTGGAATGCATTAATTGTTGCAAGATATTCTCGTTAGAGCTATGTAATTAAACTCTCGAGACTCTTATTACCAGAGCATAGATGCAAATTGGAGGCCTTGCTCGAGATGCAACACTTATGTATGCATATATCTTGATCGCATGTGATACTATGTGAGACATTTCCAATATAGAGCTACTTGAGGTTGGCAAAACATAAAACAATGCTTTGGTCAAAATATATGAAATTACGAAGTCCTTCGGTAATAGTTTGGGACTTCTCTATGCAAAATGTGATGTATTAAAAAACAAGGTTGTGTGAATATGAGCTAAGGGGGGGGAAGAAATGACAAAAATGGAAAGGAAAATAGTCAAGGGGTTCAAGAGAAAGCCAGAGGGGGGAGCGGGGAAAGGGATGCTCATCTGCAAGCAACAAGTGGGTGAAAAATCAGCAAGTAAGGACCGCTATAAATCAGCATGATTAGGATCAAAAGGATATAGGATGTTATCATTGCAAACTCGAGAAGGCAGCTAGGCCGAGCATCAGGTTGCAAGGAGGAGGAGATGGTAGAGGAATTGGCTTGACATGTATGCAAAATGTCCTTCTCCACTCAGATCCTACATCAGAAAGGAAAGGGCAAAGGGCTACTTGACATCAGATGACGGCTATCCACATCCTCAAGTGCTTCCTGTTCAAACAGGGTCATGCCTTGTCATAGGTCACAGGTGCAATGGAGGAGCGATTGCTTGATCGAGCGATATGCAAGGGGGATCGGACCCTCCAGATACTTATCTACCTGACCCATTCCAGAATCCAGTCACTAAACTTTGGATATTAGCATTAGAAAATTATAGGGTTGCCACTAGGATTTGTATATACTGCGATGTTCAAGGATCAATGATTAGGGATCAGGCCTAATTTGTGTATATTTGTTGTCACTTAAGTGATTTTAGTTACCTGTCTCTTATTCTCAGCTACAAACTCCCACAGCTAGGGACCCAACGTCTTCTCAGCACTGTGCACAACACTTCTCGACATCGTGCTTCAATTGGAAGATGTACAAGTCAGAGACACATATCTTTGGTCAGGAGAAAAAATCTAACTTTAATCACTTTTGACACAAGAGTTAGGTAGATGTCTGTTATGTCAATTTGTTAGTATCTGAGTGTGGGGATGCCTGTTTTGGACAAACAAGGTGTACTTGGGATCCTCTCTTCACGGGCCACACCTAGGAACTATCCAATTTCAAATCTGCAGGTGTTGGCAACAACCACGGTCATCCTACTTTGTACCAGACTTGGGAACTTTTGGCATATTTTGTATGTGCATCTCTTGTTGATCCCATCGATGCCTTGCTTGTCCCATTCGGATCACAAAAACTTCAGTTATGGCCCAAAGAGGATCCTGGCACTCTTTACTATTTAGTCCCCTAGATGCAACTCTTGGTATGTGTCTTTTACTGTCTCTCTGACTTTATTTTTGGGTCCTACTCGTCATTTGGGATTTCTCGACTACTCACATGCCATGGTCCAAGTCATTTCTGGCTCAAGTCACCTGTCTGGTAGCAACCACGGTCCTCACCGTGGTCATCCTGACTCGAGACATTTTGCACCATCGGTGGTATCATATGCTCCCTCTTGTTGTGTGGAGTCTAATGCCCCCCTGCTTGGTCGGTTTTGATTCACTAGGTTTTCCAAGACTTTAATTTTTTGAAAGTTGGCAAAAGATGTTCTAAAAACACTCTTTCCATGATAAGTTGATGGTTGGCCAACTTTTGCCCTAATGTGACGACCCGGGAGTTGGGCCGTCAATGCGGAGAAGCGTGGTGGGCGCGTTTGCGGAAGCTTGCGGAGAAAAGGGCCCGGCTCGGACGGGACCGGCTCGGTTCAAGGTGCGCTTGTCTTCAAAGGGGCCTGGCTTGGACGGAACCGGCTCAGGGGGCCCGGCTCCGACGGGGCCGGCTCGGGCGAGGTGCTTGTCTTCAAGGGGCCTGGCTCGGACGGGACCGGCTCGGGTCGAGGTGTTTGTCTTCAAGGGGGCCTGGCTTGGACGGGACCGGCTCAGGAGGGCCCGGCTCGGACGGGACCGGCTCAGGTCGAGTTGCCTTCAAAGGGGCCCAGCTTGGACGGGACCGGCTCGGGCGTGGTTGCGTTCCGTGGGTCGGCGGCCGTGGTGCGTTTCGCGGGTCTTGCGTTCTGGGTCCCTAGCCCCACGTAGCCTCAGGCTCCGCCGCACTCACGGAGGGTCATAGCGTGCCCTAGGGAACCTTGCGTGGAGTCCCCACGGTGCACGAGTGCGTGGAGTGAGGCTAGCGTGTTTAGGTGGGGGGTCCCCTCCCGTGGCCGTTTTCGGGAGGCTCATACCCCTTATATACACCCCCGGTTGAAGAAAGTTCGACGTCCTCGTCGAACGAAGGGAAAAGAGAGCTTGGCTATGCATGGGCCAAAGGACTAAGGGGTGCATATAAGTGCAAAGTGCGTGAAAACTGTACCTGAAAATGCAAGTAGATAGCATGCTTTGTTTTTGGACTTTTTGAGAATAATGTGTGTGTATTTTTGGGGTTTTTGGCAGAAGGCTGAAAAATGTATGCTTTGAATACCCAAGTAGAATTCCCCATACTTGAGCATTCCCCAAAAGGTAACCCGGAGTGCACGGAGCCACCTGCTGCGTTGGCCCGCGCGGAGACTTCTTGAAAGCCGAATTTGAAGTAGAGTCTGTCGCAATGCAGCCCTTGCGAAGTTGCAAGGAAACTTACCGTCATTTGGACGCGCGTTGTAGACTTAGGCTGACACCAGCTTTGGTTTCCAATCGTCGAATCTTGAATCGGGCAAGGTTACTTGGTTAGATGCAGTCTTTGGGTTGAAGTAGCTTTGGTCGTCATGACACCATGAAGGCTTTGGCTGAATCTTCAATCGTCAAACTGATCCCTGTTTGTCCCTGTGTGGACGTCATTTGGAGGGCTAGCTCGATGCCCTGTGGTCTCTTGTAGACTTGAGTGGGTCTTCAGCTCAGCATGGGCCACAAAAGTGGCCGGGCGCGATGAACTAAGTTGAGTTAGTCCATCGCGTTTTTGGTCGTTCTGATTTTTGTGATAAAGAGCCCTCTCTGGCTCGCATCTTTGCTTTGTGTTTGCAGAAGTGGTGACGGCCCGGGGGTTGGGCGCGTCACGGGGATGGGGCCGTTCTGGCTCTGATACCAAGTGTGACGACCCGGGAGTTGGGCCGTCAATGCGGAGAAGCGTGGTGGGCGTGTTTGCGGAAGCTTGCGGAGAAAAGGGCCCGGCTCGGACGGGACCGGCTCGGGTCAAGGTGCGTTTGTCTTCAAAGGGGCCTGGCTCAGACGGGACCGGCTCAGGGGGCCCGGCTCGGACGGGACCGGCTCGGGCGAGGTGCTTGTCTTCAAGGGGCCTGGCTCGGACGGGACCGGCTCAGGGGGCCCAGCTCGGGTCGAGGTGTTTGTCTTCAAGGGGGCCTGGCTCGGACGGGACCGGCTCAGGAGGGCCCGGCTCGGATGCGACCGGCTCGGGTCGAGTTGCCTTCAAAGGGGCCCGGCTTGGACGGGACTGGCTCGGGCGTGGTTGCGCTCCGTGGGTCGGCGGCCGTGGTGCGTTTCGCGGGTCTTGCGTTGCGGGTCCCTAGCCCCACGTAGCCTCAGGCTCCGCCGCACTCACGGAGGGTCATAGCATGCCCTAGGGAACCTTGCGTGGAGTCCCCACAGTGCACGAGTGCATTGAGTGAGGCTAGCGTGTCTAGGTGGGGGGTCCCCTCCCGTGGCCGTTTTCGGGAGGCTCATACCCCTTATACCTAACTTTCTTTGGCTATAGGTCCAAATGGTCTTGGGGAACTTAAGGTATCAAAATTTCCAACTTTGTAGATCCCTTTTGCAAAATTTGGCCATTTTTTGTGTTTTGGACTCTGAAACCTGTGTTTAGTGACTATGAAGCCCTTGATGGTCCAATTTGAACGTGGAAGGTGGTTTTGGACTCTCCTATACCTGTACAAGCTGTTTGTGGCATCAGATTCCCTGTTTGAGTAAAATGGAAATGAAAGAGGTCATTGTGATCTTTAATTTTTCTACAAAAACTTTACATGGCTGGGTTCTCCATTGCGTGATGATTGTTTTAACACCATGTACCTGCAATTTAACTTCATAGATTTCCTATGAGAGACAATTTTGGGGTGGGAGGACTTGGCCTATTTCTTGGACATCTGGGTGTCCAAATGAAGAGTGGGGACCTCCATTGGACTCCCCTCTTGATGTTAGTCCTGTGGGTATGCCCCACTATTGATTTGGTGCCAAATAGCAACGATCACGGTCACTGCCACAGAGGACTTTTTCAATTTTGACATGTACTTGTGTGTTCCCTGACCTTTGCTGGTCATTTTGGTTCTATGCCCCAAGATTTTTGTCATTCTAGTGCTCTGTGGTGCTCAGGTTTCTACATGAGGTGCCTATAACGTCTCGTTCCTCCCCTGTGGTGCGTGTGTTAGTAGTTAGTTGGTATGAACATGTTCTAGCAGGGAAGGAACTTACCACTCATCTTGATCATATCTTGGTGCCGTGTGTTGCACATATGTAGGCTCCGAATTCTAGTGCTCTATGTTGCTCTAGCTCTCTCCCACAGGTACAAGGCTAGAAATAACTAGCTTCTTCCCCTAAGTTAGTATAGTGCATAGTGCTCTAGAAACCCTTTGTAACTTTCAACCACATTGACTTCGAAGCATATCTGAAACTCTCTAAGGATCTTGAATATCCCAATTCGGACATCCGAGGCCCAAGATATGGCCGAACGACCGCACAGGCCGCTTTTCCAATATGTCAACATTTGACATTCTTAAAAATGCTTCCAAACGTTTTCTAGGGGTTCCTCCTCTCTTGTCATTCCAAAGTTTTCTTTCAAATTCTTTATTGCCTTTTTTAATTTTTTGATAATCTTTTTAAGAAAATACAAAAAAGTTCTCAAAAATCCAAAATTGGTCCATAAAATTAGTAAAATTAGACCGAAAATTCTCCAAAAATTGGAGCAAGCAACTCACTCTAGAAAATTCACTATGCAAATATATACAACCCCTTCAAGGTCATAACTGGCTTGTTTTTTGATAGCTTTTGGCAATGTTTGACCAATTTATGACCCCTTTAAGTAAATATTCAATCAAAAACAAGGGTAATTATGATATTTACATAGGTATAAGGGTTAATGGCCTTGACTTGGCCTGAAACCCTACATTATTCTTATTCAATCATTAGATTTTTAGTCTTAAACAAAATAAATTTAAAATCAAATGCGACTTAAGTCAAAAATCATCGTGAAGATATTGCTCGATCATATACTTATTCATTTGGCGTTAGGTTCCGCATGAAATGCATCCCCCCCCCCCGTCGGAGACCTCCGGGATGATTGAAAGTTATAAGTGCCGTGCATGGACGTTAAAAAGGTGTCTGAATGCAAGGCCTTGCAAGTGGCCCTATGCATGTTTTTGCGAGGTATGCATAGAAAAATTAATGTTGTGCAAGATGAGGGTCGTAAACGTATGTGCTTACGAGTATTTGTTGTTGAGGTTTCCTGCATTCTAGGAATTGAGATGGTAGATTGAACGACCACTCTCTATGTAGTTTCAATTGCACTTGATGTGTTAAAATTCGTCTATAGCACTTGGCGAAGTGGCAGTTTTCTTTGAAAGCCAAATTTGCTTGGTTGTCAGAAGGTTTGACTTCTTTTGTGTGGGCAGAGTTGTCTTTGGCTTTGTCTTTGAAATCCGACTTTGATCATTATGTGCGAGAGCTTGGGCCAACTGCTTTGGTATCCACATAGCTTTCATGTCCTTTACTATCATAGGCTATTTCTGAAGGGTAAAAGGCTGTTTTAGCTTCTTGTGATTGGTTGAATGCTTGGTTGCACTTGCAGAATGCCACTTCAGAATCCAGACGAATTTGTTGCCTCGTTGTGGTCGGATTAATTGTGTCAGAATCCACATGTTCCTTATATATGCTTGAGGCTATGAGTGGTATCTTTGAGTCTGTTTTTTCTTCGGTCACTTGGGGTGCTCGGTATTTATAACCCTTGGCTTTGTGATCGAGGTGTTTGCCTTCTTGACCCATATCTGAGAATTGCTAAGTTGGCATTTTGATACCCAAACTTGCTGAGTTTTTGGCCATGGCTAGATTTCTTCTTGTACTGTGTTTTGCTAGTTCCTGGTGAAGCGTCTATGCTTTGCACAACCTTAGGTATGGTCCCCATAGTTTTTAGTACCCATTTGTCTGTTACGGTAGCCATTGGCTGATTGCCTTTGCCTACAGAACATCCAATCGTTCTATTTGCTATCAGTGTCTGTTTGGCAAACTGGATTGTTTGCTTATGATCTTGATAATGGTGGTGTACTGCATCCTTTAACCAGTCGATTTGGGCATTAAGTGCTCTTTGCCATGGTTGTCCAAGCAATAAAGGATATGTTGCATCCTTATCTTTGATCACATAGAATTTGTGATGGTAGACCTGATCCATAATCTGAATTTGCAGTAATACAAAGCCAACTGCTCTTGTCATATGCCATGTATAGCTATTTACTTCTTGGTTGGTAGGATGGTGTTTGGTATGTAAAGAATGAGGATGCAAGAGAGCTACACAAGACAAGCACAAAGCACACAGAGATGGAAAGCTTCTTCTTCTTCTTCACAGAAAAGAGAGTACAAAATGACTAAGTGCTAAAGCTGAAAAGTAGCACATATGTACATGCGGTCACTAAGTGTGAACTCACTAGAAGCGTACTAGGCTGGCACTATAAGTGTAGTCCAGCTGTAGAATCACTGGCAGAGATCCTCCGTGTCGGTCACCTAACGCGCCAGTGAGTAAATGCCGTAAGCGGCCAAGACCCGTAGTGGATGCCAGCTCAAGGTGTAGAGCTCGACATCTCAACATGGTATGGGAAAGCTTCTTGTAGAGATTTTGTGAGATGACATTTCCTTGAGCTCCTCAGTAAACCAGTGCCCTTGCTTGCACCTGATTATTACCAACATGTACATGGATAACAGGGTCTACTCTCTCTTCATCCCAAGTCCTCCATGGTGACTTGGTTGATCCTTAATGGTCCACCTTGTAGCCGTTGTTGTCTTAGAATCTTTCTCTTTGCAATTCTTTCATGTGCTTCATGTTGGGCTTCCTTTATAATCCTTTCCTTCCCTTTTGTCCTTAGCTGTACTTGATGGATTTTTTGCAACATGTCATGGGTTAGCGGCATTTGATACTTCTTTATCCTACATCCGCTAGTCCAATTAGGCATCTCCTCTCCCTCTAATGTAGCAAGCTTGATGGCACCGCTTGGTGATAAATCCTTAATCGCAAAGGGTCTGGGTCCCATCCCTCGCTGCTTTAATTTCTTGGCATGTTGTTTTAAGGTATACACCAACACATAGTCACCAGTTTTGAACTCTTTTCTAGGTCATCTATTCTAGAAGATACTTCATGTCCTGTCCACTGTAATTGCTTTGCAACTCTCGGAGTTGGGATTAAAAACTCTATGGACATTATTACATTAAGATTGAACACCATGAGATAGGGTGTGCCATTCCAAGTGACCTCTTGTAGGTCACTTTGTAAGCCCAAAATATTGATTGTAAATTTTGGTCCCAATCCTCCCTTAAATCTTCTACAATTTTTGATAAGACGGTGCATAGTGTTTTGTTGGTTGCCTCAGCTTGTCTGTTGGCTTGTGGGTGATAGGGGACCTATTTTTTATGAATAATTATGAGTTTCTCCGAGAGGTATTCAATGATTTCATTGATGAAATGAGTTCCTCTATCGCTCACATTCAATTGGTAAGCCATACCTAAGAAATATGTTTTCATACAAAAATTGCACGGTAGTTTGAGCATTAGCCTTCTGTGTGGCTTTAGCCTCTACCCATTTTGTGAGGTAATCCATGGCAACAATGATATAGTGGGTGTGTGTTATATAATAAGTGGTTGTAATTGGCCCTACAAAGTTTAGTCCCCATTGTGCAAATGCACACGCACCCATTATTGGCCGAAGCAACATCTCATTCCTTTTAAGTGGAACCTTGGTTTGCTAGTATTCCTCATACATTTTAACATATTGCTCAGTGTCCATGTGTAATGTTGGCCACCATATCCCTATGGTTAAGAAAATTTTTGTTGTCTTATCACCCGAGAAATGGCCTCCTGAAATACCTCCATATGCATGCTCTAAGATTAGCAAATATTCAGTCTTGATAGCACATAACCTAAGTTGGACATCTTTGCCTCGCTTATAGAGTTGTACTTCTATCAAGGTATAGTCTCTTGCTTCTAGCCCTATAGACCACTATCGTGCCTTGGAATAGAGTGGCATGCTCCATTGGTGGGAATTTACTAGTGGTGAGGTAGTCTACCATATATTGACTTCCATTGAGATGCTATTGTCATTTGGAATAGAGTGGCATGATCCATTGGTGGTCTAGCCATGCATTCGTCATCCTTGTTGACATACTTGTGAGCATCCATTCTCATGCGTGGTCAATACACTTTAAGCCTTTGTAAGTGCTAGTAAGTCTTGTAGTTGGAACAATGGAATCCAATGTCTTGTACATGAGCCTCTAGAAGATAGCTATCATATTCCGCAGGAATAATGCACAAGCGTAATAGCCCGTCAAAATCGTGTTGATACAGGTGGCGTGCAATAATTTGAAAGTTTTCTACCTATACAACGGTCTACTGTTTGAATGATAGCAGCCCACTCTATCAAATGTTCCACCATAAATCAAAAGAGTTACAATCTCCTGTGACCATTTAGGAACCATTTTAATGTTGAAGAGGTAAGCATCTGGCATGCCATCAATAACCCCTTTTGGTGCTTCATCATTAGGTAATCATGAGAGGTCTGGTGATCCTTCCCTTTTTTAACTACAATCATGAAGAAAAACTCAAGCAATCCAGCATCCATACAGTATGCTAATTAGCATACATGGTATTCTTATTAGCATACATAGTATACAAAGAGCTGTTATCTCTTCTCCTTAAAACCAGCAAAGGTATGCTAATTAGCATACTGTCTATGCCTACTGGCAAAGACAGTATGTTAATTAGCATACCTTCAATTGGAATACTGTACATTTTTGTTTGTGCTAACTTTCACTCAGTATAGTATGCTAATTAGCATACTATTTATGCCAGCTAATTATGCTAATTAGCATACTCGCAGAATGCCAACTGGCATAAACAGTATGCTCATTAGCATACACAGGATGTAGAGATCTGTCATCTCTTCTCCTTGAAACCAGCAAAGATATGCTTATTAGCATACTGTTTATGCCAACTAGCATAGACAGTATGATAATTAGCATACATAGTATGCTAATTAGCATACCTTCAATTAGCATATTGTGCATTTTTGTTTGTGCTAACTTTCACTCACATCATAGTATGCTAATTAGAACACACAGTATATAGAAAGTTGTCATCTCTTCTCCTTAAAACCAGCAAAGGTATTCTAATTAGAATACACAGTGAACTAAAAGCTCCATCTGTTCTCCTTGGAACCATCAAAGGTATGCTAATTAACATACATAGTATACAGAAAGCTGCCATCCCTTGTCCCCTAAACCAGCAAGGGTATGCTAATTAGCATACTGTTTATGCCAGTTGGCATAAACAGTATGCTAACTAGCATTCCACTCACAGCATAGTATACTAATCAGCATACACAGTATACAAAAAGCTGTCATCTCTTCTCCTTGAAAACCAATAAAGTTATGCTAATTAGCATACTATTTATGATAACTATCATATATAAGTTTATGCTAATCAGCATAAATAGTATGCTAATTAGCATTAGCATACACAGTATACAGGAAGCTGCCATCTCTTCTCCTTGAAAACTAGCAAAAGGTATGCTAATTAGCACATTGTTTATGCTAACTAGCATAAACAATATGCTAATTAGCATACCCACAGAACACAATATGCTAACTAGCATAAACAATATGCTAATTAGCATACCCACAGAACACAATTAGCACACCTTCTTATTATCATATTGTGCAAGCCACTAGCCTTATTTGTACACATCTTTCCAAACAATGATGCCTTTCTTATAAGTTGGGTGTGCCTTCTTTTACAGTTTCCATTTATATTTGTGGGCAACCTACCCAAACCATATGGAGTCCTACTATAAAAAGCATAAATTGTAAGACATCAAAGAAGGCGGACTTTGAGCTTGTTTGATCACTTCTCTAGATTTCTGCATTTTCTTGATGAGCTCATATCCTCTAGGTTTGATAAGATAGGTTGTACAAATGATCTCTCTTAATTAAACTGAGACCCCTCTATGATAGACACCAAAGCACACAAGAGACAGAAGATACTTAATTTTTTTATAAAATTGCATTATCTCCGAGCAAGAAGTATATTGTAGATGCAGTGTTTATAACTTAAAAGCTGAAGGGCACGCTATTATAATTGCTTCATAGCCATGTATACACAAAGCACACAAGAGACAGAAGATACTTAATTTTTTTATAAAATTGCATTATCTCCGAGCAAGAAGTATATTGAAGATGCAGTGTTTATAACTTAAAAGCTGAAGGGCACGCTATTATAATTGCTTCATAGCTTTGTGGGTTGATTGTGTACACCTGCCGTCTCCTTGGGATGTGCTCCATGGGTATTTTGATACATCGTACCAGACGTGAAAGTATGTGGATGATGGGTTACTTTTGGTCTAGCTTGAAGGTGTATCCATCCAATTGCTCATAATACGGACCTTGCACAACAGATGAGCCTCTATCAATTGCATTTCCCCACTCATCGAGGTACCCCTTCTCCACGTTCTCCTTTGCTACAACACACTTGACCAGGTAGAAATCCACATCCTTGACGTTGGTCGAAGCATCTAGATTTAGAGCAAATGTGTCACCAACACATAGAGTGCTACTCAACACATCATGATGACCTTTGTACGTGAATTCATCGTAGGCACTGCTTCATCTGCCGGCTCAAAATCTGACACAGCCTGGCTAATCAGGTAATGGTAGTAGATGTTAGTGCCTAATCTGTTAGGGCATTCAGGGTATTCAGGATATTGTATTTTGAACTGTAACTAAGACCTTTAACTTTTGAATCTTAGGGATATGTGGACATTAGTACTTATATTTTTGGGTAGTTGTGAGTGTGCCTTATGGTATCTGATGGCGTGAGGCAGTTTTGGGGGAAAACTATCGCGGCAGTTCTCTTGTTCCTGCTCTTGTACTGCTGTTTATTCTCTGTAATTGGGTGATGATGATGAATATACTCTGATGGCAGTCTCTTTTCCTCTTCCTTATGGTGTTCTTTGCTTATTTACTTTGCAGTATTGTGTATGAATACTCACTTCACTATTCCTGATTCCTATAAACTGCATGTTTCCTGCATTGAATACCTATTAGGGATGTGTGCCCCTAACATTTGGCGATCCTGCTTTCGGTTCGAATTTCGCCTGAACCATGTGGGCCTAAGGAATGCAGCAGGGACCTGAACTGCTAGTTGACATTGACCACTTGCGGGAATTTTTGAATTGGGAAACCCCGCGGGAAGCGTCTGACAAGTATGCAATGTAATTCTTGAAGGAGTTCTTTCCACAATTGCCAAGGGCAGTCGGAGTTCTAATCGTTGACAAGTATTTCGGACATCGGAGAAGAAACAATGCATGAGTGGATCAGGGCGAGGGTCCAATGTACCACGACATTCGTATGGAACAAGGCTTAGATTAAGAAGGGAGTTTTTTGCAAGAGGAAGACAAGGAGAAGAGTCAGGTACTGATGACCAAGAAGAACCAGTAGGGGAACTTGCTGCAGGGGCAGAAATTGTTGGGGAGGGGACTGAATGCATGAACTTGAAAACAGGATGCAGGAAACCCCACCTGCAAACCAAGAAGGCCAACAAGAAACTCCTCCCACAACAGACTCACTTTTGGGACAATTGGTCAAGGCATTACTAACTCAAACAATCTTACGGTCAAGAAGACAATTTCACTTTGTACCTGCAGGGACAAGTACTTTACCTTTTAATCCACTCCCGGTAAGAGTACCTAGAACACTTCCAGTAACTCTAATGGCTGCACCAAATCCCAAAGTGGGCGCGGCTAAGTTCAGCGGAAAAAAAACCCAAGATGCTCATAGCCACGTTGGTCAGTTTCAAGCAAGGTGGTCTGCAAGTGGATATGAGGCACTACATCCGGATGCAGTTAAAAAAGAGCATTTTGTAGCAACTCTGCAAGGCAAGGCCATGGATTGGTTCATTCAGTATGGCATGGGAGCTTTTGCTGATTACAATGATTTGAAGTTGAGATTTCTTTTAAGGTTCAGGGAAGACAAGACACCTGAAGACATTTTGAAGAAATTGAGAAGACTGAAGCAGGAATATTTGATGGTGGAAGATTATGCACAAAAGTTTAGGAATTTGAATAACAGGTTGGAAGCAGCCCAACAACCTTCAATGGAGCAGTTGGGAGATTATTTTTGTAAGGGACTGAAAAAGCATTTCAGGAGTGCAGTTGTAGGGAGACCCCCTCTAGCAACTGCACAGGATTTCACTGAATTGGTGGAAGCAGCTGCAAGAGCTGAGAGAAGATACGGAGGAAAAGCAGAACTAAGAAATAAGAAAAAGAAAAAGACTGAAGATTCAGAGTCAGAAGCAGAAGAGTTAGGGTCAGATCCTGAAGATTCAGATCAGGATTCTAAAGAGGAAACTGATTGGGTAGAAAAGAAGAAGAGGAAAGAAAAGAAAAAGCATAAGAGGAAAAAGGATAAGCAAAAGAATGAACAGAAGCAAGGAAAGGAGGTAGTAACTGCAGATGCAGTTAATAAAATTGTTCAGGAGAAACTGCAGACAATGGGAATGAACCAGTTTGCAATGTCAAAAAACCCTTACTGTCAAGTTTGTCAAAGGTTTGGTAATGAATATGATAACTGTTATTTTAATCCAGACTTTAGGGGAAGAAGAACTGAGTATATTGCTCAGAAGATGAGGGAGGCAGCTGCAAATGTGGTAGCTCCACAAGCTGCTAACAGGAGGTATCAAGGACCTACACCTCCAAGAAGGTTTCAAAATCAGAATAATTGGGGATTTCAGAACAAAGGACAAAATAACATGCAGCAATAACAATGTAATTACTGTGGAGCATTAGGGCATAGACAAGGTCTTGATTGTGAACTGTGGTGTAAACACAGAAATGATAGAGGTATTTCTATCATTAGATACAATAATAACAATAACAATAACAATAACAACATGCCTCAGGGGTAGAATCAACAACCTCCAACCCAACAGCAACAGAGACCTCCAGGTGAGGCTAACTTTGTGGTATTGGAAGAATGGGTTGAGGAAGAATGGATTCAGAACAAAGTGCCATTTTGTCAGGATGAGAAGAACCCTGTTGAAAAAGTTCAGGAATGTCAATATACTCAGGGAATGAGTAAGCATTGCACTGTGACTGTGCAGTATCTATCCAAATTGAGGATGTCCCTGAAAGCAGTGGGTGCACTGATGTCATGGTAGTAACAAGATCAAAAGCAAAGCCACTCACAGAAGTTTTTCAGGAGAAAGCAGACAAGGGAGCGGTCAACTGGAAGGAGCAGAAAGAAGTTAGAATTGAAGCACTGAAGAAAGTACAAGAATCTCAAGAGGGGAATGTATTCACAGATGAATGGGAGTTTGTTGCTAACCCTTTGGGTAATCATGGGAAAGTTAAACTGGGAAAAGAAATGCCTGTATTGAAAGAGCAAGGTAGCAGTGATGAATTCTATGAAGCTTTGTTATCAGCCCCAATAGCATTTACTGTAAAGCAGATGTTGAGGGTGGTACCTGCATTCTCCCAACAGTTGTTGAAAAGATTACTAAATGAAGTAAATGGTAATCGGGCAATCAATAGGGATACTAAAGAAAACAATGTTGGAGAAGCATGTGAAGTACTGCCAATGGATGGGGATTACAAGGTACCAGTTGTTGGGGTATCTATTGGAAAAGTTTTTGTCCCAGGAGTTTTTTTGGATGGTGAGTCAGGAGTCAATATTATCCTAGAGTCTACATGCAAAAGATTAAATCTCATGGAATGGGATCCAACACCATTTCAGGTGAAGATGGAAGACCAAAGGAGGGTTCAGCCTTAGGGAATTTTTAGAAATTTGTTAATTTCAGTTGGAGGAATGCAGTTTGTGGCTAACTTTGTCGTTCTCAGGTTGGAGGAGTCAACTTGTTCATACCCAATTATGTTGGGTAGACCCTGGTTGAGAGCAGCAAGGGTAAAGCAGTTATGGGGAGCAGATGCTATTGTAATTAAAAGAGGAAAGAAGAAAGTAAAAATGCAAATGGATGCAAAGAAGGTGATCCCACCAGGATTCAGGGCCTTACATGCAGAAGGATTGAATATGGTAGAAGAGATTGGAGAAGATGCTGAAGAGGAATTTCTTAGAAATAATTCATCAGTAGTACCTATATTTGAGGTGGATGTGCAGAAGATAGCAAATAGGTATGTACTACAGTCAGAGGATGCTGGAGAACAATCAGAACCTCAGGAATTATTGATTACTCCGGGAAGTAAACAATCAAACAACAAGATGGGCAATGACTTACTGAAGAACCTGAAGATTGACAAGAGAGAAGAAGAGGAAGCCATTGAAGCAGTCAAGCAAGCAAAAAGGGCCTTTGAAAATCAAATGGCAAGAACTGCTAGAGTGACTCAGAATGACCTGCAGGAACTGAACCTGAACACTCAGGAAGAAACACAAACAGTGAAAGTCTCAACAGATATTGATGAATAATTTAAAATGAAACTGAAGGAGTTATTGTTGGAATTTAAAGACATTTTTTCATGGAAATACACAGATATGAAGGGAGTTGATGCTAGCTTTTGTCAACATAAAATTAACCTGAAAGCTGATGCAGTTCCTGTTGTACAACAAAGGTACATGATGAATCCCAATTATGCCAAACAGGTGAAAGAAGAGATTAATAAGCTTTTAGCTGTTGGTTTTATTTATCATGTGGAAGAGGATACTTGGTTGTCCCGAATTGTTGTAGTTCCAAAGAAGAATGGAAAGATCGGGGTATGTGTAGACTACAGGAAACTCAATGCTGCAATGACTGATCCATTCCCTTTACCTTTTTGTGATACACTATTAGATGCGGTAGCTAGACATGAGATTTATACCTTCTTGGATGGCTTCAGTGGGTATAACCAAATTGCAATGGCATTTGGAGACAGGGATAAAACTACTTTTGTGACTAAATGGGGGGTATATGCTAGCAATGTGATGACATTTGTCCTGAAGAATGCTCCCCCAACATTTCAGAAAGCAGTGCAGCATGTATTTTCAGAGTTTTTGACAACATTCATGAGGGCTTTTCTAGATGATTTCAGTGTTTTTGGAAAGAAGCAGGAACACCTTGGGCACCTGAGACTATGTTTTCAAAAATGCAGGGAGTTCAGGTTGTCATTGAATCCAGCAAAGTGTGCTTTTGCAGTTAAGAGAGGAGTCCTTTTAGGGCATGTTATCTCTGAGGAAGGAGTCTCTATTGATCCTAGCAAAGTAGAAGCTATCAGGAAGGCACCAGCACCCAAAACAGTTAAACAACTGGCTAGGTTTTTGGGATAGGTTAAGTGGCATAATAGGTTTTTGAGATATTTAGCTCATGTTTGTACACCCTTGAAAAAACTCACCAAGAGGGACAGTGTATTTGAATGGAAGGAGGAGCAAATCAAAGCATTTCAGATTTTGAAGGATATGCTGACTGTAGCACATGTTCTGATTGTTCCTGATTGGAAATTACCATTCCATATTTTTGTAGATGCATCCCATGTAGCACTAGGAGCAACATTAATGCAAGAGACCACAAGAGGATGGTTCAGACCCATTTATTATGCAAGTCGGGTATTAACACCAGCAGAAAAGAACTATACAGTGACAGAAAGGGAGTTCTTGGAAATGGTGCATGCTTTAGAAAATTTTAGGCATTATTTGTTGGCAAACAGGGTAATTTTTCATGTGGATCACGAGGCCTTGATTTACCTAGTAAATAAACCACACCTTTTAGGCAGGCTAGCCAGGTGAATACTACTGTTGCAAGAGTTTGATTATGTTGTAATACATACTCCTGGAAGACTTCATGTGTTGGCTGATTACTTGAGTCGATTAGAGATAGGAGAGGATGATCGTGGAGGAGTACCTGACCAACTGCCTGATGCAGAGTTGTTTCTTATTCAGGTGACTGATCAGTTAGGGGACTGGTATGAGGATATGTTACTGTTTCTGACTGAAGGGGCACTACCTGAAACAATGAGGACAGATCATAGAAAGAGGTTGGTACTAAGAAGTAAACCATTTACAGTCATTGCAGGGGTGTTGTACAAGCGAGGAATTGATCAAGTAATCAAGAGATGTGTTCTTGAATATGAACAAAGAGCAGTTCTTGCAGAGGCTCATGCAGGTAATGAAAGAGGTCATTTTTCAGGGGATGTTACAACAAGGAAGATATTCCAAGCAGAACTCTGGTGGCCAACTGTGATAAAGGCTGCTCAGGAATTTAGTAAAAACTGCTTATTATGTCAAAGAGAGTGTAGGCCATTGAATGTGGTCAGGATGCCTTTGCAACATGTACTTCCTTTGGAACCATTCCAAAAGTGGGGACTAGATTTTGTTGGTCCTATCAAGCCACCTGCAAAGTTTACACAGAACAGGTATATCCTAGTTGCAACTGATTATTGCACAAAGTGGGTTGAAGCAATAGCTTTGAGAGACAATGCAGCTCTTTTGCATGCACTAGCATGGCAACTCCACGCAGAACTCCTGGCGCTGCTAAGTCCGACTCTCGTGGTGAATATGAAGAAACATTTATGACGCAAAGACCTATGTGCACGACTCGGAGACAGAGGATGGTGGTTGATGAGTGTAGTGAAGATGATGATGATTTGGAGATGTATACCCCTGTTCAAACTTCACCACCCTCAAAAGAAGAAGGCAGTTCAAAGTAGACCTTCATTGACTTCAGGTATGAGTTATCCCTTCAGGAGCAAAATACTTCCTGGTTAAAGAACATTGGACTGTTGGACTTTGCAAGACTCCCATGGATTGCCTGGAGACAGAGTCACATGGCAAAGGTTTACTTAAATCAATTGCAGGCTAATGATGGACAGATTTTTGTGCTTACAATTACCTTAATGAGGAGCTTGTGTCAAAAGTGTTTGATATACCTACACAGGAGGACAATGAGTTTGGTAAAGCCACAGAAAGGGAGATGACAAAGGCCTTTGGGCAGTCACAAGGAGGCAGGCATTATTATCAAGTGTCTGGCATGAAGAATCAGGCAAGGTTACAGCAAGTTAGATGGTTGCTTGAAAGAGTGTTTTTGCTTGTCAAATCAGAATACATTAGCAGGGAGAATTATGGTATTTTAATGGCAACTGAAAATGGCAGGCAGGTTGGATGGGCTAATATCATCTTTGACAGGATAAAGTTTAAAATTTATACTAAGAAAACGAGAAAGGACAAAACTACAAAAGTGGGTCCTTATTTGGCTGCTGTGTTTCAATATGTGACAAATCAGAGTATACTTCAGGGAAAAATTCTACCAGAGGAGGGGCAGTTACCTGTAGACTCAGGCTCTGCACAGAAAAGAGAGAAAAGATAGAAGTTGCATGATGACCAAAAGACCTTATACATGACAAAGGATGTTCAAAGCTTGATGGCTGCTGGTTATTCTAGCAAGGAGTCTTTGGACACAGTGAAATTGAAGTTGGACAAAGAGTTTGGTGAGCTATTTTCTGAAGGAGCAGTGGAAACAGGTGATAAATCTACAACACCAATGTCAGTGAAGACAGGGTTCAAGTTAAAGAAACTGAAGGGAAAAACACCAGCAGAGGTACCTGGTATGAATATTGGAGATTTTGTAGCTGAGGAACCAAGGGTGACTAAACCAAATTTTACTAATGTTTCTTTCAAAGTGAAGGAGTACGAGCGGAAGTTCGACGCGAGAGAGAGTGCGAGAAGAAGAGCACGACGATATGGTGAACTCGCTCTACTGTAATGTGTAGAGCATAGTGAGTTCTTATTAGGTTTTAACAAAAGAATATGTGTACATACCTGGCGGCCCGCCCACTTACCTGGGCGACCACATTGGGCTTTATATCCCAAAAACCTCCCACTTACAGTCCAATGTGGTACTTTAAGTGTGAGAGAAGCTACTATACAAGCTAATATACAAGAGATGTAGAGAAGTGATGTACTACCCTACACCTAACTGCCTGCGAAAATGCGCAAAGCTCTCTGAGGGAAGTCCTTTTGTAAGTAGATCAGCAAGATTTTCTGTGGTGTGAACTTTGACAAGCTGAAGTTGCTTATCCTCGAGCATTTCCCTGATGAAATGATACTTCACATCCACATGCTTTGTCTTTGAGTGATAAACTGGATTGCGAGCCAATTGTATAGCACTTTGACTATCACAATATAACACAGGCATCTCTTCTTTGATTCCCAAATCTGTTACTAGTCGATTAATTGATTCTTTGCATGCGTCTGATGCTGCAACATATTCAACCTCTGTAGTAGACTGAGTAACACAATCTTGTAATCTGGAACTCCATGATACTGCTCCACCATCCAATCTAAAGACATACCCTAACATAGACCTTCGGTTGTCTAAGTCACCTGCATAATCTGAGTCGGTAAAACCCTTTACACTTAGCTCCTGACTCCCATAGCATATACGCATACTCTTTGTAGCTTTCAGGTATCTCAATATTCCTTTCACTGCCTCCCAATGTTTCTTGCCTGGGTTTGACATGTATCGACTTACTACTCCCACTGCAAATGCAATGTCTGGGCGAGTAGCAATCATTTCATACATCAAACTACCCACTACAGACGAATATGGAATCTTATCCATTTCAGCCTGTTCTTCCTCAGACACAGGACAATCTTGTTTTCTAAGTTTCACATATGGTGGCAATGGAACACTCAATGCCTTTCCCTTCTCCATATTGAAACGTTGCAAAACCTTGTCAATATACTCTGTTTGAGATAACCAAATCAACTTCTTTGATCTGTCTCTCTCAATTCGCATACCAAGTATATGACTTGCCTCACCCATGTCTTCATGTCAAACGATTTTGCCATCTTTGACTTCAAAGCTGAAATTTCTTCCAAGTGCTTGCCAGCAATCAACATGTCATCCACATACAAAATAAGGATCAGCCAACTGGCATCCTTAGCCTTCTTTGTATATAGACAGTGATCGAACTCACTACGTTTGTAGCCTTGAGAAAGCATAAACTTGTGGAACTTATGGTACCATGCCCTCTGTGATTGTTTTAAGCCATAAAGACTCTTTAACAACTGGCATACCAAATCTTCCTTGCCTTTCTCAACAAACCCTTCTGGCTGCTGCATGTAAATTTCCACATCTATATGACCATGCAAGAACGCTGTCTTGACATCCATTTGGTGCAAGACCAAAACTAATATGGCAACCAATGCAAGAAAGCATCTCAATGTAGTCATCTTGACCACCGGAGAGAAGACTTCATCAAAGTCAATGCCTTGTTCTTGCTTAAAGCCCTTGGCAACAAGCCTTGCTTTGTACTTTGGCTGACTATCATGAGCGGTGATTTTATACCTGTAAACCCATTTACAAGGTAGAGCCTTTTTGCCCTGTGTTAATTTAACTAGCTTCCATGTCTGGTTTTTATGCAGAGCTGCCATCTCTGACTGCATGGCCAATTGCCAATTCCCGGAGTCCTTCATTTGTACTGCTTCCTTGTAACATGAAGGATCATTGCAATCAGTCAACATTACATAGTTCATAGATGGAACAAACCTATCAGAAGGTCGCGTGATACATCCAAATCTACGCACAATAGGTGGCTCAGGCTCAGCCATAACCTGTGGTTCCACTCTATCCTGTCCTTGCTCCTCTTGAGCCCTGACATTTTGTCTTGCATGTGCAGGTCCATCTTCTTGGAAGACAACTCTTATAATCTCCTCAACCCTCTCTGGTTTAGAATGATATTTGGCTTCATTAAAGTGAACATCATTGTTGTGGACAACCTTTCTGGATTCGGGATCCCAAAGTCTGTACCCCATCTCGCCAAAATTACCATAGCCTAGAAAGATGCACTTTCTACTCTTTGGCTCAAGTTTGTTCCTAAATTCCTTTCGAACGTGAGTATATGCCTCACAGCCAAAGACTCTGAGATGCTTGTATGAGGGCATTTTGCCTGACCATACCATCTCTAGTACTGAATCCTTCTGCAAAACCTTGCTAGGAGATCTATTTATAAGATGAACAGCTATTGATACAGCTTCAGCCCAAAACCCATTTGGTAGTTGTGCATTAGACAACATACTTCTGACCTTCTCTTGTATGGTCCTATTCATCCTCTCAGCAACACCATTTTGAGGAGGATTGTAAGGAGCAGTAAGTTCACGTTTTATACCTTTTGACTCACAAAAGTCCTGAAAGGCCTTTGAAACATACTCTCCACCATTGTCAGTGCGTAAGCATTTAAACTTCTTGCCACTCTGATTCTCCACAAGTGTCACAAACGTTTTGAAAACACTAAGCGCTTCATCCTTGTGCTTGGAAAAGTAAACCCATACTTTCCTCGAGTAATCATCTATAAATGTCATAAAGTAAGAAGCTCCCCCTAGAGATAGGTTAGGCATAGGTCCACACAAATCACTATGAACAAGTGCCAACTTTGTATCTCTTCTACTGCTTCTATGCTTATGTGGCTGCTGTGTTTGCTTACCATACAGACAATGTTCACAGAATTCAAAATCATTAAATGACAAGCTAGGCAAATAACCAGAACGAGAAAAGATTTCCATTCCCTCTTCTTGGACATATGTCCTAACCGGCTATGCCACAAAGAAACGTTCGGTTGCTCGGTTACATTGATTACATTTTTAGAGACATTTGATACATAAATCATGTAAAGTCCTCCAGAATTTACTCCATGTGCTACTATCATAGAACCCTTGGATATCTTCCACATGTTCTGTCCAAAAGTGGTGACGTAGCAAGCATCATCAAGTAAACATGTGCTGATCAAGCTCTTTGTAATTGCGGGAACATGTCTCACATTCTTCAGTGTGAAAGAAGAGCCATTTTGAAACTTCAATTGAACATCTCCAACATCTAAGATCTCACATGTCTGCCCATTGCCTAGCCGAACATGATCTTTAGTGGTCACATAAGAGGTAAACCACTCCTTGTTTGGAGACACATGAAGTGATGTCCCTGAGTCTATAATCCAGTCACTCAGTGCATTTCCATCAAATGCTGTAAGAAGAGCTGAGTCCATTGTATTTTTCAAGAAGTAGATATCTCCTGACACTAGACTGTCATCCTCTGCAACAGTGTTTGTCACATTTATTTCTTGAATCTTCACTGAGGACTTGTTCTTGTCACCATGGTCTTCGGCTTTCTCTTTGCCTTTTTCTGCTTTCCATTCTCTGCAGTCTCTTTTCATGTGACCCTTCTTGCCACAATGGTAGCATTCTATGTCACTCTTGCCTTTAGCACTGCGGGACTTGCTACGAGGCTGATCCCTCTTTCCACCTTTGTTCTTTTCTTTGGTCCTTCCCCTGACAACTAAGGCCGTTCCTTTGCCTTTTTCCATTGTCTTTTTGTTGGTTTCTTCAGTAAACAGACCGCCTTCTACACCTGCTATGGTCAAAACATCTGGAGGTGCAGAATTACTCAAAGTTGTGCGAAAAGTGTCCCAACATTCCGGCAATGTGATCAACAGGAACATAGCTCTAACAGGTTCATCAAACTTGACACCTTGAGCTGACAACTGACTGTAGATGGTGTTTAATTCATTCAGATGATTGGACATAGGTGTCCCTTCTTTCATCTTCAAGTCAACAAGCTTCTTAAGATAGTATACCTGTGAAGCTGCACTTTGCTTCTCATAAAGATCACTCAGCTTTGTCCATGCTCCATAAGTCGACATCTCGTCTGCTACATTGAAGTAAACGCTTTCTGCCAAAGTCAGCATAATGGTAGAAAGTGCCAATTCATCCATTTCGCTCCATTCATCTTCGTCCATATCTTCTGGTTTTATCCCCTTGAGCTTTATAGGTTTTATCTGCTTCTTTTGTACCAACACGTGCCAAATCTACTTCTTCCACAATGGGAAATTGGTTCCATCCAGCTTCTTGATATTGTAAAGAGCAGTGTCCTGTGATCCATCCATAGCTACGCTTCACAGTAGTTTACTTTCCTGGGAAAAATTCGGCAGAGTTTCCCTTGTAAACTGACCTCTGAACCAATATCAACCTGTCAAATGAACCAAGAAAGCTTCAGATTCTGCATAAATTTTTGCAGAGTCTCCTTTGTAAAATGGCTTTGGTGTACTCAAAAACAGACCAAAAAACTGCTCAAAAAACCACTATAATCTCTCTAACACTGTAAGTTGTGGGTAAACCTGTCCTGCACCTGACTGTCTCTCACTGTCCTGTAAGCATAGACTGTGACAATGCCTCAATGGCAGTAAAGCAAAGATGCGATCCCAATTTTCTAACTCACAGTCAATACATCCTAGCTGCCTATCTAAGGGTGCTCGAGGGATCGCTCCAAGACCTGTATCACCGAAAGGATCTCAACATTCGAGAATCCCCCAGCTCAATAAAACCTCACTCGATCCTCAACAAAGGCTGTAGTAAATTTGACAATACATAGACTTCCCACAAAGTCATACATCCACAAATTTCCCACTATATGTTGTAACCGCTACGGCGGTTGTTTGCTGCGTGACTCACAGCCAGCAAACCCTCAACAGACATACATCATCTCTGACAATACATCCCATGTGGAAGTACCTGCAATGTCAGGATAAAATCTGGAATATCAAGCAGCAAACACAAGCTACCTGATGAACTAGTGGATGTCGCCTACAGTCTGTGTGTAGATGCGCCCGTGTCGTATGTGGCACGCCTCCAAGAACTGTGAGCCGTTCTTCGATGTGTAGACAGCCACAAATGAGCACTCTGGGAGTGCCGATATCCTCAGCACCTGCAGTCGTAGGCTGAAACCCCAAATTTGCAGAGTCAGATCTGCACCCGCCGAGACCACGTAGTCGAAAATGGCCTGCACAGAACTTTGTGGAAGCCGAACGGTTGCGGAGATGACCTCATAATGAATTTCTAAGAACACCGAGCCCTTCAGGCTCACCCACAAGAGTTGGGGTCGTGTCTTCACCTGTCGAATCTCACTCCAATCTGAGTAGGTGACTCTGGCTACCTTCAAATGCTGCCCCGAGCCTCGATCTGAGCTCTGATACCAGTTGAAGGAGTCCGAGCGGAAGTGCGACGCGAGAGAGAGTGCGAGAAGAAGAGCACGACAATATGGTGAACTCGCTCTACTGTAATGTGTAGAGCATAGTGAGTTCTTATTAGGTTTTAACAAAAGAATATGTGTACATACCTGGCGGCCCGCCCACTTACCTAGGCAACCACATTGGGCTTTATACCCCAACACAAAGAAGTCCAAAATGCTATTGGCATGGTTAAAGAGTATGTGGAGAAACAGGTGATGGACTTTACCTTAATTAAGAGGGAAAATAACATAATGCGTACAGAAATTGAGCAGCTCAAGAAGATGTAGAGAAAAGCAAGAAGAGTAGAACTGAGGAGATCCTGCTACAACAAGAGGTTAAGCAGTTGACTGAGAGTCAGGAGGTGATGAAAACTGAGTTGGCTTCTTACAAAAAGATGCCGGCATCTAGGGAGAAGACTTCAGCCAGATTAGCTGAATGGAGAGATGAATGGTTTACTGTTTTGCAGGGTGAAATGACTGAGATGAATACATTGAATGCTACATTGGAGAGTAGCAATAGAGTTCTTTTGAACAGGGTGACAGCTTGTAAGAGAGTTGAAGAGAGAATCAAGGAAATGTCAGAAGAGGAATTAGATGTGGATGGGTGGTACTTGGCATCAGTAGATGTTGAGCACATGCAGATGGAAATGAGAGAATACATGAAGGGAGTATGGGAGCATATCAAGGTAAGGATGTATGATGTGGTGAGTAAACCATATCAGATGTTTGCAAAGAAGGAGATGAAGGAGGAAAACTTGTTTATGGAGAAGCAGAATGTTGAACTGAAGCAGTAGTATACTGACGTGAAAGAGCATTTTGAGGACCTACAGATGCAGTTGTAGCAACAAGGAGGCCAACAATCTGAGCAGGTGTTTGCTAATAAAAATTCTGAAGTGATTGTAGGAACTGGTGTGCCAGCAGGAGTTCAGGAGCATATTACTGAAGACACAAGGAAAGGTGCAGCTGTGCAGGACAGGCTAAAGATATTGTAGAGGAGAACACAGAAGTTGCAAGAGGAATTCACAACTTAAATGATCCAGTGCAAATGATTGTGGATGAGAAACTCTGTAAGGAGACTGAAAGTACTAATAATATAAGGTAGTTACAGTTCATGTGGATGCAGAGGATTAAGAACTTAATGGGGAAACTTCAACTGCAGTAGCAGTCTCACAACAGACTGAATTCAAGGATTAGCTGGTGGATGAAGTTTTAGATCAAGGGATGGGTTCTCACAATGTTTGAGAAACATTGCCCACCACGTGTGCCAATTGTTAGTGCCTGATCTGTCAGGGCATTCAGGATATTATATTTTGAACTGTAACTAAGACCTTTAACTTTTGAACCTTAGGGATATGTGGACATTAGTACTTATATTTTTGGGTAGTTGTGAATGTGCCTTATGGTATCTGACGGCGGGAGGCAGTTTTGGGGGATAAGTATCGAGGCAGTTCTCTTGTTCCTGCTCTCGTACTGCTGTTTATTCTCTGTAATTGGGTGATGATGATGAATATACTCAGATGGCAGTCTCTTTTCCTCTTCCTTATGGTGTTCTTTGCTTATTTACTTTGCAGTATTGTGTATGAATACTCAGTTTATTGTTCCTGATTCCTGTAAACTGCATGTTTCCTGCATTGAATATCTATTAGGAATGTGTGCCCCTAACAGTAGAGTATGATAATCCCAAGGCTACACATGAGCTTTATTGACGTAGTGATTCCATCTTCCGTGCATGCATGCATCAGAGAAGCATGCCAAGGCTCTTGTTGCAAGGGCAGTTGGATCCCCAGGGTTGTGACCACAAAAAGCAGGCAGAGAGCGAGTTTTTTCCATAGTAGCACAATTCCACTTCACCTCCCTTTTCATTTCCCCGTCTTTAACCCCCCAGAACACACAGGCACATTCCCTTTCTTTTGAAGGATAGTGTGAGGGTGCTCCCTGTGATAGGTTGGCTTGGCAATAAGCAACCACATCAACTGCACACCGCAAGATAGCTCCATTAGGTTTTAGTTGTTCAAGGGTCAATGTTCTTTTCACAACTACTCTTGCACCATCATGCTCTCCCTTGCCGTGCCCTGATCCAAAGAAGAACCAGCTCATCCCCATCTCTGTGAGTCCACCAAATCTTGCAACAAAGTAAAAAGGCCTGGCTCCCTTGAACTGTGAGGCGGCACCATCAGACCACACCCAATGTTGCTTAGGAGTGACACCCTCTTGCTGTAACCAATCATGGTGTAGCATGAAGTACTGTTGCACGAACAAAGTGTCATACACCTTGTCATCTAATATGAAGAAGTGGATGGTTTTGACTACCTCTCATGCACTATGGTAGTGCATTATGTGTACAAAAGTGGTTACTTGACTAGAGTGCCAATGCATTGACTAAATCTCGTTTTGTTCCTTGAAGGCATAATTCTCTGCAAAATCAACAACTGACACGATGAAATCATCCAAAAACTGAAGAAGGCAATCCTTGAATTGTTGTCGTTGCCATGAGCCACATAGTTATGAGTGATAAAGAGCTCCAACTTGGTCTTCAAGAGTTGAAGAAACTCCCAGCACTGCATTTTTTTGTGCAAAAGATATTTTCTTTTGTTACTATTTCCCTGCTTTTCTTGAGCTTGTACATATGCACATACTTTCACATTAATACTATTACCTGGCTTTATTGTCTCCAAGTAGCATAATTCCAACCTATTCACTCCACATGTAAAACACTCTCCCATTAGGCATTCCCTTCTATGGAAAACTGCATCTATGGGTTTTGAACAGAGAGCAGACTCCCACTTATGTGTGACACCTTTGAACGTGTGATGTGAAGCCAAGCAACCCTTGCTAATGTTCTCACTTGGGGCACAAATATTGCATATGTAGTCACAACCTGCTCTATGTAGACCAAAAGCACGAGAGTGCATGTGGTTCAATGTGTCCTTCAAAAAGGACATTTGCACATGGTATTCACAACAGCATGTGTATCTATTCTTCAGCCGCCTACAAAAGAATGTCTTCAACATCTCAAACATTCTCATGCCAATCTTGCAATCTGGATGTTTTTCCTTGAATCCAAGAAAGAATTCAACCTGCAACATTCAAATGATGATCAGTATTCAGATTTCTAACTAGGACATCCACTATTTTCATGAAAACAAATCATAGTGTTAAATAGCACAATCAACATCCTAATTAATGTGCATGCAACAACGTATGCTAAATAGCATAAAGAGTATTAATTAGCATGTATCTTGTGTTTACCAGGTAACTCTGTATGCTGCGTAGAGCACAAGGCATGCTAACTAGCAAGGACCATATGCTAACTAGCATACTCCACATGCTAGCTAGCATACTCATTAGGACATTCATCATGTTGTTAAGCATACTAGGTGTTAACTAGCAAAAATATGTTAATTAGCATACATCTTGTGCTGACTAGCTAAATCTGTATGCTAGGTAGAACACAAGGCATGCTAACTAGCATACTCCATATGCTAACCAGCATACCCATCCCACCTACTAGTTCTAACTAGCATAAACTTGTCTTAAATAGCATACCCATCATGCTAGTGAGCATACTAGGTCTTAACTAGCATAAGTGGTGTTAAAGTGCATATATTTTGTGTTGACCAACTAACTCTGTATGCTATTTAGAACTCAAGGCCTGGTAACTAGCATACTCCATATGCTTCCTAGCAAAATCCATGTGCTAACTAGCATAATCACTTTCTGTTAGACAACGTACTTATCATGTAATTGAGCATCCTAGGGATGTAGCTAGCATACTAGGTATGTTAACTAGCATACCAGGTATGTTAATCAGCATACATATTTTGTTAACCAACTAGATTTTTATGCTATTTAGAACTGAAGGAATGCTAACTAGCATACTCCATATGCTAACTAGTACAATCCATATGCTAACTAGCACATTCCATATGCTAATTAGCATACTCCATATACTAACTATCATAATCACTATGCTAACTAGTATACACATGAGGACACCCATCATCCTATTGAGCATACTAGGTGCTAACTAGCATAAATGATGTTAATTAGCATACATCTTGTGCTGACTAACTAACTCTCCATGCTAGGTAGAACACAAGGCATGCTAACTATCATACTCCATATGCTAACTAGCATACCCATCCGAATTGCTATTTCTAACTAGCATAACCCTTGTCTTAAATAGCATACCCATCATGCTAGTGAGCATACTAGGTGTTAACTAGCATAAGTGGTGGTAACTTGCATACTTTTGTGTTGAACAACTAACTTTGTACTCTATTAATAACTCAAGGCCTCTAACTAGCATACTCCATATGCTACCTGGCAAACTCCATATGCTAACTGGCATAATTACTTTCTGTCATACAATGTACTTATCATGCAATTGAGCATTCTAGGTATGTAACTAGCATAAAGGTATGTTAACTAGCATACTAGGTATGTTAATTAGCATACATATGGTGTTAACCAACTAGCTCTATATGCCTTTTAGAACCCAAGGCATGCTAACTAGCATACTCCATATGCTAACTAGCAAAAGTCTACAGATCAGTATGCTATTGATCAACATATACAAACTATGCACTAGAGATGCAATGCATAAAATGCATAAGTTATGGTACAAGTATTTGATTGATCACCTGAGGATCGTCTAGGAGGTGCACAGAGTGTTCTATGTACCTTTTCCTCCCCATCCTCTTTTGACAAACATCCTTCTTGTTCAATGAAACACGAGTCTCCACTTTCCAAAATGTGTAGACCGATTCCTTAATTTCATCTGTGATAGGGCTACGATGGTGTTTCTTGTGACATGCACCCAATGAAAAAAATCAACCATCAACATCAGGCTTCGCCTATTGTGATGTCACCTTGTGCAAGGTGTGACGATTGACATAGGAACTTGGTAATTTTTGCAATAGGCATGTTTTCTTTTGAATTCAAAATCATCTGCAACAGTGCATTCTTCAAAAACAACTCCTCATTGGAACCTGGCTGCTTGACGGTAGCCAATGTGCTGCGCACATTGGAGAAAATTGCGGTTTGTATAGCAGCCTCCTCCTCGAAACACTCATCATGGATTGCCGGAACATGCTGATGTCGAGAAACAAGATTCCAGATTTCCCACTTTGCTTTTGTACTAAAAACTTCAGTCCTACTCCTAAAAGCTCTCACAATCTTGAAGGAGATTTTCTTTTTCTCCTCATCATTGAGGGCATGATGTTGTCGCTCAAATTTCATTTGTTTCTGCTCCCGTTGTTTCTCTTTCTTACTCTCTCATATTCCCTGATAACAGAAAGAGCTGGATCTTGGGAGTTGCAATTCATTGCATGTAGTGGCTCTCTTCCTAAGAACTGTAGACGTGCATAATATGTTACTTACTTAGAATCACTTAAATGTATAGCTGACAACACTTGAGGCTTTAATACACACATACTATGAACAAATTCCCTCACAAAACTATAGATGTGACCAACAAAACCAATGACTTCATTTGGAGTGGGTGGGCTACACATAAGATTTGCGTAGCACCCGAGGGATTCACTCTATATACAAAACAAGATGCCACCTCCGAGCGGACAAATTTGATAAAACCGCTATATACGACTCTTATTAGGGAATATGACCCCCCTTTCTATGCTTATACAACAATCAATGAAGAAAACTATCATACCCCTATCTTGCATATAAAATCTAGGTCTCACATGATCTAATGGAGTAAAATTAGTCAAAGACTGTGTAGCATAGTGACTGACAATGTACTAAGAAACCACTTCTATTGATAACTAGATGTACCCTCAATGTGTCTTAGTTTGACTTTTAAACTATATGCCCGATCAGCCTACACTCTGGCTACTCGACCCATCCAAAGATGATATAAATCAAGCCTTATCTATGACCGGCTTGATGCAAAATTTGATGTGTGACCTGATAAAAAACTTCCCCTAAATTCATCCCATTTCTAGTGCACATCGGTGACCAATGATTCTTAAAAGTAATCAACCTGGCTCTGTCCCCCCGCCCCCCCCCCCCCCCCCCCCCCCCCCCCCCCCCCCCCCCCCCCCCCCCCCCCTCCCCCTCCCTTATTTTTCATCTTGGGAGATATATTATTGGGGGCCTACCCCTAACTTATACGCTTATGTAACTTGTAAAAAAACCCCCTCCCCTACACTTACGTGGTGCGGTAAGTTTTCCATGGTGAATCCCCGGGGCATAGCATCACATTACAGTATGGCTCCATTTCCAACATTAAAGCTAGTGGCAATAATGTTGGCTACTGGTTCTTCACATCTGTAGGTCTGTGTCGGAACGAAAGAAAGAGCTCAACTTTGACAACTCATCTATGAGGGAAGGATGCCTAGTGCAAGGAACGAGAGAGAGAGAGAGAGAGAGAGAGAGAGAGAGAGAGAGAGAGAGAGAGAGAGAGAGAGAGAGAGAGAGAGAGAGAGAGAGAGAGAGAGAGAGAGAGAGAGAGATGTGTTGGAATTAGGGTTGTAGAGAAATGCACACAGCTTGGAGAAGACAAAGGAAGCTCAAGGCACACAATAGAGAGTGTGTTACTTATTGTGAAATGAACAGATAGATAGCCCTAGAGTGATTGGCGTATATAGAATGCACGGGGGAAAAAAACCTCCTAAAGAGGGAAAAAATGCCCCGGCGGTCCTAGTGTGTTCACACACATCACTACCACATATGGTAACAAATCCCCCCTGGAGTGATGTGGTGAACAAGAGCTGGCACATGAGGAAAGGGAAGTGCGATGCCCTGAGGACATGATCAATCCACAAAGGGGAGTAAGCCCAAATCTTTGCGGAAAACTTTGAGATTCTCACGAGACAATGCCTTTGTGAAAAGATCTGCAAGGCTGTCCTGTGTTGGCACATAAGCCAAGCTGATATCTCCTGTTGAGAGCCTCTCCCTGACATAGTGGTAATGCACCTCAATGTGCTTTGTGTGAGCATGAAAAATTGGGTTCCTCGCAACTGCCAATGCGCTCAGACTGTCAGTGTAGATAGTGTTGGCAGTGTCCTGTCCAACACCCAAATCAGCCATAAGGCGTCTGAGCCATACACACTCAACCGTAGCTATGAAAATTTCCGTATACTCATCCTCACAACTCAAAGTGGCCACAGTAGGTTGCTTCTTGCTCAACCATGATATACATGAACTGCCAAGCATGAAACAAAAACCACTTGTGGACACTCGCGTGTCAAAACAACCAGCCCAATCTGAGTCCGAAAAAGTATGTAAGTCTGGCAGCAATGATCCCCCCTTGGGATAAAACAAGCCAAGATGTAAAGTGCCACTAAGGTAGAAAAAAATCCTCTTGACAACCTGCCAATGCTTAGACCATGGGCTATGCATAAATCTGCTAACTTGTGAGATTGCAAACTGAATACTCGGCCTCGTGTTGCATACATAAATGAGGCATCCAAAAATAGTTTGGTAAAGAGTGACATCATCAAGATCGCCAGCATCATGTAGACTCAACTTCAAACTTGTTTCCATAGGAGTGGCAATAGGTTTGTAATCCTCAAGTCCAAACTTACATAGCAATGTCTCTATGTAACTTTTCTAACACAAGGCAATACCACCATCACATTCCTTAAACTGTATACCCAAGTAATGATGCAACAGCCCCAAATCTTTCATCTTGAAAGTAGCATTCAAATCAGCATTAAATTCAGCAATATGTCTCTCATTTGGTCCAGTGAATGATCAGAAAATCATCTACATAAAGAACCACAATGAGAAGTACATCACCCTCACGCTTTACATACAATGTGCTTTCTGTTGGACTGTTACGAAAACCTTGTTTGACCAAATGAGTGTCAGCTTTCTCATACCAAGCATGAGGATATTGCTTCAACCCATACAAAGCCTTCTTACATCTGTACACTTTGTTCTCTTGTCCTTTCTTGACAAAACCGCGAGGCTACGTTACATAAACTTCCTCAAATATGTCACCATTCAAGAAAGTAGTAACAATGTCTGATTGATGTACATCCCAACCAAATGAGCTGCCAATGCACATAGAAAACGCACAGTAGTCATAAGACAAGTGGGAGAAAAAGTCTCTTCATAATCTATGCATTTTTGCTGTGCATAACCCTTTGCAACAAGTCGAGCCTTATGGCGATCGATCTCACCATCCGGCTTGCATTTCAACTTGCAAACCCACTTTGTACCAATGGCCTTTTTTCCAGGAGGCAAATCACATAAAGTCCATGTGTCATTTTCTATAAGTGCATCATATTTTGATTGCATGGCAACCATCCAATTTTTTGAATTCTGTGCTTCATCAAAAGACAGAGGCTCTTCAACATCATGTAAGCTAGGCGCAGTCAAAGCATAACAATTTGATGCATAAGATGCATGGTAAGAGCCTGAACGAGTTCGATTACACAAAGGTGCATCCAATTTACTGTCACGCAAAGTGTGCACCAGCCATTTTGGCATACCTCTAGCTTGCTCATTTTCTGCCCTTTCGTGATCAAGTACATCATGTACATCTGCATCAGTAATAGGATGATCTGTAACATTTTCCAAAACCCCCATAGACTGCTCATATGACTCATTGGAATTTACATTTGTATTTCCACCACTGAAAAGAGGCAACAAAGTGTCATAAATGTCCTGTGAGCTTAGATTACTGTCTCTAGTACATGATGGCAAGGATTGAACAGAATATTCCACAAACACTACATCCCGTGAAACCAGAATACGCTTTGTTTTCAGATGATACAACTTGTAACCTTTGCTTTCAATACTATAACCAACAAAAATACATTTGACAGCTTTATCATCCAACTTTTGTGCTGTGTTTGTGGCACCAAAGCATATGCCAAACATCCAAAAACACGCATGTGCTCAATAGAAGGCTTTCTATCATGCCATGCTTCATATGGAGTAATAGATTGCAAAGCTTTCGTAGGACACCTGTTTAGTACATAAGTGGCACACATGATGGCATCAAGCCAAAAAGAATGCGGCAAAGCTTGACTTTTGACCATACATCGTGCCATTTCCATAAGTGTAGGAATTTCATTAACGTAATCATGATCGGGTGATTACGTAAATAATTATATTATTTACACAAAAACATCACGTGATCACGTTAATTGTTAACGTGACTTTGATGATGACCTGCAAAAACTATAGAGCCGGTTAGCCCACCGGGCTTCCACAATTTCCCTGCGGGCACCGCCGGGCATCTGCGTTATACCGGTGGGCCCGTCGGGTAACAGCATTATCCCGGCAGGCCCGCCGGGAAAATAAAAAAACCCGGCAGGCTTAATTATATATAGTAAATAGTGTGCTAACCCCGGCTTTTTATCTAGGCAAATCCTTGGGGAGTGTATCCGAGTGTCGGGTATTGTCATCTCCTTGTGATTTGACCTAAGGTTACAGAGTCATAGGTCCTTTTTTGGGCCGGACGTGATTCTTAATTCGGTAACCACTTCTAAAAAATTTTAATTCGTTTACCGACATAAAGGTACGAAACCAAAACAACTAAAAACTTGGGGAATCATGCTCATTGCGAAGAAGCCATTGGTCCAAATGAGGGCTGTAATTGGTTTTGGAAGATGGGCATATGTAAATGTCTAGTCGATAGTCAAGGGTCAGATGTCCTCTACTAGTGTACCGGGCATATAAAGATCCTTGAAGTCTTATATTTTTTAGTTGATTTACAATATAAGAGCTATAATCCTTGATTGGGTTAAAATAGCTTTTATATATTGAATTGGTTGCATGGGTGGGCTACAATCCTTTATTGGGTTCAAGTAGTCCCCAATTGAGTGATTATATTGAAGATTTATTTGCATTGGTTTATATATTCGTTTGCATTATTTATTACGATAGATTATTAGTGCATGAAATGACCAATTATATATTTTATTGCTTTTGTTTGTTTTTGTAGCAAATGAAATTAGATGTGTCTTATTGTTTGCAAATCAAAGTGGATATATAAATAATCATTATAATAATAATTGCATAGAGAGATTCATAGTATTGCTATGGTTATTACGCCATGTATAGATTACATTGCAATGTGTATGGTTGCTCACAATATAGGTGATTGATATGTGGATTGACTAGCGTGCATTGAAAATCTCATATTGTGCATCATGGTTACTTTCATATTGAATGGTTTTTAAATTATAATATATATTGAAAATAAAAATAAAAAAATCAGTTTGTAACATCTTGTTCTTTCTCTTCAGTTTTAATTTAAAAGCAATGGAGCAAAATGTGGGCACAAGTGGTACAAAGAAGCCAAAGAATAAAAAAGCTCTTGGCAAAGAGTGGGATTATGCTCACAATATATGCGGCCGATATATGGAGTGGCAATGTAAATTTTGTCTCACAACAAAATCTGGCGGTGCATCACGTATTAGGGATCATTTCTTGGGTAGCGCTAAAAACAATTATAGAAAATGTGAACATTCTCAGGCACCTGCAGTTGCAAAGCGTTTGAGAGAAGAGCTCGCCAAAAAGGGTGGCAAAAAACGACAGATATATAGCTCTGTGCCTTTGAATCAAGAGTTACCAAAGCCAAATATTAACTCCGCAGATCCTGTAGTGACGCCAACTAACCTTGGAGAGCAGCCTGCGCAAGGAGAGGAAATTCCAGGCAGTATTCCTTTTAAACGTCACAATGAAGGTGGACTTTGTCAAATGCGTCAAAAATCATTACATCAAAGCTTTCGAGTGCAGTCTCTAGAAGAAGCACAAACAGCACTCGCCAAAGCAATATTCTTTACTAGAAGTGCTTTGGTCATGGTAGAAAGTAATCATTGGAAGGCTGCTTGGAAGAAAATCGGTGAGTTTGGTCCAGGATTTTCAGCTCCTTCTTATCACACGATAAGAAATGTTTTCTTGGACAAATGTTACATCGAAGTCAAAGAGCGTGTTGGCAAAATAATACTTGGGAATATTTCACTTTCAGGGTATACGATTGTGAGTGATGGCTGGTCAAATGTTCAGAGAAGACCGTTGATCAATGTAATGCTGGTTTGTCCAAGGGGAGAAACGTTTATAAAGGTGATTGATAGTTCTGGTGCAATTAAAAGTAACAAATACATTTTTGAGATCTTGATTGATGTAATTAAAGAAATTGGTGCTGAACATTTCGTTCAGGTTGTGATGGACAGTGCAAAGAATTGTAAAAACACCAGTAAATTAATAAAGAAGTGCTTTCCGCACATTTTTGCCAATGGTTGTAATACGCACAGCTTGAACTTGGTGCTGAAAGATTGGTGCACTAGCGAGGAAACCACATGGTTCGCCAAAATAATTGATACAGCACGTCAGGTTGTGAAATTTATCTTGAAACGACAGAGTGCTCGAATTGTATAGGATGCGCATGTCAGTGATGCTGAAACTTCCTACTGAAACTCGGTTTTGCACACACTTTTATACCTTGGAATCACTTCTCTGTAATAAATGTGTTGTGATTGACACATTCAGTTGCGCGTCCTTTGATGAATGGCAGCTTGAGCAGAAAGAAACAGTGAAGGATAAAATTACATGTCTACGTGGCAATGTAAACAAGGTTGCTTGGTGGAGGAGTGTAATGGATGCATACCATGTAATGATGCCCGTTATGTTCGCGATCCGCAATCTTGATCAAAGGGCGTCAAACTTGGGCAAAGTGTGGATGACATGGTGGTCAGTCAACCAGAGTCTTGAAAATCCTGAAGAGCTAAAAGAGTCTATAGTAGATAAGGAGTGGCGATTACCATTCTCTGACAAACAACGGAAAATTTTGGCTAAGTATTTTCATGCAAGGTGGAAGAGCGCTCATAGTCCACTCCATAGCGTGGCTTACATGCTAGATCCAGAGTATTGGAATTTAGATGTGATGTCCAATACAGAGGTGGTAGGAGATTTCTATCACGTGGTCAACACGTTCTACTCCAACGTTCAAGACCAAATTGATTGCATCAAAGAAATGAGTGCATTTAGATTAAAACAAGGTCCTTTTGCGAATGATTTTGTACAGGTAATGGCAAAAGAGCAACCTGCATGGAAGTGGTGGATGATGAATGGTGGAGAGCATTACTCTACCTTACATCCTCTTGCAATGAAAGTACTCACACAATTTGCAACAACTCAAGTTCAGAGAGAAACTGGAGTATGTACAAGTATGTTCATAGCACTATTCGCAACAGACTATTAGCAGACAGAGCAGAGAAATTAGTGTATATGTATTGCAACGAAAAGATATTGAATCACATCGAAAGTGCTAGCTACGAGGAGGAAATGCCAACCTAGTTGTATGATTGTCAAAATGAAAATGAAGAAGATTTCAATGTTGGTGTATCTCAATGCACTGTAGACGAAATAGAAGAGAATTTGATAATAGATGTGGAGGTTGAATTACAAGGAGAACAACAACACTCGGACTTAGAACCAGATAACAACTCAATTGATTCAATATAGCTTGAGAGTAGAATGAGCAAATGTCAAAAACCATTGTAAAAGACCTTGTATTCAAATGTGTTTTGAGTAATTACAATGCTTCATATTCTCGATAGTACATAGTTTGTCGCGATATTACATAGTTTGTCGATCTCAATTGTGTTGCCCTGAAGCAGCATCTTGCTCATCAAACAGATTTCTAATTGTGCTAGGGGTATCTGGACGTGCTCGCTTGAATTTATATTTGTTTGCCATGCCAAACATAATATACATTCCTTGTGGAATATCTTGTGAACAAATTGCGCATCGACTATTGTTTTGCATCAAACAAATAAGACAAACTAAATGATAATAGTGACCACATGTCAATGTATAGTACCCACTCCATTCATCAAAATTTTTGAAGCAAAATGGACATTGGGAAGATGAGGATGCATTTGAAGTAGACAAGGGGACCAACTCCGGATGCAAGACAAGGTGGCTGATGTGTGTCCCTTGTACAAGTGTTGGATTCACTCGTTGTGTTAGGGTTTGAACGTCCTCACTTAAGTGGTGAATGCTTTTCTCTATCCGGACTTGTGAGGGTTGCGGTGTCTGGGTGGCTATAGAAAGATGTGTTATTTTTGCATCTTTCTCTGCCAACTGTGTTGTGTAAATATCCTTCTCTTTCTTTAACTGTAGGTCGGCACCTTCCACTATCAATGCCAGCTCATCTCGGGTGAAAGTGACTCAACTCTCCCTTAAATCATGAGTGGCAACAGTTGTCTCCTTTGACGAGAAGTCTACTGGTCACTATTGCACAAAGTGAACGTATAACATTTTGGCAAAATATAGCGCACAATCTGCATTGTGCAGGGGATGGCCATAAACCCTCTCAGCGTTATCTTTGATACCATCATGCGTGCACTTCGAAACCCTCCACCTTCCTTTCTTGATCTCTGCATCCTCACATGGCCATATTGTCTTGATCATGTCCTTTGTCACTTCTTTATTGATCTCTTTCCACTACATATGGTTTGGATTTGCCCACTTTGAGAGTCGGCGAGCAGTAAGCGTCGCTTGTTGTGTCGGTATTCCGTGTGCCAGAGACTTCATGCGCTGAAATGCATTAACATCCGCTTTTTTTTTTATCATCAGGCAGTGATTAGGTGACAATATCTTGTTCTTGATCGGCCATTTTCTCTTAGAGTTGCAGTCAACAGAGTGAAAAATATTCAATATCATTGGCAAGTATATATTCTCACTCATTAGGACACTGCGCGGAATCCACTAAAAACCACCACTTCAAATGCGACTAATTAAACCACAAGGCAAATTTGAAATAATGACAATTAAAACTTAAATGACAAATTTGAAACAAGGCAAGATAATTGACTCAATTAGGTGAACCACTTCAAACTAGATAATACACTTCAATAAAAATTTGAATACACTTGACAAGACATGTATATCATAAAAATGTTTAAATTGGATAAAATGATGGTGCAAGTTCAACAAGTGGACGTTGCACAGGATTAGGGTATGTCTGTAAATGTTCTTTGAAAAACATCAACACGTCAGAAGAATTCCTTCTTTGGTCCCAATCTTTTAACTTCATCCAACAATCTACTTTAATTCGGATAGCTCTCATGACATCTTCGTCTGGGTGGTGAAAAACATCGTCTAGAAAATAAAATTTTATGGTTGCACTCCAAAAATCTGCCAGCATGTCGAACAAGTAGCCCAATGCATAAATATCGTTGGCTTTTGAGTATGCATCTGCGCACCGTGGATCGTATAGTTCGGGAGCAATCCACGGTCGCTTAGCCATCTCGGTGTTCCCTGCTCTCTGTGCATTCAAAATTTCTTCATCCGACTGTGCGGTTGGAGACAAATAAATTTTTTTCGCGCGCTTATCAGGTGTTCTCAGCATCATACCCCAGTCAATGATACCGACGCGAGGTTTATTGGCGCGTGTAAAGTCCAACATTACGTTGAACGGGTGCAGGTCACTGTCCACTATACCGGCTTGGTGGACAGCCGCAACACCGTCAATTAAGGCATGACAAATTGCCGGCATCTGCTCGACCACTGCTTTGATCTACACCGTGTCTATCTTGCTTACAGGGTTGTTTGCTATAGGCAATAACCTCCAGCCGTTGAGGTGGTCTGGGGTGGGCAACAAGAAGAGTGGCCTCCAAGCACTCTTCTAGGCTCCCATGCTGCTCAATTGGGTTGGGGTTGGAAAAAAACAACAAACACACACACAAACCCGCAACCTAACCCTACACAAATTTGGGGCACCACCTAGTTTTGGATGCGAACTAGGACGCGTAGAGAGAGAGAGAGAGAGAGAGAGAGAGAGAGAGAGAGAGAGAGAGAGAGAGAGAGAGAGAGAGAGAGAGAGAGAGAGAGAGAGAGAGATAGTGCTCGGGCTACTTTGAAACGTATCGGCAATGATCAAGCAAACACAACTATATATTTAAGAAAGAGAGAGAAAGGGGGAGGGGGTGCTTGTTGCATTAATACCTTCTTACAAATCTGTCATGACAAATCAAAGTGAGATTAGTATTTGTTCAACATAGCTTGCGTAAATTTCACCACAACACATCACAAGAAAATCCACCCCAATCACTGTCTTAAGGCCAGGGGAGTCCTCTCCACCCTGTCGCCTTCTTACAATATGTGGGATTTATGGCTAGATTGATGACAACACCAGAGACAAGCTATCAAGAACTTAACAAAAAACACCAAGACACTTACGCATCATTGTTGTCCATTACTTCACGTTGGAAAGGAGACAAAGTATCCAAGCTTAGTCCAAATCCACCCTCCTTGATTCAGCAAATGTTGGGCTTACACTAGTAGGAGAAATGATAGATTTCCTACTCTCAATTGAATGATCACTCTCTCTCTCTTACAATGGCATAGAGTTCCCTTGCTAATCCCCTATTACAACACATGCACATGCATAAGACAATGAGCTTCCACTCAAGAGCTCCTTCTAGAGAGGTTGAGCTTGGCTTCTCAAGCTATAGCATAGTGCTCTTGCTTATGGCTCCCCCTTTTGTGCTAGCTACACCCTCCTTTTATAGCAATTTTGAAGGCTAGGGTTACTCCTCTAACCATGGTTGGGTTAGATTTTCAGCAATTTATCTAATTTCTTTTGCTTGGAATTATCAAGAAGTTGGTGAGGAAAGAGAGAGGAGAGAAATGGAGGTGATAGGACTTTTCATAGTGGGTTAGTGTTAGTAGAGTTAGTATTAATTTACAAATGGAGTTGGATATTTACAATGGGAGTATCCATGTAGGATACAAATAAGGAAGAAAAAACTCTTAAGAGGTAAGAAAAGGTGGCTTTCTTACAAGGTTGATGCTCCAAGTGTATTGAGTAGGGCCGATTTTGACGCCTGTTGACGGTCCACTAGCTTTGACGGTACATTTTTCTCCACTCTTGACCTTCCTTGAGAGACAAGGTAATTGAAGCTGAGTAATCAACCACCATGATGCTCTCTTTTAAGAGAAGAGGCTGAATTTTGGGGTTTTTTTGATAGATATGGGTAAATTGGAGGAGGAAAAATGAGACTAGGTGGTCAATTTTGGAATGGAATTGTGTGTGGGAGGTATGAGTTCACCATGGTTTCTCTTATTCTTCAAGGTTGAGGAGAAGGTGAGTAGTGTGCAGAGAGGAGTGGTGAGAGAGATGGGGATGATGAGTGGAGAAGTGTGTGTGAAAGAGGAAAATGATAAAGTGGAAGAGAGAGTGTGGCTGCATAGCATGGGAAAACTAGGGTCCACTAAAAAAATCATAGCTCATAGCTCGTAGCTCAAAAAAATATGAAAAAATTTGAGGCAAAAGTTCAGCCCACGAGCTACAACTTTTGTTTGTATCACCTTTTCAAATTCGGAGAGCAAGTGAACTTTAAAAATTCAGCAAAACCGACCGTTTTTTTCCACTGCAAGGTCCTTGTGGGGTCCTTCTTTGGATGATTCTTTTGAATACCTCCAAGAGTAAGCCCTCCATAGTGCATGTATGCATGCCACCTACCCTTGACCTTATTTGGTAGGTCTATAATTGAAGATATTGTTGAGATTAGGATATAAGTGAATAGTTCAACTAAGAAAATCAAATATTGAGGGGTCTAAAAAATATGTACATGTCAAATATAAATAATATAAGTGGAAAAAATATAAAGGGGTCAAAAGAAATCTCTCTCATTATGAGGCTACCATAAAAAAATAAATATTTTTGGTGTTCTAATTAGTTCTAAATAAATAAAACTAGTTTTTTTGGATTTTTGTTGGGGTGGAGTTACACCAAATATAAGAGAAGCTTACATGAAAATATTTCTATATGGAATAAAGAGTATGAAAAATGGTAAGAAAAAATTGTGGTAATGGTGAGGCAATGTACAGAGCATAAATAACACACACCTAGGTAGAAATATTTAAATAAATACCAAAATAATTATGAAAAAATCTTTTATTTAGCCCTATATACAAAGAAATATTTACATACTCATGGGCCATAATATACTTATATTTTTTATTTTTTATTATTTTTTTGGCTCAACTAGCCCAATGACTAGCTAATTGAGGGTTTTTTAAGAAGATATGGGAAAAGTCCCGTGACTCACGCACGCCTATGTACAGTGAAATGGTAGGGATAGCCACAGTGTTTGGGTGATTTTGGTAGGGTGAGGTAACTCACTGTGGTAATTACAAAGAGCCGAAAAACGACTATCACCGTGTTGTAGCTTGTGCATGTGTCGTCTGAACAATCCATGAGCTAAAGGTAAGCGGCACATCATGTCGCCCACGGTACTCCCATTGTAGTATGGGAATATCGTGATCCAAGGAGAATATCGTAAACCCCATGCACCTGACAATGGAGGGGTGAAGCGTTTGCATGCCCTGCTCTGTCTAAAAGCTGTCAAATTTTGCCTCACTCCCTCCCTTGTAACATTTTCCCACATATGTAATGTGGTCTGGAAAAAATGAGATGCCTTTGATAGTGTACAATGTGCACACACCGAAGGAGCCAGCTCCAATCCTCATACCTTCTACCAAGGCTTCGTGAGGGATGCCGACAAGATGAGCGCACTTTGCATTCAAAGCAGTGCGCATGATTGTGCTGGTGCCGCTGGCATCTGATCGACCTCCCAAAGCTGCTTGTGCATCTTGTGCCATCTTCAATCTCTAGGGTAGAGCTGCTTGGTCCTGCACTTTCACACGCTTCATCTTTACCTTCTGTTCTTCCCACAATTTATCCTAGAGCTCTAATTTTGACATGTCACAAGCAGGTGGGATAACTTCCTTTAAGTCTCTGCAACATACTTTCATATTGCCCAACACTGTCCTAACTTTGTGGCGGGGGTCAAATTCTCGTATCCGAGCTGGACTCAACAACTCGTATTGGCCTTCAAGTCGCAACCTGCGCTCTGTGTTCTCCCATATAGCGCTAGTGATGTCTTTGATGTAGACATCGCTTTCACTAATCTGTTGTATGCAGTCAGCTGCACATGATGAGATTGCCAAAATACATTCTTTACGAATGGCACGCATAATACATTTCTTCTGATCTGGCGTCATATTTACACTGGACAATACAAAAACAGCATATCAAATACAAATTCATGGTTGCGAATGACACTACCACTCTCACACTATCTCTGGTAAACTCTTACCACCACTTGAAGACTTTAACAAATGTTATGGAAATATTGATAAAAATTGAATATAATCTTCACTTAAAATTGCAATCTGTTAGACGTGTAAAAATCAGTTCAAACAAATGGTTTATAAGAACTTAATTCAGATCAAACAATACATGTTAACGGTCTTTAACATTTCAGCATATATTGAATTTTGTAACTTATATTTTTCTCCGTGCGCACATACTAATTCAAACAAAGCACACACCGATTTAAAATCGTCAAAACATTTAAAACATTGGAAGTATACAAATTGGACTAGCAAATTGTGTTCACACACTTTTTTACATAGCATTTATGTAAATGTAGCAATCAAAAAGCGATGATAATTGATTCTCTTTAAAAAGATATAAAAGAATATTTAACATGCAAATTGTATGTATTTAGATTTTTGCAGAGAATTTATGTAAATGAAGCATTAAAACTAGCGATAAATTGATAATGCTTGAGAGTCCTTTAAAAAGATTAAAACAAATAGTAACCATGCAATTTGTGTGCAACTAATGTTCTACATGTAATTTATATAAATCGGGGATTTAAAATTCACGTAATCACTCAAAATGACATTAGAGTGAACATCTAGTTGGTAAGTTGAATCTTTTGTTAACATTGACAAAGTCATGCACTTATACTATTGGATGAAGGGGAAAGAAACCAATTTTGAAAAACTCCAATGTATATGGTTGTTAACGTTAATTAAGGCTTTGTGATCATGTAAATTTTTTGAGTGATCACGTAACTATTAAATCCCTGATATAAATGGAACATTTAAAATAACGATGATTGATAAATAAAGTATTCTATATAAATGACACATTTAAAATAGCTATGATTGATGAATAAAGTATTCTATATAAATGGAACATTTAAAATAGTGATGATTGATGCCAGCTCTATTCTATATAAATAGAACATTTAAAATAACGATGATTGACGAATACAGTATTCTTTTGAATATGATTGGCTAGTATATAATTTCAAATGGACAGTTAAAAACAACAAAATCAAGCAATTCATACATTTTGCATATGAAATACTCTTCACAGCCGCGTTACCGACCAAGTATTTCATATACTTAATACTTAAAAAATTAACTTCACATGCACATACAAATTTTATGACGTTCGTACGGCCGGGTTAACAACCTGAACGCCACATTTATGCAAAAACATATGCTTCTAACAAACGACACTCTATTAGCCGCGTTACCGACCGAGTGCCGCCTGAATCTAAGGAAAAACAATGGCCTGCATATGAACATCTCTTAGCCGCGTTACCGATCGATGCCCATATGTTTTTTGGGAAAGGGGAAGGGAAGTTGACTTACCATAAGGATACTAGATTCGTCGCGTTACCGACGTAGTACCCAGACAGTAAGCCAATACTTACCACAAGGACACCATCTTCCCCGCGTCACCGAGGTGATGCCCCCGTGATAAGCACTGTTCCAGAGAAAAACTTACACACACACTCCCATTGTGTGGTAAGGTACCTTATTATTGCCGGGCACTACGACAAAAGGCACACTACCACACAACGTATACACACACATACAACACATACCCGGATCGTGTGGTCAAGTACTCTGTTGCTGCTGCGCACTGCGACACAGAGCACGCTCCCACACGACCCCCTCTCTCCCTCTCTCCTCTCTCCTCTTGACGTACCTGCAAAGGTGGTGCAAGCTCTCTCTCTCTCTCTCTCTCTCTCTCTCTCTCTCTCTCTCTCTCTCTCTCTCTCTCTCTCTCTCTCTCTCTCTCTCTCTCTCTCTCTCTCTCTCTCTCTCTCTCTCTCTCTCTCTCTCTCTCTCTCTCTCTCAGAAGGGGAAAGCAATAATAGACCCAGCGGGCCCGTTCGGGCCCGCGTATATATAACGCAAATATCCCGTCGAGCTTATCCGCTTTCCGCGGGCCCGAAGTAAAATAATAAAACCCAGCGGGCCGTCGGGCTTCTTTGTTAACCCGGCGGGAGTTTTGTGGGTTTGCAAATCACCCTAAACCGGTTTCTGTGTGATCATGTTTGATGTGATCATGTAAATGTGTCAATAAGACCTTGTGACGTAATTACGTAAATATTAAATCCTTGCATAAGTGACCTGTTTTTCCTCTCAGCAACACCATTTTGCTGAGGTGTATAAGGCACTGTAAATTGGTGTTTATTCCATGACTAGCCCAAAATGCATTAAATTTATGAGACATATACTCCCCCCGTTGATCGGAATGGAGGGTGCCCATAGTACATTTTGATACATTTTCATCCATAGCCAGAAATTTTTTTGAAGCACATAAAAACTTTGGACTTCGCTTTAAGCGAAAATACCCAAGCATGTCTGGAGTAAAGGTAATTGCCCAAGGACGGAGTTTGCATGGGCCCACAAACATCACTATGCACAAGCTGCAACGTACATGTGGCCCTAACTAAACCATCCTTTGGAAACTTCAAACGCTACATCTTACCCAAAATACAGCCTTCACAAACATGTTTGATAGGTGCTTCAACAGGCAGCAAAGAAGCAACCATATCAGATTTTTGCAAACGCAGCAAACTGGCAAAATTCAGATGACCAAAACATGCATGCCAAAGTTTTGCATCTGAAATAGCCCTTGACTCTGCAACTGCATTTGCAAAAAAAATTCCACACTTGTGATACAAACGGAGCTTATAAAGCCCACGGCACAAAAGCCCAGACGCAACAATTTCATCACCAAAACTGAGATTATGAACTGTACATCTGTCATCCACAAATTTGACTACAAGTCCAAGTCTAGCAAGTGCAGATATAGACAAAAGATTCTTCTTGATCCCAAGTACATAAAGTGCATCAACAAGTGTGAAAGAACTACCATTTGCAGCAGTATACACAATCTTTCCAACTTCCTGAACCGGATAAGAGGCATTGTTGGCACAAGTGACTGAATTCTCATTAGGGACAAACTCGAGAGAGGTGAACAATTCACGATGTGAGGTAATGTGCTTTGTAGCACCACTGTCAAAATACCACACATGTGAATCTACAGCAATGACATGCATGCATCATGGACAACAGGATTGTAAGTGCACTCTGCACTAAAATCCCATTCTACATCAACATCAACATTACAGTCTCCTTTTACAGAAAACTGAACAATGGTTGCATTTGTAGTCGAACCATCATTTGCAGTGGAACTACCCTCTTTCTTCTTAGCCTCTTTGGCCTTCAACTTAGGACACTGCTTGATCAAGTGATCATTAGCTTTACAATAATGGCAACGCATCTTCTTTTTGCCCTTATCACCAAAATTTTCAGACGAAGTGCTGCCATCAGAAGCATTGGGAACAAAAGTTTTTCCACTCGCATCCATAAAAAGTGGTTGCATTGCTGTTACCACCCTTTCTTTGAGAAGCAATAAAAGCCTGTTCAACTACACGCTGTCTAGTCCTATTTTTTCTAGAAAGTGACTCTTGCAACAACAATGTGCATAATGCATCAAACTTGACAACTTCTGGATTTCCTTGGGTCATAACTCTCCATGTACTAGCAAAAGACTGGTAAGAATCTGGTAAGGCATCAAGAACAATCTGCACAAGGGAACTGTCTGAAATGATGTCACCTGCAAATATAAGTTGCTCATTGATATCCTTGACACCAGCAAGAAAAGTGTCCATATCATATTTCTCATGCATAATCTTTGACTCCAACTCTTTATGTAGCAAAGCAATTTTAGCCTCATTCGGCTTGCATAAAGACCTGCTAGAATATCCCAAGCCTATTTTACAGATTTTGTTGAACGAATGTGAGGAACAATGGTGTGCTTCATAGACAACACAATCAATGCATGAGCCTGTGCATCCTTTACATCCCAATGAGATTGTTATGCCGTAAGCAAAACTACTCTAATAGCAGCAATCCTTGCAGCAAGACCAGCAACATCCTCAACATCGCCTACATCCTCAGAACCAAGACGTACATCAATGCCCTACACAATATTCCAAACGCCCTTTGACGAAAGAACATGTTGCATCATGTAAGCCCACATAGGGTAATTGTCCCCATCCAACCTGCCCTCAGCAGCAAACATCTTGAACACATCTATGTTGTTGTCAGCCATGGTAAATGCTACACCTGATGTGAAAACTGCCCAAAAAGAGGAGAAACAGAGTGGGAACAACACGTGCAATATAGCAAAAACCGCAGTAGAGTACAAGGCACCTATTTTACAAAAAATGGCACTGATAAAAATTCTGCACAAAATGACAAAATTGACTGTGTAGACCTGCGGCGAGCGAACGCTCACCAAACCTCACTGTAATCGGAGCAGCTGGTGACTAAGCTCAGGAGGATGCAACCTGCTCTGATACCAATTTTTGGAATTAGGGTTGTAGAGAAAGGCACACAGCTTGGAGAAGACGAAGGAAGCTCAAGGCACACAATAGAGAGTGTATTACTTAGTGGGCAATGAAAAGATAGATAGCCCTATAGTGATGGGTGTATATACAATGCATGGGGGAAAAAACCTCCTAAAGAGGGAAAAAATACCCCGGTGGTCCGAGTGTGTTCACATACATCACTACCACATGTTTATGGTAACGAGAGAGAGAGAGAGAGAGAGAGAGAGAGAGAGAGAGAGAGAGAGAGAGAGAGAGAGAGAGAGAGAGAGAGAGAGAGAGAGAGAGAGAGAGACTCCCCACGTCATCTTCAATAACTACAAACAAAAGCACATGAGGAGGGAAAATAATGTTTTTATGGAACATTTGAAATTCAAAGGACTTGCCCATCCGTTTTCTATATATGCTAACAAGCACTGTCCGGGACAACATATTCAGTGATACGTTAACATGCTTTAATGAAAAATCAAAACCTTTTTATCGTTATAGTATCCCTACTCTCTCTTCCTTTATTGTATTTCTATATCTCTCTCTCTCTCTCTCTCTCTCTCTCTCTCTCTCTCTCTCCTCTCTCTCTCTCTCTCTCTCTCTCTCTCTCTCTCCCCCCCCCCCCCCCCCCCCCCCCCCCCCCCCCCCACCCCCTCATGCTTCTCCCACTCCAGATCTAGCTAAGAGCAATGGAAAACTCCATTACCCCTGTGTGCAACAACATTTTTCTCTCTACACTCATGATCAACCATTGTCATTCAAAGAAGATTGAGCTACACTCCCTCTCTTTCTTCCTTCCACAGCATAATCCTTTTCTCCTATCTGTGATTACTCTCCACTTCTTTCCTCCATAACTTGATTCGCCTACTTGTAGCAATCACTTTTACACATTCTCTCTCTCATTTTCTTGATTAGCTAACACAAATGTCATTCAATTCCCTACCACTATAAAACATTACTAAAAAGACAAAATGATATCGATTAAATGCTGATTTAGGGCAAGAGTATGCTACTGTGCAACTTGGCACATCTAATCCCAATGCTGGAGATCAGCTACGAAACCTTGGGTGCAAGGCAATCACCTTATGGGTTGATGGCCATATTTACCATGGTGATCCAATGATCAATGCATCATCACCCTTTTGTAACGTGACTGAGCTATTGCATTTTATTGAAGATGGTTGAGACAGATTGTTTTGCTACTGCTAGAGATTGTATTGAGCTTTTCGTATGTAAGGGAAGCAAGAAAACATTTTTGTGCTGCCTATTTTTCATTGCAAGAGAAGTACGTGAAAGACATTCAACAAATCAGAGAGTAAGCCAATGGGAAGATGAAGCAGCTAAATGATGAGATGGCAAAGATTAATTGAAAAGAAAAGCATCAAAAAATGGAGCAAGAATGCCATCTAGACAATTACGTTCAGCTACAACACACTGTGCATAATATGAGCCGATGAATCGATCATCTCACACACATTCCGTTGGGCTACCACATTCGCAAGTGCAAGAGACATGCAATGTCTATGCTATCTTCAAGCAGCAGACCTTGAAAGAAACATATCTATCAAACTTGGTAGGGATACAAATGCAAGATAATAATTTTCTTACATTTTTGCATGTTGCTTTAATACTATTTTAATATGCACGAACTTAGATCGGAGGATGATTGGTAACCACTCCAATTCTCAAAAAATTGGACATACTTTGTTGCAGCAAATCATCAAGCGAAAGGAGTTGGTGGAGTGATTGGATGATCCATCCAATGCTGGCATTGCTAATGTTCTTCACCAAAAGTATTTTAGTAAGCTAAAGAGCATTGTGTCGTCTCAGGAGAGATGGAGGTGTGTGGCAGTGCAAGAATAAGTTTCAAGGCCTACCAAGTTTTGTATAGAATTGTCACACTAGGTCACAGAAAAAAAGGTTTGCGTAGGCTACTGCCAACACCTTACAGTGTCAGCATTACAAAAAAGTACACCAATAATGATGTTGCAAGCTTTTTGGGTGGATTTAAATATGTGGAGGATGCCCTGCCATCAAAAGAGATCAAACCCTTCTGTTACAACGAGTTCAATAATGTCTGTGTTGACTTGTTGAAGCTCCAAGAGTCAATGATCAAATTTTATGGGTTGACATAGGAAGAGTGTGATGGAAAAGTTATATTTGTGATGAATCTTGATGAGTGCCAGATATTCAAAGGTCAACAATCCAAAAGGGTAAGCGTTACACTTATGAACAGAGCCTTGGTGGGCATCGATGTTGATCTAAATGCCAACATGAAGGGAAACACCTGTTTGGGTGTTCAGTGAGAGAATTATATTAGGTGACTGGAAGATCTTTATCTCCCACACAAGACACATGAGTCCCTCAAATGGTATTATAATCACATCCCAATCGTTGATGTCATTTGGCAACAAAAAGAAGGACAACCATTGTAGGTTTCAGATTTGGGTACGTTCCAAGTGGAGTGGCATTTGGTAGGAGCCTTGGAAACTCTCAAGTGTATTTTAGGGTGCAAGCAAGGTGCAATGACCCTCTTTCCATGCATTTATTGCTTCCATCGTAAAGTCTCATTAGGAGCTAAGGACAAGGATGCAAAGACCAGCAAGTCAAAGGGCGGTAAGGATAAGGGTGGCAAAGCTGCAGTCAACTCTGTGAAAGGTGTACCAACTACACAAATAATGGGTAAAGCACTACAAAAATGGTTTCAAGGTATCCTCAGTTGTAACCAGAGTGTATCCCCTAATCAAGACGTGGACGATCCAAATTGGAATCCTATTCTACTAATTCCTTTGATAAATGTGCATGCGTGCACTCTTCATGCCCGTCTACAGATTGTTGACAAGTTTCTTGGAATATGGAGCTTGCATAAAGAAGAGAAGAGTGTATAATAGAACTTGAATCTATTCTATTGTAGCACGGATAATGTGTCGTGCTCTCTACAGTGGGTGGTCCTCAGTGCAATGTGCGTGACAATCTCACTCAAACAGACTGAATCTCCCTCAAATAGACTGAACAGAAAGGAAACAATAGACGTCAACAGAGCTCGCAAAGACACAACAGCAGACCAGAACATATAAATCGACTATCTCAAAGACTGATACACACTCTGGCGCGGCAGCACACTCAGCTCCAGCCCACGACTCACAGGTACAATGGGGGTGTCAAGGCTCAGATGTGTCGAGATGGTGAAGACGTGCTCTGTGTAAAAACCCACTCTAGACGACTACGTACAAGATAACGCCACTGGCCCCAAAACAACTACTCATATGTACAATCATGCAGAGCCACCAACGGCTCATAAATAACATCATCTAAGTCTATCCCTACTGGGTGGTGGTGGTGACCTGGCCACGATGTCCACTAGACCACCCTACCACGTGTCTCTACTCAACAAGTCCGTCTAGTGTGAACAGACCATACCAAAGACCAACTGACCAAAGCCCAACTGTAAACTAATTGTCTTGTGAAAGTGAAAGTGACGTTGTAGCAGGCTACAGTTTGCCCACCACAAGACCGCTGCCCGTCGTCCCGGAGAGCAGAACTCAAGAACTGAATTATCGGCGATCTACTGTTGGTGGTTGGATGATGGAGGAGGAGGAGGAGGCTGATAGTAAGGTGGGTAAGGAGATGGAGGCCAAGTGTATGGTGAGGGGTAGTGGCCATGAGGAGGGTACATCGGGTATGGAGTAGCCACCCCACGAGCAGCAGGCTGCGGCAAGTGAGACGATTGAGAGTGAGTAGGTGGAGCTGGTTGAAACCCAGGAAAAGACTGGGCAGGCTGCGAGGGTGGAACAGGTTGTTGGAATCCAAGGAAGCCGTAGAAGTGCCGAGGAAAGGATGGGGACTGGGAGGGGGAGGCCATAGAGGGACCATGAAATTGTGATGAGACCGATCATGTTGGCTTAGACTCCATATTGGTAGGATTTGCTTTCTCTGTTGTTTGAGAATCCCCTCAATGTGCTTTGGAAACGTATGTATGTGTCGGCATCTGTGTTGCCATAGCAGGAACTTGTGGTGAAACCAGGGTTGTAGTTGTAGTTGTAGCTGTAGCTGGAGCTGGAGCTGCCTGTGAAATGGCTACAACTTGGTATTTTGCACAAGAGGAACACAGTGTATGTACCACACGAGAGAGGTCCTAAACTGCTATAGTCATATCATTTGCCTCTTTTAACTGTTTTTGCTGAGTGTGGACAATATGTTTGAGGTCCACTACCTGTTGAGTTAAGATTCTTATGCGATCTTGAGCTGTAGCAATGAAATTGTCCCTACCCATCGCTCATTGAAGATGAGCCTGCACTTCCCTTGTCATACCGTCATAGCAAGCACGATACAGACTGTTGGTACCTTGCAATGAGAGGGATACATTGATAATCGTCGAAATGGCTCTTATATCCGCCTCTAAAAGTCTGTCGGCCTGAGGCGCAAAAGTATCATATATGTCATGCTTGTCAGATGTAGGCGTCTGAGAGCTAGATGCCCATGCAGTATCCTTCGGTGCCCCTGCACTAAGAGTAGTACGTGGTCCTGGCGGCACAACTAGAGGTTGTGTTTTAGTGACTACAACACTACTCACAAGAGGTGGTGTGAAAGTTGAGGTGTCCATGAAAGTAGACATACGCACTGTTGGTGTTGTAGTATGGACGTTAGAGATTTTGACCTGTGATTGTAAGAAGGGTAGTGTTGCTAGCTGCTCACATGAAAATTTTTGTACCTTTGCCCTCTTGCACAAGATGCCTTTCCCTTTGGCCATTTTGGAACGGTCTTGCTCTTTAGGATCATCTTGAAGGGTGAGAACTACTTTTGCACTGTCTTTTGCTACATAATCTGCTCTACCCAATACATAATAGGGGCTACATAGCAATTGAACCTTTCCGCTTTCCCTTTACGTTGAGTCCGAAAACGCTTTGCCCTATCCTGTAGCACTTTAAACAGCAGATGGTGAAATGGATACGGCAGGCAGTGGTAGAGACAAAAAAAAAAAGAATCGCATATTGCTAGATAACCCGGAGAAGTTGGAACTCCCATTCTTTCCGGTGCGTGCAGTAAAAAATAATATTGTAACACTGAATACAGCTACTAACTCCTGTGGTAGTCTAGATGTGAGTCCAGCAAAAGTTCCTGACAAGCATTTGCACTTTCTTCTGGTGAGAGATTAGAGAAGGTTTTTGTTGCGGGCAGAGGAGCCAGCACAGTCAATATTCCCATAGCCTGTCCGATATCCTCCACTGTAAGTGTAGTACCATTCAGCTTTGGAAAAGTGAGCAAGAGGGAAGTTAGCTTGGCAATAGAGATATTGCAGGACAAATCAGCCTGAGCCAAAATTTGAAGACCCAAGTGTATCATTTGATGCTGAGAGAACACATCCTTGAGTGCTGGATTCGAAGCCTGTAAATGATATATCATTACTAAAGGTACCTTGGAGAGGGCACCAGACGGGCGAGGAACCTGGAGAGTGGTGACTCTGTCAGCAATGACTGACTGGGGTGAATCTTCCTCTCAAGATTCCTCTGAAATCTGCTCTGAACTAGGAGTATAGTTTGATTTACTGTCAGAGCTATCCCCAGAGGCAGAGGACTCTTCCTCTGATTGCAAATTTTTTTCTCTATTCCGAGTATGAACCATCTTACTAAACTGTGCGAGGACTTCCAGTGAGAAATTGGAGTAGTAGGGCGCAGGAGCTTCGAAGGCACCTGGCGATGCGAAGAATGTGGAGTCTAGATTACTCTCGGCGCTTCTGATATGAAGAAGTTGAGGCTGATTTACTTTTAAGTTGAAGCTAAAGGCAGGTAAGTATAGCTTCGCTTTCCAGTTGATTTCGCTTTTTTTTTAAATGTGCTTTTCTGGTTTATGTTTTTGTTTTGTCCTTGATTGCTTTTTGCGCAAGCCAGGAGGTGAGGTTGGAGGAGGGCGAGGGCTTGAGGGGTTGAAGGGCAAGGGCGAGGTGGAAGGTCGAGGGCGAGGCAAAGGGGAGGACCAAGGTGAGAGGGAGGAACAAGGCGTTGGCGAGAGGGTGAGGGGGGCTAGGGCAAGGGGCTAGGGGTAAGGGGGCGAGGTCGAGAGGGCGAGGGGGAAAGCTAGGGCTAGGGGCGAGGGGATGGGAGAGGGCGAGGGGCGAGGGGATGTGAGAGGGCGAGAGAGAGAGGGGTGAGGGGATGAGGGCGAGGGGGAAAGCTAAGGTAGGGGCGAGGGGCTAGGGATAAGGGGCGAGGGCGAGGGTGAGGGGAGGGATAGGGCACGGACTAGGGGGCTAGGGATGAGGGAATGGGAAAGGGCTAGGGGTGAGGGGGAAGGGGAGGGTAGGGTGACGGCGAGGGGGAAGAGTTAGGGTGAGGGCAAGGGGCGAGGGGGAGGGGATGGGAAAGGGCGAGGGAGACGGGGAGGATTAGGGTTAGGGCCAGGGCGAGGGGGAGGGGATGGGAAAGGGCGAGGGCAAGGGGGAGGGTTAGGGCCAGGGTGAGGGGGGATGGGATGGGAAAGGGCGAGAGCAAGGGCGAGGGGGAGGATTAGGGTGAGGGCGAGGGGAGGGGATGGGAAAGGGCGAGGGGGAAGGGGATGGGAAAGGGCGAGGGCGAGGGCGAGGGGGAGGGGATGGGAAAGAGCGAGAGCTAGGGTATGGGAAAGGGTGAGGCAGGCCAAGACTAGGGTGAGGGCAAGAGTAAGGGGCAGAGGCGAGGAGAGTGAAAAGCGCTAGGGCGAGCATTAGGGCTTGGGGAGGGGGTTGAGAGGAGAGACAAAGTCTAGGGTATGGGAAAGAGCTAGAGCTAGAGGATGGGAAAGGGTGAGGCAGGCCAAGACTAGGGTGAGGGAAAGAGTAAGGGGCAGAGGCGAGGAGAGAGAAAAGCGCTAGGGCGAGCATTAGGGCTTGGGGAGGGGGTTGAGAGGAGAGACAAATGTTTGGGTAGAAAAATAAGAAAAATAAGGAGGTAGTTTTAATGCGTAGGAAACTATCCTAGAGACCTTAAAGATTTAGCTACGACCAAATTAATAGAAAGCATTGATAAACTTGAGGTACTCACAAGTGGCAGATAAAACGCAAATCATTTCATAAATAACTACCCCATTCAAAAGATACAGAGGCATTTATGCATATCAAAGAAGTGAGTTTCACTTGAGAGGCAAAAGCTAAGAAAAGGAATTGAGTCGAGATTGAGGAGATTAGGTTATGCCCAAGAAAGAGATTGAAGACAGAGAGTGAAGGATAGAGTTGATCCAATTTAGAATCAAACCCATTGAGCTTAACAGAGTGTGCAGAAGGAGAGTTGTCTAATGGGAGGGTGATTTGGTTATTGAAAGGTTCAGGAATCGGCGAAGCTCAACATTTGATGGTAGCTCGGTTAGACCCTTGAGGGGAAGCTTAAGCATGATAGCATTTGATCCGAGATCCATTGACTAAAGGCAGCGGAACTCCTTTGAGAGTGGCTCCATGGGGTAGAATCTCCATCACCTTATATGGTCCTTGCCATGCGGGGACCAACTTCTTTGCTTTTTTCAGAAACTTGGCATGATAGAGTAGCACAAGTGCTCCTTGCTTTATTTGCGGTTTTCTGAGATGGCGATCATGCTAGGCTTTACGATGAAGCTTCTCTGCCTCTAGAGCTAGTGAAGCCAAACCTCGTCTTTCCTCCAAAAGGAAAAGACGAGATACAGATGCCGACCCCAAATTTCCATTGGCATGAAGACTGCCCACTCGCGGGGATCCTGAGTTGAATTCGAAAGGTGCCATCGCTTCCAAACCGAAAGCCAATTGAAATGGGGTGTGATTGGTTGTGGCTTTGAAAGAAGTTCGATATGCCCAAAGTGTACCGTGGATAGCTTGAGCCCAAGTCGAGGGATGAAGATGACATGCTTTCCGCAGGAGTGCTATCAGAACCTTATTAGTGCTCTCTGCCTGCCGGTTTACTCTAGGGTAATAGGAACAAGATTTTCAGTGAAAAATCTTGTAGTTGGCCAGCAAGGTAGAAATTGTTTCATTCACAAAGTGACTCCCCCTGTCACACTGGTGATTTCCAAGGGACATCCAAACCTGCACAAAATATTTTCGTAGAGAAACTTGGCTACCATAGTGCCAGTGCAGTCCGTTGTTGCAAATACCTCTGCCCACTTTGTTGCATAGTCTGTAGCCACCAAGAGATACTTCCGATTGCCGGGTTGGGTAGAGGGAGTAATTGGACCTACAAAAACTATGCCCCATCTCTCAAAGGGTTGCCATGCCATAGAGACCTGCAGAGGACGGTTTGACTGTTTTCTCTGTTTAGGGCCACAACGCTAACATACATCGCATACCTTTACATAGGCAATTGCATCGCGAAAAATATAGGGCCACCATAAGCCACACTGGAGAATCTTCTGTGCAATAATATGACCATGGTAATGGCCACCATTGGGACCACTATGGGCATCCTCTAAAATATACTCGACTTCATGAGGGGAGACACACCGCCTCAGAACACTGAAGAACACCATCCTGCCCTGATTTGTATAGCTGGCCCCCAATGAGAGTGAAAGGCCTAGACTTCAGCAACAGGTGTCTCTTTTGCAGGGAAGAAGAATTCTCTAGGTAGAGGACAGTAGAAATCAGATGCAAAACATCGCCGTACCATTCCGGAGTGGTATCCACCTTAAAGAGACTGCTATCAAGAAAGTCGTCAGCAACCCCTGTTGCTTCTTCACCAGTGTGAACGCGAGACAGGTGGTCGGCAAGGACATGATGTTTGCCGGGACTGAGTACCACTTCAAAATCGAACTCTTGAAATAAGAGTAGCCATTGCCATACTCTACCTGCAACCTACGGCTTGTTGAGCAGATATCGCAAGGCATGGTGATCAGTAATAACTGTGAAGTGGACCCCTAATAAGTAGTGCTGAAATTTTTGCAGAGCATACACAATAGCTAAACCTTCCCTTTCTGTGGTGCTATAGTTGCACTCTGCCTTGGTGAGTAGGTGACTCGCATAGTGAACAGGGTGATCCAGGTTATACTCCTTACTAGGTTGAGTCAGCACCGCACCCACAGCTAGTTGACTAGCATCTGTATGCACATGAAAGGTGAGAGACCAATCGGGAGCTACTAAGATAGGCACTTCAGTGAGGCATTTTTTAAGGTATGCAAAAGCTTTAGCCTCTGTCTTTGACCATTGAAAGGGAACAGCAGCACTGGTGAGGCGGGTTAGGGGTTGAGCCACAAGTGCATACATGCATATAAACCTGCGATGATAACCTGTGTGGCCTACAAAGCTCTGTACCCCTTTTGGGTTGATGGAAGGTGGTAACTTTAAGATTGCCACAATCTTCTCTGGGTCAGGTGCTAAACCTTTAGCAGACACCACATGGCCTAGAAGTGTTCCTTCAGTAACCAAAAAATGACATTTGTTAGGATTTAGCTTTAGGCGTGCCTCTCTGCACCTGAGGAAGACAGCAGAGAGCTGAGCAAGGTGTTCCTCTAGGTTTTCCACTGGGGTTGAACATTGAGTACCTGAGAAGGTCTAAAAATCGTCCATGAAGATGCGAAGATGATCCGTAAGCAGAGGACAAAAAATGAGATATACCGCCCTATTGAAAGAAGGTGGTGCATTTTTCAACCCAAAAGACATTCGAGTGTATATAAAAATACCCCGGGGAGTCACAAAGGTCGTTTTCAGCTGATCACCTGGATGGATGTCCAACTGATTGTATCCACTAAAACCATCCATGAAACTGTACAATACATGCCCTGCTACATCTTCGAGCACACGCTCAGTGAAAGGTGTTGGAAAACCATCTGGCATAGTTACCTTATTCAGAGCACGGTAATCTACGCACACACGGATTTTGTTGGACTGCTTCTTAGGCTCTATCACCATGGATGATAACCACTCAGAGTGCTCCACAAGTACAATGATCCCTGCCTCTTGCATTTTTTCTAACTCTGCCTTGACCGCCTCATCATACTTTGGGTTGAGCTTGTACGCTCGGCCTCTTACAGGCTTAGCCCCTTCAACCACAGGTATAGTGTGAACACCCAATTCTGATGGAATCCCCTCTAAATCCTTGTAGGACCAAGCAAATACATCTTTAAAAGAGTGTATGAAAGAGACTACCTGATTGAGTAATGCGGGATGCTCCCATAACCAAGCTGCTAATAGTACGTGCTGAGGGTTGTCAGGATCTCCCAGGTTGACTTCTCTGACCCGGTCCAAGGGTGTAGCTAGAGAGGGTGCTTCTGAAGATGAGAGGTGAGCTGCCTCTTGGAGCTTCAAGACATCATGTGCAAGTGTTTGATCGATTGGAAACTATGCATACTCTTCCTGTAACCGTGTCTGTCATTAGGAAAAATATGGACTCTCCATGGGCCTTGTAAGAATCCCTAATTTTAAGGAAGTATGCTGTGATTAAGGGAGACAAAGGAAATGATGGGGGCTATTTTGGTAGGTCATTTTCTAGCCTTCAAGCCTAGATAAGGTGGGGTAAGTAGTGACTAGGAGGCTACCTTCTCTCTCTAGCTTTTCAACACCTCCTAGAGAAAAGGGGGTGTCATAAAGAGGGAGAGGGACCCTTGTACAAAAAGAGAATCCCACCTTTCATTTTTTTCTAAAAACTTGGCCAAAAATAAACCCTGAAAATTTGAAATTTTCAAAAGTAGTCATTTCCCCCCAAAAAGTGATCCCAAACCTATTCTAATATCAAACAATCATTTTTTGCCTCCAAAATCCCTTTCTCTCTCTCCATGCCTCCTCTTTGTCTCTCTCACTCCCCTTCCTCAAAGTAGCCATGCCCACCATAGCCAAGACCTGCTGCATCTCCCTCTTCATCTAAATGCTAAATCCTCCTTCTCACTCTTATAGAATTTTGCATCTCCCTCTCCATCTACCTGCTAAACCCTCCCTCTCATTCTCACACACTCCTGGATCTGCCTCTTCATCTACCTGCTAAACACTTCCTCTCACTGTCACATTCCTCTCTCCTCTCTTCTTTCTATCCCTGTACCCTCTTCCATTGTTCACTGTCCTCCCTCAAAAATACCAAGTCTACCGTAAGCCAAGATCTACAGAAACTACCTCTTCATCTACCTCCTCAATCTTCCATTTCAATGTCAACGTCCCCTCCCCTGACCCTAACCCTTCCCTCCCACTCAACTTCCCCTATCAAACAAGCCCACCCTGATTACAAGCTAATGTAGTTGTCTTCACATCCACCTTTGCCTCTATTGCATCCCACAACACTAATACCCAACTTCTACAAGCTATGGAAAAGAATCTAGCATACCCAACTTCTTGCAAGCTATGGAATAGAATATTTATTTTTCATGTAAGGTGGAGTCACATCACAAACTTTCTAGTTGAAAGGACATAGAAGGGTGCCTCTGGACCACAGGTGGAAACTCCATAGCCATGTGACAGAGATGGATCCCAAGCATAGGAAGGTCAAGTATGTCAAGCAATGGCAATGTCATTTTACACAAGGGCACTGGTTTCAAACCTGAGTGTATTTGAGGCAACATTTGAAGAATTTAGATTTGTACTCTATACATGCCGATCATGTATCCATAATGCCGAAAACTGTCGACATAGCTTTTACTTTGTAATCTCATAAAATCATGTTTGAGGTGGTCTGCAATGGACATGGTTTTGTAACAACAAGCGCTATGGCTTTAATATATGAAATCTTTGATCTTGCAAATTAGTTTCCATGTAGCAATTTCTTTGAAGATTTGATTCTTACAAGGGGTTTGATGCTTATACAAGTGTATCACATGAATACGGTAAATTATTGGTGAATACTAGGGGTTCATAACTAATATAGAAAGTGTTGAACCAATGTTGAGAATTATGCTAGTGGGGAGGATTACCCATCACTCATAAGCCTGCATCAAGATGGGCCATGTAATTGCATCATGGTAGCATTTCTGACGCTGCAAAACTATATCAACCAATGCTTCAAAGGTAGGGGCTAGTTGGTTAGTTTAGGAGAGGAGGCAAGGGTGCCTATTCATGCATTGGATGGAAAAGAGGCATGGGATGGGTTTAGAAAACCTTTATTATCTCTCTCTCTCTCTCTCTCTCTCTCTCTCTCTCTCTCTCTCTCACACACACACACACACACACACACATACACACACACATATCTCTTTGCTTTCAGCTAGCTAGCCATGTATGATCAATTATTTTTTGCATAAACTTATAGAGTAGTGTTTTGTATTAATAGAATATTGGCTCCGTTATGGGTAGCTTCTTTAAGAATCAATTATCTCTCTGTGTATCTCTCCTTTTTGTGCATGTTATGGCCATTTGCTTCAGCTCTCTTTCGCTAGTAGGCCTTTGTGAGACTAAAAAGTATCTTGTACAACCAAGAAAAGCACCTCCTTTTTCTTTAGAGACCAGAACTAGAGCATACACACTATGGGGCACTATCCTGAAAATCAAAGGGGGGCTTGCAACGCGCCATGGTATGAGATAGATATTATTGCATGGTTGAGTGAAGTTTGAACATCCTGTAGGACCATGTCAACCATGCCAAAGCAACCTGGCACAGATAGAAGGCAAGGCAAGGGATGCATAGGCCTTGGGAGGCCCAAAAAAAGCCTGCCACAAGGGAGCGCATTTGGGCCTTTCATAGGTCTATGGAAGGCCCAAATGCGCTCCCTTGTGGCAAGGGTGCATAAAAAAAAGCCTTCCACAAGGGAGCACATTTGGGCCTTCCATAGGTCCCCTTGTGGCAGGCTTTTTTTGGGCCTCCCAAGGCCTATGCACCCTCTGCCTTGCCTCCTACTCTTTGTGCTTGCTTAGTTTTGGGCATGGTGGCCTTGGGCCTACAGGATAAACATGAACATCCATCCAAAGAAGCATTTTACAAAACTATAGCTCATATGATATATCTAGAAAAAGAAAACTCATCCTCTACTACAAATGGATATAGATGGCTCACCATGTGCATGATGCATTCTCTACTCATTCTCTGCTATACAGATGGCTCAAAGTATACATGATGCATACTCAATTAGCAAGAAATCCAAGGAGTAACTTGTCTTGGGTTTGATCCATGTATCATGTCATTTATCCATCATAAGAGTGTATCCTGAATAAAGGGGCAATGCCCTTGAGTTCCAAAAGGGTCTCTCTCTCTCTCTCTCTCTCTCTCTCTCTCTCTCTCTCTCTCTCTCTCTCTCTCTCTCTCTCTCTCTCTATCCCTAGTTATCTATCTATTTATCTATCTTTGTGTTTTTTATCTACATGTGTATCTATCTATCTATTTATGTATATATCTATCAAATTATCTATCCATCTATCTATCTATCTATCTATTAATGCATTTATCTATTGTTATAGAATTGATATTTTATTATTTATGCAGCAGACAGGTGTCAAAAGCATCAGCAGATAATGGATTATGCAGAAGGATATTACTTTTATGTATATTAGATTATTCAAGTGCTCTTTATGAGCTTTGGCCAATTATGTACGGCCGGCCAGTTTGTACTCATTTTTGGGCATTCAAGAAATCTATAAATAAATACGTGCAAGAGGAAATGCTCACTCTCTTGCACGGGGGGAGAGTGCACCCAGTGTTTGTGTTGCTCTTCTCATCTCTCCCCTCTTCTCTCTCGCCGTGCCGGCGTAGCACTCCACTCTAGGAGGTGCGCCTGCACGTGCTCTCTCAATCTCTCTCGCTCTCTGTCTTTCTCTGTTCGTGTATCTTGCGATCATGCGACCACGTGATTGTGCCAGGTATGCCGATTAGCTTGTTTTATGTTGTTTATTGTGTTATTTTGGGTATTTCGCAGGGCAACCACGCTCCGATTGTAGCAGTGGTATCAGAGCCTTAGGCTACGCTCTGACGATTTTAGGCCTAAAAATTTGATGGAAGCTAAGTTTCTTTTTCTTCAGTATTTTTGTTTCTTCCTAACTTTCATTGATTGAAGCTGTGTTGGGATTCATGTTAAACACATAAATAAGCCAACGATTTTTTTTCTTCTTTTCTGAACTAGTTGGAGTACATGTGTTGATAGTAATACATCAAAATTAGTGCTAATAATATCGATAGACCATAAGAAGCTAGTTTTATATATTTATTTATTTATTTATTTATGTATTCAAGGTAGTAGTGCATCAATCAGCATGACTGTTTGATATTATGATCGGAATAAGAATATCAACGTCAATCAGTCTCGATACTTGGTTTTTTTTTAAAAAGGAAAAAAAAACAGTTGACCAATTTTTTTCATGAGTCTCTGGAAAAGGTTTTTTACAGAGATATCGGAAGGCTTTGACAGCATCGGACACACACTTGATTGGGCCAAACTACAAGGAAGAACGACTTAGCATCGGGATAACCACTGTTAAGATGTAGTGCAAGGATGAAGGTTAATAATAATAATAATAAATTCCATGGGAAAACAAAACTGAAAACTATAGGATCTACATATTTGCATTAGCAGACAATTCGATGGACGAGAGTACGTGAGGAAGCATCACAAAAATAGGGATGGCAAGGAGATCATATAGAAGCAGGATGCAACTACAACATCGTAGGGAATAAAAGGTGTCGGCCATGGATGTCAGCTATTGTTTCCAATAGACAATGACGTCATCACACACAAAAGCACGTCTGCAACAGCAACGCTAACGTGGAGATTGACTATTGCATATGCATGCGGCGATTACCTATTCCTCAGTTCTCTGTAATATCACTCGTTTGCTACAGCCAGCCAATTCTTCTACCTACCCACTCACTCTCATCCATCGCTTTTCGACGAGTTCACTAGGTTCTGCATGCTCTCCCAAGAACTCACAGCTCTTAAGAATTCGATGGTACAATGCTCGCTACTTATCATGGCATGCAGAGGGCGACTCCATGCAATACCCTGCCGCCAACCAATTTTTCATCTCTCCCTCTCTCTCACTGTCGCGGCTAGTAGAGCCCATATTTTTGTGGTTTGCCAACCCACACACACACAAGTGGAGGTGGGCGCTACTCTCTGCAGTTCCACTGTCTCTCTCTTCTACCATACTCACAACCACCCGTGCGGCTCTAAGCTAATCATAACTGATGTTTGCCAACCTTGGCCTTTCCAACTGGCGCAAACGATAACCTCTCTCTCTCTCTCTCTCTCTCTCTCTCTCTCTCTCTCTCTCTCTCTCTCTCTCTCTCTCTCTCTCTCTCTCTCTCTCTCTCTCTCTCTCTCTCTCTCTCTCTCTCTCTCTCTCTCTCTCTCTCTCTCTCTCTCTCTCTCTCTCTCTCTCTCTCTCTCTCTCTCTCTCTCTCTCTCTCTCTCTCTCTCTCCATGCCGGACACAACAATGGCGTCCACCCGCAAGCATGCAGCCCACTTTTTTCCCCCCCCACTCTCTCTCTCTCTCTACATACAGTAGCAACTCTTCCCCTCTTCTGTGACTGGCGCTTGGACACATGTCACATGATCTGGCTGCTGGCCGATTCTCTCTCACAGTTTACTATAGCCATTGGTTATGACTGCCCGTTGATGACGAGATGGAGGGAGAAACCCTAACTTAAGAGTCTGCACCTTCGTTGGACCTTAGCCATGCGGCTCGCTCCCACCCACCTTCACATGCACTCAAACCCTCCCTCGTAAACTCTCCCTCTCTCCTCCGTCCCAAGGAAGCTCAACGTGCACCCACGCGAGAGATGGTTGACATCCTGACCAAGACGCTTGCGAGAGCGGGAAGGCACTTAGCGTTGCTCTCCATGTACAACAGAGCACCTATCTGTAGAGCCTCCTTTTGCAGCCTCTTCTCAAACCCTGACGAAGCCGCTGTGGTTGAAAACAATGAAGGCAAGATCAATCAATATCACGAGCTCGTTGCCCTCATCACTGGCATATCCCGTGGACTTGGTCTCGAGTTTGGCCAGTACATCCTCTTCCTCTTCAGCTCGTAAGCTGCAGCAACCCGCCAGGTGGATGCCACAAGCTGCAACCTCTCATGCAGATCACCTTCCTCATCACCTGCCTCCACAAGCTCCATGTCGATGGCTACCCCATCCTCTACCTCGGGTGATCTCGCCATGGAAAAAAAAACCAGCCCTATTTGCAGGCACCATCAACCTCTTTCTCTCTCTCTTTGTCTCTATCTCCCCCAGTACAGCTAAGTATAGCGGTGGGCATTGACGAAGATCTTTTGCAGCCGCTGAAATACGGACAGCGCCGACGCCAGCCACCTCATTAAAAAATATATATATATTTATACATTGGCTTAGCTCCAAAAGTATTGTTATGACTTTATTCCAGGCCTTTTGCCAGCGTTTAATATAACATTCAATTTCATTTCTCTCTCTCTCTTCCTACCACTATGATTCCTTACCGGGGCGGCCACTGAGGAAGCTCTTCGACGACCCCTGCCATACTTTCTCAGATGCAGGCTCGCTGACGGGCACCCACGAGAATCGACGACGATGATGACGATTTTAGCCTGACAAATTTAGGGTTTTCATTTAATCTTTTTTACTTTACTTCATTTTATTTTGTACCTAGACATTGTTTAACGATTGTATCAGTTTATCCCCGTAGGCCTATCGAAGATGAGTAATACAACATTTCATTTCATTTCGCTCTCTTTGTCCCCCCCCCCCCCCCCCCCCCCCCCCCCCCCACTCGTTGTTGGGCATTGCCGATGATGATGCTGGCTTTTAATTCGTCAAGTCTTTCACTCTAGTTCATTTTAATTTTGTACCCCAGCATTGGAGTAGATCCCCAAGGATTGTATCTGATTGTTCTTATAGGAAATTTTGGCATTTTGAAAACTATTAATATAATATTTCATTTCATTTCTTTCTCTCTCTCTCTCTCTCTCCCCAACTAGTCTGCGATTCGTGCACACATACCTACAACCAAGGCAATTTATCAGCTCGCAATAGGTTACTACTAGGGCGACATCTCTTCTGGTTAGCTTAGAGTCTTATTGCAATTGTCTTAAAATTGAGTTATATATATTGGCAATGAGAACACTCTAACTGAGAATGCTTCTCAGATTTTTCTTAATTTTTTAAATTTTATTTTTGTGGCTTTCTACACACACTTGTCAATTACACGCGCACACATGCACACATTTTATTTGAATGTCTTAATAATACGCAAACTTACATTCCCTGCTTGATGCATCTCTATCCTTCTATTCAAGCTAAGTAGACCTTTACTTTGCCAATTTTGAATGACAAGGGTATACCTCGTGTCGTCCGCATTATCTGACTATCAAGGCATTATTTAGCCTGCTTTAAGTAATTTCTACAAGCTGTAGACTCGCATCATATCCACTACAAGTTTAATCGACAAGTTTAATTATGTGGTTTTGCGAGGCATTTTTTTTAATGCACAAGAAACCTCCATTCTCTTACATCATTTTATGTCTAACTAGAGATGCATGTCGTAAATGAAGGCTTCTAGGACAGAGCAGCTACGACAGTATTAATTTTGTGTTGATTATAATTCTCCCTCACTTTCTAATCGATCCAAGGATAATCATAGTACATGTCTGTAAGTAATCAATGTCATTTTGTCTCTTACATTGGTCTATACGAGAAAATCGAATCTCGCTCCTATCTTTTATGTTTGTTTGTGACTCTAGATTGATCTATGCTATTAAGTTCGAACTGCAGAGTTTTTTCTCCCCAAGTTGTCTCTTACATTTCAGTTTCAACAAGATTATGGATCACTTTTTATTTTGTCTTCAGAATTTCATTTCTTTTTAACATTGCCTTTATCAAGTCTAGAAGACTGTACGTTCTCATTGTGCAATCACCCATTCAAATAGAATCACATTCTAGATAGGAAAAATATTATTTTATCTCTTGGCCGAATTATTAACACATTTTGGATATGTTAACTATACTTTGGTGTAAGTTTGATAGTTGCAGTTTTCTCTTAATTGTGCCTCTCTCCACACGCACACACTGGTGTATAACTTTTCAAATCCAGTATACCATCCATGTACAAACACCCAATACCTCCTTGCTTTTCTTTTTTCGTCTTATCTTTTAAGCTATGAACCTAGCCATACGCATTTCTCATATTATGGCCTGTGTTTTGCACTAATTGGATTTTTTATCGAGAAAATTTAATATTCAGCTTTGTAGATACTCACATGAGCTGAGATACTTTGCAAACAGTTTGTGAGTGATTTGGTATACTCCAAAGTGGTGTCAAAAAGCTAGCAGCCATTTTTTCTTTTATGTCTTGCCTTGTCCATTGGTCACATGCACACAGATTCACCAATTTAGGCAGTGTGTCAATGCTCATCTAGTGCAGATTCGCTGATTTAGGTAGTACAACAACAAACTACAGATTCACACTATTTGAACTTATGTTAAATGCAGATTTGCCGATTTAGGCAGCATTAGTGCAGATTCGCCGATTTAGGCAGCACGTCATATTAGTGTAGATTCGCCGATTTAGGCAACACCAGTCACAGAATCATGCTGCAGTGGCTGGCCACCATTGCAACTGGTATGATTTTGTTACCCGGGTACATAATGAAAGTGATTTGGATTTGGACTTATATTGTGGAATTGGAATTGGATTGGAATTTGGTATCTGGTGATTATTATGGCAGTGTTTTTGTGATGAGACTTGACATTATGAGATTAATGATGAGTGTGACCAATGATATCCTGATTCACAAGGGTATGACATAAACTGCTTATTCTAGTGGTATGGGACACTAGAATAGGTAGTATGTGGATGACGGAAGGCATAAGCTATGTTGTTTAGTTTCATTTAAAAAAAAATATTATTTTTTTATTTTTTCATTATGTGATGTTTTTGACACAACATACTAATCACTCTTTTTGACAAGTAGTGTTTGCAGATTTTTATCTTAGCAAATGAGGATAGTTGCTTTCCAGTGGAGAGGTATGTTATAGAATTGATATTTTATTATTTATGCAGCTGACATGTGGCAAAAGCATCAGCAGATAATGGATTATGCAGAAGGATATTACTTTTATGTATATTAGATTATTCAAGTGCTCTTTATGAGCTTTGGCCAATTATGTCCGGCCGGCCAGTTTGTACTCATTTTTGGGCATTCAAAAAATCTATAAATAAATACGTGCAAGAGGGAAATGCTCACTCTCTTGCACGGGGGGAGATTGCACCCAGTGTCTGTGTTGCTCTTCTCATCTCTCCCCTCTTCTCTCTTGCCGCGCCGGCGTAGCACTCCGCTCTAGGAGGTGCGCATGCATGTGCTCTCTCAATCTCTCTCGCTCTCTGTCTCTCTCTGTTTGTGTATCTTGCGATCATGCGACCACGTGATTGTGCCAGGCATGCCGATCAGCTTGTTTTATGTTGTTTATTGTGTTATTTCGGGTATTTCGCAGGGCAGCCACGCTCCGATTGCATTCAAGAAATCTATAAATAAATACGTGCAAGAGGGAAATGCTCACTCTCTTGCACGGGGGGAGATTGCACCCAGTGTCTGTGTTTCTCTTCTCATCTCTCCCCTCTTCTCTCTCGCCGCGCCGGCGTAGCACTCCGCTCTAGGAGGTGCGCCTACACGTGCTCTCTCAATCTCTCTCGCTCTCTGTCTCTCTGTTCGTGTATCTTGCGATCATGCGACCACGTGATTGTGCCAGGTATGCCGATTAGCTTGTTTTATGTTGTTTATCGTGTTATTTCGGGTATTTCACAAGGCAACCACGCTCCGATTGTAGCATCTATATATGTTTTTCTGTTTATCCTTCATCTATCTATGTACAATATATATATGTATATCCCCTATCTCTATCTTGTTTGTTCGCTCTCTTTTCTTATTTTGATTTCATAGTCTGTGTTCCTTGGGGATTTCAAAGAACACAAGCTTATGGTTGAACTTACACAAATTCATATCAAATACAACATAATAGCATGCCATTGCATTATTCATGGCAAAGGTAGAACGAAGTGTTTGCACAATGCCAAGAGGGGATTCATTTGTGTGCTTGCAAACATGAGGGAAATCTATCTTGGATTAGGTTTGAGTGTGTTCTTTCAAAAATTTTAAGCCTACCAAATATATTGAGATAAACTCTAAGTGCTCATGAACTAAATGTTTGTTCAATGCCAAAGGAGGTTCATGTCTATGCCTGCAACACAAGGAAATATGATTGCTCTATCTTGCTTAGATTAGTCTTGAGTATGGGATTCTTCTAAGAATTTAAAGCTTGCCACCATTTTGAGATAAACTTTAAGTGCTCATACAACAAAAAATGAATCAAACCTGACCTTTGAGATTAGATGGCTTACTAGATCTACATGCAGGCACATTGAAAAGGTGTACTTGCTACCAAAAAATCAATTTACTTGATCAATTCACTTATGAGCACCAAAAATTTGGCAGGAAGCACAATACCCATACAAGATTAGATGAAACAAAAATTGATCACAAGCACAACATCATATAGTTGAAGATTAACTAGAGTGGACAAAAATGTAATGAAACAAGAGTGCTTTCTATTCAAGTAGTTTCATTACAAACTTGGCTACAATAATAACTTGGGATGCTATGTACTGGATCAAATACATTGAATGGAATATAGACTGAGGCAATTGCTATGCTCTTACCAAGGCTTGTCTCATCATTGATAACTCCATGGACCTCCATATCCACAAGTATACACACCAAACAAAGACTGTTTAGAATGATCTTCTGATTGGAGAAGTCGCACTTTCCACTTGACACCAAACCAAGTTGAGCCCAAGCATCCACTGCAATAACATCCTGTAATACAAAAAATATGGTGTTAGCTACTATAGTTTAAATTAATATACATTGGTGAGTTATATAGATTAGTTCTTATCTCTAGCATGCACAACCATAAAGGTACCCGAGAGGCATTCAAGCGGTTGCTTTGCAAGTAAGCTGGATAAAAAAATACGTTCACAAATACCGTTGTCAAAAAATATGAACACATGCAAATTAAAGAGGACATACCCATAAGATGACTTAGCATTAGACTTACAATGAGGTGAAATTTGGTTTGAAGCTCTCTGCAAGTGGATCTCAGCTACACTATATACATGTTGAGTGATGGCCACCATTCCAGGTTTTGTTTTGAAAGCCATTAGTCTTCACTTCCAATGGCGTTCCAGTGTGCCTCGACATTGTACTCCATGAGGACCAACACTGAACGGTTGCATGTAGACCCATGAGCCTTGCTAAATACCTATGGGATCCATTCCACCTTCGAGCTCTTTGTGTTGTGAAGTATGACCTTTTGTATCTCCAACTTGGGTTTTCTATGCGTGGTATGGGTGGACATTCTTGGGAAGAGGTCGGGTGGCCACACAGTAGAGAGAGATTGGGAAGGGGGAGGGGGGTGAGGATTGGAGAGAAGGATAGTGAGGTCTACACAGTACAGAGAGAATGAAGGGGAGAAAGGGAGAGATAGAGAGGATGGAGAGTGAGCTTTTGGCTATGGTGGGATAGTGATGAGCTTTGGGCTATGGTGGGCTGCATTGTGGAGAATGGAAGGGTGAGGGGAGGGAGAGCTAGAGAGGATGGAGAGTGAGCATTTGGCTATGGTGGGGTTGACTGTAGAGAGAGTGAGGAGAGGGAGGGGGGACAGCTGAAGAGGAGGATAGTGATGAGCATTGGGCTATGGTGGGCTGCACAACACAGAGAGAATGGAGGGGGGAGGGGAGGGAGAGCTAGAGAAGATGGAGAGTGAGCTTTTGGCTATGGTGGGTTTTTGACCTGCGCGATTTTTCTTTTGGGGTCCCTTTTTGTCAAGGGTCCCTCTCTAGGCTTTATGGCACCTCTTCCCCCCCCCCGCAACCCCCTAGTCCACCTCCCCTTTCTCTCTAAGAATCAAGCATTGAAGAGGGGGACAAATAGGCTGCCCCCCTATCTCTCCTTAGGCTATAGGTGATATCCCAAGAGCCCTTTCATTGGTCCTCCACTAACCCTTCCCTAATCAAAAGGGCCCTAGGAGAGACCATAGTTTTCCTAATGTGGGAGATCCTCGAAGGGTAAATCTACATAACAGAGTGCTTTTGTAGGGGGTCCGACTTGGGAGATGCTCCAGGGAGGGGGAAATCTTTGGCGAGTTCATGCAGAGGAGATTTCTTCCCCCTTCGGTGATGTGTTATAGGTTCCCCAAGACCGAGGGCTTCCATCGGCGGGTCATTCAAAGCATGAAAATTTGGGGCTGACACACTTCTTCGACTGTTGTATTGTCCGATGTAGGACTTTGGACACATGTGTCCTCCTAAGGAGTTTGAAGAGAGAGTGTTACTTGCGGCACAGGTGAGTTTTGAATAGAGACCATGTAGCATGGCATCAATGTGGTAGCTTCCAACCATTGTAGCAAGTCCTCGTCAGACTTGTCAGGTGGTATGGACTGCTCAGGGTCGGGATTGGATTGTACTGACAATGAGCTGTGATGAGCCACTGGATCCATCCCTCCTTCCAGTCGGATTGGTTGCATTTTGGAGCCGGGAGTGTGTATCCACATGGTGTCGTTTCCCCAATCATGAAGTGCCTTAGTATGCCGCAACCATGGTCTACCAATCAGCAAAGGGAATCCTCCCTCCACTTGAGGAAGACTGACCACCACAAAATCCAAGCTAAATGTGAAGTCTTGTACCTTCAAAAGCACCTTCTCTACTATGCCCACAGGATAGACTGTCCTCTAGTCTGCCAATGTAACAGTGAACAGAGCAGGGTGAGTAGGCTGCAAACCTAAGGCTAACATGGTAAATTCGGACATTAGATTGATTCCAGACCCACCATCCACTATGACGCGTGAGAATGACTGCCCAAGAATAGATACAGTAAGACGTGGACTTTTATAGTCGGTGAGGGGAGCAGCTGGATATGAAATCATGTAGGACTCCAGGGGCTGCACAGGTAGGTGCCCGCCACTAGGCCCTGTACCAGGGTACAAAGACTGAATTATTGAGAGGGTGTCACTTCTAAGGGGTTGCATCTAGCCGGAGCATCTCTCTAGTTGTGGGCCTAGCTCCTACAACCTGGGCCTCCTCGGAAACTTTGACCTGTTGCAAGTCAGCTACTGCTGCCAGGAAGGCTCCATCAATGTCCAAAAGCATAGAGATTGGCCTATTCTTTGCACCACTTATGGGTGCGACATTTTGAACAGGTTGCGGAAGGGTTGGACCGGATGGTCCCGTTGGCAAACTTAAACCCAGGGCTGCTCTTTGTGCTCGAGTGAGCACCCCAGTAGGCTCTGCTGCTTGTTGTGGCTGAACTGTATGTGTAGTAGGTGCTGGCTGAGGGGTGGTGTTCACTGTGATTAGATTGATTTTCGGGAATGTAAACTCTTGTTGATTTTGATTTGGGCCTAAAGATGAGGATGTCCTTTGTTTGGGACAATCGTTACTGTAGTGGTCCTTAGACTCTGGACAATGTCTACAAGGAGGAGACCCTTCAGGTAAAGGACACTTACTTTGGTAATGCCCATATTCACCACATTTGTAGCATAGGATTGGCCAATTAGACGGACAAATGGGGGACGAGGTGGTCGCTGCTCTTGTTGTTGCATGGTGCTGGAGGCTGAGGTGTAGAAACTTTTGGGAGCTGAGGGAGTACTGGCATGATAAAATTTGTGGGGTGCAAAGTTGTTGTGCATACCTTGCTGCATAGGGGGGTGTTGTCAGCAGAGGAGGCAACGGGTTTTGATGGCCGTAGGGTGAGACCATGTTGGATGCAGGTGCTAGCCCTTGTTGGAGAGAATAACCTAGATTTTGTTGTATTTTCCGCAATCCTTTGATATAGTAACAATCCTTATCTTCATGCCCAGATTTTTCGCAGAAGTGGCAATAAGCCCGAAGGGGACAGTCCTATGGAGGATGTCCAGGAGAGCGACAAGAGCTGCACCATACCATAGCTTTCGTCTCCTGTTGAGACCGAAGCTCTTCTAGTTCTCTCTTGATTTGATCCAAAGCCTCAAGGTGCGATGGTTTCTCTTGTCTCAGAGAGATTGATTTCTCTTCTTGGAGGGCGCATTGTAGTTTGAGGGCTTCGAGTTCCCTGCGCAAGGAAGTCAAAGGATCAGCAGGACTACCTTCTAAGAACACAAAGGGAGTATCTATGTGAGGAGAGTTGTTGAACAGCTTCCTAGCCCCCTCTATTCTAGTAGCAGCTGCGATGAATTCCTCTAGAGTGGCATCAGGTCGGAGGCTCTCCCGGAGTTTTTGCTGAGAGGTTTTTGGAAGCGCCTTCTCCACCCACTTCTTAACCATGAAATCACCGGGTTGCTGGGGAAGCTTGGAAACCAGAGACTTGGTTTTGGTCATAAGCTCTGCAAAAGTCTCCTCTGGCTGGAGCACCAAGTTGGCCAACTCATCTAACACTTTCTCTTGGTAGTCACCCGGCCTGAAAGCTGCACAGAACTGTTGTCTTAAGTCTGCCCAAGTTGCAAAATGATTCTCTGCAAACTGGCTGTACCATTTTTCTGCTAAGCCATCCAAGGTGGATGGAAAAATTACCAGATAAGCATCTTCCCTGTTAAGACCACGTCATCTACAAAGAGATATGAACCTCCATGCATGGTCGTCCGCATCTTCCGAGTAGAGTCCTTTGAATGTGGGGAACTTGATGTTTATCTTGGCCAACACACTAGCCAACACCTCCATGGCCCATTGTTGAGCGTGTTGCTCAATAGCCTGTTGTAGCAGAATAGGAGAGAGCTTTACTGGAGAAGGTGATCTACAAGATGTGGAACCGGATGAAGGAATGGGCAATGAAGGAATGGGCAATGAAGGAATGGGGGATGTCGTATGTGGAGGTATGGTTGATGAGGTTAATGGACTTCTACTAGATACCACAGGGCATCTTCTGTTATAGTGCTTCAGAGGGCTCAGTAGTGTGCTTTGATGCTCAACTGACCGCCTTGTATGTGTCATGCAGTGAACAGCACAGGTCTAACACAGAATAAGTGAGGATAGTGACTAGACCACCTGGTCCAGGACCAGTGAGTAGACCACCTAGCTGGTAGGACGAGGAGGGCTGGACCAGGGCGAGGACTAGACCAGGACCAAAGACCAAGGACTAGGGACGAGGAGTAGGACCTGGACCAGGGCAAGAGAGGACCAGACTTGCAGAATATCTACATAGTGTAAGCAAGTGTGCGGAGCCAGGTAACAACCGATTAGCTTCACGATTTTATCTCCACAAGAGTGAAACTTCCTTTGAGGTCTCACCGTGATCGCCAAAATGAGACCACCTGTAGCACGGATAATGTGTCGTGCTCTCTACAGTGGGTGGTCCTCAGTGCAATGTGTGTGACAATCTCACTCAAACAGACTGAATCTCCCTCAAACAGACTAAACAAAAAGGAAACAATAGACATCAACAGAGCTCGCAAAAACACAACAGCAGACCAGAACATATGACTCGACTATCTCAAAGACTGATACAGACTTTGGCGTGGCATCACACTCAGCTCCAGCCCAGGACTCACACGTACAATGGGGGTGTCAAGGCTCAGATGTTCCGGGATGGTGAAGACGTGCTCTTTGTAAAAACCCACTATAGACGACTACGTACAAGATAATGCAACTGGCCCCAAAACGACTACTCATATGTACAATCATCAAGAGCCACCAACGACTCATAAAGAACATCATCTAAGTCTGTCCCTACTGGGTGGTGGTGGTGACCTGGCCACGTTGTCCACTAGACCACCCTACCACGTGTCTCTGTCCAACGAGTGTGAACCGACTAGGCCAAAGACCAACTGACCAAAGCCCAATTGTAAACTAACTGTCCTGTGAAAGTGAAAGTGACACTGTAGCAGGCTACATCTATCAAGTGCTAGTCTACATGGAGGTGCAGTTTAGTTATCAAAGGACAAGAAGACATCTCGAAGTACACAAGATTGTCCTAATAAATTCCCAAGAGGTGGTAGTCTAGACAATGAGTTTCAATTGTGTAAAAAGGTGTGTGACACTACCACCTATAGAGGTAACACTGTTAGGAAATAAGACGTAGCTAAATAGATATTTGAGTAGATTACTTCATGAAGAGAGATAGATTTCACACACAAGAGATTATAGAGTAGAGAGAGAGAGAGAGAGAGAGAGAGAGTACACACGATATACGTGGTTCACCCAATGTGGGCTACGTCCACGGGAAAGCAGCCACTCAATGGCTTTAGCACTTCAAAAGAAGAAGTAGTTTACAAAGGGATTAAACCCTTAATAGAGCTCCCACCTTGCTTCACTCTCACCACCTCACACTCACCTTATTGCATCAACTTCACACTATGAAATGTGTGTAGAAATGGCCTCCTTTTATAGGCCAAAAGGGCTGCCCTCTCTCATGGGAGGCAGCCATGTGTAGCCGCCCTTGTGCAAATAAGTCCAAATCAGACCCTCCAATGTGGCTGCCCTTGAGAAGATAAGTCCGCTTTTGAATTCGGCCACCGGCCACCGGCCATTGACTACCGGACAACCGATGGTTGTTTTCCGACCACTTTCCCGCCGCCATCCGGCCATAATATTTCGGCGAAAAGAAATATGCCCCTGGTTTTTGACCGTGTGAAAATATTGGTTTCCGGTGAGTGATTTACCTTTATGCACGATGGCTTCTCCTCATAATGGGGGCCTTACAAATGTGCGCTTTTACCACAGAAAATTACAAGGGTAAATCAGGCTCCATACTTAACAATCTCCCACTTGGAGACTGATCTCCAAACCAAACCTGTGACTGCTTTCCATTCTGGCTTCTTATCCTTGAATGCCGATTGAAGATGAGCAAAATCTCAACTTCTCCTTGTTGACCACCTTTGTAAACATGTCTGCAGGATTTTCACTTGTATGCAACTTTCCTAGCTTTAGCTGTCCCTCTTCCAAAAGAGTGCGTATGAAGTGATATCTCACCTCAATGTGCTTTGTCCTTGAATGAAAGGCTGAGTTCTTCGCAAGATGGATAGCGCTTTGGCTATCACTGTACAAGACACAATTGTCTTGTTTGAATCCAAGCTCTTCTAAGAATCTGTGAAGCCACAGAATTTCTTTTCTTGCCTCCGTCATTGCTACATACTCTGCTTCCGTGGTAGAAAGTGAAACCATTTTCTGCAGCTTTGAAGCCCAGCTTACTGTTGTGCCTCCAACCGTGAACACATAGCCAGTAGTGCTCCTTCGAGTATCTTTGTCACCTGCCATATCTGCATTAGCATACCCTTCTAGAAAAATATCAGTTCCTCCAAAATACAAATCATTTGTTGTTGTCCCTTTTAGATACCTAAGTATCCACTTCACAGCTTGCCAATGATCTTTACCTGGGTTGTCCATGAACCTACTCACAACTCCCACTGCATGTGCAATGTCTGGCCTTGTCCAGAACATAGCATACATTAGAGAACCTACCGCTACTGCAACAAATGGAACTTTAGACATATATGCTATCTCCTCTTGTGTCTTTGGACACATATCCTTCGTTAGTTTAAAATGACCAGCCAAAGGTGTAGAAACTGGTTTTGCATTTTGCATTGCAAACCTTTCTAGTACCTTCTTGATGTAATCTTCTTGAGATAGCTTTATTGTCTTCTTCGTCCTGTCCTTGATATTTTCATACCAGGTTTTTGCTTGCTTTAAAGAGTACTATAGTCTCTCCTTGTGGCAACATGATCTACCAATTCAAGTGATTCGTTTCGACAACGGAGGCAAATATAGTTCACTTGATTTCCAACAACTCCGGAAACAAGAGGGCATCAAACAACAATTCACTGTGGATGGTGTTTGTCAGATATGCTGATTGCTTTGGAGTGAAGACATACAGGTTGTATGACTATCAGCAACAAAAGTTTCACTTTTCTCACCCGGTATACTTTGATGAAGTTTCTTTGATCAGCCCTCAGCAAGGTGAGAATGTGGTTGCTCCTCTTTCCACATCTAACCTCTCACCTACTTCAGCTGGCACAGGCTCCCCTCAAGTTGAATGGGAGGAGGCAGATTAGGTAGCATCTTATGCCCTCTTGTGTTGCAGCTTCCAACTCCACCTTTTCAGTAGGTTCCACCCTCACCCAATCCAATCAGACCCCAAAGCGTGCAACTCCTTGGACACTTGGGCGCAAAACAAACACCTTCATCTTTCCTCATAATCCTAACCTAATGTTCTTTGCAAGCACTAAAACAATATATGCGTCTTAGAGTTGGTCTCCACCTGCTATTTCTCAAGGATCAACCTCACATGAAAGCCACACTCCATTGATAAACACTTAGAATGCAGGTTACCAATCAATTGACATTGATCAAACTGCACCTTCTCCTCCTATGGAACCAATTTACCAACCTTCTTTGATGGGTCCCACAAAACATAAAGCCAAGCCTCCTAGAGTTTTCCCTCTGAAGGAAACCTATGACTGGAGAAATCTTTCACTACTATTGGATTCATCTATTCAGCCTAGTCAAGTTTTTTGGTGATGTGATGATGCCGGAAGAAAACCCAACCTCCTTGAATGTTACTGAGGCATTCTTTCTGCAGGTGCTCAATGCTACTTCACATGCTCCAGCTGATGACCCCAAATCACTTCCCTTGTCAGATGAGCAGGTTGACAAAATCAACATTGATGAGGCTTTATCTGGCCCTGAAGTAGCTCTATGGAGACAAGCAATGGAATCTGAATATTAGTCCTTGATTGATAACATAACTTGGGAACTTGTACTTGCACTAGCTAATCGAAAGTTGGTAACATGCAGATGGCACTTGCGGAAGAAGTTTCATGATGATTACTGTGTTTCCTGCTATAAATCCCACCTTGTGGTGCGCGATTTCAGACAAGTTCCTGGCATGGACTATTGTGAGAATTTCTCACCAGTACTTTGCATTACCTCCTTTCGTGTATTGGTCACCATTTCAGCCCACGTAACCCCCTCCATAAGCGATTTACCAAAAGTGGATCAAAACATCAATCTTGACTTTGGACACGCAAAGCGTCATTTGGCTTTCACGGCCATATGGAGTGTCAGTTTGCCACCAAAATTCATGAGCAGCATCAAGATACCTTCACAATTGAAACATATGGTCAAACATCAAGAAAAGTTTTTGTCGGGCCATCACCCAACTAAAAGATGCTTTGAGAGTGACAAATCATAAAAAAGGACATCCGTAAGGCCGATGCTACATCGATGGCATGGAAAGGTGTCCCACGATTTCTACAAGCTTAGGTGATCAAGCTCAAGTAAAATCATTGTGGGAAGTCATCTCCAAGAACGAACATTGACTTCAAAGTCCAAAGTACCAAACATGAAGTTTCTAAGCTAAACTAATGAATTTTAACATTGAACCAATGCTAAAAGGGCTTAGAAACTTGCACAGATCCTCCCAATGCATTGAAACCAAATCATACACATATAATGTCTGGTGGACCTTTTTACACATGCAAGTGGTACAATTTCAACACCAGCCTCTTTATCATGTTCATTATAGATCACATACCAAGTTTCATACAAATTGGACCACAAAAAGGCACCATTTGGTCAAAAACCGCTAAGTTGAAGTCCTCGAGAAAAATATGGTCTTATCCATAAAAATAATGCTCCAAACTCAGGGAAACTTGACGCAAGGCATGTATGTATAATGATTTTACTTATACATCATTTTTAGTAGGTCTAGACATCATACATGTATAATGTCTAAGCTTGTAGAAATTTTTCTTATAATCTTCGCAAGTCTCAAGTTGGAAATTTTAGCGGGGAAGGCAAGATGTAGGCAAAGTTCTTGAGGATTGGATTGAGTGCATGGATGACTACTTTGATTTGGCTCATTCATTAGTACAGTAAATGAAGCTATCATCATCATTAAGTCCAAACTGAAGAAACAGTGAAGTGTTGGTGGAGAGACCATTGCACAGAGAACAATGTTGATCTTTATTTTGAAACTTGGGATTATCTTAAGACCCAACTTAAGAATAACTATCAGAACAAAGTTTATTATTCATACCATATGAATGAGTTTCTTGAATGTACTCAAGGAACCAGAGATCTGGAATCATACTACCAACATTTCTTAACCCTTGTCAAGTATGCTTCAGCAGGGATGACTCAAGAGGTCAAGGTAGCTCGATTCTTGTCAGGACTACATAATCCTATGAAGTCTAGACTTCAAAGTCTTCATCTTACCAATTTTACAGATGTCTTTGAGGCAAGAAAACCCATTGAAATAGAGTTATTTACCGGGAAGAGAAAACCAGAACCTATTCTTGTTCGTGAAATCAAAAGACCTCGTCCCAAGGAGGAACAAAGATCTGGAAATCCACAACAAAGAAGAGAGAACGTATTACGTATGAAGGCTAGACAAGATCATGTATGCTACACTTATCTTGAACCTGGTCATCAATCCAGGGATTGTCTCTTTAACAATTCAAGCTTCACAAGATTGGTGGACTATTATGAACATAGAAACTTCAATCTGAATTGGAATTTTGGAAACTTTAGACCCAGACCATCGACAGTTCAGAGGAATTTCAATCAGTAGAACTTTAACCAAAACCAAAGACAACCTCAAAACCAGGGGAGGTTTAGACCAATCAATAACAATAACAACAATGGGAATGTTAATCATCAACTTCCTCCAGGGGGAGGAGGAAATCAAAGACCTCAAGGAAGAACTCAAGCTAACAGAGCTCAAGGGACTAGAGGTGAAGGAGATCAGGCAAACGTGTATGTTCATGCTGCAATTGAACATCAGGAAGTGAATGAACAATTTTCAGTTATTCAAATCCCAGCGGAGTATCAAGTTAACTATTTTACCTTATTGATTGATTCAGGAAGTGCACATTCTTTCATATCTCATAAGTGCATCAAAAACCTCATTTTTCCTGAACATAGTAATACAAACCTTACAATAGAACTAGCTACTGGTAGGAAGGTTAGATCTTCTACTTCAGTTGGGTAACTTGAAATTTGTTTTGGATGGTCATAATACCACAAACTTTAGAGTCTTACCACAATCGAGAATTATGATGGAATCCTAGGAATGGATTGGCTTAAAGCCAATGATGCTCACGTACATTGTAAAGACTCTTCATTGACTTTTCAAAATGATCAAAACTCTAGAGTTACAGTTACTGGGAAACGAGAAAAGCCTACACTCAAACTAGTAAACTTTACCAAACTTATGAAGAGTCACAAGAAGAATGAGAGGATCTACGCAGTAAAGCTTAACCCTAAAGAAAAGAAGATAGATTCACTTGAACTTGAATTGAAAACAAAGTTTGATGATGTATTTCTCGAAGGACTTTCTCATCTACATCCAAGCATGATGTTGATCATGCAATAGAGCTTACTCTAGGAGCTCAACCAATTGCTCGTAGACCTTACAAACTGTCAATACCTGAATATGTGGAACTCAAGGAGCAATTGAGTACTCCGGTTCTCTTTAATAGGAAGAAGGGTGATACTTTATGCCTCTATATTGATTATCATGGACTGAACCAGGTAATTGTCAACAATAAGTATGCGATATCAAGGATTAATGAACTGCTTGATTGATTACATGGATCTTCTATCTTCACAAAGATTGATCTTAAGTCATAGTATTATTAAATCCAAATCAAGGAGGAAGACATATCAAAGACAGGATTTAATACTTGTTTTGGACATTATGAATTTACAGATATTCCTTTTGGACTTACTAATGCTCCTGCACTTTTAATCGTCTTATGACCGATGTATTTTGAGAGCATATTGATGATTTTGTTCTTGTGATATCCTGGTTTACTCAAGAAGCATGAACAACATGTGCGGTGAGTACTTGAACTTCTCCCTCAAAATCAACTTTATGCCAAAAAAAATGCACCATCTTCACTGACAAGGTGGAATATTTGGGATTTATTTTATCCAAGGATGGTGTTTCTACTGACCCAAGTAAGATCGAAGCTGTTAGAGCTTGGCCTACACCAAAATCAATACGAGAAGTATGTAGCTTTCTTGGTTTGATAGGATGGTATCGTACATTTATTGAAGGTTATGCTAAAATTGCATCTCTATTGACTAATACGCTTAAGAAAGCTGAAGTGTTTACTTGGAATGAATGTGCTCAAGCTAGTTTTGAGAAACTCAAAGAAGCTTTGGGGAATGCTCCAATACTACAGCTTCTAGACTTCTCAAAGACATTATTATCTACATCTACTGACAGAACGTTTGAAGTATATCTCAAAGCAATACTACAGAGTAGAACCAAGCCTCTACGTAATCAAGAACATCTTGTTAAATGGTCAATGTATCCTTAGGAAGATGCCACTTGGGAACATGATGATGTAATGAGACTAAATTACCCAGACTTCATGTCGAGGTGAGAACACCTCAAATTTTTCAAGTGTGGGAGGATGTAAGATCCCCAATTTTTGGGTCTCTTCTAAAAATAAGAAAAAAATAACTTTCAATTTCTATTTTGTAAAATTTTGACTTAAGATGCTTGATTGACAGTATTGGAAGGTTCTAAAGTGAAAAGCAAGGTCATTAAGATGGACGTTTGGTTCAATTTTGGAAAAAAATTGTTGTTTTTAGATTTTTGTGCTTTTTGATGTTTTTGAAAATAAATATGCTTTTTATAATGATTTAAGTATAAAAATATTAATATCAATCTCTGTCGGATTTAAAAAATGATCACCCGAAGGAAAAAACGAGACCAAATAAGATTTTTATGGAAAATGTTTCATAAAAAGCGGTATCGTAAATACGTCGAGGCAGTACGAAAAAGTTATAATTATATTGGGATATTATGGTGTGGCATAGTCTAGCTACCGTTTCCATTAGTTGACCAAATTCTGTTCGGATGGTCAATTTGCTGTAAAAAATTGAATGGTAAGTGGGAGAGTTGACCACCAAAAAGAAAAGACTTGTTTTTAGGAAAGAAAGACACTTATTAGAAAAAAAATAGGATGGAAGCCAAGCTTCTTCTTAGAGACTCAAAATTGTGCATCAAAATTCGTGTCCGCAAGAGAAAATAATAATAATAATAATAAATATCAACTGCCAAAGTGCGCGAATTTATCTCTCTTTGCTTCACTCTATTCTTAGCTTGTGACTTTGGCCTTGAGAGCCTATATAAAGACCCCTCTCCCTTCACTTGAAAAAAAAACACTCTTGGATGTGGAAGCTCTCTTGCCTTGACGTCGGAGGATTTATCTTCTCAAGCTCTTACCTTCAAGCCATCTCTCAGCTGTCATCTATTGCATCTACTACTGCAAGACTCTCTCTCTCTCTCTCTCTCTCTCTCTCTCTCTCTCTCAAGATACTCTCTCTCTACTTGCTTATTATCTTCTCTCCCGTTTCACGGTGTACGCGCTCTCCGAAAGCTTTTGTGGTGGATACCTCTACGTAGCTCTCATCACCGATCTCTTGCAACAAAGCAATAAGCCTTTCAAAATTCCATAATTGATTATAAAGCACGGTGAGAAACCCTAAACTTCATAGTCATCATCTCTCTCTCTCTATGTCGTTTTTCTAAGTAGTCATCCCCTCCGTGAATGTTTTTTCGCATACGAGTGCATGTATGGATTTACCAAGTACATACGAAGTTGGCCCATGATTATTTTATCATGTTTAACACGCTTATTTATGCACATGATGAGTTTATGATTATGTGTGTGGATATAAGCGCTTTTCGTTTCACGTCATAGAGGCGGTAGGAACACTATTTTGGTCATAAATCACAAACCATTATGAATCAACCAGAACCCTTTACACCAGAGATAAAACACATCATTTATAACATTTTCTCTCTTAGGTATTATGTGAAAAACATGCACAAACTAAGAGATATGGTCAAAAAATAGTTTGTTGCCCACTACACAACCAAATTTTTTAGACTCCAGGCTCTTTAGAGAACCACTATATAGAGTTACCGGATGGGCAAACCCACTTAAACAATTGAAAATATTGATGAAACTTGATGATACATGAAGTTAGGTCTCCCTTATCACTTCGAGAATGCGAGTTATTAATCACTCTATAACCGGTTTTTACCTACACGCATAGAAGTGCTATCAAGGGGGGATACCATATAAAGTCGTGAGTTAATCGAGCCGTTTTGATATGTTTAATGGTTTTTTATGGTGAGTTGATTTCAATTATTAGATGGCCATAAACTTATGTGGGAGTATATGGTTAAACATCCCAAACCGCATAGGCAGATATGAATAAAGTGGCTTTTGTTTGAAGTTATCGTTTGTTGTGTGAGTACCATATAATCAAAGTGATGTGATCAAGTGATAGTCTATATTATGGATCCAAACTTGATGCATTGGTTTGAGGTCAAATACTTTCATTTGCATGTTTTGCATGCTCCAAGAATGGCGTGCTTACCGTGACGATGCCCAAGATGGCCCTGCCTGAGCCCAAGTCTGCTGTCAAGTCTGTCGACATGTCAAAAAATTGTTTTTTCCATATGTATGAAGTTATGGTTTGTGGTTGACACAAACTTCGGAGTTGTTTTGCATCATGTTTATGTTGTTGTAATGTTATCATATGATGTATGGGAATTCATGGATTGATGTGGATGCCTCATATGTATGGTTATGACTGCTTTCCACCTTTCTAGGTCAAAACTAGCTCTATGTGCTAGAGAGGTAAAGTACAGATGTGATGCATGAACTTTGCAGGGTTGGATGTTGTCAAAAATGGATTTTTATATCATGATTAGTTTCTGGTTGGACTCTTTTTATGCATGAAAAAATCACAGATTAAGGCGTCATATGTGTGTAGACTCCGAGTGATTGCAGGAAATGTGTCAAAGTCCAAGTGTGGGAGTTGGTTCAATGTGATTATGATTTATAATTAAGTGCCGAGATTGCCTTATGGATTATGGTTGATATTCTATGGTGTAAGCCAGTGTGGCTTAGGGTTTTTTTTTTGGATTTGGTTATGGTGCCAAAATGCTGCCAAAATTTTTGCAGCCATGTTATGTTCTAAAGTGGTTATGCAGGATTGGTCGTGCCTCACCCAAGTAGGATGGAGTGGTCACCTGTGTGATGTGATTGGATTATGGTTTATGGTTTTTTTATTGGATCATGAAGTGATCAAGATGGTTTATGATAGACATGTAAGGGTAGAGACCCTACACAGTCTAATTGTTTGGAAAAGGAATATTGTTTGTGCATCTGGGAAGTGATAATGTGATTAGACTCATGTGTTACGTTTCTCATGGCAACGTCACTACAAGACTAGGATCACCTACATCGCTTAGCCTTAGACTAAAGGGTCACTGACCTGGGGCTTTGCTGGATTGGTGGTGTTGCCTAGGTCTTCTTCTTTTTTGGGGTTAGTGCATCGGGGGTTGAATGACCTACACTACTAACGTTTCGGGGATTTTTCCTTGGATTTACCGAAACACCCGGTGTTGGACATCGAAGAGGCGTGGTGCCTAAACTGGTATGGTTGGTATTGATACCCTACCACCTATTGGTATTTGGGATCCTTTCAGAGCTCAGGTTCATGGAGGGAGGCGAAGCAGCCTCAGCCTATGTCTGGCTCAGGTAGGTTGGAGGTGTTCTAGCTCGCTCCTGACGAAGTGAAATTCTCTATGTCCGTAGTAGAGCGAAAGTAGATAGGTGGACCAGCTGATCCCTACACAGGGTTCGGTGCTCTGCTAGTTGTTTTGTCATAAACTTTTTGATGTGACGCTATACCCAGATTTTGTCATTGCATTAATACATGGTTGCCTGTTCCATTTAGATGGGCATTTTAAAGATCCACTATTGTCATTTTCTCATGTCTCTGTGCACTCTATTTCACCCTCCACTATATTCTCTCTCTCTCTCTCTCTCTCTCTCTCTCTCTCTCTCTCTCTCTCTCTCTCTCTCTCTCTCTCTCTCTCTCTCTCTCTCTCTCTCTCTCTCTCTCTCTCTCTCTCTTCCCGCAACACGGTGTACACATCTATTCACCCTCCACAATGTTATATTTTTCTTGAGTATACTTTCACTCATAATACCCATTTAGGGATAGCACTAGTCGCTAGGTACCTCTGAATGTAGTTCGGCTCATGGCCTAAACTCCATGCTTGGTCAGACACTGAGAACTCCTCCCCTATGCAAATGCTTCCACAACTCTGATGTATATTGAAAATTATATAAAAGTGTAAATTGTATATTTTGTGCATAGAGCTCTGGGGAGGGGTATCTCTCACCTGGTATCAGAGCCAATGCTTAAGGTTATGGGTATAGCCTAAATCTTGATACTAGTCGGGTTAGTTATGCATCATGCACGCATTCATGCATGATTTTTGAGAAAGGATATTGTATTCATGATGCATCTATAAGTGACATTGGTTTATGGTACTTGTTTGACTTGTTTTCTTTACTGGAAGTGTTTGGTTTGAGTTATGATAAAGTGGTTGAAGTATTCAACAACGGTGATGTAATTTTATTTAAATGTTTGTTTTTTAGTAGCCAATGGCCCCCAGCGTGACGTCTAAATGCTTTAACCAAGGAAATGAGGTTTTGGCCATAGTGTTCAACAATATGGCGACACGATTGTCCAGGGATGAACGGGAACTCTTTTACTTAGAAATTGGGACCAAAGTCTTTGGGATACCAGGAAGCACAACTTGTTGGAAGAGTGTTGACCGTATTTACCTTACCCGACACCAGGAACCTTTTCTTCAATTCTTCATCTACATTGACGACAGTCCAAGAGATTGGTTTGCCAACCTTAGACTACTTCAACTCAGAATATGGCTAGGCCTAGAAGACGTGTTCTACTACTTGGAGATGCATTCCCAGATGTTAAGGATTGCCGAAGTTTCCAAGAAGTTTGAAGCTCTTGCAGCTATCATAGGAAAAGAAAAGTTAGAGGATAACTACAGACCATGTTGTCGCATGGGAGGTCTAAGAGAATACCCTGTTATGAGAGTTAAAAGAATATTTAGAGAATTAGCTCCAAGAAATCCATAATATTGTAATGAAATCATAAAGATCAAACTTGGATGAATAAAAGAAGCATAGACTTGTTTTGATTCACATAGGTACTAAGTTTTCTCTCTCTCATTGTCTTGTTTTAGATGGATCTTCTTAATTGTCTTGATGAACTCCCGAGTGATTTTGCACAAAGAATCTTTTTCAATTATGTGGTTGGATTCAGTCTCCTTTGGAGGATTAAAGTGGCTCGAGTTTCAAAGGGGACTAGGGATTTCCCTATACCCAATACTTACGTAGCATGGGAGTTATATGTTGAATCTCAGCATGAACATCGAACACAAGTGCCTGATAGGTTCATGACCAACCCACATCTTTGGGTTAAGGAAAAGATCCAAGAAGGCGATGTTAAAGTGAAAGGATGTGCTCTTTACCTTAACTTTTGCTCTCTTTTGGACATACTGAGTCGTGAACTCATACTTAGTGAGAAGGCCCTTATGCTAAACCAAAGATATGGATTTTGTGATAAGGTCATAATTAGAGTATGGAAGAAGTCAAATGGAGGCAACCAATTCTATTATGTACCCCATGATTGGTTCAATAGAGTCTATGAACCTATTCTCAGATATAACCCTAACAATGTTACCATTGCCTTTGATGACTACGAGAAACCAAGGTGCATTAGTGACTTTGCGCGAGCACAACCAATAGTAGTGAACTCAAGTAGATGTTTCTATAAAAATGATGTCAATGAATGGCATGCTCATGTAAACTGCTTTAGTGGATTATCACCCAAGGATGTCTCACGGGGGGAAGAATGGTATGAAAAGAAAGAGACTACTTTTAGTGCCCAAGTTGAAGCGTTGAAATTTGACACCCGAGATGTGAACAAATATAGGGATAGAACCTCATTTGTGGGAACTAAGAATGGATTCATTGGACCCTTTCGTATATATGTATCTCCCTATAAACACTACATATCTTTTTCTACGGTTATAAAAATTTGATTTTGATACAACACATCGTTTTGAGGATATAATACTTGAGTTTGAATCTTGGTTTTCATCATTCTAACTAGCATGAGTGATGGGATGTGTGTGTAGATGATTGAGATCTTACCTCGAGAGATATGGGTGGATATATTCTCTTGTCTTATGGTGGAGGAGCATTAAATCCAAACTAGAGTGGAAGTACAAAGACTTGTCACTACCATGCATAATGAGGGAGAGAAGAAAAGGTTGATGTCTATGGATTACATAAGGCAATGTGTAAAAGAAACTAGGATTCTCAAGCTCATTTGTTGAGAGCACTCTTTGTGAGAGCTCTTGAGGTGTGTGGCTATGGAGCCCTTGAGCTTCTCCTTGATCATGAGATTTGATGAACACTAATCAAATGATTCATTCTCTTTCACTATGCCTCTCTCATGCTTCTTATGATTGCCTATGATGCTTAGATTAGCTAGATCATAACTAATTAGTGGTTAATCCCTCTCTAATCTTGTGTGATTGCCCTCTTTTGCTTGTGTGTGCATGTAGGTTTGATTCCAGTGTGGTGCTCGATAGATCTATGTGTCTGTACTTGCGATTAGTGTGTTGCATGATAGGATTAGTGTTGTGTGTGTACTTGCGATTAGTGTGTTCCATGATAGGATTAGTGTTGTGTGCGTCTTGCAATCTTAGTGTGTGTGATTGGGTTGATTAGAGGTGAAGAGAAGTGGATGTGCAGATTGCCCTTCATTGTGGCTTAGCTCCTCCGTAGGCCGAGACGCTCACCTCGTAGAGTTAACCATTTGTGTTGCCACGATTAGCTCACTAACCATGTGAGTGTTTCCATGCCCTAGCCGGGTACCTCATCCCTCCATTTTGACAATTTTATTGGTCATTGGAGCTATTGCAACGATGGAACCCCCAACATTTGGCGCCGCTGTCGGGGATGATGGCTTACACTAGTGTAATTGTGGCATATCGAATACGCTCCCTCACTAATTTCACTTGTGTGTTTATGTTTTTGTGGATTTTGAATGTGTGTGCATGAAGCATGTATTCATAATTCCCTAATGTGTCACAGTATCTTGCCAATTGTGTGTTTACACACTCTAATTTCACACTAACCTCTTGCTAATTTTTGCTAGCTTACTAATTTGCTATATGAAGGATTGAAGCATTCGACCATTCAACTGATCTTCAATGGAAAGGTAATCAAGGTGGTATTCTCACCCTCCCTAGAATCTACAGATGTGTAGAATTGTATAGAGATCCCACCATGATGATGCAATGTAATGCTATGATATGTTGATGCAATGTGGATTGAAATTTTTTCGATTTTTTGTTTTCATGCCATCGTAATGCTGAAATTTTTAAAATTTGGTGGCGCAAGATCAATTTGACAAGTTTCAATTGCTAATTGGTGATTGTACATTGATAATTGTGCATTCTAATTGAGTGTGTATGCTAATTTTAGCTGTGTGTGCACTATTTTGCCCATGTTTGTGCACCTAAAAATCAATGTGTGCGTTATGATTTTTCAATTGTGATGATTGATTTGTGTTGTGCTCATGCACAACTAATGATTTGTAAAGTCACATTGCAAATTTGACAAAATTAACCCTTTCGTGTGCGTACCTAAAAATTGGCAAAAACTGCCAATTTTAGTAGTGTGTGTGCCTAAAAGTGTTAATTTGCATGATTGATTCAATTTTTGATTGCATGATTGATGTACATAATCGTTAATTGCTGCCTTTTTGTGCTCAAGATAGGGATTTACACACTCCAATTGCATCAATTGTTTACATAATTTTGTTGATAATTTTGCCGGTTTAATTGCCTAGTCTTCATTTTATTGATGAATTTAATTGGCAACTGATTTGATGTGATTTGTGTGATTTTATTTGTTTGCACTACTCCTGTATGTGTGGAGAATTTGTGGAAATGTTTTGGATATTTTTTGGATAATTTTTGTAATTTTTTGCTAATTTTTTCTTAATTTCATAAAAATTTGATATTTGCGATTTTTACGAGCTAATTTGTGTGTGCGTATTTTCGGCATCATTTTGTTTGCATTTGTGCCCTCCATGGTCGAGTTTTGAGCATTTCACTATTTTCGAGGATCGGGTTGTGAATTGTGTCGTAAATTGCGTTTACAATAAAAATTGCTATTTTGGTGCGCTTTTGCGTATCGAAAATGTTCGATGTGAATTTTGATGATTTTCTAAGATTTTTGGAATTTTCCAACAATGTTTTGATTTTTTTGACAATTTTTTGGATTTTTTGGTGAATTTTTGGAGTTTCAGCTATTTTTGGCATTTTCGGATGTTTATTTAAAAAAAAGAGAAAAAAAAGAAAAAAAGCAAACCTCCAGTGTTGATGTTGATCTTTTCCCGCTTTGCCTTGCGACGCATAAAGATTTCATGCAGATAAATCTTTACATAGTTTCCGACAATAAAATTGTCTTCTTCTTCTCTTCGAGTGAACACCACCCATCACACACACACACACACATACACACTCTCATTCTCTCTCTCCCCCAAAACCCACTCTCTCTCTCTCCACCTTTAACTTATTCTCTCTCTCTCTCTCTCTCTCTCTCTCTCTCTCTCTCTCTCTCTCTCTCTCTCTCTCTCTCTCTCTCTTTCCTCTCAACTCTTCCTCTCTCTGCCAAAACCCACTCTCTCTCTCTCCCACTAACTCTCTCTCCTCCCTCTTAACTTTTCCTCTCTCTCTCTCTCTCTAACTTCCCCTCTCTTTTTTATCTCTCTCTCTCTCTCTCTCTCTCTCTCTCTCTCTCTCTCTCTCTCTCTCTCTCTCTCTCTCTCTCTCTCTCTCTCTCTCTCTCTCTCTCTCTCTCTCTCTCTCTCTCTCTCTCTCTCTCTCAGCGCGTGAACCCCTCTCTCTCCAATTTTTCTTTTTTTTTCTAAATTGTCGTGTACCTCCCTACCCACGAGCGCGCACCCTACCAGCCCTCGCTTAGCTGCGCGCGAGGCCCGCTTTCAACGCGTTGTCCCGCCTCTAGTGCAAATTTGCCAGGTCAACGCCCAGATAGCTCTAGTTAGTTAGCTTTAATTAGTTTAGTTAGCTTGGTTAGACTAGGTTAAGTTTATTTAATTTATTTAAAAAAAAGGCTTTTACAAATATCATAAAAAACCACAAAAACAATTTATAAATAAAAAAATATTCAATAAAAATTAAAAAGAGATTAGATTACCACACAAAATTAGATAAATAAAAATTCACAAAAAAGAAAATAAAAAATACCAAAAAAGGAAATAAAAATTTAAAAAAACATAAAAACATAAAAAACTCACAAAATTTTTAAAAAGAGTTTATAAAGTCACCAAAAAATTCAAAAACTTATAAAAATCTCATAGAAAAAAAGAAAACCTCTTAGAAATTCATAAAAAATCACAATTGATCAAAAAAAATCACCATAAAATCAAAAAATTCATAAAAACACAAAAAATTATTTTAAAAAATAAGAAAACCACAAAAATAGTAAAAAAACTCACAAAAATTTCAAAAACTGATCGAAAAAAATCTCGCAAAATCAAAAAATTCATAAAACCATCGAAAATTCCATAAAAATAAAAAGTTCATCAAAAATTTAGAGAATCCACCAAAAATTCATTCAAAATCAAAACTTTTTCCAAAAAAATAAGAAAATTCAAAACTTCACAAAATTCATGCAAAATAAAAGGAAAGTTATCGAAAGTGCCAGAAAGAGCCAAAAAAAGCCGAAAAAATCCAGAGAAGCAACAAAATCACACGCCTAGCAAACAATACAAAAACGAGTAAATCAAAAGCCGAAAAGAGAATCCGGAGAAGTGCACCAAAGCGAGCACAAATCGAGAACAACGACCTGGAAAAATCAAGCAAAAAGTGGAAAAGCCCAAAACAGCAAAAGAACGGCCAAAAAAAGCAAGCGAAACCGCCAACAGTGGAGCATCAATCAAATTTAAAGAATTTTGTATGCTAGAAATTGGCAAGTGCAAGTAATTGTGCTACAAATTAGCTTCCAATTGGATGAACAAGCACAAATCACGGTGGATTGCAGATTAATTTGTTAAAGGCCTAGGTTTTCATCATTTTGAAAGGTTGCAATTAATTTTGAAATTGTCAAGCTAGAGTTAATCAACTCTTGTAAGTCTGAAGAGCAGTCAACTGCAAAAGTGCTTTGGCTAAAGCAACTCAATCAAAATCAAGCAGCAAAAATTCTGCTAATCGATACTAAATCTACTAGGAGACAGTTTTTACAGAACAAGTCAACATGGACTCAAATCGAACCGAGAATTCAAGTACAACAAAGCAAGCTAGTAGCAGTGGCAACACAAGTGCAACTGCAACATACCAAATTTTACATCTTTATGGCTAGAATGGAGATAAAGTCTTGTATACAAATTCAAAAGCCCATAGATACTTGATGAGCAGTAAAAATAGCACAGGAGCCAAGATCCTATTGATCAGAGTAAAGCCAGATTCAGATAACTCCCAGATGTTCACAGACTTCAGTGGAGCCAGGTATTGCAAGCTCAAAGATAAAGTGCAGATAGAAGTGCAAAAAGTCAACCCAAGTGGTTATCTAGAAATCTACACAAGTCCACAAAGCATCCAATTAGTGCATATGCAATCAGGATCATTTTACATAGATTACAATGGTCAGATTTATTATCGAGAGCCAAAATTGCAAGATCCAACAGATCAGCCAATTGAAGCCAATCTAATTGGAGAAAAAAGCCAAAGACGGTACAAAGGTCAAGATGGAGCAATCTACAACCTGATGCTCAGTGTTTTAAAAGAAGATGTCGATAACTTGGCAAGCACAGAAGCTGAAACTTCTCAGCTAGAGCTTGACATGACAGAGCCAATTGAAATACCACCAGTCATGGTGTATTGCTCAGATTGTGGACGAAAAGGTGGACAATGTTTTGAAGATTTTCCAAGAAATCCTGACAACACGGATACATCAATTCCAAGCAAGGTAGAGAAAATTTGAAATGTGAATCTCGATGTAATTGCATCTAACTCGTCACTTTTAATGCAATCAGATGATTCTGCATTACCATTAGAAGCACCAATAAAAGCACTGCAAGTTCAAAATAAGCATAAAGATGCACAGGCACCTGAAAAGATTAAAATTGATTCTTTGAACAACAAATTCCTGCAAGAATTTGGTCAAGATGTTCAAATATCATCGAAAATTGAAAAGAATGTTAGATTTGCAAATGATTTTGCATCCACTGCCACAAGTGTGCAATCATTCACGAGTCTAAGAGACGCATCAAACAGAATGAAGTTAGCATTGTATGATACCCATAATTCATATGCACACTATGTAGACCAAAACGGGCAACTGTACAAAAAGGATCAACCATTGTTTGAACGGCCCACATACCAGCTCATAGAAGTACGCCCAGTGATAGATCAAAAAGGATAGTTCATTTCAGAGGAAAGAATCTATGATAGCCCATCCTCTCTAGAGCTAAAGGATATTACCCGAGTGAACACAGAAATCTATTCAGAGCCAAACTCTCCTCCATCAAAAATCAAGCTTTGATGTTGTGACCAAACGAACATATACGTTGACCAAAATAGTCGTAGATATAGATGAGAGTCTAGCATCTATGATGCCTTGGGTCATGAATCCACATAAGCTCATATCATAGGAGATTCATGGGATAGAAAATATCAGGGCAAAGATAATTGTATCTACAGCTTAACTTGGGGAGTAATTTGTCATGTTTCAAGGAGATACATAGAAAACTATGTAGAAGGTTTAAAGATGCCAAACATCAACAGTGCTACTCAAAGTGTACCTGCAGAATCTCAAAAGGTGAGACCAAACCAGAGCCAAACTATTTTGAACTCTTACAATGAAGTAGGCTATAGTGATCCCCTAGGAAGGGGGGAGCTGCAAATTCATCAAGCTCAGCTTATGTACCAGGAAATACTACACCATTTAGAAGCCCTAGAGCTTCTAGCCAACATATCTCTTGAAGAAAAAAACCATTGAAAGATCTTAAGGTTGTTGGAAGTTTCCACTTGACCCAGGTTCCTTCAGAATCTACAGACAAATGCTTATATGAAGATCATCAGGGACAAAAGTTTCAGCTGATCTCCACAAATCAAAGTCAAAAGCCGACAAATCCAATAGTGTTCAAGAAATTACATGTGATCAAGCTCACATATGCATATCAAGATACATAGGGAAACAAATATCAGCAAGATCATGACCTTGTACAAACCCCTATGGATGGATGGACTGAAGTCAAAGACTATCTAAAGATGATGCATAGCCTCAAGCTGCTAAAATAGGTGACAGAAAAGTCAAGATCAATGAAAGCTAAAGTGCAGAAGGATACACAAAGGTCACCACCAAAATCTCCCGCAAAGAGACAGATTATGCTAGAAAGTATAATGGATCTATCAAGATCAAGAGTTACCCAAATGCAGGAGGACAATGCTCAACAATTGCAAAAAAGTGCGGTATCACAATCAATGGAGTCAACATTGATTGAATCAGGTGTTCAAAGCAAAGAAGATGCATATAAAGTTCAACCAAAGTATGTTGCCACAACAAAAGCACTCAATACAGATACAAATCCTGCGATGATCAAGTGCAACATTGTTGGTGAAAACGAAGAAAAGCTATCAAAAGAAGTAAAGCTAGATTTTTAGTTAGACAAGAACCTCATGTCTTTTTGCACTTGGAAAAGATGTGGCCAACCACAACTGGAAGATGCTCTTGGATTTGTGATCATATTTGGAGACAAACGAGCAGAATCATCTCCAACACCATTGAAGTAAGTTCACAGATCATCATAGCTCAATTCCATGTGATCACAGCAAAGGATATGCTAGACGACATCATAATGGGAATGTCAATGACCCAAAAGATCCTAGAGATATAGAATGTAAACAAGATACAGTCTTCAGAGACAATCAAGAATGAAGACCAAGACTGATCACCCGCGGACGACAGCATAAAGTCCTCAAGAACAATTAAAATAGATACCGATGCCAAAGCAAAGCTTATTGAATATGATTCATCTCCATCAATTAGAACTTCACAATAGCTTAAAGCAAATCAGGAAATAGCAAGTGTAGATCAAACAGAGCAAAGAGCAACCACGATAGCTATTGAGCAAAGAATGCCACCAAAGCTAGAAGTTAAGAAGAACGAGGTTGTAGACAACCAGGAAGAAACAATACGAAGTCCAAAGATCAATCAGACATTGCCAGGTGAATCAGCTGATGAAAGTCAGATTGGAAAACAGAGTTTCGAGTTACCCTCCATAGAGACACAGTTAGATCAAGATGAGACCATGGCAAAAGCTACAAAAATATCTTCAATAGAATCAGCAATGATAATAGCTATAGTTCTCAACAGTACAAAAGGAGCAAGTGTCAGATGCAATTCTCTACTGGATAACAAAGAAAAGCGCAATATGGTTTTAGAAAACATCCATAGCATTCTAGAGATTACTTAAGACAAGCCAAATAATAGAGAAATCATGGGTAAGGCTACAAGTCAAAAATAAATGGTTGCTACCCTTAGCATCCATTATCATGAAGAGCAGGTAAAGTTTCAGGTGAAGTCTTCAAAGGAGATGCTTGCAGATGTAATCCTTGAACATCAATGGTTAGATAAGCACAAGGCCTACACAATGCTTTCTTTTTCAAGAGGTAGCAAGCAACAGTTACAAGTACCATTAATGCTAGATTCAGAGTTGCAGAAGTCCCAAGAATCAAAGACAAATCTTGCAGACAAAGGTAAAGCTAAAGTGGACCCTCCACCAATTAGCACAAAAGGAGTGACATATTTTGCCTCTACATCAAAGAACCCTCATGGATCAGCTTCTTCAAGCAAGTCAGAATTTCAAAATTTCAAGTCAATTGCTGACCCAATCGAAACCTCTAAGGAGACACCCAAAAAAGCAAAGGTATATCAGCCAAAGTACTCAAGAAAGCAAAGGAAAATCAAGCAAGTGTTTGTTCCGAGCAATTTAGTCAAAGTCAATGATCTGATTTGGATTAAAGAGAGGAAATCAACACAAAAAAACAAACACATGGGATGGATAGCATCACAATGGAGCTTAAAAGAACAGGAATACTATGGACAGACATATATGTACCAAAACCATAGGTTAGAGCATATGAAGTAACATCAAGACCCTCCTAGGAAATAAGGCCCAAAAGGTATCAACCTCGACAATATTCTAGGATATCTAAGAAGAAATTATACAACAGGACAACATTGAAAGATGCTAAAGTAAACCACAACTCTCAAGAGGATACAGAACAAAGAAGGATCTCAAAAATTGTTCCTCTTGTACAAGGATTCTACACAGGCTATACAAATATTTGGCTACCAGTCAACCACAAGCCAAATGCACCTACACCAGGCCTACATAAAGATCTCAGGAACTCAATAATACCTAAAATGAAGCAAATTCAACAATGGAGATACAAAGGTCATCAAGAGATTTGGATTCCTAAGTCTTCCAATGCTCCTAGTCAAAAGCCAGATGCGGACAGCCAACAAAGGCCTACAACAACATCAAAGACTCCTATCAGCAGTCCCAATTGGAGAATCAAAGAAATAATGGAGTCTTCATCGTCAAAGAAGAACAACCCAACCAACACGAATGTATATTTGAAGAAAATAAAACAGGTTTGGCAAAAGAAACCTTCAATGCCAACTTGGTTCTTCACTAATCCTCTTTTTGAGGATTCAAGCTTACTTTTACCTAAAGAAATGTTTGTATAAGCACAAGAATGTGAAAATTCAAGTCACCAGGGTGCAAAAAACACTCTTTGGCACAGTCAAAGTCGAGCGGCTGAGCCATAAAATGAGCAAAGCATTAGTCCCAAAGCTTCAACTCATATTAAACTATGTGCTAAGAGTCGTAGTTATTAGGCTTACACTGAAGCTCGAAGAGTTGAGCATATCTACAGTCATGTCGCTCATGCTGGAAGAGATGAGTATAAGAGTCAAAGTCTATTAACTTACAATTGGTGGAGTGTCGTAGAGTCCAACACTCACACACAATGTACAGTAAGATGAGAGCACATATCCTCGACAACAAAAACCGTTCTTAAAGGGGTGCCAGCTTGCAAAGCCATGTCATATGCTTGTATAGCTACACTATCTTTCTGAATGTCAAAATATTTATTGCATAGCATATTGTTTTCCATGCATTTTTTGTATGCATAAATAGGATGTCCCATCATTGGACATATGCATTAGACACTCCTTTTTGCTTCCACCTATGCACCTTGAGTGGACTACAAACAAGCAAATCAATGTTCCAACATTGTACCCTCCCATATTTGCTGCCTTTTTAATTCCATATCTATCAGCAAATAATCACTTGAGTACCTTATTAATATTTCCAATGCTAATAAGTACTCCAATAATGCATGTATCTCAAAGGCACTTTTTTCCCACTGTGTTTTTTCCCTTTGGTCATCTAGGTATTAGACCCTATTTAGAACCTCGTCATTCTACTTCCCTTGTACATACTTCTGATAAATAAACAAAAGCCTCATCATTATGCTATTACAATGGACAAATGCAAAATCACCCTCTCACATCAGACATATTTGGACCAATGAAGATGCTGTAGAAAATTGAACCTCATCAACAAATTCAACGACAATTGAAAAAATCACCCCATCAACAACCAATCGAAAACCTTCCCTTGCCTCCACGGACACTTTTCAATTGTGCCCAAGGACGGGTACTAAAATCGGAAGGGGGGAATGTTAACTGAGTCAATGTCAGTTAACAGAAGCTGCTAAAGACCGAAGACGTACTGTTAGAAGCTGGACACACCCCACGGCAACTAACTACTCACAAGATTATTATTTTTGTAATTATTCATTCATTGAGGAAAACCTGATTTTTCACCTTGTAAATATTTCGACTTACAGAAGTTTCCAGATTGTATCCCAGTTTTGATAGTTAGATTGAGTAGTTGGTTGATTTTGGAACTTTAGGGTTTGAGAATTGTAAGGTATATATACCACTTTTTGACCTTAATGAAGGACCTTTTGTCATTTTTAAAACAAGTTTTAAAGTCTGTGAGTGACCGTACTGTGTACGAGAGAGAGTGTGAGCTTCATCTTGACGCTACATGTGCACCGGTGGTCGGAATCGAGTGCGGAGAAGTGCAACGTGTTGCCCCCGACGAGAGCTACGCGCCGATACCTACATTGTGTGCGTACGGTCCGGTTCTGCGAGCTCCTTCTACGAGCTTCATCTGGTGTTTGAGTGAGCATACATTGTCCGATTTTGCATTGCAGCATATCCACGCATTCACATTGAGTAGAGCTACACATTAGGAACTTTAGATTTCGGAAACGAAGACCTGCAAATTTCGGCCAGACATCCTACGGGATTTTGCACCGGGTGTTTTGGGGGTTTTGGTTCATAGACCTTAGGGAGAGCCACCTATTGGTATTAGTAGGGTCTCCTTCAAGTTCTATGGTGTTTCGAGATTGTTTGATGGGTGTTCGGCTCTAGAAAGCATTATAGGAAGTTTCCTCTTATGCACTCTTGAAGGCTGTGACTTAGACAATTGGTAGAGACCTCTGTAGGAATTAGTTAGGAGTCGGTCGAGTGTAGGTTGACACCTTATGCTTGCTTCCACGCGCGTGCGGGTCGAGCTTCGTCCTTAGCTGACATTATATGTTAGGTAAGTTCTCGTTGTGCTGACATCCGTCGCGGCGTATCCGTCCAACATTGGCGCCGCTGCCGGGGACGAAAACCTTAGGTAGGTGACCGAGACTAATCCTTGAGGATAGGGATTTTTGGCTTTCCAAAAGTCTTGTTTTACATTTAGATAGGATCAGAGGGTGGAGGACTCTCTAGGTCTTAGAGGGAGTCTAGGAAGCGTGTGTTTGGCCTAGATCCTTCGACTTAGGTAGATTAGGTATACCAAGGTAGTTTTAGGTAGTAGTCGAGTTCTTGAGTAGGAATGGAGTGGTAGAAGCAGTGAGAGGAGAGCTTGAGAGTCCGGAGAGGACTCAAAGCAACCAAAACACCTTTTTCACCATTTCACATGATGAGTAGGAGTAGAGTAAGTAGGACATCATGATTCAGGATCTAGAGAATTTCATGTATGTATACTTGCTTGGTAAAGTCATTACAAGTTTGTGAAAGACGCAAAAGTGTGTTTGAAAGCCTAAGAGAAATCCAAAAGTTACTGTGAGTGTTTCTGATAGAGCTACAAAGCATCAAGAGCATTTCTGTCAAAAAAAAATTAATTTCAAGCCAGGAGACATCCTATGCATAGGATGTCTACAGGTAATCTGGTGGGAATTTTTGGGATTTTGAGTTGACGAGTGTGTTCAGAAGGTGGGGTTTACCCTAATTTCAATTGGAAAGTGGAAATTTGACCATATCTTGACAGGATAAGGCCAGATAGATTGAAATTGCCAGACATCCTACCCAAATTGTGCCCAAAACATTATTTTGAGACCAAAACCATAAGATGGTTGCATGAGAATCTCTTGCATGATATATTGAGTGACTGAAAGGGTTTTCATCTCATTTCGGTGAGAAAATTGGGTTCGAAGCAGACTTTAGCACTTTTGACTGAAAAAGGCAAGAACAGCTAAAATTCGGGACTTTTGAAATCCAAACCAAAATCTAAGCATACCACTAGGTTACTGACATCAAGGGGAAGCTGTGGGACAAGTCTGGGGTCAAACAGGCCAAAAAGACATCCTACGCGTAGGATGTCTTCTGTGTGATTTTGGACTCTAAACCAAATTTTGATTATACCAAAGTGATCAGCAACTCAAGGTGAGCCTGTGCTTTGAGTTTGAAGCCATTCTGATGAAAAAGACATCCTACGCGTAGGATGTCTAAAGCAAGAAATTGAAGCCAGATACTGACAGTGGGCATAGCAAGGTGTTGTATAGCCTAAGACAAGCCTCCTAATCAATTTTGGTCCAAATTGGAGTTGACTAGACTGATCAAGATTAGCAACAGGCTATCGGAACAGATTTCTGACTCATTAACCATCTTATAGGTGCCCAAATCAAAAAGTAAAAATAGTTGTGGGCTCAGGTACATCAAGGGGAAACCATAGTGCAAAAATATAGGCAAAACAAAGCAGAAGACATCCTACACGTAGGATGTCTATGGGGTTACTGAAGAGAAAATTTGATTGGGCTTAGATAGTGAGATTCCATTTGGCTTAAGGGTTCCAGAACTTCTTTCAGAAGTGAATTTGGACCTTGTTTGTCCATTTGACAGAGCAAAGACTGAATTCAGACTTTTTTTCGCGTAAATTGACCAACATCCGAGGGAAGTACAGTTTCAGATTAGTAGACCTAATCCGGAACATCATTAGTGTGTAAAATACAATAGTGGTTGATATTAACTCTCCAGTTATACCAATCATTACTAAGATAACCTCTAGCATATAAATGCTTTGATTCGATTGCCGAAATTAAACGCTTGTGTACAATATTCAGCAACAAAGCAAGAAGTTGTGCGGAGCGTGATCCTTAGCCAGGTGAGTGGTTGGATTTGTGATAAATTGTGTTGATAAGTTTGATGAATTTAAGATCAGGAAGATACATTGTTAGAAACCAGAAGGTGGCAGGTGACCAAGGTAGCTTAGTGTCCACCGAAGAGAGTGTAACTCGGGCAAGGTTAGACCGCTAGCACCAATTATTGAGGAAGGTAGTGATACTGACACTTTGTCAGACAAATCTTTCTTCATGATGGGTAGTCAACAGTCGGGAGGTTTCACATACAACGGACCAATGCCAGGAGGAAGCGCCGCCCTGAATCCTTTGAATGATTCCAAACTCACAGTGATCTTCTTAGAGGGAACAAACTCGAGGGGAGCCCTAGTCTATTCTGACTATCAAGGACACAAGTGCATTTGTTCGAAGAGAGGCCAGCGCAGAGATTGGAGATAATCCGAGTCTATGATGATGGAGATAGATTCCGAGACGAAAAGGGAAACCACTATCTGATAGTTAGTAACCCTGAAGATTACAACAGATATGGAGATAATGTGGCGAAAGGGAAAATGGTTTCAGAAGCTCAAGAACCGCCACCAAACATTGATCGGCCTGGAGCTATTTTTATGTATGATAAGAAAACAACAAGGGTTCCAACTTATAACGAGACCGTGGGAATCTACAAGCATGAGAGTGAGGGTATAGTCGCTTACTTTCGCAGCAAAGAACCATACGTAAATGAATTAAGCAAATACAAGGTTATTTACTTATTCTCTTATGAAACTTCCATGGGAAAGGGTATAGTTTTTGTTGATAGATACGGGCGAGAATACCAACGTATTCTCCCAGAGGAGGTAGAAAGGGCAACAGGTCCAGGAGCATCAGCATATGCCCATGAAGAAGTGCCAAGAGCCACCTACACCCCAAGTAAGTCGACAAATCTCCCTTTTCTAATGAGTATGACGCTACCTCACATTCCACCCGACCCGTAAGCATTCAACAACCAAAACCAACCAGCACCGCAAGCATTCAACAACCAAAACCAACCAGCAAACCAGCCATCATTGCAGGCATGGCTCCAACAGAGTGCAACATTGGAACAAGACCAAAACCGAGATGGTTATCAAGCCACACGAGGGCTAAGGGATTTGCAAGAACCACCACTCTATTCAAAGTATCAAGGAGAGAGTAATCCAAAGACTCAAGGGTCAACAGAGCCTGGAGGACCACCCATAGAACGAGTTCGAAGAGATGAACCCTCTCTGGCGAGAACTGTTAGAAATTATGGCTTGGGAGCACCACTGGGAGAGGAACCAGCCTATTATAGAAGACCTGAGGAGGTATATCGATTAGGACGTGGAGATCCAATGATGAGGTTTGTAGACCATCGGAGAATTAGACCTTCTCAAGTGCAAAAATGGGTAAACAAGAAATACACAGGAAGCAGAGACCCAAGAGATCATGTAGCAGTCTTTGTGCGTGTAATTAGAGCCGATGAGGTGTTAGATTTCCCTATCCAATTTGCCGGGTTTGGACTAACCCTAGAGGATGATGTTGCCACTTGGTTTGACTCTGTAGAGCGTAGAGACTTTGAGTCTATCGAGGAAGTGTTTGACGAATTTATCGAGGAATTCTCACAAAGGGGGATAGCTCATAATACCGTCTCACAAATCCATCAATTCAAACAGAAAAATGGAGAATCTGTACGAAAGGTAGCCCTAAGACTAGAAAGATATGTTAAGTTATGTCCGGTGGAAGAACTGCCAACTCAGTCCAGACTTATGCTGATATTCATCCAAGGACTAAGGAATGCGGATCTCTAGAAAGAATTACATATGAAGAGGAGCACGACGTTGAATGAGTTGACCAAGGAGGCTCTTTACCTTGTGGACAATTGTGCGGTCTACAAAGAGGGGGAGTTCAAGGACCTTGACGACGATTCATCTTCACAACAAAGTGGAAGCAGGTCTTCTAAGACAGCACCGAAAGGAGAAGTAGCTGTAAAGCAAGAGCAGCTTGCAGATGAAGTGCTAAAAAAGATTAACTTGTACGCCAAACCCCAGGCTAAACAGCCCAAGTGGTGTGCTATTGAACAAAAATGGACAAACCATGGGACCGAGGAATGTTATTATAACAAGGGGTATGTGAGAGAGAGACCTTACGCTCCCCAAGCTCCGATAGCTTCTCCTCAAGCTCCACCAATGCCTAGGTATCAAGCAGGCAACCTACCAGGACCTGTAGGTGTAGAAAGACCACAACCAGTGTTGGGGCAACAACCACCCCTACCAGGATTACGACCAGTGGGTATAAGATACACACCAACCATAACCGAATCAGAGGATAAGGCTTTGGTGCCTATGCATGCATATTATGAAGATCCCAATGGATATGCGGAAAACTCTGTCTATTATCCACTGGAAGAACCCTCGACACCAGAACCATGGAGCATGATAGGAAATACAGGACCACCAACTGCTACACAGGTAGCAGGAGAAGGAAGATATAGCTAAGATGAACGAACATTGTTGTTCATAGCCAATGGAGGCATGGGCGGATAGAGACATGCATACCAACAAAGAGGATCTCAAGGAGCACCTCAACAACCCAAGGGACCCTGCTACAAGTGTGGTGGAGACCATTGGCTAAGAGACTGTCCTCATGATGAAATCATTAGAGTCAATGCATACTGCACTGAGTGTAGAGTTACTCATTTGATTCCCGATTGCCCTAAAAACCCGAGAAAAGGAGCAAAAACCACCTTGAACATGCTAGAAACAGTACCTTCCAGTGGAGGGTCAGAAAATGAAACAATCATACCTATTCAGGCAGTAACACGAGCCCAAGCTCAAAGAATGATGAACCAACCCATAGTTGAAGATCCGAAAACCGATGCCCAAAGTGAAGGAGTACGAGCGGAAGTGCGACGCGAGAGAGAGTGCGAGAAGAAGGGCACGACGATATGGTGAACTCGCTCTACTGTAATGTGTAGAGCATAGTGAGTTCTTATTAGGTTTTTACAAAAGAATATGTGTACATACCTGGCGGCCCGCCCACTTACCTGGGCGACCACATTGGGCTTTATACCCCAACAACCTCCCACTTAAAGTCCAATGTGGTACTTTAAGTGTGAGAGAAGCTACTATACAAGCTAATATACAAGAGATGTAGAGAAGTGATGTACTACCCTACACCTAACTGCTTGCAAAAATGCGCAAAGCTCTCTGAGGGAAGTCCTTTTGTAAGTAGATCAACAGGATTTTCTGTGGTGTGAACTTTGACAAGCTGAAGTTGCTTATCCTCGAGCATTTCCCTGATGAAATGATACTTCACATCCACATGCTTTGTCTTTGAGTGATAAACTGGATTGCGAGCCAATTGTATAGCACTTTGACTATCACAATATAACACAGGCATCTCTTCTTTGATTCCCAAGTCTGTTACTAGTCCATTAAGCCAAATTGATTCTTTGCATGCCTCTGATGCTGCAACATATTCAGCCTCTGTAGTAGACTGAGTAACACAATCTTGTAATCTAGAACGCCATGATACTGCTCCACCAGCCAATGTAAAGACATACCCTGACGTAGACCTTCTGTTGTCTAAGTCACCTGCATAATCTGAGTCTGTAAAACCCTTTACACTTAGCTCCTGACTCCCATAGCATATACGCATACTCTTTGTAGCTTTCAGGTATCTCAATATTCCTTTCATTGCCTCCCAATGTTTCTTGCCTGGGTTTGACATGTATCGACTTACTACTCCCACTGCAAATGCAATGTCTGGGCGAGTAGCAATCATTGCATACATCAAACTACCCACTGCAGACGCATATGGAATCTTATCCATTTCAGCCTGTTCTTCCTCAGACACAGGACAATCTTGTTTGCTAAGTTTCACATATGGTGGAAATGGAACACTCAGTGCCTTTCCCTTCTCCATATTGAAACGTTGCAAAACCTTGTCAATATACTCTGTTTGAGATAACCAAATCAACTTCTTTGATCTATCTCTCTCAATGCGCATACCAAGTATATGACTTGCCTCACCCATGTCTTTCATGTCAAACGATTTTGCCATCTTTGACTTCAAAGCTGAAATTTCTTCCAAGTGCTTGCCAGCAATCAACATGTCATCCACATACAAAATAAGGATCAGCCAACTACCATCCTTAGCCTTCTTTGTATATAGACAGTGATCGAACTCACTACGTGTAGCCTTGAGAAAGCATAAACTTGTGGAATTTATGGTACCATGCCCTCGGTGATTGTTTTAAGCCATAAAGACTCTTTAACAACTGGCATACCCAATCTTCCTTGCCTTTCTCAACAAACCCTTCTGGCTGTTGCATGTAAATTTCCACATCTAAATCACCATGCAAGAACGTTGTCTTGACATCCATTTGGTGCAACACCAAATCTAATATGGCAACCAATGCAAGAAAGCATCTCAATGTAGTCATCTTGACCACCGGAGAGAAGACTTCATCAAAGTCAATGCCTTGTTCTTGCTTAAAGCCCTTGGCAACAAGCATTGCTTTGTACTTTGGCTGACTATCATGAGCGGTGATCTTATACCTGTAAACCCATTTACAGGGTAGAGCCTTTTTGCCCCGTGGTAATTTAACTAGCTTCCATGTCTTGTTTTTATGCAGAGCTGTCATCTCTGACTGCATGGCCAATTGCCAATTCCCAGAGTCCTTCATTTGCACTGCTTCCTTGTAACATGAAGGCTCATTGCAATCAGTCAACATGACATAGTTCATAGATGGAACAAACCTATTAGGAGGTCGCGTGACACGTCCAGATCTACGCACAATAGGTGGCTCAGGATCAGCCACAACCTGTGGTTCCACTCTATCCTGTCCTTGCTCCTCTTGAGCCCTAACATTTTGTCTTGCACGTGCAGGTCCATCTTCTTGGAAGACAACTCTTCTAATCTCCTCAACCCTCTCTGGTTTAGAATGATATTTGGATTCATTAAAGTGAACATCATTGCTGCGGACAACCTTTCTGGATTCGGGATCCGAAAGTCTGTACCCCATCTCACCAGAATTACCATAGCCTAGAAAGATGCACTTTCTACTCTTTGGCTCAAGTTTGTTCCTAAATTCCTTTGGAACGTGAGTATATGCCTCACAGCCAAAGACTCTGAGATGCTTGTATGAGGGCACCTTGCCTGACCATACCATCTCTGGCACTGAATCCTTCTGCAAAACCTTGCTAGGAGATCTATTTACAAGATGAACAGCTCTTGATACAGCTTCAGCCCAAAACCCATTTGGCAGCTGTGCATTAGACAACATACTTCTTACCTTCTCTTGTATGGTCCTATTCATCCTCTCAGCAACACCATTTTGAGGAGGATTGTAAGGAGCAGTAAGTTCACGTTTTATACCTTTTGACTCACAAAAATCCTGAAAGGCCTTTGAAACATACTCTCCACCATTGTCAGTGCGTAAGCATTTAAGCTTCTTTCCACTCTGATTCTCCACAAGTGTCATAAACGTTTTGAAAACACTAAACGCTTCATCCTTGTGCTTGAGAAAGTAAACCCATACTTTCCTCGAGTAATCATCTATAAATGTCATAAAGTAAGAAGCTCCCCCTAGAGATAGGTTAGGCATAGGTCCACACAAATCACTATGAACAAGTGCCAACTGTGTATCTCTTCTACTGCTTCTATGCTTATGTGGTTGCTGTGTTTGCTTACCATACAGACAATGTTCACAGAATTCAAAATCATTAAATGAAAAGCCAGGCAAATAAACAGAATGAGACAAGATTTCCATTCCCTTCTTGGACATATGTCCTAACCGGCTATGCCACAAAGAAACGTTCGGCTACTCGGTTACATTGATTACATTTTTAGAGACATTTGATACATAAATCATGTAAAGTCCTCCAGACTTTACTCCATGTGCTACTGTCATAGAACCCTTGGATATCTTCCACATGTTCTGTCCAAAAGTGGTGACGTAGCCAGCATCATCAAGTAAACTTGTGCTAATCAAGCTCTTTGTAATTGCGGGAACATGTCTCACATTCTTCAGCGTGAAAGAAGAGCCATTCTTAAACTTCAATTGAACATCTCCAACACCTAAGATCTCCATGTCTACCCATTACCTAGCCGAACATGATCTTTAGTGGTCACATAAGAGGTAAACCACTCCTTGTTTGGAGACACATGAAGTGATGCCCCTGAGTCTATAATCCAGTCACTCAGTGCATTTCCATCAGATGCTGTAACAAGAGCTGAGTCCATTGTATTCTTCAAGAAGTAGATGTCTCCTGACACTAGACTCTCATCCAATGCAACAGTGTTTGTCACATTTATTTCTTGGATCTTCACTGAGGACTTGTTCTTCTCACCATGGTCTTCAGCTTTCTCTTTGCCTTTTTCTGCTTTCCATTCTCTGCAGTCTCTTTTCATGTGACCCTTCTTGCCACAATGGTAGCATTCTATGTCACTCTTTCCTTTAACACTGCGAGATTTGCAAGACTGATTCCTCTTTCCACCTTTGTACTTTTCTTTGGTCCTTCCCCTGACAACTAAGGTTGTTCCTTTGCCTTTGTCCATTGTCTTTCTATTGGTTTCTTCAATAAGCAGACTTCCTTCTACACCTGCTATGTTCAAACCATCTGGAGGTGCAGAATTACTCAAAGCTGTGCGAAAAGTGTCCCAACTTTCCGGAAATGTGATCAACAGGAACATAGCTCTAACAGGTTCATCAAACTTGACACCTTGAGCTGACAACTGACTATAGATTGTGTTGAATTCATTCAGATGATTGGACATAGGTGTCCCTTCTTTCATCTTCAAGTCAACAAGCTTCTTAAGCCAGTATACCTGTGAAGCTGCACTCTACTTCTCATAAAGATCACTCAGCTTTAACCATGCTTGATAAGCCGACATCTCGTCTGCTACATTGAAGTAAACTCTTTCTGCCAAACTCAGCATAATGGTAGAAAGTGCCAATTCATCCATTTCGCTCCATTCATCTTCGTCCATATCTTCTGGTGTTATCCCCTTGAGCTTTATAGGTTTTATCTGCTTCTTTTGTACCAACATGTGCCAAATCTGCTTCTTCCACAATGGGAAATTGGTTCCATCCAGCTTCTTGATATTGTAAAGAGCAGTGTCCTGTGATCCATCCATAGCTACGCTTCACAGTAGTTTACTTTCCTGGGAAAAATTCAGCAGAGTTTTCCCTGTAAACTGACCTCTGAACCAATATCAACCTGTCAAATGAACCAAGAAAGCTTCAAATTCTACATAAATTTCGGCAGAGTCTCCTTTGTAAAATGGCTCTGGTGTACCCAAAAACAGACCAAAAAATAGCTCAAAAAAACACTGTCTCTCTAACACTATAAGCTGCGGGTAAACCTTTCCTACACCTGTACTGTCTCTAACTGTCCTGTCACTGTCCTGTAAGCATAGACTGCGACAATGCCTCAACGGCAGTAAAGCAAAGATGCAATCCCAACTGTCTAACTCACAGTCAATACATCCTAGCTGCCTATCTAAGGGTGCTCGAGGGATCGCTCCAAGACCTGTATCACCGAAAGGATCTCAACATTCGAGAATCCCCCAGCTCAATAAAACCTCACTCGACCCTCAACAAAGGCTACAGTAAATCTGACAGTATATAGACTTCCCACAAAGTCATACATCCACAAATTTCCCACTGTATGCTGTAACCACTGCGGCGGTTGTTTGCTACGTGACTCACAGCCAGCAAACCCTCAACAAGCATACATCATCTCTGATAATACATCCCATGTGGAAGTACCTGCAATGTCAGGATGAAATCTGGAATATCAAGCAGCAAACACAAGCTACCTGATGAACTAGGGGATGTCGCCTACAGTCTGTGTGTAGATGCGCCCGTGTCGTATGTGACACGCCTCCAAGAACTGTGAGCCGTCCTTCGATGTGTAGACAGCCACAAATCAACACTCTGGGAGTGTCGATATCCTCAGCACCTGCAGTCGTAGGCTGAAAACCCCAAATTTGCAGAGTCGGATCTGCACCCGCCGAGACCACGTAGTCGAAAATGGCCTGCGCAGACCTTTGTTGAAGCCGAACGGTGGCCGAGATGACCTCAGAATGAAATTCTGAGAACACCAAGCCCTTCGGGCTTGCCCACAGGATTTGGGGCCGTGTCTTCGCCTGTCGAATTTCACTCCAATCTGAGCTGGTGACTCTAGCCTCCTGCAGTGCTGCCCCGAGCCTCGATCTGAGCTCTGATACCAGTTGAAGGAGTACGAGCGAAAGTGCGACGCGAGAGAGAGTGCGACAAGAAGAGCACGACGATATGGTGAACTCACTCTACTGTAATGTGTAGAGCATAGTGAGTTCTTATTAGGTTTTTACAAAAGAATATGTGTACATACCTGGCGGCCCGCCCACTTACCTGGGCGACCACATTGGGCTTTATACCCCAACACAAAGTTCGGAAACGAAAGATCAGAGAAGCACTTGGAAAGTTAGAAAGGCGCGTATGAAAGCCAGGAAGAAACGAGAGCAAACAGCTCTATTTGAGGAGTTGAAACATACAAAGGATAGATTAGAGCGGTTAGAGGATCTAGCTAGCTTAAGCTCACACACCACGGCAACCATAGCACCCAAGGAAATAGCAGAGCCTAAAAGTGCAGGATCAGGAGGATCTGTACTGGCAGATAAGGTAAATGAGCAGTTGGATGCGCTTCTAAAAGCTTATGAAGCTAGGCTCAAAAAGAACCAAACCCAGGGGCAAAGGTGGATGGCTTATCCATATGCGGAAATAGAAAAACAAAGGTTGGAAATGTGTAAAAAGATGATTGAAATATCTCAATCATTGATGGAAGACCCGCTGGGTAAACCTGCAAATTGGCAGGAGGCACCGGCTCCAACACCTATCCAACCAACTTTAGAGAAACATGTAGAAACAAATGAAAGACTCACTAATGCCTATGAGTCCAGAGGAGAGCCTATCATAGTGCCAAATACAACAGACGAGGCAAGTGACGGTGGTACAGCCAAATGCTGTCGACGATAGAAATGGACACAAGCGGGGCTACATGGTCGAGCAAATGCAGGCTCAGGTGATAATGCAGTTGTGAAGTGCGGCTGCAACTAGGTGGAAGTGGAGATGTACACTTGATGCGGCTTTTTAGGCCAACGGTATGCTGCAGATGGCCAAACAGGTAGATGGCCCTATATACCCAAAGTGGTGGTTTACTATGCCAAAATGTGGTGCTCGGTGTGCTTTTCGAGCAGGTCCAGACAGCTCATCAAACGGAGCCCGTATGTGAAAGATATGGCAGTTTGAAATGGGATGCGTTGTAGATCCTCGCCGGATTGGGCCGGTGCATGTGATTGGTCAAAGCTGATGCGAGTTGATATACTCAAATTCCTCGAGTTGTGGAGCACGTCGGTCTTTTCGGATTGGCGATCGGAGCTACGGATAGCAAGTTATGGGCCGTCGAAGTTTTGACGGGGGTCAGTTTCGAGGCGGCGGGGGCCGCGTTGGGAAATGCGTCAGGTGGTGTTTTCATGAGCTCGCCAGGTGTCTGGTGCGTAGTATGCACTGTATCGAGCTAGCATGAAGTGACGGCACTAGAAACGGAGTTCGAAAAGCGGGGATATGTCCGGCCAAGGTCGGCAGTTCGTAGCGAACGTGGATGGTCGGATGCTTTTTTCCATGTTTGGGACATGCCGTTTGAGGCCATCGAGGCATCATGACGTGGAGTCGGGAGGTGCACTTGGAGTCGGGAATGTCGGGTTTTAACCAGACCAAATGACCGGTGCATTGGATGATTATGCAAAGGGTGGCAAGGAATGCCTGCAAAGGCGCACGTTCGTGTGAGGGTATGGGACCTCCCTCTTTGAGAACTTTAGTAAAGAGGAAAAGAAAAGGGCTAACTCAAGGGGCAACGACGTCGCCGTCGTTGTCGCCGTCGTTGCCTCATGAGTTGATTTGGAAAGTTTTGGCTTCTAAAGGAAAGAAGGAAGGAAAAGAAAAAAAAAAAGAAAGGGAAGGAGAAGAGTGGCCGTGGAGGGAGAGGAAGAAAAGTAGAGGAGAAAAGAAAAAGAAGAAAAGGAGGAAAAAAAAAAAGGGATAGTCTCCTTTGGGTGAATGTGCGACAAAGAAAAGGTGAGTTTTTTTTCAAGAGGTTTTGGAGCTGCTCGCTCGTTTGGAGCCACAGGAAGCTCATGAGGAGCACATGCCATGGAGTTCTTGAATCCGGGCTTGAGTGGGGCTCGCCCTTTCGTGTGTTTTTGGTCCACACCGGTTATGGTGATGAGGATTGTACAGGTTTTTGGTGTGCCTATGAAAGAGAAGACCCCATTGCAGTGATTTTGGTGCGTCATCTCGCCCCCCCTTTCCCTCCTTCTCTTCTGCTCTCGTGTATGTGTGTGCGGCAAGTGTTGTCCCCCTGACCAAGTGTTGCAGAGAGACAGAGAGAGAGAGAGAGAGAGAGAGAGAGAGAGAGAGAGAGAGAGAGTGCGGTGTTTTTTCCCCTCAAGGACTCTCTTTGCCTTGAGCGCCCACTCTAGAATTTTTTTAGCAATACCTCTTGGGTGGTTTTTGCAAGCTGCCACGTTTCCAGGAATTTTGAAAACATGTTCTTTTATCCTGTGAGCATTTCCACTAAGAATATGGCCGCAGGTCTTACACCTCAGCTTTGATGTAGTCTTCACACTGGCCAATTCATCTACGTAGTTTCACTCGTATCCTTTTACCATCTTCTTCAGATCTGCAAACTCAAACATAACTAGTTACTAAATACACATCTAAAATCAAACTCTAATACCTTTTACATTACTTTATTTGTCAATGTTTTCAACTTCTTTAAATTATAAATACCAAAAATAAATTTTTCTCAAGTATGAGCTTTCACTTTACACCTGAATCATGATAAATAAATCGCTTAATCTATCTCAATAACTTCCAAGTGTGAGTAATCTCTACACAAAGCAAGTTATCTTTAAAAGACCTATCTAAATTACCTCCAAGTGTGAGTGTAACTCTACACATGGCAAGCAATCAAAATTCACTACTCTGTAAATCTCTTCTAGGTGTGAGAATACCTCTACACAAAGAGAGAGATTATTATTTAATCTACCTACATTGTCTGTAGTGTGAGTATTACTTTACACATGACAAACAATCATTAGATAAATCTAACCTAAGTTACTTCCAGGTGTGAACATAGTTCAACACACAACAAGTAACTCTTAACTTTAACTATTTGACTAAAGTTACTTCTAAGTGTGAACATAGTTCAACACAAAGCAAATAACTGCTAACTTTAACTACCTTAAATCACCTCCAAGTGTGAGTTTCCTCTACACAAGGCAAGTAATCATTAACTATCTTACTTAACTTACCTCTTAGTGTAAGATATACTTCACACAAAGCAGATAATTCAAAACTCCAAAGCCTTTTATTAAAAAAATCCAAGCTCTAAATTTTCACAAGAAAAAATATGGCTAAATTTAAACTAGCATTTTTATATTTTTCTTCGTGTTGTAAAGCTCACCTATAGGTGAGATGAGGGAAGAGAGATCAATGGAATGAGCAAAACAGTCTGTTTCACCATATAAAAACAGATTTATTTCGATCTAATTTCGATCGAACTAATATCTAGATCGAATAAATATTTTGATCAAAAAGCTGAGAAATTATACGATACAGTGTTTTTGCTGATGTGGCACCGTATAATACGACCGAATAAAGATGGGTGTTGTATAATATGTCCATTTAAGGCGTGTTATATGTACAATACTAATCAATTATTCATTCTCTTTCACTATGCCTCTCTCATGCTTCTTATGATTGCCTATGATGCTTAGATTAGCTAGATCGTAACTAATTAGTGGTTAATCCCTCTCTAATCTTGTGTGATAGCCCTATTTTTCTTGTGTGTGCATGTAGCTTTGATTGGAGTGTGGTGCTCGATAGATCTATGTGTGTGTGCTTGCGATTAGTATGTTGCATGATAGGATTAGTGTTGTGTGCTTCTTGCAATCTAGTGTGTGTGATTGGGTTGATTAGAGGTGAAGAGAAGTGGATGTGGAGATTTCCCTTCCTTGTGGCTTAGCTCCTCCATAGGCTGAGAAGCTCACCTCGTAGAGTTATTTATTTGTGTTGCCACGATTAGCTCACTAACCATGTGAGTGTTTCCATGCCCTAGACGGGTAGCTCATCCCTCCGTATTGACAATTTTGTTGGTCATTGGATCTATTTCACAACGATGAACCCCCAACAATTGTATTGTCCATGTCCATAAGGAAAAAAGAATGAGAAAAGAGTTGACTCTATTATGATGTCTTTGAAATCTGATATCCGTCTTGGAAAGCCATTATCCATGAAGGAAGCAACATAACTAAGAAGCATATCTCCATTGTAGAGTTGTATGGAATTAAACTCATGTGTGTCATATGTGGTATATGCGTGTCGTCTTGATGGCTCAGCTAATGTCTCCAAAATCAAGAAGCTGTTTTCATTTTGGGCTTTCTCCATCAAGTCAAAGGGCTGTACCTCTGAATGACGACGGATCATTTTTCCTAGAACCTCTTTAGACAGTATGCACAATCCTATTCCTTTATGTGGTCATTTGGCCATGCACTTATACCTCTGCAATATGGGATTGTTCTTGATATTGAAAGCTAGGACATCTAAAATGGTTGAGGTGGATAGTTCATGACTTATAAAGTGTAGACAAGCAGGACTTGACCAGGATATTAGTGGGTTATCTAGCAATGACCTCTGCTCTAGTGATGCTCGTGCTATTGCATGTGTATTTTTTGTCACATTGATCGATATGTTGTTGTGTTGTGATACATACATAGTGGGAAAGAATGCTACAAGATCTATCTTGCAACCTTTTAGATACATAAGTATATTTTCTATAATGTATATATGCATATCTAAGTATAGTAATAAGCTTTCTATCTCATCCTATTATTTATCTCAAGGAAAACATATTCTTACTTTACCGTAGAAAGTATTATGGAAAAAAGCATCAATAGCTCCGCTTCTTTAACTTGGGGCAAAAAGCATTGGTTCTTTCTTTCTACTATCTCATTATCATCTCACACCCTAGCTAGATCCTATACCTAGGGTAACTTCCAATATATATATATATTCTAAGTATTTTCTTTATATTTCTTATATATATTTTAATAGCTACTAAGAAGGAATCAAATCCTAGTGGGACACTAGCTTGCATGATTTTCAAACATGCACTCATTTTAATGCATTATTAAGAAGTTGCTTACAAAACTTTGTTAAAGAGCAATGTCATGCTTTCATATTGCATGAGGTGTCCTTTGGAATCAAATGGAAGTCTAAACTAAGGGAACCAAATTAAGACTTTTGCTGCCAAAAAGATACCCTATTCTGGTGAATTTTTATACAAGGTTCCAATCCAAATTCAAAAAAGTATATAAAATGGGATTCGTAGCTCATGAGCTAATTTTTTGCCCCTATTTTTATTTCTTTATTGGGATCCACGATTAAAGAGATATGATCAAAATGGTGGACCTCAGTTTGTCCACATCATGCAGGGACAACTCATTTCAAACTTTACCAGTTCCTGTTCACCCAGGCTCTTCTCTTTCTTGTGTAACCCTTGCCATGGGGTTCCCTTCACCTATGAAGGAGATCTCTTCTTCCTTGAAAACCATTTATGAGGGAGTGAGAGTAGTAATGCCTAATTGTACTTAGCCATAAACATAGGCTTAAGCCTACACTTACTCCTAAAGAAAGACTAGTCAGTCTTGTAAGCTATTGTTGGAAGGTCAACTCTAATCAAAGAAAGTCTTGAACTTGGTGCATCAATCAAAGCTTGAAGTCTTTCCTCTTCTTCTCTCTTCATCAACATGGTGAATAACTTCCGAAGAGTTTGTCAAGTAAGATGTGTTTTACTTTGATATTTTGTAGGTTTCTTGTTGTTTTCTTTTTCATCTCTAATCCAACACATATCTCTAATTTCACCTCCCTCCCTAGCCAAATCTATCTCTCTCACTCTTAGAAAGTTATTCTCTCTACAAATTCTAGGTTCTCCTATGTATAGTGGTTCTCTTTGGCCTAGAAAGACTCAATGAAATACTTCTTTCACCGGATCCCATCATACTATCCCTTATAGACTATAACTTTTCTTTTGACATAAGTGTAGTTATCTTGCTATGAACCAAGAGGACTTGTATACACAATTAATCCCTATCACTAGACAAAACATATATATTATGGTAAGCACAAAATTACAACTCAAAAGAACAATTTGTAGCCTCTTTGGTCAGCAAAGATTGAACGTCATTAACTCATCTATCAACCCTTTCATATTACCCATGATATTATACAACCATAGCCTTAACGTTTTCATCTTTGTGTTGTTTTGATATGCTCTTTTGTGTTCTTTCTTTGTGTGTGTGCATGCACGAGAGAAAGAGTAGGGCTTCTTTGATTTCACTTCCTTCAAAATCCTAGACTTCACGACATTTATGGTATAACTCCTTCATATAGTTTTGAGTTCTCTCACAAACTCTCACAGCCAAAAGCCCGGTGCTTTCCTGGCAAGACCGCAAACCTCTCGACAATGTCTACTTATAATGCTAAGCAATTTTATGTGTAGTTGTTGAGCAGAGAGAATACATTGTATGTAGTCAGGTGCATGGATGGCAATATATCTTTAATGGGAATTAGTTGTTTTACAATAAGTACAAGCCGTCCATGAGTATTTGAATTCTACATGTTCCAAAGTGCTCAACAATAATACTGAAGTGAGTGCAGCAAAAATGTGTATTTCATTTGTCTCACGGTCTTGTTTGTTATTGTACGTGAGATTTACTACCGTGCAAGAGGGACACAGTTCTAGATTGTGAGCAAGGATGTCACATTGCATGATCCAATCTTTATATTATGGAATATTTTCAAACCATGACCTAGCATATGGACGGTATTGTGCTTTCAACTTGGTTGCAGTTTGCTCCTCGGCTTCTTGACGCTTGGACTGTAACCTTGTAGGCCTTGAGAAATTCATAGTGACACCTAGTATGAGAGATTGAGGACAAATAGAGTATGGCATCAACTGTTTAGGTCTAAATTAGAGATGCACAAGGTGCATTCACAATTGCAATATACTACATGTATGTACTACTTATGCATTTAATTCTTCAATACACCACATTTTAAAAATGTTATTATGTATAGCCTACCTACCATATGCAAAGATTTTTATGTATAATTAACATATATAGATATGTTGATTAACATTGATTGTATAGTTCTAAAAGAATCATGCAGGTTAAAAAAAACTAAAGGAAGCAATGTACAAAATTCTAAAACAAGCAAATTGATAAAGATGATCAATGGATTGCAATTTGAAATGAAGTGCTTTAGTGACCTGAAATGTTGTACAAATGTTTTTGAACTGTCCAAGCTACACAACAATCTTTTACTCAAGCTAAAAAGGAATTTGAATAGCTAAACATTTCATCTTGCAATGAAGCACCATAAATCGAAGATGCTAAGTATATAGTGTATGGTATGCGAAGTTTCATATAAAAGTATGATGGAGAGTTGGCACTATGGTCTCTCCAAAAAATATAAGAACGGAAGCCATACCCTACCTTGTAGCATTTCTGTGTTGCACCAAGCAAACACATAGTCATGGGAAGTTGGATGGAGATAATAAACCTTGCACTATAGTCCACAGCTAGAGTTACTCATGTGGAATCAAAATGTCAAGTGTTGTGAGTATATGTTTATCCTTCTAGACACAAAATACACATTAGGATAAATACAGGGCATGTAGCATATTGGTTAAGCTTAAAGAGAAATAGATCAAATTTTATTGCGAGTATATGTTCTTTTTGCCAGATATTTTGTCTTTGTCTATTACTCTTAAGCACTGAAGACAAAAGACTACTTTTCTTTTCCAAGATGATGTAGAATAAGTTCTCAAGGGAGAGTTTTAAATCACTAGCTGACATGGGGACTAGCAACCTAACCAAAATCTTGTTTGGGGTTGATACCCTCATGTCTAGGAGATAAGCAACCACTAGCATTCCTGAATGAAAAGGGTTTGATAGAAATGGGTTTCAATAAGTGCAAAGTATTTATAAAATCACAATTGGATCCCATGCCCTTGCTTACAACTCCTTGATTAAGAGCTTTGTGAATATTTGCATATACTTTGTCCCTATTTTCATACAATTTTATTTTTCTAGGCATTCTTATGATTCCTTGCTTACAATTAACATTCACATGAGACCCACATTCTCAACACAACTTATTGTATTTGACTAACAAGAAATATTTTCATCTTTCACAAGCCATAGATAACCCAAAACCCTTGAAAATCACCCAGAAAGAAAACCAAGACGATGCTGGCTTTGCTCGTGCATGAGATTTAATGGAATCATCACATGTGGAATCTACCTGTTCACATGAAAGCAAAGATCCATGAAGAAAATCCTACCCTGTCGCGACATTACAAGAGCATTCTTTAGTAACATATATAGAGTATGTATGCCAAGTTCTTCCCTATTCATTCCAACAGTACAAGGTCGACAATGTCATTGTTTGCCTCATCGGCATATTGGAATTGGCCTTCTTTTGTAGTGAAGCCTCAATAACCAATGATAAGCCTTTCAGTGCCTTCCCCATGTAGCGATCATAGCAGCTTTGTGTGCAACAAGACCCAGTGGCCAGCTGAACAGTATGTCCAGTTTCAATTACCTTACTCAGCTCATTTTTGAGGGTGCAACTAGTTATGATCAGCATTATGCTACTCCAAGTATAGCTCATGCAGATTCAACAACCCTATGCCCTTAGCCATACTTCAATGTTCATGGAAATGATATGCAGTAGGTTCCCATCGCTAATTCTCAAGATTCACACCAATTATTTTTTGTGTTGTTTGCCCATGCAAAATCAAAAAGGAGTACCAGCGACCTTGCAAAACTTGGTTATATTTCACAAATCATCAAGTTGGAAGGTACTTCCGACGCTTGCCGGCGTGATGAGAACTCTCAAAGATCAATTTTTTTGTGCGATCAAGCCATGACAGAGGTTTGTTCTAGTCTAAAACAGAAGATGTCAGATTTCAATCGTTGATCAGTTGGCATAATCTGGAGTCGAATCACCAAAAGGCATTGCGTTTGCAAAATATACCATACCCAAACTCAGATGAAAGAACCAAGAGCCATGCTTCAATGCTTAAGCTTTCCATCCTCTTCATCTTCAGTACTATGCTATTATGCTATGCTAAGCAAGAAGAGTGATGATAAAAGGGGAACTATTTCTTTCTCCTATGGATGATTCTTCTTCCTCTTCCCTATCCTCATTCCCCACTAGCTCTCTCCACCTTCGAAGGTGTTTGAGGCCTTGGGACTGAGGCTTGGGATGCTTAATGCTTTTTGCAAATTTTATGTTATGCTTGTGATGCATGAAGCTTTCCATCTTCATTGCATCACCTAGGTCACAAGTAACACAAAGATTGTATTGTATCAGCTCTCTCTAAAATACAAACACCTTTTGAAGGGGGATCAGCTCCAGTAAATTCGATCCTCAACTATTGTAATGGAATTAGCCTATTCAACTTGAGAATAGCGGAAATTAATGAGAATACTTTCGAGAAATAACTTTGTGAGCATAGCGGTAGACATAATTGAAGATAGCAACATAATCATAGCAGTTAGTTAACTTGGCATGATCAATACTTTTGCAAGAGAGAGAATTTAGAGAACAGGACAACAGTTGAGGACCGGATTTATGTGGAGCCGGTCCCCCCTCCAATAGGCATTTGTATTATGATTTCTCCCATTAAGAGAGACTTATTACAATACATTCTTTGTGTTCCTTGTGACCTAGGTGATGCAATGAAGATGGAAAGCTTCATGCATCACAATCATAGCATAACATGAACCTGAAGAAAGCTTTAATTGTCCCAAGCCTCAGTCCCAAGACCTCAAACACCTTCGAAGGTGGAGAGAGCTAGCAAGGAATGAGGGTAGGGAAGAGGAAGAAGAAACATTTCATAGGAGAAAGAACTAGCTCCTCACTTATCATACTCTTGTTGCTAGCATACATAATAGCATAGTAATGAAGAAGAAGGAGATGACAAGCTCAAGCATTGAAGCATGGCTCTTGGTTGGATTTGCACTCCATAGCCAAGAGTGTTGGTGTAGGCTCTCAACCTCTACTTGCTTGGAGAGGGAGCTCTTGCACTTTGCATAGCACACAATGAGAGTGATTGTGAGTGTGTGTGGGTGAGTATACCCCTCAAGCAAGCCCCCATCTAGCTTCGGTCGACCCCCCCTTGTAGCTCATGCTTGAAGCTCATTGGACCCTCCCAGGCCTAGCCAATCATGAGCAGGAGGCATTACAAGCAGTAGGGGTAGCCTTGAGACAAGTGTCCCCCTTTCCTTTTTGAGAGAGAGGGCTAGATAAATGCTAAAACAATTAGATAATTCATGTAATTTATCATTGGACCCCTTTGAAGCTTAGCCAATAGGCTTCAAGAAACACATGAAGGTAACATGGGTAGGGGCCTGACATGTGTCCTTGCTGCCTCTTCAAGTTGGGGCTTCCCTTGTGTGTGTGAGTGGGTGTTCTCTCTCTAGCCCCTAGGAAAAGGGCTCGCCCCCCCTCTTGTAGGAATGCTTTTGACTTTAGGTGATCAAGCACCTTACTCACCAAGCATGACAAAGCACTTGAACTAGGGGGTGTTCCCACAAGCATCTCAGGCAAGCTTCTCAAGGCACCTCAAGTACCTTAATCATACAGCAAGTCAAGCACCTCAAGCATGGAGCCAGTCAAGCACCTCAAGCATCTTAATCAAGCACCTCAAGCATGACAAACACCTCAAGCACGACAAGCACCTCAAGCATGTTTATCAATTATCTTGTTACTAGGTTGCATCAAGCTATGGGCAACCCTACTTTGCGAGCTGAAGTTATTAAAAAATTTGTGCTTATGGGATTTCCCTTCCTCTCCAAGAGTAGAGAGAGCTTAGGAAACCTCTTGATGAGATGCCCAAAAGAAGACTCTTTCCCATACAAGAGGAGGAATCCAAAGAACAAGAAAGTAATGAATCCCTAAGTTCCTCTGAAGATGTGGCTCCACGAAGACGGAGGTCGAGACGATCGCCAACTCCTCCTCCAGAGGAAATGGTCAACACATAGTCCTTCTCCTCGTCACTCCAAAAGGGAAGAGAGGAAACAAAAAAATAAGAGGTCAAGAAAGAGGTCACCCTCTTCTCCTTCTTCTTCACCTTCCTCCTCTTTCGATGAAAGCTATGGCTATTCTCCTAGAGAATACAAGAGGGGAGGACATCACAAATTATACCATGTATAGTGAAGATCAAAAAAGCTCAAGAAGTTCAAAAAGGGAGGAAAGAGTATCTCTTTTCTCACCTATGATGGCACCTTTGGTGCCACCAACAAAGTATTGGCCTTCATCTAGAAATTTGATGCGGCCTTTGGAGACAAGGGCTTCATGAAGTCCTCCAAGCTACACCATGTAGCTATGCACTTCCAAAAATTGGCTCGTTAATGGTGGGCTAGCCTTTGTGGCAATGGCAAAGTCCCAAAGACATGGAAAAATCTACAAGTCTCCATCATGAAGCAATTCCTTGCAAGCGATGAAAAGGACAAAGTACTTACTGAATGGTGCAGTTTAAAGATTCTCTCCCATGAGTCTATTCACAAATATGTGGACAAGTTTTGGGATTTACGTCCCAAGGCTACTGTCCTCCAAAAGATAGACTTTGCCAAGCAAAAGCAACAATTTTGTGTGGAATCACCTTAAGAAATGGCCGAGTATGTCAACTCCGAAAAACCTGGTTCTATCACCAAAGTAATCCACCACACCATGGTTGCTTCCTGCATCAATTTCCAACAAGGGGCTAGACTGAATGTCAAGCCCATGGAAAACAAACAAAAAAGTGATGCAAAGGGAAAAACCAATGCCCAAAATTCTTCTCAAGACAATTCCAATGACAACAACAACAACAATCGGTCCAAGGAGAAGGAAGTTTACAAAGGTAAAAACAAACTCTCTCCTATAGAGCTTGAATCTTTTTGCAAGGACCATACGTGTTTTAAGTGTGGGGAGCAAGGACATGGCTATCGTTCTTGCCCCAAGAGAAATGCCCACAGTGAGACTCCTAGAGCTTCCACCATCAAAGCTCCAAAAAAAGAGGATGCTCATTGCAAAGGATCACCTCTCTCCTATGCTTGGGGAAAGGCAAGGGAACATAATGCCTTCATCTTGTTTAACCCTGGCTCTACTCACAAATTCATATCAATGGAGTTGGCCACAAGGTTGGACATTCAAGATTTTGAGAAGCTATTTTCAACAAAGAAGACTTTTTCATCTCTCCTCTCCAACATGATGATGCTATCCTCGGGGCACCATGGTTCAAGCGCATGGCTGCCAACATGAAGTTCCCTGAAAGGAGAATTTGCTTCATCTATAGGGGAAAGAGCATGTATATAGATGCTAATGAGTCTGGTCGTACTATACCACTTGGAATTTCACCGGCTTTTGATAAGTCAATGAAAAGCTTGATTTTTGCATACATGATTTTTTTCAAAGAATCCACTAATGACGCTAATGATTTATCAAATGAAAATGGTAGGAATCAAGAAGAGTTAGACTTGTCTGCTTTTTAAAATGGATTCCAAGATGTTTTTATTGATGAATCGCTATGGACTTAACTCCAAAACAAGGGGATACCTTCAAATCTTGGTATCATTATGGTACAAGGATCCCCGAGTTCAGACCACCTGAGGATAAACCCTCGCCTGTTGGGAGTATTGAGTGGACAATCTAAGTTAGGAACGGAGATTGTAGTCACTATCCGTATATTGTTTATAAATGCTTATGAATTTACCCTAAGACCGACAAAAGAAACATGGATGGCCAACAACATACTTCCTTTAGTAATGGCTATGGGATGCTTTGACATTGTTATTTTTAATGTATGGGGAAGCAATGCGAAAACAATGACCGTCATTCCTATAGTCTAGTATCTTGGGAGTTATTCTGTGACTTATTTGGGAAGTCACTAATCTACAACCCTCGCAATGTAAAAATTTGGAAAGTCACTAATCTACAACCCTCGCAATGTAAAAATTTTATACAATGCCTACAGAAAACCTCAATGCCTTGCAGATTGTACAAATATTCACCACTCGGTTGGATGGGACACACGAATGTATTCCCAAAGGAATTTTCTTTCTTTGATGACTACTTTGGGTACAAGAAGGCGATTATCCACATTTAAATGGGGGTACCTGTAACAAACAAATCTCTTAATCAAGAATGGTACGACTCACACGCCAATGAAGAGATGTTCCAGCCAAAGATCATAAAGGAATGTTGGAGTCAACCATCAGATATACTCAAGGAATGGGACAACTATGCTCCATTGGTGGAAGGATGTCACAATGGATATTATCGAGTGCATTATGTTAGAGCCACTAGGATTTATTAGAAACTTTTGAGACAGGAGCCTGATTTACCCCTTGTAATTTTATGTATAAAAAACGCACATTTGGAAGGCCCCATTATGATGAGAAGCCATTGTGCGTGAAGAAAAATCACTCCCCAAAAAAAAAAAATCACTCATTGGAAACCAAAATATTCACGAATTTGTCAAAATATTCCTTTTCTTCGAAATATTATGACCGGGTAGTGGCCGGAAAGTGGTCAAAAAATGACTGGTCGTTTGGCCGGTTGATCGATGGCCAGTAGTCAATGGCTGGTGGCCAATGGTCGGAAGTCAATGGATGGTGACCGATGCCCGAATTCAATGGCCGGTGGCCGATTTCAAAGGAGGACATGTCTTCTCAAGGGCGGCCATACATGGGCGGATTGAAGGGTTCGATTTGGACTTATCTACACAAGGGCGGATACACATGGCTGCCTCTCATGAGAGAGGGCAGCCCTTTTGGCCTATAAAAGGAGGCCATTTCTACACACATTTCACAATGTGAAGTTAATGTAACAAGGTGGGTGTGAGGTGGTGAGAGTGAAGCAAGGTGGGAGCTCTATTAAGGGTATAATTCCTTTGTAACTTACTTGTTGTTTGAAGTATTATAGCCATTAAGTGGCTGCTTTCCCGTGGATATAACCACATTGGGTGAACCACGTATATCGTGGTACTCTCTCTCTCTCTCTCTCTCTCTCTCTCTCTCTCTCTCTCTCTCTCTCTCTCTCTCTCTACTCTATAATCTCTTGTGTGTGAAAATTATCTCTCTCTATTAAGTAATCTACTCAATTATCTACTTAGCTACGTCATATTTCCTAACAACTAGTATCAGAGCAAGGTTTGCTTGTAGCTAAATTATCTCAAGGAAAGGATTCCTTAAATTAAGTGGCATAAGAAGGGAATCTCAAGATCAAGAAGTTCAACGGCAAAAACTACCAACATTGGAAGATGTAGATTGAAGACTATCTCTACCAGAAGGACCTCTATTTGCCACTAGGCGGTCTTGCAAAGAAGCCCGCAATGATGGAAGATGAAGCATGGATTGTCCTTGATCAAAAGGCACTGGGAACAATCCGGTTAAGCTTGGTGTCAACGGTGGCCTTCAATGTCTCAGGGATGAAGACCACGGAGGACTAGATGAAGTCACTTGGTGACTTCTACGAGAAACCATCGGCATCCATTAAGGTATTTCTCATGAAGCACTTGTTCAATCTAAAGATGGCAGAGAATGGTTCAGTTACAGAACACCTAAATGACTTTAACACTAACATAAGTCAAATTCGATCGGTGAAAATAAATTTCGATGACAAAGTGCGAGCTCTCCTTATACTATCGTCTCTACCGGATAGTTGGGACAGCCTTGTGATGGCTGTAAGTAAATCAAAAAATGAAAGAAAAAATAAAAAGATTGAGTTGGTTCATTCTGATGTTTATGGTCCTGCAAGTACACCATCACTTGATTGCTCATTGTATTATGTAACATTCATAGACGATGCGACTAGGAAAACATGGGTTTATGTCATGAAGAATAAATCCGATGTGTTTTTCTATATTTCAAAGGTGGAAAGCCTTAGTGGAGAATGAAGTAGGTACCACGGTTAAATGTCTTAGATCTGGCAATGGAGGTGAATATTGCAGCCAAGCTTTTGAAATCTTTTGTGATAGTAATGGCATTCGGAGGCAAACGACAATCCCAAGGACACCTCAACAAAACGGGATTTCAGAAAGGATGAATAGGACAATCATGGAGCCAGCACAAAGCATGCGGCTACATGCAGGCCTACCGCTTGAGCTTTGGGCGGAAGCTGTAAGTATGTCTATGTACTTAATCAACCGATCACCCTCAACGGTTGAGGGTGACCGGTCACCCTCAACGGCATTGGATGGGGTAGTTCCAGAAGAGGCATACACAAGTAAACTGGTGAAGTATGCATTCCTCAAAGTGTTTGGGTGTGAGGCTTTCATCCACATAGATAGAAGCCTAAGATCAAAGCTAGATGCAAAGTCCAAAAAGTTTTTCTTCATTGGCTATGGAGAAGGTGATTTGGGGTATCACCTATGGAATCCTGAAGATTGCAAAATCTTTAGGAGTAAGGATGTAATTTTTAACGAACAAAATATGTACAAAGATTACTTGGAAAGAAAACAAACAAAATAAACAGGTGATGAGTACATGGAGCTTGAGGACGGTGAAGACTCGAGGACTGAAAACGGTGACAATGTGTAATAACGTCAACCAAATGAAGAGCCTCAATCTATTCCCTGAAGATCTACAAGAGCAAGTAGACCTCCAAAAAGGTTTGTTCCTTCCTTCAACCATCTCTTGATCTCAGCTTCTGGAGAGCCGGAATCATACGAAGAAGCTATGCAACACAAATCCAAAGGAGAATGGATGAAGAGCATGCAAGTGGAGATGGACTCATAACAAGTGGGAGATTGTTCAGTATGGAGCCTGATTTACCCCTTGTAATTTTTTGTATTAAAAATGCACATTTGTAAGGCTCCTGTTATGAGGAGAAAGTCATCGTGCGTGAAGAAAAATCACTCACCAAAAAACAAAATCACTCATCGGAAACAAATTTTCACCGCCCGTCTCAAGCAAACCTCGAGACTGGCTTTGCCAAAATAATCCTTTTTGTCGGAATATTATGGCCGGACAGTGGGCAGAAAGTGGTCGGAAAACGGCCGATCATTTGCCTGGTTGGCCGGTGGCAGGTAGTCAATGACCGGTAGCCGATGGTCGGAACTCAATGGCCGGTGGCCAATTTCAAAGGAGGACTTGGCCACACATGGGCGGTTTGAAGGGTCCGATTTGGACTTATCTACACAAGGGTGGCTACACATGGCTGCCTCTCATGAGAGAGGGTAGCCCTTTTGGCCTATAAAAGGATGCCATTTCCCACATTTCACAGTGTGAAGTTGTGCAACAAGGTGGGTGTGAGGTGGTAAGAGTGAAGCAAGGTGGGATCTCTATTAGGGTATAATCCCTTTGTGACTTACTTCTTGTTTGAAGTACTAAAGCCATTAAGTGGCTGCTTTTCCGTGGATGTAGCCCACATTGGGTGAACCACATATATCGTGTGTACTCTCTCTCTCTCTCTCTCTCTCTCTCTCTCTCTCTACTCTGTAATCTCTTGTGTGTGAAAATTATCTCTCTCCATTAAGTAATCCACTCAATTATCTACTTAGCTACATCATATTTCCAAACAGTTTTTCATAGATTCATTCGATCCAGTGTTTCTCCATGGAGTACTCCTATTCTCTTTAATACGAAGAAGCATAGTACTTTACATCTATGTATTGATTATCGTGGATTGAACTAGGTAACAATCAAGAATAAGAATGAAACACCAAGGATTGGTGAATTTCTTGATCGATTACATGGATCTTCTATCTTCACCAAGATTGATCTTATGTCAGGGTAGTACCAAATCCAAATCAAGGAGGAGGACATACCAAAGAGAGGATTTAAGACTCGTTTTGGACATTATGAATTTATAGTTATGCCTTTTGGACTTATTAATGCTCCTGTAACTTTTAATCATTTTATGACCGATGTATTTTGAGAGCATCTTGATGATTTTATTCTTGTCTTCTTTGATGATATCCTGGTTTACTCAAGAAATAGAGAAGAACATGAACAACATGTGCGGCGAGTACTTGCACTTCTCCGTCAAAATCAACTTTATGCCAAACATAGCAAATGCACCTTCTTTGCTGACAAGGTGGAATTTTTGGATTTATTGTATCCAAGAATGGTGTTTCTACTGACCCAAGTAAGATCAAAGGTGTCAAAGCTTGGCCTACACCGAAATCAATCCAAGAAGTACGTGGATTTCTTGGTTTGATAGGATGGTATCGTACATTTATTGAAGGTTATGCTAAGATTGCATCTCCATTGACTAATACGCTTAAGAAAGCTAAAGTGTTTACTTAGAATGAACGCGCTCAAGCTAGTTTTAAGAAAATCAAAGAAGCTTTGGTGAATGCTCCAATACTACAGATTCCATACTTCTCAAAGACATTCACTGTGCTCATTGATGCAAGTGGACAAGAAGTTGGTGGCATTCTGTCTCAAGAAGGAAAACCAATAGCTTATGAATCTCGTAAGTTACGTATGCATGAGTTGAATTATCCTACACATATTGTGGACCTTTTGTTATCACAGAGAGAATTAATGATCCAGCTTACAGACTCTAGTTACCACCATATGTAAAGGTACATGATGTTTTTCATGTCAGCTTTCTCAAGAAGTATACACCTGATCCACAACATATTCTTGATGATTCTCTATTATCTACATCTATTGACAAAACTTTTGAAGTATATCCCAAAGCAATACTTCAGAGAAGAATCACGTCTCTACGTAATCGGAAAATTATTGAACACCTTGTTAAATGGTCAGCGTATCCTCAGGAAGATGCCACTTGGGAACGTGATGATGTAATGAGACTAAATTATCTAGACTTCATGTTGAGGTGCATCTTTTCATGCTTTTTGGTGATTTTGATAAGCAATGTGATTTTTATGATGATCTAAATATAAAAATATCAATTTTAGCCTCCGTCGGATTTAAAAAAGATCACCTGGAGCAAAAAAGGGACCAAATAAGATTTTTACGAAAAATGTTTTATAAAAAGTGGTTCCGTAAATACGTCGGGACAGTACGGAAAAGTCATGATTATGTCGAGATATTACGGTGTGGCATAGTCTAGCTACGGTTTCCATTAGTTGGCCAGATACTGCTCGGATGGTCAATTTGCTATAGAAATTGAATGGTAAGTGGGAGAGTTGACCACCAAAAAGCAAAGGTTTGTTTTTAGGAAAGAAAGACTCTTTTTAGAAAAGAGAGAGGAGGAGTTTAGTTTAGAGCTCTCTTCTTGGAAGCCAAGCTTCTTCTTAGAGACTCGAAATCGCCCATTGAAATCCGTGTCCGCAAAAGAAAAATAATAATTTTAAAAAAAATATCAGTCGCAAACGTGTGCGAACTTATCTGTCTTTGCTTCACTCTATTCTTAGCTTGTGATTTTGGCCTTGAGAGCCTATATAAAGACTCCTCTCCCTTCACTTGAAAAAAACACACTCTCGGACGCGGAAGCTCTCTTTCCTTGACGTCGTAGTTATCTTCTCAAGTTCTTACCTTCAAGCCATGTCTCAGTTGTCGTCTGTTGCATCTACTAACGCAAGACTATATGTATCTATTATACAAAGTGGTGCAAGCTCTTCATCACCATCTCCATAAGCTATTATCTCTCGAGAAGAAGAAGAAGAAGGATACTCTCTCTCTCTACTTGCTTATTATCTTCTCTCTCGATTCACGGTGTACGCGCTCTCCGAAAGCTTTCATAGTGGATACCTCTACGTAGATCTCATCACCGCTCTCTTGCCGCAAATCAAGATGCCTTTTGACAGTCCCTAATTGATGCTAAAGCACGGTGAGAAACCCTAAACTCCATAGCCATCATCTCTCTCTCTCTCTATGTCGTTTTTCTGAGTAGTCACCCTCTCGGTTATTGTTTTTTTGCATATGAGTAAATGCATGGATTTACAAAGTACATATAAAGTTGCCCCATGATTATTTCATCATGTTTAACACATTGATTTATGCACATAATGTGTTTATGATCACGTGTGTGCATAAAAAGTGTTTTTTGTTTCACGTCATAGAGACGGTAGGGACACTGTTTGGGTCATCAATTAGAAACCTTTATGAATCATCCCAAACCCTTTATACCAGAGATAAAATACATCATTTAGAACATTTTCTCTCTTAGTTATCATGTGAAAAACACACACGAACTAAGAGATATGGTCAAAAACAGTTTGCTACCCACTACACTTGACCAAATATTTTTTACTCCAGGCCACGGGGGATTCATCACTAGTAATAGGAGGATGCCACCTATATGCAACAAAATATTCTTTTTAATCCCTACATACGGGACCCTCCTATGAAAATCTATCCATTTGGCCTTAGAAAACCCCCCTATTGTACACAAACATGATACCATACCGTAATCCTTGATGAATCCCTCGTGCTCCAGGCTCTTTGGAGAACCACTATATAGATTCACCGGATGGGCAAACCCACTTAACTGATTGAAAAGCTTGATGAAACTTGATTATAAATGAATTTAGGTCTTCGTTGTCACTTCGAGAATGCGAGTTATTAATCACTCTATAGCCGGTTTTTACCTACACACATAAGAGTGCTATCAAGGGGGGATACCGTATGAATCAAGATGTTTTGATATGTTTTATGGTTTTTTATGGTGATTTGATTTCAATTATTAGATGGACATAAACTTATGTGGGAATATATGGTTAAACATCCCAAACCACATAGGCAGATATGAATAAAGTGGCTTTCCTTTGGGGTTACCCTTTTTTGTGTGAGTACCATATGGTCAAAGTGATGTGATGGATTGATAGTTTATGTTATGAATCCAAACTTGATACATTGGTTTGAGGTCAAATAATTTCATTTGCATGTTTTGCATGCTCCCAAAAGTGTCAATAAATTGTTTTTTGCAAATGTGTGAAGTTATGGTTTATGGTTGACCTAAAGGTCGGAGTTGTTTTGCATCATGTTTATGGTGTTGGAATGTTATCATATGATGTATGGGAACTCATGGATTGACGTGGATGCCTCATATGCATGGCTAGATTGCTTTCCACCTTTCTAGGTCAAAACTAGCTCTATGTGCTAGAGAGGTGAAGTGTAGATGTGATGCATCAGCTTTGCATGGTTGGATGTTGTCGAAATTGGATTTTTATATCATGATTAGTTGTTGGTCGGACTCTTTTTATGCATGAAAGAATCACATCTTAAGGGTCATATGTGTGTAGACCCCGAGTGATTGCAGGAGTTGGTTCAATGTGATTATGATTTATAGTTAAGGACTGAGATTCCCTCATGGATTATGGTTGATATTCTATGGTGTAAGCCGGTGTGGCTTAGGGTTTTTTTTTTGGATTTGATTATGCTGCCAAAATTTTTGCAGCCATGCTATGTTTTAAAGTGGTTATGCAGGGTTGGTCAGGCCTCATCCAAGTAGGGTGGAGTGCTCACCCGTGTGATGTGATTGGATTATGATTTATGTTTTTTTTATTGGATCATGAAGTGATCAAGATGGTTTATGGTAGACGTGTAAGGGTAGAGACCTAAACAGTCTAATTATTTGGAAAAGGATTGTTTGTGCATCAGGAAGTGCTATTGTGATTGGACTCATGCGTTATGTTTTTGATGGCAGCGTCGCTAGAAGACTAGGATCACCTACATCGCTTAGCCTTAAACTAAAGGGTTGCTAACCTAGGGCTTTGCTGGATTAGGGATGTTTCCTAGGTCTTCTTTTTTTTTTCTAGGCTCATCTACATGGTTAGTGCGTCGGGGGTTGAATGACCTACACGGCCAACGCGTCGGGCATTTTGTCTTAGCTTTGTCTAAACACCCGTTGCTGGCATCAAAGAGGCATGGCGCCTAAACTCGTATGGTTGGTGTTGATACCCTACCAGCTACTACTGGTATTTGGGATCCTTCCAAAGCTCAGGTTCATGGAGGGAGGCGAAGCGGCCGCAGCCTACGTCTGGCTCAGGTAGGTTGGAGGTGTTCTGGCTCGCTCCCGACAAAGTGAAATTTTCTTTGTCCTTAGTAGAGCGGAAGTGGATGGGTGGACCAGTCGATCCCTACACATGGTCCGGTCCTCTACTAGTTGTTTTGTCATAAACTTCTTGATGTTATGGTATAACCAGATTTTGTCATTGCATTAATACATGGTTGCATGTTCCATTTAGATGGGCATTTTAAAGAGCCAATGTTGTCATTTTCTCATGTCTCTCTGCACTCTATTTCACCCTCCACTATATTCTCTCTCTCTCTCTCTCTCTCTCTCTCTCTCTCTCTCTCTCTCTCTCTCTCTCTCTCTCTCTCCCTTCCATTTATGTCTCCCTTCTTTACCATTGAAGATGTATGCCGCGCGCTTGAGAAACTTGCTACTCGCAAGGCAGGTGACCTTCAAGGTGTCAAGGCTGAAATGATTAAATGGACAAGCAAGAAAACACGATATTGGATATGCGATATGTTTAACCTTGCACTTCAGTATGGCATGCCTCATGATTGGAGTGCAAATTGGATCAAACCTTTGCACAAAGGAGGAGATGTAAACAATGTGAACAACTATCGCACTATAATGGTTGGTTCTTTGATGGCAAAGTTATTTGGATGTATCATGGAGATGAAGATAAGTGAATGGGCTGAAAAGAATGGCAAACGTGCGCTTGGCCAAGCAGGTTTTCGAAAGCATCATAGCACTATTGATCACCTTGTCACTCTTCGAGTTCTTATGGAAGCGTCTCGATTGAAAGGAAAAAAGTTGTATTGTTGCTTTGTGGATTTCAAGAAAGCTTTTGACATGGTACCGCGAGGAAATCTTTGGAGACGTATGCAAAGCCTTCAAGTGCCGAGAGAATTTATGCATGCAGTCTTTCGCATCTACCAAAAAGTGATATGTCGATTACGTATGGGAGATGGAATTTCAGAATTTTTTGCAAGCACTATTGGTGTCAAACAAGGATGCCCACTTTCCCCAACCCTCTTTGGGCTACTCATTGATGAATTGGAATACATGGTTCTTGATTTTATGCAGCAAGAAGGCATAGAAGAGGTTAAGATTGGAAATGCGGTGATCATGCTTTTGCTTTATGCCGATGATGTAGTGCTCTTGGCACATACCTTAGAAGATGCACAAAAGCTTATGAGTGTCTTGGAACGCTTTTGCCTACATAGCGGGCTGATCGTGAATGGATCCAAAACCAAGGTTATGCTTGTAAAGACCCTCAATGACGAAAATCCATGCATTGTATACAACAATGAGAAACTTGAAGTGGTAGATCACTTCAAGTACCTTGGCCTTGAGGTTCCATCCAATCATAAATGGAAGGATTGTGCAATGCGTCGCTTGGAAGCCGGAAAGAGGGCTTATTATGCATTTGAGAACATGTGCAATGCAGGAGAGATCAAGTGTTGGGCTCTCAAAAAGTACCTCTTTGACACATTGGTGACACCGGTGCTTCTTTATGGAGTGGAGGTGTGGGGTGGAAGCATCGGGAAGTCTACTTGGAAAGAGTTTGAGAATGTCCAAAAGCGTTTTCTCACCAACTTTCTCCAAGTCAAGACACAAACACCCTACATGCTCTTACTTCTTGAGTCCGGATCGCTTCCCATTGAGGTCTTGGGCATGGAAAGGGTTGTGGAGTACATGCGTAAGACACAACGTAGCCCTTTGCATCGACTTCCTAGAATCGCATATGAAGCAAGTCAAAAGGTTCAAAAGACATGCAAGAGCAAAATACTAAGTTCGGGGTGGATGCTTGATATCAAGAAATGGTTTGGAAGATGGGATGCATGTCACTTGGTCAAGGATGCGTCGATCGACTCCCAAGTTAATGAGGCCTTCTTACAACGCCAATGTATCATGGCTTGGGAGAAATCTGGAGGTTCTCGCTTCAGCCATTACACCACACACGTTGCCCCAAACTACAAATCTCTCTTCTTCTCGGAACGAGGTAACCGAACCCATTCCTACATCCTTGAGCCCATCCCGTTGAGTGCGATCCGCACCATTGCCTCCATTCGTCTTAGCTCCCATTCTCTACGCTGCGAGACAGGACGTTGGGGCACTGGCGAGGAGTGTCATCGACTTTGCACCTTATGCCCTCGTCAAGTGCGAGAGAGTGAGTACCACACACTACTTGAGTGCTCAGCTTTTGACCACATTAGGTCCTCTTTTCCCCATATATTCAGCCATGAGCTCTCCCTACATACCTTCCTCTCCCAACCACGATGTGGACTCTCTATTGCGACGCTCATTTCAGCCATTTTTGAGCATCGAGAGTCACTTATGAACTCCACTCACACCACGTGACATGTTTATTTGGTCCCATAGGTCATATTTGACCTCCCAGGACGATAATAGAACTATCTATCTATCTATCTATCTCTCTCTCTCTCTCTCTCTCTCTCTCTCTCTCTCTCTCTCTCTCTCTCTCTCTCTCTCTCTCTCTCTCTCTCTCTCTCTCTCTCTCTCTCTCTCTCTCTCTCTCTCTCTCTCTCTCTCTCTCTCTCGCTCTTCCCGCAACATGGTGTACACATATATTTACCCTCCACAATGTTATATTTTTCTTGAGTACGCTTTCATTCATAACACCCATTTCGGGGCAGCACTAGTCGCTCGGTACCTCTGGATGCAGTACGGCTCATGGTCTAAACTCCATGCTTGGTTGGGTATTGAGAACTCCTCACCTATGCAAATGCTTTCGTAACTCTGATGTATATTAAAATTTGTATAAAAGTGTAAATTGTATATTTTGTGCATAGATCCCTAGGGAGTGGTATTTCTCAACATCAAGTCTGAGCCAAAAAAGCCAACATAGATAGCATATGTGTATGATGTCTAGACCCATAAATTTGACATGTTGCAGTAATTTTGACCACCCCATTACTTTTATCACATCTTTATCAACTTACCAACACATTTTCATCATACTTGGATATCATTTGACCTATTTTCACCCATATGATAGAAATATAAGCGTACAAATTCCATTCTTGGCTCTTGATATCCAATTACGAGCTCAAATTCAATTTTGATGCTATAGGCACTATACACATGCTATGGAAATCCTATCATGTGAGTTTCAAATATTTGGGCACAAAAGACATCATACACATATGATGTCTCAAATGTCAAAATTAGCAATCTGAGGTGATTATAGCCTATCCAATGCTCTTATCTCACATGCTCAAGAATCCATGCTACAAGCTTCAAGTGATTTGAACCTCATATACCCCAATTACAGCCGTTTTACCATTTTAGAGTGTGAAGTGAGTTTCTAAGCCAAAATCTTGCTTATTACATGTTCACATTCAATTCCAGGCATATATATGTGATGTGCATGCTATAGTCTATGCACCTATTGAACCTCACCTTATTTAGAGCACATAGACATCATAAACGCATGATATCTCACATCATAAAATGAGCATACAAATGCACTTTTGTCAACTTTCATAGCGTTCTTAGTCCCTAATTAGATTGTGATTCAACTTTGAAATCATATGGATAGCTAGAAGCTAATCAATTATCAAATTTAGTAAAAGACAATGAGAGGCTGATGCGCAAATAGACCCATTGGCCTCTACACCAAGACTATGCATGATAGAGAGATCATGGGAGGTACACAATAGGGGCACCACCTAGCTTGGAATGCGGCTAGGACGCATGGTAGAGATTTGGCACATAACCCAAGGAAGATGTGAGAGAAGGAGAGAGAGAGAGAGAGAGAGAGAGAGAGAGAGAGAGAGAGATAATTAGGGCTTCATTAACATAGGCTTCATAAACACCATTCAAACATTTACGAGGGGAATTGCACATAATCAACATTTCACAAACTCATGTGTGCATAATAACTCAAACCTTTTTGCCATTAAGAAACCAAAACAAATAATCATAGACATCACAATGCCATATTAGAACTATGTGTGTGTAGAGGTGCATATACAAGGATGTACATATGCGAGCATGAGTGCTAGAGCTTGTGTGTGTGTTAGAGTTTGAATGTGTGGCTGTGTGTTTACAGAAGAGGATGCCTTCTTTTATAGGCTAAGAGAGTGATTAGGAAAGAGATTATGAGTAAGAGGGGTTATTACAAAGTAGCCTCAATTAGGGACATTCCCCCAATGAGAGAGATCCATGTACCCTGCTTATTGACCAATGTCCTAATCACCTTTATCATGATGAGCTTTGTCTCCATGCCACCTTCCAAAGCTTGAGTACAAGAGTTTCTTTAGAGTATTTGAGAGAATCTTGATAAAATAAGAGAAAATCAAGCAATAATGAAGAGAAACCTATAAAACATAATGTGAGTGGAGTTGGATAACCATGACTTCTTTCCATGCAAAAAGATAGGCTCCACCATTTTTATCATAGCTTCCGAGCCGTAGCTTCAAAAATTATAAAACAAATAGGGATATAACAATCAGCTCAATGCCTACAACTTTGCTGTTGAAAACGTTTTCCAGTTTGAAATGGAAAAAATAGAGAAAAAATATGTGTCCATCTTTTCCCTTCCAAAAGTCTTCTAGGTGGTCTCCCCCAGACTCCATATGCAAGCCTTGTGTCTAAAAGTGAACTATGCTTGAATTTGATAATATTTTGTTGAGTCCAACTCCATAATGCATAAGATTCTCCTCTCTTATTCTTCACCTGTCGTGACCATCACGTAGTGACCGCTAGGTAGAATCAGCATCCACTGATTTTTTTTTGTTTTCAAAAGGTTTGTTTCTACCTCTCCTTATTTTTAAGATCCAAATTTGCCAAAACCATAGCTATGTACAAAATATATACATAGATTTTTTGTGATTTTCATGTATCAAGTCCCTCCTCCTCTGCGAAGCCTTGAAGCCTGTCCATCAAGTGCATACCAAGAGAGAGGTGGACCAAATTTTAAAAAGGGCCCTTATAAGCCATCCCCCTAAAGCTAGAGGCATAATTTATGCCTCTAGCTCTATACTTGATTAAGTTGATTGAGTAGTAGAGGAGACGATATCTAGTTGCCTATTGAACTAGACATTCCATTTGGCCATTAGTGAGATCTCTGGGACATTCACTTGTTTTCAAGAAAAATAATACGTCCTGAAAACACTCCTTGGCTAGCGCATCAATGATCAACAACTCAAACTTCCTTTGATAAAATAGGAAGCCTATGACTTCAAAAATTTTGTGCCAATATCCTCCAGGATCCCAGGTAAAGAATACAATAGTCACCTACAATGTCCTAACAATAATCTTTCTTGCTTCGTGCAAAAAAGGGAAGGATTTTTAACCACCATAAGTGAAAGGATAATTGAATAATTTAGCTCCTTCCAAGACAATAGTTAAAATCATAATCCCCAAGTTTGCACCAAGTGTCCTCCATCTACATCTTCCTTGTTGATGTGGCAAGTCTAACTTTTCTTTAGAACCTAGATTACCGTTGTTACTGAAGCGAGCAAAAGATTCACTATCCTCTTGGGTGCTGTCAAAAAGGTCCATTGTAGTCTTTGATATTGGTAATAGACCACCAACTTGTTTCTCAAAGACAAGATTGATACATGTTTTACCAAAGCACATAGCATATACAAAAGATAGGCTACAATCCACTTGTTGAAAAACCTTACCTTCATCTCAACTATATGCATGCTAGACCGTACTCCACTCCTCATGCCGAGATCTGTTTTTTTTTACTCCTATGAACACCCCTTGTGCTAAGGTTCTTTAAATATTTTCTTAAATGCATCAAAAATAGTACTATCAAACACAATCTCTACATCTAGGTTGCCAACCTAGATCTCCAATAAGTTGCCATTACATCTACTTGCTTAAGAATATCCTTAGGGTGGACTCTAAAATCTCACTCCTGGGTAACAACAATTCGAGTTCGGTATGCAATTGCTTCCTCTAATTGGTGTAGTGCGAAAGACTTTGTGCTTTCTTCTTGCAAATGTATATGTGATGGATCCACCTTGTGAATAGTGAGAAAGAGACCCATGATTTCAAGAAAGTTGTCACTATCATTTCTTGTCATAAAATCCTCGTGTGATGTTGTTGTATAATTATTAGGGATCCACAGTAGTCTCTAGGTCCATCCCTTGTTGCTTATCATTCTTCATGTTGTATAGAATGTCCTTGCCCTTTGTAACTTGTATCTTGAGAATTTATGTGTCGAAAGCTTGCTTTTCTCTCATGGCCATGATCCATGGTCTTCCTAAGATAGTTGGGTAGCTCTTCCACTTGGGGACATTCAAGTCGTTCATAAAAACATCATTCACAAGGTCATAGGATTCTGTAATTGTAAAATCTTAAATTCCATTTTCTTGTGGTTTAGACTTTCTCTTGACTGACTCCCCCTTAGCCTTCATCTTTTCTTCCTCTTTTGAAGCTTTCTTAGGCTTGGAGTGCTTAACTCCCATGTTGTCTGCCTCTTCAGCATTGGTCTTACCCTCTTCTACTCCCTTGATGTGTTTTTCCACTTTCATCTCTCCCTTATTTTCAAGACTGATGAAACTCACTACCTGGTTTGCTGATTTGCGGTGGGGGTAAGGGTGGAATGAGAGGTTGTGGTGGTGACTATGATTGCATAGTTCGTTGTAATATTTTCATAGGTGGTGCTTGTTGTGGTGCCCTCAATGGTCTTGCTCTCGGTGGTGAAATCTGGTTTTTTCTTGTTCCTCTTTTGAGATTTTGCCTCCCTTGGTGTGGACAGTAATACATACCATGGCTGTCTTCTTCACAATTGTAGCAGTGATATTCTTGGTTTTGGCTTCACTGTCCTCTTAGGCTTTCTCTTGATTGCGGTTGTGTGCATGCCCTTGTTGCACCATGCAAAGATGGATTCTCTAGCTGAGTAGTGATGCGCATCAACATGTCTTGCTGCTCTTTTGTTGCCTCTTGTGGTTGGGTTCTTTGAGCGTCTATTGCAGTTAACGGGTTAGTCAGATTGATCTTGATTCCTCTTCATCGAGCACGAATATCTGATACCATTTCAAATTCAACGATGTGGAAGTATATTGATCAAGGTGAGTGAGCGAGAGAGAGAGAGAGAGAGAGAGAGAGAGAGAGAGAGAGAGAGAGAGAGAGAGAGTCTTCTGAACCAATCAACCTTGTCAATGAATAACTGAATGTATATACAATGGATGCAAGGGGTTGCTTATATAGAAACCTCAATAAATTGCGCTACCCAAACTTTGATAAATAAGTAAAATAAATACCTACAAGCCAAACTAAATAATGGGATCACATTGGGCAATTCACTTGAGATGCCAAAACTCTAACAGTTGCACCTCGCCTTTAATTGAGTGAAGAGATGGTCAAACTAGCATTTGAGCACTTATCTACCAAGCCAATCAAGATCCGTTGGAGTGTTGTTAGCAGCAAGCTAACACGGATACCATGAATACTATTTTTCGAAGCTCCCATTGTAAAAAATTTATTATTTTTGATAAATCAAGAATATTGTAACTCTTATTTTTTGGATAGACCTTGTAATTGATGAGCCGGGGCTACAAGCTTCCAGATTGTATCAACCTATCATTACCTCTCTTTAGTTAGAGCTCCCAAATTATTAGTTTTGACCACCAAAAATCTTGGCTAAGGTATAAAAGCCAATTTTTATAAGTTATTTCCTTCTTGCGCTTCCTACTCCCTCCCCAATTGTCACATTGCAGTCACGTTTGTTGCATTGCAACCGCATGTAAGAGCTCTACGCATTGACGTAAACACATCACAATAATTTGTAGCTTTTGGCGTCGCCGGCCCGCGGCCTAATTTCATCATAAGTAGGAATTTACACTTCACAATAAAAAACTAAGCATAGGTGGGATATTGGGACATCATTGCTAAGCATTTAGGTGCATTCTAGGTCAAAAACGACTAGGTCAAAAATCCACTGTTGTTAATAATCGCGATTTTGGCACTTGACCTAAAGTAGGGTTTGAGACTATAATGATGTGTGCTTAGGTTTTATAAACTTGTCCTAGAAGTTTCATTTATGTTTGGATGTCATTTGATGCTGTAACGGATGTGATTTGTTTGCCGATGAGCGGTTGGCTTTTGGTGATTTCAGTCACTTGAGTGTAGCTTGAGTTAGATTTGAGTTGTTAGTTGTTTTCTGAGAGATTGACAACCTCTTGTAGCCTCTATGAACTAGTCGAGTCAACTTCATCCCATGGATTAACAATTTAATCGTGGTTCTCGCTAAAACTGCAATAAGATAGGATAGTGAGGTTAGACAACCGTCCCATATTTTCCGCCACTGTTGGGGATCGAAGAGATCTAAACTAGGTAAAAACACGAGCGTCTTGTGAAGTTATCCTTTAACTTCCTCTAAGATCTTCTAGAGTCAAAAACTTTCTTTAAAAAAACCGCATAGTCTAAGATTGTCGTCTTTTGCTGTGTAGAGGTAGCTTGGAGGTAAGTTCTACTTGTCGAGTGCCTTTAGGATTGTAGGATTGTAGAGATAGATTAGGTTTTGAAAATGATTGATAGGCGAGACAAGTCTTAAGATCAAAGCTCAAAAAACCATAAAAACAAGAAAATGAGTGTTTGTGGACACTTTTCACAACCCCATTGCATGAGAATCTAGGAGTAGGGTAAGTAGGATCCGAGGTGGATTTCAGAACATTGATCTTTCCGAAAGAATCATTGTGAGTTGTATTTGAAGTTGCAGAATTTCAGATCTATGGCTAGAAATAGCACGAAAATACTCCAAACCACTCATTCCAACTAGGGAGTAAGCTTCAAAGTTGTATACACCAATGGGTAAGCTCAAGGACACTTTGAGGTAAAAAATTTAGAGTTGGCCAAAACTTAGATTATTTACTTTTTCTTGACATTTTAGGCCAAATTAAGTTTTGACTTGATTCATAGGCTTAAACTAACTCATAAAAGGATTGTCCTTGAAACAAGTGCAAAAATTGCTTCATTTCAAGCATGAAGCTAATAATCGCAATTATTAACTTTCAGCTTAGATTTGACCAAGGTTCATATGATTGACTCATTGCATGTGTACAAACAACTTTTGTAAAGGAACAAAAGATTTGGATTACCAAACTGGCAAAAAACTGGGTAAAAACTAAAGTTTGTACTAACTTTCTAAACCTTGAGTGTAAATTGGAGAAAATTTTGTCCAAACGTGATGAAATTTGATTCATAGACTTATATTGATGGGATAAACATGTGTACATGATCAGTTGACCAAAAAGATGGAAAAAGTTACCAGTTTTATAAATAATCGTAATTATTTACATCTGTCCCATTTTTCAACTTTTTTGACTAAGTTGGCATATCACTGGTTTTGCCATGTTGTAATAAGCCCACAAACCAAATTTGGTAAGATTTGGATCATTGGATTGAAAATTGTGAACAAATTTGCAAAGTTAGTCTGGGGACCGAAAACTAATGACCATTTGACCAAAACTTGTCCAAATTTGTTGAAACTTGTCTAGGGACCTTAACTTGAGGTGCTTAATAGATCTATGTCAAGGTTGGGACAAAAAATTGCAAAAAATTAGCTAGAGTAAATAATCGTGATTATTTATATTTGCTCCAAAAATTGACAATCTTGCATATTTGATCATACCACAAAGTCAAGTATAGCAAGTAGACCTCACAAATCACTTTTGGTGAAATTTGGATCACAAAAGTGAGACTTAAGAGAGATTCTTAAAATCAGAGTCTGCGGACACGAAACAGTTGATAAACTTGAACAAATTTTGTCCAAACTTGTTGAAACTTGTCCAAGGACCTTAACGGGTTGTATACTTGGCAAACCAAGCCAAAAAGTGTAAAAAAATTGGCAAAAGTAAATAATCACAATTATTTACTAATGCTACACATAGCCATCATTTTTTACTTTTTGCACTTGTACAGAGTTAGACCAGCATAACACAAAGCCACCGGGCAAATTTGGGTTCAATCAGATCCAAATTGGTACATGTTCACTCAGTTTCTAGGTTGTAGATTAATCCTTTGATTTTTGCCAAAGTCGAGTTTGAAAATCTCAACTGCTGCTAACTGAATTAGCTCAATTTGAAGTGATACACATAGACCAATCACAATAGTTAGCAAAAACTATATTGTCTTTATATAAGAATAGCTAACTTGATCAAATTTGTACAAGAATCAGGTTGTAAAAGAGGAATCTGTAGCTTGACAGAAAGTGCAATCCAATCAAGTGGAGAAAATTGACAACAAGTCAATCCAAAGGTAGGTACTCTATCCAGGGCTTCACAAGTCTTTATGAACCTTAAATATGGTCATGTACTAGGAAATCAGGGCATTTGGAGAAACCTCTAGTAGAGTATCCACCGAAGAAAGCGTGAATCAAAGTAATTCCTTGCACACTATTCCGGAAGAAGTCTCAGACACTTTTTCTCATTCGACGTCCGAAATGTCTTCTTATTCGACTCACTCGAAAACCGGAACGACAATGCGTTATAAGCATATACTCTCTTTTTATAAGACTAATCGTCATGGAGCTCACGTTTACCTAGATCCTCCAGGGTATTGAGTTCGAAGAGGAAATCAGGGCAAACAAATAAGAAAAAATATACATATATTGAAACGGAACTCAATATTTACAAGTCGAAAACCCTGATGTGATAGACAAGTGGGGGTTAGAAGTAAATACCATAATTCTAGATATGGCCGCAAAAGAAGGACCACCTATCTTAGAATTTGAGGGATACGATCAAGTTTATTTGAGGCCTTTGAAATGGCTTAGTACTGATAATCCTAGGATCGGAGTCTATTGTTGGGAGGATAGAAACGTAAAAGATCTCCTATGGACTTCGCATGCCAAATCAGGACAACTAACGCCAAAGAAGATCATCTATATCTTCAAGATCAAAGAAAAAGGACTAGAAAATCTATCAACCTACCTATTTAGGGATTTTTATAATGACAACTTTGTTATGATGACTCCTGAGGAGGTCGAACAAACCAAATATCAAGGGTATTCCATAAGGGATTGGATATTGGAACAAGGACCAAAAACCATTCCAAAAGACGAGTACCGTGAGAGATCTTCTGAGAGTAATGTTAAGAAACCAGAAACTACCTCATCACGCAGAAAACCGGGTGACACTAAGGCCAGTCCAGGGATACATGAGTTACTATTTCCAGTCGAATGGTTTGAAGGACTCGGAACAAGACCAACTGCCATAAGATCGGGAGTTGAACCAAATAGACACGTCAGACTAGCTGATTTTCAGAAATGGGTTAGAAAATATAGTGAATCAGGGGATCCATACGACCACTTAGCAAGCTTTAAGCAAGTGCTAAGAGCAAAACAGATGTTCGATTTCCATACTCGATTCGAGGGGTTTGGAATGACATTAGGAGGAAAAGCATTGACATGTTTCCAAAACATTCCACCAAGATTAATCATGGACTTGAACAGATTAGCTCAAGGATTTGTAGCTACTTGTTCCAAAACGGGAATCAAACACAATATTGTAGCTCAAATCTACAGCTTTAAACAGAAACAAGGTGAGTTTGTTAGGGATTGTGTAACTCAAATGAAACAATATATTGCCAGATGCCCAGAGCTAGAGATACCTGCAGAAGAACGACTAGTATCATTGTTTCTAGAGGGATTGCTAAACAAAGAACTTCATGCTATACTGTATAGCAAGAAGCATACAACCCTAGAAGCGTGTGTGTCACATGCGATCGACTTAGAGGACAATTGTGATATTTTCAACAAAGAAGATGTCCCTAAGGATAACCAAAGTGAAAAAACAGTATCCACTAAACCAACACAAGTGGGAATGGCTGTTGCAGCACCACTTTCAATCATAGAGGACATGCTTAAAAGGATGAATGACATGATGAATCACATGAAAAAGCACCTATGAGGGGACCAGGACAAGGGATACCTCAATAGGGCCAACCAATTAGGCCACAAAAATGGTGTGCAATCGAGGATAAATGGACCAACCATGAGACCAATGAGTGCTACTACCGTCCAAAGTATAATAGGAATGTGTAGTACGTGCCCATGAGGCCCCAAGGACAACCCACGTACAGATACCAGCCTAACATGGCACCAACTCAAAGACCACCAATGGGTATGGAAAGACCTCAACCCGTGTTGGGTCAACATCCTCCGTATCCACCGTATCCAGGACATAATGCAGTTTGTGTAAAGTACATGCATTTAGAAGGAGTCGTAGATGAACAAGCACTAGTGCCTCTTACACCCTATGCTGAGCCTACTCCATCTACAGTAATGGTAGAAGGAGATTGTTATAATTCACATCCACCACCAATGGAAGAACCTGTGACTTATGCTCCACCAGAGCTCACACCAATGTATTATGTAGCTAATCAAGGTGTTAGACCTCCTATGGTAAGACCCATGATTAAGCCAAGAACATGAAACTGTCACAACTGTGGTGCAAACGATCATTGGAAAAATGCCCAGAGCTTCACAAAAGCCTCAACGTGGTTGAAGCTTATTGCATACAAAAAGGGAGGACATTTTTCGGAAGGTTGTCCTAAAAAACCTTTAAACAACGAGAAAACAGTAGTAAATGAAGTCCAAGTGATACGTAGTAGCTCATCTGAGAGTGAACTGATCGTTCCAATCAAGGTAATCACTAGAGCTCAAGCTAAGAAAAAGAAACATAACTCCTCTGATCATTTGGAGAATAAAAAAGTTGCCTCTCAAAAGACCAAAAGAAGCAGAAGTAAAATGTATGAGCTAAGAAAACAAAAACAACGAGCTGAAATCGAGGAGAAAGCAAAAAATCTATTCCAGGAAAAAGTAAAAGAACCTGGAAAGCAAAATCAAAGAAACAACCGTGAAATCTAAAGGATCAATTTTGGTTGATAAAATTTTTGAGCCTATTAACGCAGCGCTGGAAGCCTACCAAGTAGAACTTAAAGCAAGCCAAAACATGGAAAACAAATGGAAAAACTATTTCTCTCCAGACATGGAAGCAGCTAAGCTTGAAGCTTATCAAAATAAGAATCACATAAGAGTTGCTCGAAAAACAAAAACCCAAGCTCGAAAGTATGGAAAGACCAGAAGAGCTTGTGGTGAGAGACAATCAAGAAAAATCCGAAGTGGTGGTAGAACCCCACCTGGAACCAAAAGAGCCAGAACTTATAGTGTCGGACAGCAAAGATGTCTTAAACCTGAATTCCATTCGTAGAGGAAGACTGGCCAGGACACTTATGGAAAAAAGTTTGAGAGATCAATGATGGGAGACTAACTCTAAAGTCATCTCCTATAGAGGAAGTTTGGTTAGACAATCTACCTCCTGATATGGACGTGGATATACAATCCCGGTACGGGGATTGCGGATCTGAAGCTTCATAAATGTCTAAACCATTGACCTTGAAAACATTACCCTCTTACTTGGGAGATAACGAAGATGAATCCATAGAGTGTAAGACCACTCAAGTAAAAAGAGAAAAACAGACCCTGGAAGTAGACAATATTCAATCAATCATGTCTACACCCACCAAATGCACTCTTACTTTGGGATAACTGTTAAAACTCAGACCATGTTTATGGAATGATCTACAAAAAATCCTAGAGAAGGTGGGAATAATGGGACTCATCGATTTTTTTTTGAAAAGATTGAAACACAAAATGGATAACAAAGAGATTCGGTCTGTTCCAATGAATAAAGTTATAGAATATTACAAAGGGGAAGAAGGAAACACCACCCTTCCAGTGAAATATAATGACATTGAAACCATGGAAATACTGGATAGAAGGGCAGGCATAGGTATAGCCACGAAAGCAGTATGAGAATCCTAGGGACAACAAGCCATTAGACAAACTCAAATGACATTGCAATTGGCTGACGGACATATTGAAAGACCCTTAGGACTGCTAGAAAAAGTGATAGTTAATTCGTGTGGATTGAATATCAACACACTTTTGCCAGAGTAGACTTTGGGAAGAAACTCAATTACAAAATCATATTGGGAAGACCATTCATGCGATAGGTACAGCTTATCCAAGATTGGGGAAACAACTATCTGTACTTGAAGCAAGTGGGATCTATAACAAAGGTTAATTTAAAAGATCACACTTATAGAGATGTCTTGAAAACGCCCATACAAGAGTTTGATTCAGCCTCTTTGGCTGAAACTAAGCTTCCTTCTTGGTTAAACAAAAACACTCCTATTTGGATGTGTGGAGCTTCAAAAAATAGGAGCTTAAAAAGAGAAGAAGATACCTTAGAAAGGGATTGCACAAATGAAGCCTATGTACCTGAACCCTTTCTAGAACATTTGTTTGATCCATTTGAGTGGACTCAAATTTTAGGGACAATGGATGTATGTGTGAATACGTCTATGCCTACTCAATTTGGCAATGAGGATGGCTACGATATAAATCCCATCCAAATGATTTCAACCCTCCACATTGAAGATGAAATTGAGGAACACAAGGACTTGATGAAAGCTCAAAAAATCTTTCCAGGCCTCTACTACGATGTAGCAGATGAGTTAGATGAATACTCAGCTACCTCAAAAGATTCGGGGTAAAAAAAAGAACATGTGAGAGCTAAGTTTCTCATAAAAGGAGGGGAGGAAAAGTTTTTTGACTTTCCTAACCAGAAATCAAGAAGAAAAAATGGTATAGCCGAAAAAGAGACACCAGAAACGTGAAAATGAGACCTATGCCATCAGTCTCTAGTAGAACACAGTTCTTGATGCAGATAGATGCACAAGATTGTGTCAGGGACAAAATCACTGGCAGATATCCTTCAAAAGAAAACCTAGAAATTTCGAAAAAATCGAGAAAAACAATGAATGATACTTAAGCAAAGCCAAACAAACGGGACAAGGAGCCAACCATGACACGAGTTGAGCGAAAAAAGAAATATCAAGAGTTAAAAAAAGCTCTAAAAGAGATATATACAACCAAAATGGAAACCACAGGAGAGGATGATAAAGATGTAATGAGTGTTCCATCCCATTACAAAAAATATACTCTCCAAGAATGAAAAATCATAGTAGAACAACCTATTAGGGAGTTACAAAAACAAGGCGAGTCCTATGAAGGGCCTGAGAACGCAAAAACGATAGACTTGGCTAAACTAGGAGAAGAGCCTAGGCCTACCTACATTGCAAATGACCTAACAGATGATGAAGAAGAGCTTTTACTAAGCTTACTAAAAGAATACCGAGATATATTCACTCGGTCTTACAAGGATCTCAAGGGTGTTGATCCAGAAATCTATCAACATACTGAAGCGGTCCGGGGCGGGCAACAAGAAGAGCAACCTCTAGACACCCTTCAAGGCTCCTGTGCTGCTCAATGGCGCTGGGGCACAACACAACACAAACCAAACAACAAACCCCCAGCCAAATCCCAACTACACAAGGGGCACCACCTAGTTTAAGAGCGAACTAGGACGCAAAAGAGGAGAATCGTTAGAGCAACCCACAAACAAGCAAGGAATTTACACTAACCCTAACACCAATGGAACACTCACACACACTAAAACACGAGAGAGAGAGAGAGAGAGAGAGAGAGAGAGAGAGAGAGATGGTGCTCGGGCTGCCTTGAAGTGTATCGTTAATGATCAAACAAACATAAATATATATGTGTAAGAAAGAGAGAGAAAGGGGGAGGGGGTGCTTGTTGCATTAATACCTTCTTACAAATCTGTCATGACAAATCAAAGTGAGATTAGTATTTGTTCAACATAGCTTGCGTAAATTTCACCACAACACATCACAAGAAAAGCCACCCCAATCACTGTCTTAAGGCCAGGGGAGTCCTCTCCACCCTGTCGCCCTCTTACAGTATGTGGGATTTATGGCTAGATTGATGACAACACCAGAGACAAGCTATCAAGAACTTAACAAAAAACACTAAGACAATTACGCATCATTGTTGTCCATTATTTCACGTTGGAAGGGAGACAAAGTATCCAAGCTTAGTCCAAATCCACCCTCCTTGATTCAGCAAATGTTGGGCTTACACTAGTAGGAGAAATGATAGATTTCTTACTCTCAATTGAATGATCACTCTCTCTCTTACAATGGCATAGAGTTCCCTTGCTAATCCCCTATTACAACACATGCACATGCATAAGACAATGAGCTTCCACTCAAGAGCTCCTTCTAGAGAGGTTGAGCTTGGCTTCTCAAGCTATAGCATAGTGCTCTTGCTTATGGCTCCCCTTTTTTGTGCTAGCTACACCCTCCTTTTATAGCAATTTTGAAGGCTAGGGTTACTCCTCTAACCATGGTTGGGTTAGATTTTCAGCAATTTATCTAATTTCTTTTGCTTGGAATTATCAAGAAGTTGGTGGGGAAAGAGAGAGGAGAGAAATGGAGGTGATAGGACTTTTCATAGTGGGTTAGTGTTAGTAGAGTTAGTATTAATTTACAAATGGAATTTGATATTTACAATGGGAGTATCCATGTAGGATACAAATAAGGAAGAAAAACTCTTAAGAGGTAAGAAAAGGTGGATTTCTTACAAGGTTGATGCTCCAAGTGTCTTGAGTAGGGCCAATTTTGACGCTTGTTGACGGTCCACTAGCTTTGACGGTACATTTTTTCTCCACTCTTGACCTTCCTTGAGAGACAAGGTAATTGAAGCTGAGTAATCAACCACCATGATGCTGTCTTTTAAGAGAAGAGGCTGAATTTTGTGGTTTTTTTGATAGATATGGATAATTTGGAGGAGGAAAAATGAGACTAGGTGGTCAATTTTGGAATGGAATTGTGTGTGGGAGGTATGAGTTCACCATGGTTTCTCTTATTCTTCAAGGTTGAGGAGAAGGTGAGTAGGGTGCAGAGAGGAGTGGTGAGAGAGGTGGGGATGATGAGTGGAGAAGTGTGTGTAAATGAGGAAAATGATAAAGTGGAAGAGAGAGTGTGGCTGCATAGCATGGGAAAACTGGGGTCCACTAATAAAATCATAGCTCACAGCTCGTAGCTCAAAAAAATATAAAAAAATTTGAGGCAAAAGTTCAATCCACGAGCTACAACTTTTGTTTGTATCACCTTTTCAAAGTCGGAGAGCAAGTGAACTTTAAAAATTCAGAAAAACCGACCGTTTTTTTCCACTGCACAAGGTCCTTGTGGGGTCCTTCTTTGGATGATTCTTTTGAATACCTCCAAGAGTGAGCCCTCCATAGTGCATGTATGCATGCCACCTACCCTTGACCTTATTTGGTAGGTCTATAATTGAAGATATTGTTGAGATCATGATATGAGTGAATAGTACAACTAAGAAAATCAAATATTGAGGGGTCTAAAAAATATGTACATGTCAAATATAAATAATATAAGTGGAAAAAATACAAAGGGGTCAAAAGAAATCTCTCTCATTATGAGGCTACCATAAAAAGATAAATATTTTTGGTGTTCTAATTTTTTAGAAAAAAAATAAAATAGATGTAGGAAGGGAAAAATCACAATAGTGAAAAAATATACACATAAATAAAACTAGTTTTTTTGGATTTTTGTTGGGGTGGAGTTACACCAAATATAAGAGAAGCTTACATGAAAATATTTCTATATGGAATAAAGAGTATGAAAAATGGTAAGAAAAATTGTGGTAATGGTGAGGCAATGTACAGAGCATAAATAACACACACTTAGGTAGAAATATTTAAATAAATACCAAAATAATTATGAAAAATTCTTTTATTTAGGCCCTATATACAAAGAAATATTTACATACGCATGGGCCATAATATACTTATATTTTTTATTTTTTTTATTTTTTTGGCTCAACTAGCCCAATGACTAGCTAATTGAGGGTTTTTTATTTCAGTAAGGAGATATGGGAAAAGTCCCCTAACTCACACGCACCTATATACAGTGAAAGGGTGAGGGTAACCACAGTGTTTGAGTGATTTGATAGGGTGAGATAACTCACTATGGCAATTACAGAGAGCCGAAAAACGGCTATCATTAGCCCTCCCCAAGGATGATGGTATATTCATGTATCATCATAAAGAATCTTTTCCAAACAGAGTGCTTCAAAGTCCTTGACAAGATCTTCATTGTTTGGCCCCTTGGAATTTTGGTTTGTGTTACACTCATGCTTCATGGAACAATACTTACATGGGATAGTTGCCTTTTGCTCTGGTAGATCCTTTGGTAGAAGGCGACTCAAGTAAGGCTTCAAGCGATAGCCGCCTTCCTGGAATGCTCTTTCTCATTCAAGTCCATAAGTTGATAGTAACTTGAATTGAAAGCCTTCTTGACTATGTATGGCCCCTGCCATCTTGTTTCAAATTTGGCATCAAACGATTATTGAGTCGATTGTCATACCTTAGCACAAGATCTCCTTCATTGATGCCTTTGTCCTTCAGTTTCTTGTCAAGCTTCTCCTTTGTCTGTGTGGCTTTCCTCTTATAGCACTCGTATGCTGCTTCTCTTTTCCACTCAAGCTCAGCTAAGGTAAGAAGTCGATCCATCCATGCTTCTTGATCATCTTGTGCTAATTTTCCATGAAGTCGCATTGTTGGAATGTTTAGTTCAATTGGCTGTAAAGCCTCTTGACCATAGACCAAGTGAAATGGTGTGAACTCCGTGGCTTTCCTATATGTGGTTCGATACGCCCACAAGGCACCATCCAAGAAGTCATCCCACAACTTTGTCTTGTTTTTCACCATCTTTCTAATGATGCCTGCAATGACACCATTAGCTTTTTCTACCAAACCATTTGATTGGGGATAGTAGGGTGTACTGTGACGATGTAGAATGCGAAGTTATTCCCAGACTTCTGTGAGCAATCCCTTTCTAAACCCTGGACCATTATCAGAAACAATCTCCAAAGGTGTGCCAAATCTACAACAAATGTGAGTGTAGACGAATTTGCTCACTGTCCTCTCATTTACCTTTGCCACACTTTGTGCTTCCACCCACCTAGTCATATAGTCTACAGCCACTAGAATGTAGAGTTTACCATTTTTTGTCCTAGGCAGAGGACCCATAGCATCAATGCCCCACTTTTCAAAGGGTCCATTTGCAAGCACAATTTGCCTTGGACCATAAATCAATCTTCTATTCCCATATACCTGACAATTGTGACAACTTTTACACCAATGTTGGACATCCACATGCAGACTTGGCCAAACATACCCCGCAAGCAAAATCTTCTTCACAGTTAATTCTTGGGAAAAATGACCACCACATGCCTCTTCATGCAAACCTTTTAGAATGGCTGGAATTTCCGCGATAGTTGGTACTCTTCTGCACACTTTATCCTTCCCTCTTTGATAGAGGGAGCCTTCTAGGAAGAGATACATGCTTGCCTTCTTCATGAGTCTCCTCTTCTGAGCTTTTGTGAAGTCTGGTGGAAACTCACCCTCCAAAATGTAGCCAATGATGGGAGCCAATGACTCCAATCCCTGGGACCTCGGTTGCTTCACAGCAGCCGCCACCATGATGACCTGCACTTCTTTCTTTACACATGCAACGGCTTGTTGTGCAAGTAAATCAGCATCTTCATTTTGTTTCCTAGGAATATGATATAATTGCACCTCCTGAAATTGATTAAATAGCCTACGGATGGTATGAACTTTGGCCCTTAGTCTTTCATTTTTGCATGCCCAAATGCCTAAAGTCTGCTTCACAATGAGAAGTGCATCCCCTTTTACCATGAGACGTTGTATACCATGGCCAATGCATATTTTTAAACCATGAAGTAGTGTGTCATATTCTGCTTCATTGTTGCTAGCTGAACTTGGTAGATTGAACTTCTCTTTCATGACCACCTCTCCACTTGGGTTGAGCAACACTAGCCCTCCCCCTGCTTTTCCTGTGGCTCGACGAAAAGCTCCATCAAAGAACAAGGTAAAAGCATTAGGAATACTTTTTGGTGGTGGCAATGGTAGGGTCTTTACTTCAGGCACCTTAATCTCCTTTTCATGCACCCTATAAGTGAGAATCCCTGCCAATTGTGCACGCACACTATCTTCTACCTTGAAAGAGTATTGAAACTCTTGCAACTCCATAATCCACTTTGAGATCCTAGTACTAAGATTCATTTGAGATGACACCCAAGGGAACAAATTTTCTGCAGTGAGAATTACAAAAGGTTTTGGTAGCAGGTAGGATCTAAACTTTCTCACCGCAAACATGAGAGAAAGCATCATGAGTTCTGCTTCTGTGTAGTCTCTCTCCAAAGCATTCATGACCCTACTAGCAAAGTAGATGGGTTGCATCCTTGTACTGTGGGGATCTTGTTGTAGCAACACAACACCAATTGTTTCCCTTCCAACACTAGAGCTAACAAAGAATGTGTACTCCCAACAAGGAGGCATGAGTGTTGGTAGCTCTGACAAAATGACTTTAATGTTACAAAAATACTCTTCAAGCTCATCAGACCATGCAAATTCTACTTGTTGTGTCAACTTTTGCAAAGGGTGAAGTAACTCCGAGGCTAAGTGAATGAAGCGTGACATATACTTCACCTTTTGAATGAATGAGATGACCTCCATAAGACTCTTGGGTGATGGTAGCTCAATAAGAGCCTTTGCCTTTGAAGGATCCACTTCAATGCCTTTGTAAGAAACTTTATGACCGAGCAAGATTACTTCATCCTCACCTATATGGCACTTGTCAGGGTTGAGTTGACCTCCCATGTTGTAGAGCTTCTTTAAACCTTCTTCTACCCTTTGTAGATGCAATGATTTTGAGCTATAAATACAGAAATCATCAATGAACACCCTAATTGACTTTCCAAAGAATGCTTGAAACACCATATTCATGAAACGTTGGAATGTTGCAGGAGCATTTGTCAGACCAAATGGCATGACTCTAAAAGCATAACAACCCCAAGGAGTGATAAAGGTTGTTTTCAATTGATCCTCCAATGCAATCCCTATTTGAAAGTAACCTGAGTAACCATCGCACACAGTGTACTTCTCATGACCAGCTACCTCATTTAGTATCTCATCCTAGAATGGGAGGGGATAGTGATCTCTTTTTGTTGCCTCATTGAGGGGACGCTAATCCACACACACCCTCCACTTGCCATTTTTCTTAGGAGTGACAACAACAGGAGAGACCCACTCTGAATTCTCCACTTGATAAATGAAACCTGCTGCTAGAAGCTTTCTTACCTCCTTGAGTAGAGCCTGTTCCTTTATAACTCCTAGCCTTCGTAGCTTCTGAGCTTTAGGTGTGGCCTCAGGCTTTAACTCAATCTTGTGTTGAACAACATCTACCCCACGCACGTCGGTGTAGTCTTTAGCAAAAAGCCTAGGAAACTTCCTTAGCACACATTTGAACTCCTCTCTTTCATCCTTTGTAAGTGTTGTTGATAGCATACCTTCCAGCATCCCTTCATCTTGAACACATTCGTTCTCTTGAGGACCTACCTCCTCCAAGCCTTGACAAGAGGTCTCTTGGTTGGTTGGCTTAAACCTTACCCCCATGACTTCGATGGAAGACTCCTCTTCAGTAATGCTGCCGCTACTTTCTTCTTCTGAAGTGTTATCGGTCCAACCTTCTTCCGTCTCACTTTGAGATGATTCTTCATGGAGCTCCTCTTGGCGTTGCTCCTTCATGTCAAAGACAACCTTCTTATGATTGTCATTCCTGCAAATTAATTTCCCACTCTCCCAATCCTGCAAAGCTCGCATTTTCATTAGCCATGGTCTTCCTAGGATAAATGGATAACCACTTCCCTTGGTCGACATAACATAAAAATCCACCGCTTTCTTAATGCCAAAAGCCTCTACAAAGACATTTTTACAAATGCCTACACACCTAGACTTGCTATTGTTTGCCATCTTGACTTTGATTTCAAGTGTCTCATGGATGTGCATGCCTAGTCTTTGCATGAGTCCCTCTGTCATGATGCAAATTTGTGCACCCCCATCCACTAGACCTTTCCTAACCAATCTTCCTTTGATGTAACAGTCTAGCACCGGTGTAATGTCCTCATTCATTTCAGCTTGTGCAATTTTTACAACAGGCACACTCTCTTTTACCTTTCTCCTAGTGCTAACTGCCCTTGTTAAATCCCTCCTAACTTGTGGACATAATGCAAGAAATTGAGGCCATGAAATATCAGGACCCTTACCTCTCATGTCTTTCAACAAGTTGTACGGAGCCATACCATGTCCAAGAGGGAAGTCTTGGAGGTTGATACGACGTCGAGTCCTCTTGGTTTCCTTGGTCTCCTTTGCCTTTTTGCCTTGTCCATGGTCACTCTGTGACGTGACTCCTTCTTTCTCTTTACCTTTCCCTCGGCCACGCTTAATGCCATTGGCTTCCATGTCAACCTCATTTGAATTTGTCACCTCTACCACATGCACATTTGGATCTGGCAAAGGTGGAACTCCGTCTACCCCTTGTGGAGGTGGTTTTGGTCCATTTGGCCTTTGTAGAAGCCTTGGTTGTTGACTAGCTCCTTCTCTTGCATTCATCACTGGGTAATTCAAGTTAGGTCTCCCTGGCTCTCCACGAGGCCAAGGACAATTATACATCCCATGTCCAGACTCTCCGCAATTCCAACATTGCAAGACTCTCCTAGTTCGTGGCTCTCTCTCTTCTGACTTCTTTGCTTGTCCCTTTGGACCTACAGCTTGTGCAAGGTGAATTGACAGGCTGCTTAAACATTCATTTAACTTCTCAATCACTTCAGCCGTTACCTCAGGAATCTCCCTAGATGTTGATGCTTGTGACTTACCTTTGGGTCTAAGACCTTCTATTGGAACCTCTCCCCTTAAGCACCTGAGTTTCCTATACTTCTCAGCAGCCCTAGTTTCAGCTGCATCAAAAGTAGCAGGTGCACCCGCCTCAACTTTTACCTTAAGGTCAGGAAAGAGTCCGGCTATGAACCTCTCCTTCTTTAAAAATTCTGCACCATCACCAGGGTTAGCAACATTTCGTATCCATAGAGCCCAAAGACGTAGAAACTCTTGCTTGTACAAGTAGTAGTCATCTAAGTCTTTTTGCTTATGAGAAACAATGTCTTGCCATAGTTTTTGAGTGTTTTGGGGATCAAAGAAGTATCTCTTAAAACGATTCAAAACTTCTGTGTAATTCCCCTTAACTTCCTCAGGCAAAGAGTCAAACCAAGTACTAGCATCTTTCCTAAGGACCACCTCAAACATTTCTACACGTTCTTGATCGGTTACTATCCTCTTGATACGGCAAGACATCTTGAAATTTGCTAAAAATAATTCTGCATCCTCTCTAGGCTCTCCAAAGAAAAGAGGATATCCAGACATTTGGCGTTGTCTCTCCATTATTATGAAAGATTACAACACGAGATACAATAAGGGATACAATAGAGATTTAGAACCACTCGCCTGCAAATGAAGAAGTAAGAAAATACCACTCTAGGTTTTCTTATTCAGCTATCCAAGCTTCAATGAGGTCTCGATTTGTTTGATCAAAACAAAAAGGTAGACTATTGATGAGCTCTAAGAAGGGTTGAAATTCTTCAAAGCTAAGGCGATAAACAGAAATCTCTAGAACTTCATTTTCTGGATCCAAAAGAGCAACCACGTCCCAAGTGATAAATTGCACTTGCTCTACAATTCCCAACGCACAAGCGGTTTGTATAAAAACTAGATCTTCATGCTCGTCGAAGGCCGTGAGAAAGTAGAAATTGACTAGGAACTCCTTTCCTTCGAGTTCCACACAGTCGGAGTGAGGCAACCTTCTCACAATTTCATAAAGAACATCCTCATCAAGTCCAATCAAGTTTGCAAGATTTAAAGACTCCACTTGTGCTACAAAATTCCTGGACAAAAACTCCTTAGGATTATGGTTAAATCATTCAAAAGCATAAAGAGATTTACAATGTCTTTAAGAACAAAGTGTCATAGAAAGTAGAGAAGGATGAGAATTTATACAAATTTGCAATCTTCTCTATGCTCTCTTTATTAAGACAAGCTCTGAATAGCTCCCTATCTCCTTTGTTGAAAGCGAAAGGAAGACTATTAATAAGACGCAAATGAGGGAAAAATTCACCAAATGTGAATCTATGAAGCATGAACTCTGGCCGCAAGTTTCCTGAAGAGTCTTCCTCAATGGTGAAATGCACTCGCCAAACGCCAAATTTCACTCTATTTACCAATCTTAGGGCACACACTAGTTGGATGAATGCGCGGTCTTCCTTAGTGCCCAACAACAAGAGGAAAATGGAATCCACGCGTAGGACCTTCCGTCTTAACTTCACCACCCTCTTGTTATGAGGGAGACGCCTTACTACTTGCTCCTGCAACTCAATTGGTAATAGAGCTAGATCTCTAAGGATTGAACTTTCACTGCACACACATTCCTAGTTAGAACAAATGATCGTTTTTTTGTTTCTTGTAACAACTTGGACAAAGAAAAAACAAACATACACACTATTTTGCCAGGCTGCACTTCATTTTAAAATAAAATGAACACATGTACATCAAAAGAAGTGTGGTAGTTGATGAGAGGTAGAATGACAGGGTTTGGTGATGCAAGAATTTCTCCTACTCTTTGGGCACCAAACATGAACACCATTCGTTGTTGAAAATGGATCTTTCTACTAATTGCAACGTTTATTCTAATGTGTGGAGTAAAATGAAAGGGAAAAACCTCTATTATTGGGCCATTATCCATGGCCTATGGATGTCCTAATGCTTAAAATAACACAAAAATATAGACGTCCAAGCTAATATCGTACCTAATGAGAGGCAAAATAAAAGGATTTACCGAAGTGTTTATCTCGGCTAACCTAAGAGGACCTAAAATTCTACGAATTACTCGCTAAAATTTCAACTTAGTACTAACAATTATGTGTACCTTTTTCCTTGCAATGGGAATGAAGGGATCATACAAATTCTCGTGATTCATGCAAGCTACTTGATTATGCTAAAGGTTGAGCCTTCACAAAACATACACAAGCATGTTCCTCAGTGGGGGCACCAATTTGAAGCGGTCCGGGGCGGGCAACAAGAAGAGCAACCTCTAGACACCCTTCAAGGCTCCCGTGCTGCTCAATGGGGCTGGGGCACAACACAACACAAACCAAACAACAAACCCCTAGCCAAATCCCAACTACACAAGGGGCACCACCTAGTTTAAGAGCGAACTAGGACGTAAAAGAGGAGAATCGTTAGAGCAACCCACAAACAAGCAAGGAATTTACACTAGCCCTAACACCAATGTAACACTCTCACACACTAAAACACGAGAGAGAGAGAGAGAGAGAGATGGTGCTCGGGCTGCCTTGAAGTGTATCGTTAATGATCAAACAAACATAAATATATATGTGTAAGAAAGAGAGAGAAAGGGGGAGGGGGTGCTTGTTGCATTAATACCTTCTTACAAATCTGTCATGACAAATCAAAGTGAGATTAGTATTTGTTCAACATAGCTTGCGTAAATTTCACCACAACACATCACAAGAAAAGCCACCCCAATCACTGTCTTAAGGCCAGGGGAGTCCTCTCCACCCTGTCGCCCTCTTACAGTATGTGGGATTTATGGCTAGATTGATGACAACACCAGAGACAAGCTATCAAGAACTTAACAAAAAACACTAAGACAGTTACGCATCATTGTTGTCCATTATTTCACGTTGGAAGGGAGACAAAGTATCCAAGCTTAGTCCAAATCCACCCTCCTTGATTCAGCAAATGTTGGGCTTACACTAGTAGGAGAAATGATAGATTTCTTACTCTCAATTGAATGATCACTCTCTCTCTTACAATGGCATAGAGTTCCCTTGCTAATCCCCTATTACAACACATGCACATGCATAAGACAATGAGCTTCCACTCAAGAGCTCCTTCTAGAGAGGTTGAGCTTGGCTTCTCAAGCTATAGCATAGTGCTCTTGCTTATGGCTCCCCTTTTTTGTGCTAGCTACACTCTCCTTTTATAGCAATTTTGAAGGCTAGGGTTACTCCTCTAACCATGGTTGGGTTAGATTTTCAGCAATTTATCTAATTTCTTTTGCTTGGAATTATCAAGAAGTTGGTGGGGAAAGAGAGAGGAGAGAAATGGAGGTGATAGGACTTTTCATAGTGGGTTAGTGTTAGTAGACTTAGTATTAATTTACAAATGGAATTTGATATTTACAATGGGAGTATCCATGTAGGATACAAATAAGGAAGAAAAACTCTTAAGAGGTAAGAAAAGGTGGATTTCTTACAAGGTTGATGCTCCAAGTGTCTTGAGTAGGGCCAATTTTGACGCTTGTTGACGGTCCACTAGCTTTGACGGTACATTTTTTCTCCACTCTTGACCTTCCTTGAGAGACAAGGTAATTGAAGCTGAGTAATCAACCACCATGATGTTGTCTTTTAAGAGAAGAGGCTGAATTTTGTGGTTTTTTTGATAGATATGGATAATTTGGAGGAGGAAAAATGAGACTAGGTGGTCAATTTTGGAATGGAATTGTGTGTGGGAGGTATGAGTTCACCATGGTTTCTCTTATTCTTCAAGGTTGAGGAGAAGGTGAGTAGGGTGCAGAGAGGAGTGGTGAGAGAGGTGGGGATGATGAGTGGAGAAGTGTGTGTGAAAGAGCAAAATGATAAAGTGGAAGAGAGAGTGTGGCTGCATAGCATGGGAAAACTGGGGTCCACTAATAAAATCATAGCTCACAGCTCGTAGCTCAAAAAAATATAAAAAAATTTGAGGCAAAAGTTCAATCCACGAGCTACAACTTTTGTTGTATCACCTTTCCAAATTCGGAGAGCAAGTGAACTTTAAAAATTCAGCAAAACCGATCGTTTTTTTCCACTGCACAAGGTCCTTGTGGGGTCCTTCTTTGGATGATTCTTTTGAATACCTCCAAGAGTGAGCCCTCCATAGTGCATGTATGCATGCCACCTACCCTTGACCTTATTTGGTAGGTCTATAACTGAAGATATTGTTGAGATCATGATATAAGTGAATAGTACAACTAAGAAAATCAAATATTGAGGGGTCTAAAAAATATGTACATGTCAAATATAAATAATATAAGTGGAAAAAATATAAAGGGGTCAAAAGAAATCTCTCTCATTATGAGGCTACCATAAAAAGATAAATATTTTTGGTGTTCTAATTTTTTAGAAAAAAAACAAAATAGATGTAGGAAGGGAAAAATCACAATAGTGAAAAAATATACACATAAATAAAACTAGTTTTTTTGGATTTTTGTTGGGGTGGAGTTACACCAAATATAAGAGAAGCTTACATGAAAATATTTCTATATGGAATAAAGAGTATGAAAAATGGTAAGAAAAATTGTGGTAATGGTGAGCCAATGTACAGAGCATAAATAACACACACCTAAGTAGAAATATTTAAATAAATACCAAAATAATTATGAAAAATTCTTTTAATTAGGCCCTATATACAAAGAAATATTTACATACGCATGGGCCATAATATACTTATATTTTTTATAATTTTTTATTTTTTTGGCTCAACTAGCCCAATGACTAGCTAATTGAGGGTTTTTTATTTCAGTAAGGAGATATGGAAAAAGTCCCCTAACTCACACGCACCTATATACAGTGAAAGGGTGAGGGTAACCACAGTGTTTGAGTGATTTGATAGGGTGAGATAACTCACTATGGCAATTACACAGAGCCGAAAAACGGCTATCAATACCATACCCATGAGAGATGATGCAAAACCAAGTAGACAAAGGCCATACACATACAATGAAACATTTTCCAGGAAGATTAAAGAAGAGATTGAGAAACTAAAGGAAGCCGAATTCATTTATAAAATTGAACACACAGATTGGTTGTCTCCAATTGTGGTCGTACCCAAGAAGAATGGAAAATTATGAATGTGTGCTAATCTCAAAAAAGTGAATGCAACTATCATTAGAGACAAATTTCCTCTTCCAATCACAGAGCATGTTTTAGAACGAGTTGCAGGAAAGGAAGCTTACAACTTCTTAGATGGCTTTTTGGGATACAATCAACTTTTGGTTGATCCGAAAGATTAGCATAAAATAGCTTTTGCAACGAAATGGGTTATTTTTGCCTATCAGGTTATGCCCTTTGGGTTAACTAATGCTCCTACTACATTTCAAAGATTGAAGAGTCATGCTTTTAAAGAATACCTAAGGAAATTCTTGGAAGTGTATATGGATGATCTATGCGTACATTCATCAATCTGGGCTGATCATTTTGAACACCTTAAAAAGGTATTTGAAAAATGTAGACTTTATAGGATTTGCTTAAATCCTGAAAAGAGCATAATCATGGGTAGACAAGGAAAAATTCTTGGACATATAGTGTCTAAAAATGGCATAGCTACTCATATGGATAAAACTCATGTCATTGCTAATTTTCCTAGACCAACAACAGTCAAGGGGGTTCAAACCTTCATGGGACATTGTGGATATTACAGACGGTTCATTTACATGTACGCTATAATTGCAAAACCCATGTATAGCTTCATTACATTTATCTTGTGCTATGATGTATAAAATCTGTCAAATGCTGCTCACTTGCATCGAAGTGTTCCATGAGCCAGAGCAAGCAGGCACTCCTTGGATGTCATTTCTCGAGGGTAACAAAGGGTTGTGCTATGATCTCAGTGGGCAATCTTCCGAAGAAGTCCTCTATGGCTTCTACGCCAAATGCATGTTTTTACCTTCTCACAATATGCTGGCGTTCGAGGAAACATTCTACATAGAGTTCTTCACTTGGCGAATGAAAATATTAAGGCCAGTGATCAGCAACCTGACATCACGCTTTGTAGGCTACTCAGTAGTGGAGCTGAAGAACAAAGTCACCATGCAATTTTTCAAGTGCCAGATACAGAAAGAAAGATCAAATACCAAAATGCACTCAATGCGCTTAAAGAACACCTCACCAACCCTCAACCCGAAGACTATTTCAACCTATAAAGTTGTGTCAAGGGACGACATAGGCGAGGAGGGGGGGAATGTTACCAGCAAGCCAACACAGATACCATGAATACCATTTTTTGGAGCTCTCATTGTAAAACATTTATTATTTTCGATAAATCGAGAATATTGTAACTCCTATTTTTTGGATAAACCTTGTAATTGATGAGCTGAGGCTACAAGCTTCCAAATTGTATCAACCTGTCATTACCTATCTTTAGTTAGAGCTCCCAAATTATAAGTTTTGACCACCAAAAACCTTGGCTAAGGTATAAAAGCCATTTTTTGTAAGTTATTTGTAAGTTTTTGGATAATGAAATACAGCGTGAGAAAACGGCCCTCACTTCTCTCCTTCTCGCGCTTCCTACTCCCTCCCCGGTTGTCACATTGCAGTCGCGTTTGTTGCATTGCAATCCCAGGTAAGAACTTTACGCATTGACGTAAACACATCACAGTAATTCGTAGCTTTTGGCGTCGCCGGCCCACGACCTAATTTCATCATAAGTAGGAATTTACACTTCACAATAAAAAACTAAGCATAGGCGGGGTATTGGGGCATCATTGGTAAGCATTAAGATGCATTTTGGGTCGAAAACGACTAGGTCAAAAATCCACTGCTGTTGTTAATATTCGAGATTTTGAAAATTGACCTAAAGTAGGGTTTGAGACCATAAGCATGTGTGCTTAGGTCTTATAAACTTGTCCTAGAAGTTTCATTACGTTTGGATGTCATTTGATGCTATAACGGATGTGATTTGTTTGCCAATGAGCGATTGGCTTTTGGTTTTTCCAGTCACTTGAGTGTAGCTTGAGTAAGATTTGAGTTGTTAGTTGTTTTTCAAGATATTGACAACCTTTTGTAGCTTCTATACACTAGTCATGTCAGCTACATCCCATGGATTGACAATTTAATCGTGGTTCTCGCTAAAACTGCAATAAGATAGGATAGTGAGGTTAGACAACCGTCCCACATTTCTTCGGGTTGACGGCTGGCGAGGAGGGGGGAAATGTTAGCAGCAAGCTAACACGGATACCATGAATACCATTTTTTGGAGCTCTCATTGTAAAACATTTATTATTTTTTATAAATCGAGAATATTGTAACTCCTATTTTTTGGATAAACCTTGTAATTGATGAGCCATGGCTACAAGCTTCTAGATTGTATCAACCTGTCCTTACCTATCTTTAGTTAGAGCTCCCAAATTATTAGTTTTGACCACCCACCAAAAACCTTGTCTAAGGTATAAAAGCAAATTTTTGTAAGTTATTTGTAAGTTTTTGGATAATGAATACAGCGTGAGCTAACCATGCTCACTTCTCTCCTTCTTGAACTTCCTATTTCGTCCTCGGTTGTCACATTGCAGTCGCGTTTGTTGCATTGCAACCGCAAGTAAGAGCTTTACGCATTGATGTGTACACATCACATAAGTAAGAATTTACACTTCACAATAAAAAACTAAGCATAGGCGGGGTATTGGGGCATCATTGCTAAGCATTTAGGTGTATTCTGAGTCAAAAATGATTAGGCGTTAATAATCGCGATTTTGGCACTTGACCTAAAGTAGGGTTTGAGACCATAACCAGGTGTGCTTAGGTCTTTTAAACTTGTCCTAGAAGCTTCATCACGTTTCGATGTTATTTGATGTTGTAACGGATGTGATTTTTTTACAGATGAGCGATTGGCTTTTGGTGATTTCAGTCACTTGAGTGTAGCTTGAGTTATATTTGAATTGTTAGTTTTTTTTCGAGAAATTGACAACCTCTTGTAGCCTCTATGCACTAGTCGACTCATCTTCATCCCATGGATTGACAATTTAATCGTGGTTCTCGCTAAAACTGCAATAAGATAGGATAGTGAGGTTACACAACACTCCCACAAGTGTAGCTAAAAAATTAATCAAACCCTACTTATCATCAACTTCCAAAGGCATCTGCTTCTTTTGGTTTCCCTCCCAATGAGAGTATATTTTTGCAAACACTTTTCATTGTTACGATGTAGACTTGAGTATATTCCAAATCCTAAAAAAACTTAGAGTTGTGCACCGCTTTGTATTCCTTAGACCATTGGGACCCGAGGAAATTGTAGTTGTTTGTGGAGCCACATGTTCAAGGCACAACTTATTTACGACCATGTTTCATAATTCATTCCTAGGGTTAGAATACTTTGTTGTGGTAATTTCCACCCTAGATTCACAAAGGATTATTGATAGGTCCAAGATGTATGCCTTAGACATATATAGTAACCACCTTGCTTTGTAAAAGTGTTCGATAATGAACCTCCTTGAATGCATTGGTTTAAATACTTAATTGACTTAATTAAGTATTTGTAAAAGGGATCGATAATGAACCTCTCCTTGAATGCATTGGTTTAAATACTTAATGAACCTCTCCTTGAATGCATTGGTTTAAATACTTAATTGACTACTTTTCCAAGATATCCACCTAGTCCATGTTTATTTACCTCTGTGGCATCTTGATTTACCCAAGATGCAGATGACAAGCAAATATAGCATGCTAAAGCAATAAAATTGGCCTTATTCTCTTGAGAAGGGAGTGATGTTGCTAAAGATGTTGAAGCAATAATTGAAGGCCTCTCAATGACTACTTTCTCCTCATACACACCATGCTAGAAAACAATCCATGTTGGCTCGCTATAAGCTCACTAACAATGTTAGGCTTTGGTGGAAGGAGTGATGCCAAGAACAAGGGGTTGATGAAGCTTCATTGACATGGCATTTTTTAAAGGAGGTAGTAAAGGATAGATATCTCCCCTTGGATCATGAAATATTGAAGATAAATGAGTTTTATAAGCTCACGTAACATAACCTCATTGTCGATGCTTACTATTCCCAGTTCATCAAGCTCAAGCTATGGGAATTTCTCACTCCACCCATCCTACCTTGAGTCGAGGGTTGGGGCTTGATGCTTAATTCCCATAGGTCCCTTTCCCTTGCTACCCTTTGCCTTACATTACTCCCCCCTTAGAGAAGTGTTTTCATCCTTGAAAAAAAAGGTGGGGTATTTATTCGTATGAACAGAAATGTATTCCCAAGTGGTGCCTTCTTCAGGTTGATCTAATGCTTGAGAATGTACATGATGATGAGTTCAATGCAAACATGAAAAGATAAAAGCATCTTTTGCAAAGGTCTTGCTACATCTTTCTACATATATACTAGTAGATAGGCATCATAAGAAAAAAAACTCAAAAACTACGTACTTGAATGGCTACTCGTACAACACAAATTACAACTCATCAAATGCATCTTTTGAAGTTTCACTAATCAATGTTTTGTTTTATTGATCAAGTGCATGGGAACAATATTTCTTTTGATGCAGTCCAAACAAATAAAACATAAAACTACATTTTTTCCTTTTTAAAGTCTATGGAAAATAATCTCTTCTATGCCACGTTGGAAGAGATACACAATTGATGTGAGGGCGATCTATTGTTGATGTACATTTGGACTTGGCTGAATGTTTGATAAGATACCCCTTGGGAGGATAGTATCCGGTACTTCCTTTTTGATTAAAGAGGTGAATAGTTCAGTGAGTGCATCCACTTGATTCTATTGTAAATAGCCACGTACTGCTAGCTTACAAAAACGGGTTTTGAAAGCTTGAAAATCACACAAAGTAAGATGTTTTTTTGCTTTATAAAGACCGTTTTCATCCTCCAAAATATCCAGCACACTCTGGGGAGGAGGAGAGGTATAAGTATATTGATCTCAAATAAAAAAGATGATCTTCGTAAAGATCAAGTCGAGAGGGCTGAAATTTGAATCCATGGTAGAGGAAAAATTAAAAGCAAATGGAGAAGTACCTTGCCTTGCGAATCCTTGCTGACCTTGCCAAATCAAACTCCTATGCTAGCAACCGTGTCAAGATCAATTCCAATTCCCAAGGATCTTTGATGAATGCAAATTTGATGCCAAACTTCAACACCCAATGTCACTGTGCTTATCGAACTTCTTGTGGACATTGAGGATGCAACTTCACGTGCTGCAATTAACCGCTTGGGGAATTTGCTATGGATGTCAAGCTCATAAATAATGGCTAAGATTTTCTTGTTGTTGCTACATATGTTTGTCTTCAAAAAACATTTGAGCACTAGGCATTTGCCTTGATTGCAATCTTTGGCTTTGAACCTTGTCGGGAATCATCGTCCCTTGTTGAGGAACGAGGAATGTGGAGAAACAACTAAAGGCTTGGTGGGAACGGTCCATGGCCCATATAATGGCCACCAAAAGGCCACCAATATGAATTCCAAAGCTCTAGTTATGACAAAAAGATAGCGCACTACAGAATGAGAAAGATGGGGAGAGAGCATGCGTGATGATGATCGTGTGAGGCTACCACAATGACAAGAAAAATCACCCCTACCTTGCGATACTAACGAGCATGCTTGCACATCATTTGATGTCCTCCCCATGGCATCCATTCTCTACATGGAACTTGTTCCCATGGCCATGCTTGACACTTCCCCCTCTTCCCTCCTTGCTCACTTGCATGCATGCAAACCCATGAATAAAATCATGCAAGCAGAGATCCATGGCCCCCCTTTGCCAAGAACTTGAATTGCTCTAATACCAGAGAAAGGCCAAGATGTCTATGGGAATTCCTCACTTCACCCATCCTTCCCTGACCCTCTTTATATGGTTGTTCCCCCATGCTTAACTCCCATAGGCCCCCTGCCCTTGCTACCTTTGGCCTTACATGTACACGTGTGCAAACCTATGGTAGTTAAGAAAACTTACAACTACTTTTTTCTCACTGAAAAGTGAGTGGTAGTGTGGACTAGAGTATGCGGGTGCTTTTCTTCAGGGGTTTAAACAACTATTGCAAGGTAGAATCCTCATACGGGAAGACTAGCTCATAGAACAGGGAATAGATATTCCTTTCATTGTATGGGGATGGACTACCAAGTGAGATACTTTCTCGACCTCATCTTGTGAGGTACAAGGAGGTATCCTACACATTTGGGCTAACAAATGCTCCCATCATATTCAATAGAATGATGAAGAGAAGAATTAAACCATATACTAAAGCATTCTTTGATGATGTCATAGTTTACTCAAAGTCCTCTAAAAAGCACAAGCACAAGAAGCACCTTGAAGCTGTTTTCCAAGGATTGCATGAAAATAAGTTAGTCATAAACCATAAGCCTAAGTGAATTGTTCATAGCAAAGATTCAGTATCTTGGTCACGCTATCTCTAAGGATGGAATCCAAATGGACTCTCAAAAGCTAGAGAACAAAACCAACGAGTTTACATGAACAACAAAGCTTTATTGGAATGTGCTCTTACCATACAAGATTTATTTGAGAAGTTCTACTCTTTAGAAGGAGCTTTCCATGACTCGACCAAGAAGCTCATAAAGTATCAATGGACTGCCAAAGAGAGGCAAGATTTCACAAAGCTCAAGGAAAAGCTACTTCTCAAACCGTTGTTATCCTCTTAGATCTCTCTAGGCCCTTTGAGGTACATTGCAATGCATCTGGAGACTTCTTAGAAGTGGCGTCATTATTGAGTGTAGCTTCGTTTAGAAGAGTGCGCGGACTTGCTTACTAGTGTTAAAGATGCTAAGACCCTAAGAAGGTCGTCAATAAGCGTAGTTGTTTTCTTGTTCTTGGATATTAGGGCAGACACTTGGCCAATAGGGTAGACACTTGCACTTGCACAATGTCAAATGTCATCTTTGCTTTTTTACTTCTCTCAATAGGGACAATGGCCTACTCGGTGAGGTCAACATCTGACATATACACCTTTTTCTTGCCTTTTTGCTTTAGGTTTGTGGATGCCCATACCATTGCAACATTTTTTTGGGGGTTCTATAGAGTTGACACCCTCATCCATTTTTATTTCTTTGGTAAGAAAGAAGACTATTAGAGTGTAATGGAGTTGAGAAGTTTGCTTTACCCGAGGGTCTTCATAATCCCTTATAAACTAACAAACCTTGTTGTGGAGGGTCCTTGCCCAAGCCTCAGGTCGTTCCTACCTCTACTCTTGTCACTAACATCAAACATTCATTCACTATTCTATCTCCCCTTAGGTGCATCTCAAAATGAATTTTCATGTCAAAATCTATGCCAAAAGCGACGCTCTCTACCTCCCCGGTTGTTACCCGACTTATAGCAGGGGGACCTATGCATGCCCGAGAGCATGTGTTGAGAGAACCCCCCCCCCCCCGGTGGTGGAAGCGCCGCCTTGGGGGCTCTGAATGGAAATTCGCGATGATTGGGAAGATGAATTGTTTGCATGCTTGTAGTATGTACTACCCCTGCAATCAATGCATGAATAATGACTCTCAAAAAAAGGAGCACTGGGTCCCAAAACCATAGCATGTATCAGCAACCAGGGTTTGTGGGCCAATGGAGTGTTGCCGTGTGTTGCGAGCAAAAAACCGCACCGCTCCAAGTCAGCAGAGAGAATACGCAAGAAAGGTTTGCAACCAAGCCACATGTGTTGCAGGCCACGCTCAAGATAGAGTCAGAGTGGGCTTTTGTGTTTATGGGTGTGTGCGGAGCCAGCAGGTTGGTCGGTGGAAGTTGTTGCCAGCACGCTGTGACGCTCAAGCCAAAAGGCTTGTGTGTGTAAAGCATCGGTAACTCACGAGGCATGTGGGCATCCTGGGTATATTTTGCACCACGATGGGGCTTGCAGTGGCCAATAGTCATGGCGGCCAAGGAGCGATAGGCAGCACCTGAGGTGGGCTCGGTTCAAAGTTACAGATGAAACTGCTATGGTAGCATAAAATGGGTGTGTGCGCGTGCCATGCAGGGCATGGTTTTGGCATTTTCAAAAAGGGGAACCTGGAGCACCGAGAATCAGAGCAAAACTCAAGAGACCGTGGGGAGTTATGAGGGTGTGGGGCCATGGCAAAGGATTTGGGGGAATTCGAGACAATGGTGAGTGCCCAACTTAAGGTGAAAAGTGTTTTGTCATTTTGTTTCTTTTTCTTATTTTTTTTTCAATAAAAGGAATACATCCTAGGGGCATGTTGACATGAAGATGCATTGCTATTGGTGCAAAAGAGATAGAGTGAGGGAGAGAGAGAATACAGCCGGCTTGTTTGTCCATGGTCAAGATCTTTTGCGTTGAAAAGAAGCTCGTCTCTGTATGTGAAAGGTAGAGTGCACATGCATGTGTATGTCCAAAACAAGACTGGTCACATTCTTTTAGCAATCAAGTGAAGAGTAATGCAAATCATATAAACATACCCATTCAAATTTGAAGCATCAACATTACTTTCAACTTTCTCATTGAACATCCATTGATGATAAATACACAAGACGATTCAATCGTGTATTAGCAATGCATGTTCACTTTGGTTCTAAATCTTCCATTTACACCCAAAACTTCCCAAATTTTTTGACTTGAGATGGATTAGACGATCAATATTAAGCTATAGCACATATTGTTTTTTAACCCCATGCCATCATGATGATTTTCATTAGTGCACATGCATGCTGTAACATTCTCCTTTATACGATTGTGCTCCCTTAATCAAGCCATGCACATTTGAAAATCGGCCAAATAGCATCCACATTATCACTCAAATGCTCATTCACATTGCTTCAATTTGATGATTTTGTCTAACACATGCATTGGAAATCCATGTATGCATAAAACCCAATTCAAAATTAAGTCATTCTTCAATCAATTGGGAAATGCACATAAGATGAAATCTTATTTGGCCAATACAAATCCAATCTTCCAAAGTTAATTGATCATATCCAATAGCCCAAAGCATTCGAATCCAATTGGATTTGTCATTTTTGGTTTGCATGGCTATACATGAGGCAATTTCGGGTATAATTACACACACATTTATACATTTTTGGTTTGCATGGCTATACATGAGGCAATTTTGGGTATAATTACACACACATTTATACATCCTTACGATGCTCATCACATTGAGCGATCATTAGCATGGGAAAACACTAAAAATATCCAAAATTAAGCATCAATTGAGCAATCTATCTCAATCTCCAAGCCAATTTGTGATGCACACATCAATTATTTGGCCAATTTATCATCATATTGTAAAAAAAAACAATTATTCATTCACACATTGGATTGCACATGCCATTGATTGGCATCCACACCCAAATTTAGGCCACAATTATATGCAAAATATACATTAATTCCACATTGCAATGGTAAAATTTCACACTTGATCAAGCATAAAAAAAATGCATCCATGCTTAGACCTAATCAAGCAATGCACACACTCAAAAATTAAGCACAAAATTTCAAATTTAGCTCACTTGGCTATGCAATTAATCCTATCCCTAATGCTTGCACACACATTTCATGCATATTTCATAATAAAAAAGAATTTGGGTGCCCCAATTGACCATCAATCATCCAATCAAGTGGTCTTCAATTGGACCCACACAGACTCAATCTTTGCCCAATTTTTTTGGCAATTAGACATATCCAATGGTTGGAATTTTTAATATTCACATCAATTACATGATTGCATACTCATATATCATGAATTCCATCAATTTCTATGGATGCACATACTCAAGATTAGGTGCACACACTTGAATTTTATGGCAATTTTTCCTCTTGGGTGCATTACACACACAATGATCTTTATGCACACACATGAATTCTTGATGAGAATTAAGCATTATCTTGACATACAAGGTTCATTAGTTAAAATTGACCATCAATTTTATTTCAAGTGAATCAAATTATGTGCAAATTGTAGGTTAATTGACTTACGTCCCTAATTTTGGCAAGTGATTAGCACACAATGAACCACCTTAACCAATCAAGAATTGAGATAAGCAAGTGAGTCCACTTACATTGTAATCACACTCCAAGCTATTCATTTGCTCCACACGAAGATGCCTCATTGCACACACAAGTGTGTGCATCTCCAATTTGCCCCAAAAATTGACCAATTAATGGCCAAAAATCAACACTCAAATCAACAAATTAGGCAAATTAACACAGTTAACTTGATTATAGTGACGATTCCACCTCTTATAACGGGATTAAACATACATTTCACATCGACTGTTAGTGGTTAGGTTAGCAAAATTAATCAAATATTAGTAAAAATTAGTGATTGTTAGCATGAAATGAGCATGGAATTAGTCAAAATTAGCATGGAAATGAAGCAAAATCAGTAAGGGTTAGTATAAAAATAGTGAAATTGGAGGTGAAATTAGGGGTTTGGGATATTCATAACTCAAAAATTAGCTTCAATATTTTATACACAGTTCATCAACTCACACTAATTTGAGCTACACACACTAAAAAACCAGTAAAATCAGTAGCGAAATTACTCTATTCTAAACATCCTCTTCTCACTAGCTTAGGATTTTGATATTGGAAACGCTGCCAAATGTAGGGTGGCGTTGTAGCAATGAATTGCAACCCACACAAAATTATCAATCCATGGATCAAAAACCTGGCTAACACTTGGAGGCACGAGCGTCATAGGATGCATCAAAATAGAGGATTCAAGGGATCCTTCTATCCATCATAGAGAGAAGCCATGGAAGGGGCTTCCTCTAATCAACCACAAAATCCTACTTACAAGTTATTAAGAGAATCTTTTATCTCCTCCAAGTAGACAACAATGCTCCATCAAACAATGGCAAGTCAAAGACTGGCCTACAACAACAAGCAATGAAAAATTCAGCAAGCGAGCTATCCACAACAATCAAAAGTAGCTCACACAGTGCTTCAACATTGGTGACCTATTGCAGACAACTCAAATTGCAGTGGACATGGAAAACAAACCCAACATAAAGTCCATGCCACAAAGGAATCCATTCTACAAACTCAAAAACATAAAGATCCCTCCTGACAGCGGCGAAGACTGGCAACAAAGAGGAGAAGGTGCAACAAGAAAATAAGTTGCATGAACAATCAAGCTCAAATCACATATCAACAACACGATAGATATGAATCACTCAAGGAAGGGGGAGAGTCATCAGTGACAAAGCACTTTCCAAGCTAAAGTCTAGCCTTGAAGACAAAGCTGAAGACAAAGCTGAAGACAACCCTATACCAAGACTACACAAGGTCGTGTCAAGGGACGACACGAATTAGGAAGGGGGGAATGTTTGAGGATACATCAAACGGGTGCCCAACTGGTCGGACACATAGCCGGACACCACATTTGTAGTTTATTATTTTGCCGAGCTAGTGTAGTGATACTCTGTGTAAATCCTAATTCCAGAGTAGCAGTCAATTCCCTGAGTTGTAATTCTGTCATGACAATTGTAAAGGTACGTGTGAACCGGCCACTAGCCATTTAGAATGCCCTAGGTATAAAGGTCAATAACCTTAATGTGAGAATTAGGCTTATCTTTAGAAGAAGAAGGGAGCTTTGAAAACGTACGCTCAAGCTACGAAGCTGCTCCACCTTGTAATCAACTTTTCTAATGAATGGATAAATCAGATTTCAGCTTTGAAACTTCCATTGTGTTCCTCTTTCTTTGCTCTTTAATTCAAGTGTAAGCATTGTCAATTTTGTTGTGGTTTGTGACTAGGCATCTATGAGCTTTAATTGCAGATTTGAGTGCTTAAATCACTGTTTATAGTCGTTTTGACCATAGGTGAGTGTTCTTAGACCATAGGGCGACATTTCTGGATAGTTCTCTTGCACTTTTTAGGACCTTTTTCATGATGGATCGTGATTTTGGTACCTTGTCGGATTGCGAGCAGACTTGGTAGGATAGTGCCCTAGGTGTCTTAGACCTTCTCCTAAAGTTTTGTTGCATTTCGAGTCCGTCCGAGTGCCGAAATAACATGATGACCTAGAGTTGTGAGAAAGGACATATGCAGATTTCCTTGATCATTGAGTGTTGGTTTGCTTGTAGAGTTGTTGTGTTTGCTTGTTAAGGTTCAGTTCTTGAGATTGACGATCTCAAAGAGTCTCCGTGCCCCATCCGAGTCACTTCCCTGAGTATTGACATTATGTTAGTTCTCGAAAGCTATGCTACAGACGTCCGTTGCGGCGACTTGCTAACATTGGCGCCATTGCCGGGGTTATGATCCTTAGATGGTGAGTGACCTAGTGTTGGAATTAGGGTTGCAGAGAAACACACACAGCTTGGAGAAGACGAAGGAAGCTCAAGGCACACAATAGAGAGTGTGTTACTTAGTGTGCAATGGAAAGATAGATAGCCCTAGAGTGATGGGCGTATATACAATGCACGGGGGAAAAAACCTCCTAAAGAGGGAAAAAATGCCCCGGCGGTTCTAGTGTGTTCACACACATCACTACCACATGTATATGGTAACAAGTCCCCCCTGGAGTGATGCGGTGAACGAGAGCTGGCACATGAGTAAAGGGAAGTGCCATGCCCTGAGGACAGGATCAGTCCACAAAGGGGAGTAAGCCCAAAGCTTTGCGGAAAGCTTCAAGCTTCTCACGAGACAATGCCTTTGTGAAAAGATCTGCAAGGTTGTCCTGTGTTGGCACATAAGCCAAGCTGATCTCTCCTGCTGAGAGCCTCTCCCTGACATAGTGGTAATGCATCTCAATGTGCTTTGTGCGAGCATGAAAAACTGGGTTCCTCGCAACTGCCAATGCGCTCTGACTGTCAGTGTAGATAGTGTTGGCAGTGTCCTGTCCAACACCCAAGTCAACCATAAGGCGTCTGAGCCATACACACTCAACCGTAGCTGTGAAGACTGCCCTGTACTCAGCCTCACAACTCGAAGTGGCCACAGTAGGTTGCTTCTTGCTCAACCATGATATACATGAACTGCCAAGCATGAAACAAAAACCACTTGTGGACACTCGCGTGTCAAAACAACCAGCCCAATCTGAGTCCGAAAAAGCATGTAAGTCTGGCGGCAATGATCCCCCCTTGGGATAAAACAAGCCAAGATGTAAAGTGCCACTAAGGTAGCGGAAAATCCTCTTGACAGCCTGCCAATGCTTAGACCCTGGGCTATGCATAAATCTGCTGACTTGCAAGACTGCAAACTGAATATCTGGCCTGGTGTTGCATACATAAATGAGGCAGCCAACAGCAGTTTGGTAAAGAGTGACATCAGCAGGATCGCCAGCATCATGTAGACTCAACTTCAAACCTGTTTCCATGGGAGTGGCAATAGGTTTGCAATCCTCAAGTCCAAACTTACATAGCAATGTCTCTATGTAACTTTTCTGACACAAGGCAATACCACCATCACACTGCTTAAACTGTATACCCAAGTAATGATGCAACAGCCCCAAATCTTTCATCTTGAAAGTAGCATTCAAATCAGCTTTAAATTCAGCAATATGTCTCTCATTTGGTCCAGTGATCAGCAAATCATCAACATAAAGAACCACAATGAGAAATACATCATCCTCACGCTTTACATACAATGTGCTTTCTGTTGGACTGTTACGAAAGCCTCGTTTAACCAAATGAGTGTCAGCTTTCTCATACCAAGCACGAGGAGATTGCTTCAACCCATACAACGCCTTCTTACATTTGCACACTTTGTCCTCTTGTCCTTTTATGACAAAACCGCGAGGCTGCGTTACATAAACTTCCTCAAATATGTCACCATTCAAGAAAGCAGTAACAATGTCTGATTGATGTACATCCCAACCAAAATGAGCTGCCAATGCAGATAGAAAACGCACAGTAGTCATACGACAAGTGGGAGCAAAAGTCTCTTCATAATCTATGCCTTTTTGTTGTGCATAACCCTTTGCAACAAGTCGAGCCTTATGGCGATCGATCTCACCATCCGGCTTGTGTTTCAACTTGTAAACCCACTTCGTACCAATGGCCTTTTTGCCAGGAGGCAAATCACATAAAGTCCATGTGTCATTCTCTATAAGTGCATCATATTCTGATTTCATGGCAGCAATCCAATTTTCTGAATTCTGTGCTTCATCAAAAGACAGAGGCTCCTCAACATCATGTAAACTAGACACAGCCAAAGCATAACAATCTGATGCATAAGATGCATGGCGAGAGCCTGAACGAGTACGACTAGATAAAGGTGCATCCAATTTACTGTCACGCAAAGTGTGCACCAGCCATTTTGGCATACCTCTAGCCTGCTCATTTTCAGCCCTTTCCTCATCAAGTACATCATGTACATCTGCATCAGTAATAGGCTGTTCTAAAACATTTTCAGAAACCCCCATAGGCTGTACATTTGCCTCATTGGAACTTACATTCGTATTTCCACCACTGAAAAGAGGCAACAAAGTGTCATAAATGTCCTGTGAGCTTACATTACTGTCTCTAGTACATGACAGCAAGGGCTGAACAGAATCTTCCACAAACACTACATCCCATGAAACCAGAATACGTTTTGTTTGCGGATGATACAACCTGTAACCTTTGCTTTCAGCACTATAACCAACAAAAATACATTTGACAGCCTTATCATCCAATTTTCTGCGCTGCACTTGTGGCACCAAAGCATATGCCAAATAGCCAAAAACACGCATGTGCTCAATAGAAGGCTTTCTATCATGCCATGTTTCATATGGAGTAATAGACTGCAAAGCTTTCGTAGGACACCTGTTAAGTACATAAGTGGCACACATGATGGCCTCAAGCCAAAAAGAATGCGGCAAAGCTTGACTTTTGACCATACATCGTGCCATTTCCGTTAGTGACCTGTTTTTCCTCTAAGCAACACCATTTTGATGCGGTGTATAAGGCACTGTACATTGGTGTTTTATCCCACGACTAGCCAGAAATGCATTAAATTCATGAGACATATACTCCCCCCCTCGATCGGAACGGAGGGTGCCCATAGTACATTTTGAGACATTTTCAGCCATAGCCAAAAATTGTTTGAAGCACATAAAAACTTCGGACTTCGCTTTAAGCGGAAATACCCATGCATGCCTGGAGTAATCATCAATGAAAGTCACGAAGTACAGGTAATTTCCCAAGGACGGAGTTTGCATGGGCCCACAAACATCACTATGCACAAGCTGCAACCTGCATGTGGCCCTAACTGAACCATCCTTTGGAAACTAGAACGCTGCATTTTACCCAGAATACAGCCTTCACAAACATGTTTGACAGGTGCTTCAAGAGGCGCCAAAGAAGCAACCATATCAGATTTCTGTAAACGCAGCAAACTGGCAAAATTCAGATGACCAAAACGTGCATGCCAAAGTTTTGCATCAAAAATAGCCCTTGAATCTGCAACAGCATTTGCAAAATTTTGTCCACACTTGTCATACAAAGTGAGCTTATACAGCCCATGGCCCAAAAGCCCAGATGCAACAATTTCATCACCAAAACTGAGATCATGAACTGTACATCTGTCATCCACAAATTTGACTACAAGTCCAAGTCTAGCAAGTGCGGATACAGACAAGAGATTCTTCTTGATCCCAGGTACATAAAGTGCATCAACAAGTGTGAAGGAACTGCCATTAGCAGCAGTAAGCACAATCTTTCCAACTCCCTGAACTGGATAAGAGGCGTTGTTGGCACAAGTGACTGAATTCCCATGAGGGACAGACTCGAGAGAGGTAAACAATTCACGATGTGAGGTAATGTGCTTTGTAGCACCACTGTCAAAATACCACACATGTGAATCTGCAGCAACTGACAAGCATGCATCATGGACAGCAGGATTGTAAGTGCACTCTGCGCTAAAAGCCCATTCTGCATCAACATCAGCATCACAATCTCCTTTCACAGAAGACTCAACAATGGCTGCATTTGTAGTGGAACCAGCATTTGTAGTGGAACCACCCTCTTTCTTCTTAGCCTCTTTGGCCTTCAACTTAGGACACGACTTGATCAAGTGATCATTGGCTTTACAATAATGGCAATGCATCTTCTTTTTGCCCTTATCACCAGAATTGCCAGACGAAGTGCTGCCAGCAGAAGCATTAGGAACAGAATTTTTGCCACTCGCAGCAGAACCATAAGAAGTGGCTGCATTACTGTTACCACCCTTTCTTTGAGAAGCAATAAAAGCCTGTTCAACTGCACGCTGCCTAGTCCTGTTTTTTCTAGAAAGTGACTCTTGCAACAGCAATGTGCATAATGCATCAAACCTCACAACTTCAGGATTTCCTTGGGTCATGAGTCTCCAAGTACTAGCAAAAGTCTGGTAGGAATCTGGTAAGGCATCAAGAACAGTCTGCACAAGGGAACTGTCCGAAATGACTTCACCTGCAGAAATGAGTTGCTCATTGATATCCTTGACACTAGCAAGGAAAGTGTCCATATCATCTTCCTCATGCATAATCTTCGACTCTAGCTCTTTACGCAGCAAAGCAATTTTAGCCTCATTGCGGCTTGCATAAAGACCTGCTAGAATATCCCAAGCCTGTTTTGCAGATTTTGCTGAACGGATGTGAGGAATAATGGTGCGCTTCACAGACAACGCAATCAATGCATGAGCCTGTGCATCCTTAACATCCCAACGAGCTTGTTCTGCTGTAGGCAAAACAACTCTAACAGCTGCAATCCTTGCAGCAAGACCTGCAACATCCTCAACATCGCCTACATCTTCAGAACCAGGACGTACATCAATGCCCTGCACAATGTTCCAGACACCTTTTGACACAAGAACATGTTGCATCATATAAGCCCACATAGGGTAGTTGTCCCCATCCAACCTATCCTCAGCAGCAAACATCTTGAACACATCTGTGTTGTTGTTGTCAGCTATGGTAAATGCTGCACCTGTTGTGAAAACTGCCCGAAAATAGGAGAAATGGAGCGGGAACAATTTGTGCTATATAGCACAAACCGTAGAATACTATAAGGCACCTGTTATGCAGAAAACGGCACTGACAGAAAATCTGCACAAAATGACAAAATAGCCTGTGCAGTACTCCCCGTAGTGGAAACGGAGGCCGAAATGAGCCCAAATCAAATTCTGAGCAGACCGAGCTCTTTGAGCTCGCCCAAAATATTTGTCGACCTGCGAACGCTCGCCAAATCTCACTGAAATCGGAGAAAGTGAGCAGGCGTGTGCTGGAGCAGCTGGCGACTAAGCCCGGGAGGACGTGACCTGCTCTGATACCAATTGTTGGAATTAGGGTTGCAGAGAAACACACACAGCTTGGAGAAGACGAAGGAAGCTCAAGGCACACAATAGAGAGTGTGTTACTTAGTGTGCAATGGAAAGATGGATAGCCCTAGAGTGATGGGCGTATATACAATGCACGGGGGAAAAAACCTCCTAAAGAGGGAAAAAATGCCCCGGCGGTCCTAGTGTGTTCACACACATCACTACCACATGTATATGGTAACACCTAGTGCATATTTAGAGCTTTCTTTTTCAAAGATTTGTCCTTCAATTTCATTTACACCTTAGCAGTGAAGCAGCTAGACATGAGGTCTAGTGCTTGATATAGTTTAGAAGTCGCGGACTTGCTAGATCTACTTTTGAGAAGTAAAGAGGGTTGTGAGTGAGATAGCCAAAATCATTTCATTCTCTAATTTTCTCTATGCTTTCAGAGTGCTGTTCCATTTTCTCTTTTGACTTTATTTTGTACTATTGTGTTTGTTTTGTTTCATGTTTCATTTTTTTCAGTACTTAGGAGTAGGGTAAGTAGAAACTACGACCATCAAATTTGGGCTAAAAGATTGAGGGAAAAAAGAGTGAAAACCATATTTTGGTTGAAAGGACCATAATCTGAAATTCTGAAAAATTTGATGGTAGAGACCTCAAAAGTGATCCAAATTCAAAAATTTGTGGATCAAGGGCATCAACATACTCTCTAGAAGCAATTTGGAAAGTCTAGCAAGAATCTGTGGAAGAACATGGATCGCGATCCATGTACCCCAGATACCATTTTTGCTGAAAAGTGATCAATGACATTGAGCATCAATGGGATACTGCTCTAATCAAGTTTGCTTGAAAGAAAATTTCAAAAATCACACCAGAATTGGCTGTTAGGGCAAAAACAGCAAAACAAGCATTGTAGATACAAAATTTGGGATTTTTTAACTTTTTGAGATCCAAATTAAAAAAGGAGTGAGATTTGGCTTCTATAAGACATAGAGAACCAACATAACAAAATTCATGAAAAAATTCTGTCAAACATGGATCGTGATCCATGTACCTTTTATGCATTTGGAGCTAATATTTGACAAGTATATTCCTGATAACTAGTGGAACAACTTTATCAAAAGGGGCCATAGCAAATAATTGAATATTGTTGGTCAAAATAGCCAAATATACAAACTAGTCAAAAATCGCCAAGCAAACAGAAAAACTCAGTTTTGACTAGGAAAAAGTTGTCCAAATCCAAAACTTTTGGTATCATAGCATCTAGTAAACATGCTGATTCTATTGGTACCAAGAAATGTCAGTTTGGCTTCCAAACATGGATCGTGTCCATTTACCTCATGAAAAAATTTAAAATTTTATGGCTAAGATTTGAGCAATAGGTAGCTGAGACATAGACAAGTGAGACATAGACAAACAACTTTTTCAAGAGAACCATATGCAAAAAAGTTGTAAAAAGTGCTCAAAAGAGCCAAAAACATTTCATTGTCAAAACTGTCACAACAGACTGTAGAAGTCAGTTTTGGTAGGGTAAAACTAATCCAAATTCAAAAAGATTTGTGGAGCAAGCTACAAACATCATAAGCTATCAGCACCCAAAAATTCAGATCCAAAAGTGGTGGAACATGGATCGCGACCCATGTACCCTTGAGAAATTTTTGGACAAACTTTTCTGGCATGTAGCAGAGACCATTGTGAACAAAAGTCCCCAAATAAATTTTGTTAGAAAAGTCCAAAAAAGTCATCAAAAGTGCCATAAGTTAATCAAGGGGAAAACCCTAAAACAAACCTAGGGATTGACTTTTACCTAACCTAAACAAGTCCAAATCAGACAAAACCCATATAGCAGGGATGAGTGGACCAAGGGGAAGCTGTGTGCCAAGTTTCATTACCATCTGACACATAGGTACATGGATTGCGATCCATGTTCCTTAGTCACAGATTGATGCCAAACTTGCACCATAGCTAGAGGACATCACAAGGAAATTAATGCTCTTCTCAAAACTGAATTTGGATATAAAAAACCAAACCAAAAGCCAAAACTGCCAAGTACTCTGACAAAGTGTCAGAATTGACCTAACTTTCAATGTAGAGGTCCATTTTTTTTAAAAAAATGATACCATAGGACCTTCTAATCATGCTGATTATGTTGGTACCAAGAGAAATCAATTTAGGCTCCAAACATGGATCGTGATCCAGGTACCCATAGTGACAACTTGACTTGAAACTTTCCAGATCAGTAGTGCATACAGAAGAAAACATATCCCCAAGCCTAGTTGTGAAAAAAGTTGAGCAAAATCGGGTCAAAAGAAAGTAAAACAGGTGACATATAGAAAACCACAATATAGACCTTATACTGTTCATTTGATCTGTCAAAATAAGTCCAAAATCAAAAAGATTTGAGATTTAGCTTGTGGACATAGTCAAGAGAACAAACTCCTAAGATATATGAAGTCCAGATGTGGTTGAGCATGGATCACAATCCATGTACCTCAACCTCAAAATTTGATGAGAATTGGCACAGAACCTGCACATGACCTTATCTACACAGTCAAAATTTGGAGAAAACAATTTGACAGTGAACATGGATCGCAATCCATGTACCTCATCATAGTGGGGGTATTTGAGTTGGTGATCTTGTAAAACATATTAGAGAACATCCAAATCTCAAGTTTGAGCTAAAAATACCTTCTGGAGACCAAGATACAAGCCAAAGTTCTTGTGTTTTGGTCCTAAGACTGTTTTGAGTGCTGTTTCAAGTGCAGTTCACTAAACGTGCTTTAACTTTTGATACACAACTCCAAATTGAGTCAAGTATAGCTAGGAAGAAAGCTTGTGGGCAATAGCACATACCTAGACCTAAATTTTAGAGCTGAATTTTTCTAGGTTTCCTGAATCCAAACTTTTAGGGTACCCAAAACTAGTTTCCAAAGACCAAAAGAGTCAAAAAATCTTGACTTTTGAGAGACCTTACATGGGGCAAAAAGGGATAAGTTGCAATAAGCCAAGTTGGGCTTGTCAAAGACTATCTTGAGAGAGTCTTAACCATGACAAGTCATCCACCACCAAGGTTTTCTACTCCACTCGGAGACATGAAAAATGCAAGAAACGCTGCAATGCCGACAACAGGGGGATTGGGAGAATACATAGAGGAGAGGCATACTCTGATCAACAAACCGAACATAAGATTCATTAGAACCAATGAAGCCATGCAAGTTCTAATAGATTATCCTCATGATGGCTTATATAGATTCACAAACGGGGAACCATATATTTCTACAAGTGTGTAGAACCCATTGCAAGGAGTTGACCACCCTCAGGACTAAATGACACGGATCATTTAAGAGGGGGGGGTGAGGGGATCAATGGATGGGAGCTCCACGCGCGACCGTCGAGGTGTTTTGGGCCGTAGATGGCTTATTAAAACTAAACCCGGTCAAGAACTAAACCTGGCCAAGGGCCCCGTCCGGGTTTAGTTCTAGGCCGTCCAGGTTTATCGTTTATATCATTGTGTAAAACGGCTTTGGTTTCAAATGTGCGCGGGCGGGCGTAGTGGTTAGCCCATGCTTCAAAAAGCATTGAGGGGCGACATTCTGGGTTCAAACCCCCGCCCTCCAACAGTGCCGCCATTTTTTGGGTGGACTTGCCCGCCTCGAGATCCCCGCCATCGTCCTTCACCATCGATCCCTTTACTCGCCCCCACGTCCCATCCTGTGTCACTTAGTGTCGTGGGTTGACCACCCATAAGAACCTCTATGTATTTACGTATATGGATGCCAATGAAGTGCAAGTTTTGATGGTAGATAAGTATGGATGTGGGTACATACTTGTTGATCCAATTGACCTAGAGAGATATACGTACAAGGGTACTCCAATCTCTACCTACTTTCAGTCAAAATTGATGCCAAATGACATATCAGAGAGGATTCCACTGGGAATTTCTCCGAGACGAGAGGAGAGAGCGAGAGACGTCTTTCCAGGGGACCACAAATTGGTTAGATTACTAATTGAATCACAATGTTTAAGACCATATCAAGCGGCTCAATGTGTTAAGACAAAGTACAATGGGTCAGGGTATCCATATGCTCATGTCTCTCTCCTCAAACAAGTTTTGAGAGCTGAAAAGATTGCGGATTTCCATACTCAGTATGAGGGATTTGGATTGATATTAAGAGGAATGGCTTTGACGTGGTTCCAACCTCTAAATAGAGATGATTTCCCAAACATAGCACAACCCTTACAAGAGTTTGTAGAGGAGTTCTCAAAAAGGGGAATCAAGCACAACACGCTGTCACAAATCTACACTTTCAAGCAAAAAGCGAACAAGAGAGTGAAGGAAGCTTTGCTTCGCTTCGAACAATACATAGAGAGATTTTCTATGAGAGAGCTACCACAAGATGAGAGGCTATCAGTTCTCTTCATAGAGGGCTTGAGGAATGAAACTCTCAAAAAGGACATACATTTGAAAGGATGCACGACGTTTGAACAAGTCACTAGAGAAGCTCTTTATCTAGTGTAAGGCCTACGGAGAGGAGACTAAAGATACAAACAACACAACTAGTAGTGCCTCATCTCCAAAGAGCGAATCAACAACAAATAGAGATGTTCAAACTCCTTCGGAACCAATCATTGATCAAGTGGTCGAGGGGGTGATTAGAAGAATAAGCAAAGGCTATAAACAGAACCTGAATGTACAACAGCCTCAATTGAGGATATGTAATACTTGTGGAGGGGATCATCCCACTCCATGGTGTCGCACTCAACAAATCCGCAACAAATGCTAAGGAAACAACCACACCTTCCTAGGGTAAAAATATGCAATGTCCGGGCGCCCAAGGCCTTTAGGGCTCCACCACTTACTAAATCTGCGACTTAGGCACAATAACTGACCTATTCTTTACAGCTTGGAACTCCCATTGAGCCCGTGACACATTAAAATATTACAATGGCTTGAAATAAATCGAGAATTTACAATACATGACCATTTTGGGAAAATGTTGAAAAAATGTAACTCCAATCTTTACTGCTTCTTCACTTTGATCTTTGATGTGCATCCGTACGTCTTCGGTCTTTAGCAGCTTCTGTTAATTGATGTTGACTCGGTTAACAACAATGGACATATTTGATTCAGTAACTATATTCAAATGAGAATCCACACCCTATTCTCTTTGTATACATTGTACAAGCTATATCCCCTGCTAATGTACTAGCTATAGCATGCAATTTTGATTGTGAACAGTACAACAACTACCATTCTGCAAAGAGATATTATCGAGATCAAACGTCATGTGGTAACCATCCTGACTACTTTCGAGCGGAAGAGTTTTACTTCCGGGGGTCACCCATACTTGCATGGGCCCGGAAGTAAGCTTGCTTTTTTGGAGGCAACTAGATCCCTTCAAGTCACCTGCACATCCCTTTAGAAACTTCTTTTTCCGGATAGTGTGAACCTATCCTAGAAGCAAGATCTCTCTCTCTCTCTCTCTCTCTCTCTCTCTCTCTCTCTCTCTCTCTCTCTCTCTCTCTCTCTCTCTCTCTCTCTCTCTCTCTCTCATGCACATGCGCGTGCACATGCACATAGAAGCATGTAGGCCCTTATGAGCTCCTCACCTTGTTATTTTTTTACTAGATATGCAGGGAGCTTACTACGGAGCACATTCCACTTCAATACTCTGAGTGAAGGAAGGGCCGGCAAAGCTTCACCCCCAAGCAATCAAGATATCCATTGAGGCAGCTTGAGAGACTCAAACCCACGATCTCTGAGTTACATTGCTAAATCTCTACCACTTAGCTTTACCTATTAGATCCTTTTTTTTTACTTGTAAGGAGGGAATTATATTAGAGAGAAGAAAAAAGTAACATTAGTGTGCTCAAGGAGTGAGCACATAGATACATGACCATAAATAACATAAATATTGTTCATCTACAATTATCTAAGCTTTAAGGGCATCTAACTCAACCCGGATGCGACCAAGTAAGGCTCTAGCTTGGCTCCAATTTTTTTCAATTATGTCCACCAGTGTAAGGTCTGAGCTTTGTCCTAGAGTCCTAGACTATGAGTCAAGGAGACAAAGGTGGATTTATCCCACATGCAGTGGTGCAAGGCTGTAGAGCTACTTAAAAGCTCATTTCATGAATAAGAAAACATAATTTTATTTTGCATACATCTCCCTTGTTTATAGTGAGCTTGTGATGGCTTAGCAAATACTCAAGATCATGTTTATGAGTCCAAGCTAATTGATCTTGGAGCCTAATTAGATTGAGTGATAATCTAGCCAGCACACACTCACTTGTTTGCATGATGTTTCCTTTTCATCCACCCTAGCTAGCACGATCCCATTCCCATCAAGTGGTATCAAGGTTCTAAGTTATGCTAGCTAGGTTTGTCATTATGAATTAATGTGCTAATAGTTAGCACATCCATTACATTCATTACCATTTCTTAGTTATTTTTACGATCCATTGACGTTCTCATAACTAGTTGCATCTCTCACTAAATTTAATCCCTAATCTAGCTATGTGTGGGCATGTCCTTGGCACACCCAAGAGGCCACTACCCTCCATGGTTAGATAAGCTTAATTAGAAAGAAGATTAGTATCTAATTTTTTGCGTTTTTTAGTCATCTTTGGTGTCAATTTCCTCCTAGTTTTCATCTTGAATAAAATCTCCACCTTTGCAATCACCTTGCATTATTTGCCTTATCTAGTGCTCGAGGACGACAGCTCTATGTAGATCCTTCAAGCTCTACAAACTGAGCCGGGAGCTCCTCCATCTTCATCCTCAATTTAGTCCTAAAAAAGGGTGTCTGTGAGTTTGTATGTGTGTGTGTGGTTTCCTGCACGATCCAAGTCCATAATTTAGCGTTGATTAACGCTTTTCAAATTTTGGTCCACCTCTCTCTTGGTATGCACTTCATGGCAAGGCTTCAAGGCCTCGCAAAGGAGGAAGGACCTAATGCATGAAAATCACAAAGAAATATCTATGTCTGTATTTTGTACATAGCTATGGTTTTGACACATTTGGATCTTGAAAATGAGCAGAGGTAGGAACAAACCCTATGAAACAAAACAAAAAAATCAATGGATGTTTGATTCTACCTAACTGTCACTACAAGTGAAGAATAAGAGTCAATAGTAAAAGGGAGGAGAATCTTATGCATTATGGAGTTGGATTCAACAAAATATTATCAATTTCAAGCATAATTCACTTTTGAACACAAGGCTTACACATGGAGTCAAGATGGAACCACCTGGAAGACATTTGGAAGGGAAAAGACAGACACATATTTTTGTAGGATTTTTGCTCTATGTTTTCTATTTCAAACTGGAAAATGTATTCAACAACAAAGTTGTAGGCGTTGAGTGGATCTTTATGCCCCTATTGTTTCATATAATTTTTGAAGCTATGGTTTGGGAGCTATGACCGAAATGGTGGAGCCTAGCTGCTCGCATGGGAAGAAGCCATGGTTATCCAACTCCACACACATAATGTTTTATAGGTTTCTCTCCATTATTTCTTGATTATCTCATATTTTTTCAAGATTCTCTCAAATATTATAAAGAAACTCTTGGCATCAAGTTGTGGATGGTGGCATGGAGACAAATCTTGTCATGATAAAGGTGATTCGGAAAAAATTGGTCAATGAGCAGGGTACTCTCTCATTGGGGGAATGTCCCTAATTGAGGCTACTTTGTAATAAACCCTCTTTCTCATAATTTCTTTCCAAATCACTCTCTTAGCCTATAAAATGATGGCTTCCTCTTTTGTAAATACACAGACACACAGCCAAGCTCGAACACACAATCAAGCTCTAGCACGCACACTCTCATATGTACATCCTTGTGTATGCACCTCTACGAACAGTTTGTATGGTGTTTATGAAGTCTATGTTAATGAAGCCCTAATGATCTCTTCCTCTCTCTCTCTCTCTCTCTCTCTCTCTCTCTCTCTCCCCTTCTCCCACATCTTCCTTGGGTTATGTGCCAACCCTCTACCATGCATCCTAGCCGCATTCCAAGCTAGGTGGTGGCTGTATTGTGTGCCACCCATGATGAGGCTATTGTGCATAGTCCTGGTGTAGAGGCCACCGGGTCTGTTTTGTGAATCCGCCTCTCATTTGGTCCCCCCCTGAGGAGGGATTTGCAAGGACCTTCAGTCAACAAAGAATAGCGATGCATGCCATCAATCATGGGCGAGTGGCTACAAGAGTTTTCAAATTGGAAGACTGAAGAAGAGGAGAATGTAGAATCACTCAAGGCCCTTATCAAAGTGCTACTGCCAGCTTGTAGCATCATCAATATCCAAGAGGTAAGCCCCCCCCTCTTGCATTGCTTGTGCTAATCACAAATCAAAAGAATTAAGAAGGAGAGATACAGAATGTCACCATTGTTGTCAACCAAAGCATTTTGTCAATGAGTACCAATAGAGGAGGTGAAGAAAGAATGGTGAGTTTTGCTTTTGAGAACCACATCAACACACAAATCCTAAAGCATTTGGTGGAAGCAAGTGGGCTAGCACTCTCTCTAGGCCTAGAGAGTTCAAGTGAAATATGACCACCCAAGCATCACTGCCGCATGAAAAATGGAAAGCCGATTGAGGTAGACTCTTCTTGCCCCGTCTATTTTGAACCCAATATGGAGGATTATGTGGACTTCAACACAATAGGTAGAGGTGCGTGATGAAGGTTATTACACCCAACATGGATAATATCAATAGGCCAAAAGTCTTACCTTTTTGTATCATGCAACATATGCATATAAACGTGTACACTGATAGGAAGATATTCTACCATCAAAATATTGTTTTCCTGTTCAAAGCAGAGATGCTTGATAAAATCCTTAGATTTCCACATCCCATGATCTTGCCCATTCTTGATTACTACCACTCTTTTAATGTAAGAATATTTATTATATTCTAACCTTGTGCTCTTCTTAGCTCTTGGTCAAGTTTTCCACCCATGTATAAACCTTTATGAATCACTAAGTCATTCCACACACAAAAAACATTTGTGATTGTCTCCTCGTTGATTTACTACCATGGCAAGTGTTTCTTTTCCCACATTCAGTGGCAAGAAAGAGAGAAGACATCACCACCAATTTTTTGGACAACTTTGACATCACTTGTGTGGTTTCCAACAACATGGTTAGGAATATCTCCTCTATTGATGAAAGTAGAGGCCAAGTATTGGTACAATACTTTGTCCCAACCTACCAAGGATGCATGTTACTTACTATATGTTGCATTCTTGAGTGAAGATCATGGTAGCTACTGAAAGAGTTAGCTGCCTCATTGGAGGAAGGTGAAGAAGTGCCTGATTTCTTGAAGAAGAACAGTTTCATTGCTAGCATGTGGTTGCCACTTAAAGAGAAGGTGAAGGGGAGATTTCTTAAATGTATGAATTGGCAGTGGAATTAACATGCCTTAAAGACAAGAAGCTGTACATGCAAGTAAGAGTCAACGAGTCAAAGGAATCAAGCTCAATCCAACTAACCCCAGTAACTGCAACAGCCGCTAAAAGAACCCAACCACAAGAGGCAACAAAGAGTAGCAAGACCTGTTGTTGATGCGCATCACTACTCAACTAGAGAATCTATCTTTGCATTTGATGCAATAAGGGCATGCACACAACCACAATCAATAGCAAGGTGAGAGGACAACGAAGGCAAAATCGAGAATACCACTGCTACAATTGTGGAGAAGACGACCATGGTATGTATAAATGTCCACACCAAGGGAGGCAAAATTTCAATAAAGGAGAAAGTAAAAACTAGATCTCACCACCGAGAGCAAGACCACCGAGGGCACCACAACAAGCACCACCTGTGAAAATATTACAATGACCTATGAAATCACAGTCACCACCACAACCTCTCATTCCACCCTTACCCCCACCGCAGATTGGTAAACAGGTAGTGAGTTTCATCGGTCTTGAAGATAAGGGAAAGATGAAAGTGGAAAAACACATCAAGGGAGTAGAGGAGGGTAATACCAATGGTGAAGAGGTAGACACCATGGGAGTTAAGCACTCCAAGCCTAAGGAAGCTTCAGAAGAGGAAGAAAAGATGAAGGCCAAGGGGGGTTGTCAATCAAGAGAAAGTCTAAACCACAACAAGAAATTGGCATTTAAGATCTCATAGAGCCAAACAATTTTCCGGGTTCTTGGAGAATTGTGTCGGTGCATACATCGCTAACTGGACGGTGGATCCACCATCCATAGCCACTTGTTGGTTTTGGTCGTTGTCGTCGCGGGTGCTCGAGCAAGTGGGGTCAAGGACTAGGAACTCCTTCTTGCACTCCAAAAGAGTGACTGCACAATTTCCAAGCCATTTTTCCACTTCAAAATCGTCTCCTACTAAGCCATGCCAAAACACCTTCGAGGCCTTTTGCAAGCCATTCCAATCTGCGCTTCTCCCAAGTTGCTCCAAATGCTACGAAACTTCTTCAAAAGAGTCTCCAAGAGAGATGCGCTCCGCTCCTTCAAAACACCTTTGAGGCCTTTTGCAAGCCACTCAAATTTGAACTTCTCCCAAGTTGCTCCAAAAGCTCACGAAACTTCTTCAAAAGAGTCTCCAAGAGAGATGTGCTCCGCTCCTTAAAGTACTTCAAAAAGGGACCGCATGATTTTGCACCAAGCTATTCCCCAAAACTTAATCAGTAATGTGCCTCCAATGTCCCCTATTTAACTTTACTCAGCAATGTTGTGTGCCTCGTTGTAATTGAGTCAAAGGAGGGACATAAGGGCGGGGAGGGATGTCACCACAGGGAGAGCCATCAAGAAGCAGTTTGTTTCAAAACAGTGGGAGCAAAGATGTTGTCGCCCAAGCCGCTATCGCAAGGGGTTGATGTTGCCATCGCTGCTGAGGTGGCCACCAGTGATGTGGACAAGGAGCATTTCAGAATGCTACCCGCAGGGTCAATGCCACTAGATCGCCTAGCATATCAAAATGCTGGCGCTCCATCTGTACCTAGCATCTCAAAATGCTTCGACAGGCCAGCTTAGAACTTCGATGTGATACTGCCCCTTAAGCCTGCATTTTAAAATGCCAACAAAATTGGGTAGGAGCAACAATGGCTATGAGAGGGGGGGGGGAGGGGCACGCCTTCTCTTCACAACAGTGTCGTGATCGCCTCTTCTCCGGGTGACTCAAAGCTCCACCTCGTTGACTCTTGTTTGCATGTGCAACTTCTTGTCTTTAAGGCGGGCTACTTCCACTACGAATTCATACATTGTAGGGAATCTTCCCTTGAACGTCTCTTTAAGTGGTGACTACTTGTTAGCAATGAAATGGTTCTTCTTCAAGAAATTAGGCACTCCTTCACCTTCCTTGAGTGAGGCAGATCATCGCTCCCACAAATCCACAAACTTAGACTCGTAAGTGGCATACTCTAGCAGCCCTCCCTGCTTTAACTCTTTCAGTAGTTGCCATAACATTTTTGAGGTTCTGACTCCACCAAACCTCTTTGCGAATGCAACACGTAGTACCCATGCATCCTTGGTAGCTTGGGGAAAATCATTATACCAAGACTTGGCCTCTACTTTCATTGGTAGGGAGGAAATATTGTAGCCATGAGGTGTTCTCATCCTTGTTGAAAACCACACAAGTGATGTCAAATTTGTACAAAAAATTGGTGGTGATGTCTTCTCTCTTCTTGCCACTAAATGTGGGAAAAGAAACACTTGCCATGGTAGTAAATCAATGAGGATACAATCACAAACCTTTTTTTTTTTTTTGGAATGACTTAGTGATTGATAAAGGTTTATATATGGGTGGAAAACTTGACCAAGAGCTAAGAAGAGCACAAGGCTAGAATAGAGTAAAGATGCTTACATCAAAAGAGTGGTAGTAATCAAGAATGGGCAAGATGATGGATGTGGGGATCTAAGGATTTCATCAAGATCTCTACTTCAAACACGAAAACAATCTTTTGCTAGTAGAATATCTTCCTATCAATGTACACATTTACATGCATGAGACAAAAAGGTAAGACTTCTGGCCTATTGTTATTATCCATGTTGGGTGTAATAACCTTCATCATAGGCCTCTACCTCTTGTTGAAGTCCACATAATCCTCCATATTGGGTTCAAAATAGACTGAGTGAGAAGTGTCTACCTCAATCGGCTTTCCATTTTGCATGCAGCAGTGACGCTTCGGTGGTCGTATATCACTTGAACTCTCTAGGCCTAGAGAGAGTGTAGACCCACTTGCTTCCACCAAATGCTTTAGGCTTTGTGTGCTAATACGGCTCTCAAAAGAAAAACTCACCGTTCTTTCTTCACCTCCTCTGTGGCACTCATTGACAAAATGATTTGGTAAACAACAGTGATGACATTCCGTATCCCTCCTTATTCTCTCAATTTGTTATTAGCATGAACAATGCAATAAGTGGATCTTACCTCTTGGATATTGATGATGCTACAAAGTAGTAGTAGCACTTCAGTAAAGGCCTTGAGTGCTTCTACATTCTCATCTTATTCAGTCTTCCAATTTGAAAACTCTTGTAGCCACTTGTCCATGATTGATGGCATGCATTACTACTCTTTGTTGACTGAAGGTCTTTGCAAAGCCCTCCTCAATGGGGGTGCTAAATGAGAGGCAGATGTGCAAAACAGACCAAGTGGCCTCTACACCAAGACTATGCACGATAGTCTCATCATGGGAGGTACACTATAGGGGCACCATCTAGCTTGGAATGTGGCTAGGATTCATATTAGAGGGTTGGAAAATAACCCAATGAAGATGTGGGGGGGAGAGAGGGGGAGAGAGAGAGAGAGGGAGAGAGAGGGGAAGAGATCATTAGGGCTTCATTAACATAGGCTTCATAAACACCATACAAACATTCACAAGAGGAATTTCACATAATCAACATTTCACAAACTCATGTGTGCATGGTAACTCAAACCTTTTGGCCATTAATAAACCAAAACCAATAACCATAGCCAACACTATTCCATAGTAGAACTATGTGTACATAGACGTGCATACACAAGGATGTACTTATGAGAGCGTGAGTGCTAGAGCTTAATCTTTTGTGTGTTAGAGCTTGGCTATGTATCTGTGTGTTTACAAAAGAGGAAGCATCTATTTATAGGTTAAGATAGTGATTAGGAAAGAGATTATGAGAAAGAGGGTTTATTACAAAGTAATTTCATTTAGGGACATTCCCCTAATGAGAGAGCTCCATGTACCCTGCTTATTGACCAATTTCCTCATAATTGCCTTCATCATGACGAGCTTTGTCTCCATGCCACCTTCCATTGAGTCCAAGAGCTTTCTTATAATATTTGACAAAATCTTGATAAAATAAGAGAAAATCAAGCAATAATGCAGAGAAACCTATAAAGAAGTATGTCTGTGGAGTTGGATAACCATGACTGCTTTCCATGTGAACAAATAGGCTCCACCATTTTGGCCATAGCTCCCAAACTGTAGCTTCAATTTTTTTTAAAACAAATAGGGACATATTTCTTAGCTCAACACCTACAACTTTGTTGTTGAGAACTTTTTCGAGTTTGGAATAGAAAAATAGCAAAAAAATCCCACAAAAATATATGTCCGTCTATTCCCTTCCAAAAGTCTTCCAAGTCATCCCCTCTTGACTCCATGTGCAAGCCTTGTCTCCAAAAGTAATTTATGCTTGAATTTGATCGTATTTTTTTTACTCCAACTCCATAATGCATAAGATTCTCCTCCCTTTTACTACTGACTTTTATTCTTCACCTGTAGTGACCACCAGATAGTGACCGTTAGGTAGAATCAGCATTCAGTGATTTTTTTTTCTTTTCATAGGGTTTATTCCTACCTCTTCTTATTTTCAAGATCCAAATGTGCTAAAACCATAGCTATGTACAAAATATATTTATGGACTATAATTGTATGGTTGGGTGGATGTACACCAAGTTGATATTCATGCGGATTTTGATGCACTTCAAGAGGAAGAAATGAAGGGAAGGGATCGGCTAGGATAAAGAAGCAATGGCTCTCTTGCTCTCGACATTGGTACAAAAGAAGGCGACAGAGGGAAGGGAAGCAGTAACAGCTATCTCCCTCTTGGCTTTGTGAGTCAAGCTAAAGAGGAGAAAGCGAATAGGATATCAGAGCAAAGAGGGGAGTTAGGCAGAAAGGAAAGGAGGGAGAAGAGAAAGTTGGTTAAGGAATAAAATAGCACGTGAAAGGAGATGGCTATGTGTAATGGCTTTCTTCCCGTTTGACCTAAGCAGAGGTGCACTAGTTTCCAAGTTCTAAAAATAGGCATCCTAAGACTTAAGCTTTCAAGGTGTAACCAGGGTTGAATTTTTACTCTCTCGGGAGGATTTTGGGAGGATTAAGCTCTCATCAACTCGGGAATTGATCTAGCAGTGCCATTAAAGGCAACTTTTGTAATCGAATTTCACTTTGGGTTAACCATTAGTAGCTTAAGGCTTTTAGGGTGTTTATTTTAAGTTATCAAAGTGTCATTGGAGCTTTTTGTGTGGCGTAGTGCATGTGGTCTATTATTTTCCCCACAACGAGTAGCCCAGTGTTGACCTGACTCACCTTGCAAACCCATTATCCCAGATATTTATTGTGAATGTGACGTAAGACTAACTCGAGGTGGGAAAATTTTGCAAAGAAACACGACTACACCACAAGAGGTAGTGATGTAGCACATGATGCATCAATTTGCTGCCTACATGTAGCAACAACACACTACACAACATCAATTTAATTTGCATGAGAGGATACGAAAAGCTCAACAAGCAATTTTTACAAAAAAAAATGCAACGGTTTGAAGGTCGATATATTTCAAAAAAATTCCAAGTTTATGAGCAATCCATGGAGGATAATGGGATTGATGATCTTGAAGTAGTTCAAGGGTTTCACTTGATTGTCGTGCCAGATCTTAGGACTTGTGTTAACCCTCATGGCTCACGGACACCCTATCACATACAACAGACGTTGTATTATTTATTTGGTAGAGTCAAGTACCGAGCTTGTCGATCCAATAGGAATGGTTAAGAGTGATCGCCGATGAGAGGCGAACTCTAAAACTAGAACGTATAATGTTTGGGTAAGACTGGCTAAGTGTGGGCGCCCAAATGTGAATGGGCGAGCTCATATAAAAGTCAATCTAAACCTAAAAAACCTTATTCTCTCATTTGTGGAATTGAAGAGTGCTCTTGCTCCATCTCCATCTTCTTCTTATTCATCTCCTTGTGTGTGTGTGTGTGTGTGTGTGTGTATGTGTGTGTGTGTGTGTGTGTGTGTGTGTGTGTGTGTGTGTGTGTGTGTGTGTGTGTGTGTGTGTGTGTGTGTGTATGCGTGAGAGAGAGAGAGAGTGTGTGCGATCGAGCATTGCAGTGGCACGATGACGGCGAGGCGGTTGAGCGCGGCGTAGCGGCGTCTCCCTCTTCTTCGCAGCGAGGAATCCTCCACGATAGCAAGCGTAGAGCGGTGAGTGACACACCATCGCCTTCTTTGAGCTTACTAGTTTAGGCTTGTTGTGTGCTTGGAGCCATTTGTGGCTCGCACACAGTGTATCGCCAAGTTCCTTGCATTGACACGTGTGACATACGCGCACATTTTTGGCGCCGTTGTCGGGGAATGCCATACACTAAGCTTGAATGGCACTCTGTGCTTCTTTTGTGGTGCAATTTCAATTGTCGGAAAGGTAGGGAAGGAAGGTGTGTGTGTTGAGAAGAAGGATTTTGTGTTGCTACTATGTATTTCTTTGTTAATGAAGTTTTGAAAGGTTACTGTGTTTTCTCTGTGCTAAGGTATTAGTATTAAGGTTGTTAGTTTTGTGTAATGTAAAGTACAGTAAGTAGGAAGTAGATCTGTGAGAGCTAATGAAGTGTGTTACTGTGTAACAGTAGGTGTATTAGTTGTAAGTAGGTAGGTAGAGTGTGTGTGGGCTCGCACGCAAGCCGCGATGACCTTATCCTTTTTTTTAAAAAAAATTTAAAAAAATTTAAAGGTAGTACCAAGATCGGGAATATCTCCCAGACCCAGTTCACGCTCAGCCTTAGGCCTCAATCGTCCTTTAAAATTACGTATTTTAGCTTCACACGTAGCTAAAAATTGGCTTTTTTGAGAACCAACGGAGCTCTAGGTGACCGAACGTTGTGCTGTAAAGCACACCGCGACCCTCTGAGTGATACGCTCATTTTGAGCTATCACACACTTTAATCAAAAAAATCGATCATTAAAAAACATAAAAAACGAGTAAAAACAAACGCCTAAAAAAGTAAGCGGTTAACCTTCGAGGTTATTCGCCGACGCTTGTAGGGTGTCAGAGGCACATGAATCTACGCTCTGGTCGTGTGTTAGAGACAGAGCAACTAGAGAGAATTTCGACTTACACGAGTTCTCATTATCCACCTACCTTAGGTTCCGGGCCCTCGGCGGGGACCCAAGGTAGTACAAACCAAGACCCGAACATAGCGGCTAGTGACTCTTCCTCTGACTCCGACGTCATGGAGGGTTTCCCAATGCCTAATCCCGATAGCTTGAGCCAAGACATGCATGCTCTGGGTCCACGGTCCGGGCCGAGCGTGCTTAGCCACTTGGAGGAAACCTTTAGTAGATCCACTCGCTCCGAACATGGAACTAATGATGTAAATGAGGGGGGTGGGGAAGTAAATCCTCCATTCATGACCAATGTAGACCCTATGCCCTTAGAGAATGTGCATGTGAATACTTCATTCACTGCACCTCTTGACTCTTCAGAGCTATTCCCCTACGAGGTCATATTACCCGATGGTAGAAGCCTTGCCAAAGTGCAAGAGATTGAGGGGATATATCATTGCAGCTAGGGAAAAGGAAATCAAGAGCTTACGTGAAGCGGAGCAATGAAAAGAGTTAAAATCAAAAGCTCCTATGTCAATATCCTTGCTAGGAGAGCAATCGAGTGCTCTTGAATTAGCGACCACTAAGGGTCAACCCCTAGAAAGCAACATTGCATCTAGCTCAAAGGACACCCCTAGCACGTCAATCCTAGATGGAGCGTTCTTAAATGAGAACCGGGAGTACGAACTACAAATGGAAACTCTGACCGACCTATACACGAGTCACACCTATCACGTGGGCTGGTTAGATGTCCTACAATCCACAATGGGTGCTACTAGTGTGGAGGATCAACAACAAAGAGTTTGTGAGGTCGTCTATAGGGTCATTGAGCTAGAGAGACAGAACAAGGGGATCAACATGCCTTCAACGGGTCTCATGAGATTCTTGGATAGAGAAAAGGCTAAACAACCGACCTTATCGCAAATGGAGACTCCCTCGGTAAGTCCAATGGATCCCCCATATGTTGTTTCCCCAAGGGTGTCAGTGCAATCTGAGCCCACAAGTGGTAGCTTTACCTTTCCAAGTCTAGCTCATCTTTCCCTTGATGACACCACGGCTACCATGCCTATGGGCATGCCGAGAAACACGCCATGGACCTCATTTGTTAGTAAAGCACCACTACATGGTAGCTCAATGCCTGCAATAGTACCTACAAGTGTGTACCAATCGTATACACCCATGGGTCCTCATACTCATGTAGCCCCTACCCCTCCCATTGTTTCAACTACCTATGCTCCACAACCACAACACCCAAGGTCTTATTTCCATGGGACTATACCGGCTAGCATTAGCATGTCACATCGGACGTTTGCTATGCCTAGGGCCACACATATGAACTTTGGGCCACCACGTGGCACAACATCGTACCCAATGTGGAACCCAAGGGCTTCCTATGCGCCAAGCCCAATGCCATTACCTACTCCGCATGTAGTCTCTGGAGCACCTCCACCCACGGTGCCTGCTCACTTAGGTGACTTGGAAACATTTGCTCAAGCTATTGGTCGATCTATTGCTGAGAATATGCGTGATACGCCTGATAGAGAGCTTAGAAGTAAGATAGTACAAATAGCAAAGCTCAAACAAAAATTTAGTGGAGACGGGGATGTGAGAAAGCATATCGAAGTGTTTGAACAAATATACGATTCTCTAGGAGAACACAATGACCTTCATAAGAGTAATGCTTTAAGCCTAAACTTAAGTGGGAAGGAAGGGGATTGGTATAGAACCCTAAGGGTGGAAGAAAAAATGATTTACCCTACTATTAGGAGACTGTTCTTGAAAGAATACATACGAGAGGGAGTGCTTTGTGTAAAGTGTGAGCTTTGTCCTAAAGTGTGAGTCAAGGAGAGGAGAGTGGATTTATCCCACATACTGTGCAGCAAGGTTGTAGAGCTACTTAAAGCTCATTTCATGAATGAATAAACAACAACTCCATTTTGCACTACATGCTTGTCTATGGTGCTCTCATGCACACCCTCATTCTCTGGTTTTCCCTGCAGATTCAAAGCCCAAATTGTGTGTGTGTATGTGTGTGCCTAAAAGGCCTTTAATGCTCACCACATTATTATAGAAAATAAGCCCCAAAGCAGCTCAAGCGGGCCCTACCAAGGTGGGAACGCCATATAAACGAGGGTCAACAAGCTATTTGAGGGGCCACACTTGGGGCGCCCACTGGCGGATCTGAAAAAAGGCGCTCAACTGTATTGCGTTGAATTTTCGGGTCCGAACGGGCGGACCCCGACCCTGGCCGGCCGCAAAGCAATAAGACCTCCGTTCGACCGAAGCGACAGTCCGCCTGCCCACAGCGTCCAGTCATGGACCTCAACCCACGCGCTCAACCCTTTTCTCTAAAGGCTTTCGGGTCCGCCCTTCTTGGGGCCCCCTTCCCGTGCTGCTCCTGACCTCAAAAGCTCCAAGGCAAGTACACCAAAGCCTTCAAAGCCTCCTAAGAGGCAGTTCTCACTTCCATTGAGCCTAGCTCAAGGGGCCGATTCACACGGTGCTGCTACCCAAGTCCACGACCTGCATAAGCCCGCCTTCTTGTGGCCCTGCTACACCGAGGTGAACCCTAAGCCACAAAAGGGCATTCCCAAGCAATTTATGGGAGAGTGAAAATTCAAACCGTTATCGGGCACTCCAAGGGCTACCAAGTTTACGGCATTATGGCAACAAATTTATTACCAAGCTTCAAGGAGTTCTTTCGAGCATCAGAAGCAAAACAAAGAGTTATTTTTCCTATCTGTGAAGAGGGGCTTCACCGACGGTGAAGTGGAGCTTCACATTGAAGGGAAATTCCAAAGAACACATTGATCTTGCAGCCAAGCACAACAACTTCTTGCAATGTATGTAATTATATTTGTCTACATGGATGACATTATGTGCTTTTGTAATGGGATAGACATTGGCATTGGAGAGTCTCCAAATTGCTAAAATCTCTCTATGTGTGAAGATTTTGTGACAAAGTGTATGAGAAACACCGCATGCTTGGGCTCTCGGAGTATGACCAAGATGGAAGAGAAAGCATTAATTTTTTGCATAAACCTTTTCATAGGATATGTTAGCATATTGTTGCATGTCATTATGACGCATGGAATAAAGCCTGATTGCACAACAAAAAGGGGGACAGAAGCACTCGTTACGAAGTCAGACCGTGAAGCAATTGAAAGTAACAGCAGAAGCAACGAAGGCCAGAGACTTGACAGAGGATCAACTCACATAGTAGAAGACAAAAAGGATGAAGACAAGAGCAACATTTATGAAGACCCATTTTGAAGATGCAGACTCTCTACTTGTAGGGGAGGATTTTTCCTGTGTGGATTTCATCATCCTATGTGGATTTTTCCTGTGTGGATTTTATCATCCTATGTGGATATCACCATCCTATGTGGATGTTGTTAGCCTGTGTGGATTTTACCATCCTGTGTGGATACCAGCTTGGATCATGCATCTTCAGTATCTTGTCATAGTCCAAACCTCAAGGGGAGGATTGTAAAGTGTGAGATTTGTCCTAAAGTGTGAGTCAAGGAGAGGAGAGTGGATTTATCCCACATACTGTGCAGCAAGGTTGTAGAGCTACTTAAAGCTCATTTCATGAATGAATAAACAACAACTCCATTTTGCACTACATGCTTGTCTATGGTGAGCTTGTGCTAAGCTAAGTCAATACTCAAGATTGTGTTTATGAGTCCAAGCTAATTCTATCTTGGAACCTAATTCACTTGAGTGATAATCTTGCTTACACACACACTCACGCATTGACACTATGTTTCTCTTTCATCCACCATAGCTAGCACGATCCAATTCCTAACACTTTGCGGTATAGCCTCTCAGCTCCAGAAAGCCCAACGAGAGGAAGGAGAGTCGGTAAGAGACTTTTTTTGGTCGCTTAAAGCATTTGAATTCTCCTTGTAATCCAAATGAGCGCTTCAAAAATAATCAATTTCTTGATAGATTAATTAGGGGATTACGACATGAGGATATCTAATGGCCTAGTCATTAGAGGTATCACCACTTGGGAAGCAGTCACCACCAATGTGATCCAATTGGAGGATAATTTAATGATTCAAGGAGAAAGAGTGTCTATTGAGCCTAAATCTATTAGCTCGCAAGCATCATGGCATCAGCCAATGACCCTAAATCCTATTGCTAAGGAGCCAAAGATATCTTAGATGACTTTAGCAGATCTCACCAAGGCTATTCAAGAGAGTCTTAGAGACAATCGTGCTCCGCAAAACAATCATATGTATCCAAGAAGGGAGCAACAATGGTGCTCAGTATGCTATGGACCGCATAGTACCAGTGAATGCCCTACTCTTAGAGTAAAATTCAATCGACATTGCAATGCCTGTGGAAGGTATGGTCATCAAGCTAAGGATTGCATAGTATTTAATCGCGTGATGGCCAATAGACCAACCTTAGCATGGACAGACACACCTCGAGTGCCTGCATTGATGTCCGCCCCACCTCTTGAACAAACAGCACAACACATGGTCCCTAGGGCCCAAAATGTTGTTCAAACAACACCCTTACCACCTCCAGTGCTAGGACCGCAACCACCACATCCGAGAATCACTTATGTGAATCAAGTGGGTCGTGAGTCATCTATTGCTTGTTTGGAAGGATGTGAGGAAGATATAGATCCTAATATTGCCTATGTGCTTGAAGAAAGTCCACAATACTACATGGAGGACTATTGGGGACAATGTCAAACCTGCATATCAAGTAGCTTCTCTTGCGGCAAGAGGCCAAAATATCAATTACACTACTAAGAGACCACCTCTTCAATGCTATGAGTGTGGAGGTCCAGATCGTGTAGCCGAGTGTCCTATTAGGCTACAAAAGAACGCCACACTAATGCAAACAAATCAAGCGAGCACCTCTACAATGCCGATACTCATGTGTAATCAATGTGGCATAGATCATTTGATTGCCCAATGTCCAAATAATCCAAATGCACCAAAGATCACGCCATTAAACTTGATTGAAGTTACCGAGGAGCCATCACAAAGTACACATGTGGTAACAGTAAACGTACTCACACCATCGATGCTCCAAAAACAAAATTATATTCTTGAGGAAAGATACACGGCATCAATTGCCCAGTCTCAGAAAAAGAAGAAAACACGAAGGAAGAGATCGCAAAAAGCAGCGAAGTCAGACCCCAGTTCAAAGACCAACATAGGGACTGGTGACGACCCCGTATATATGAACGACACTGAAGAGGATTCTGATTCAGGTGAAACCATGGAGACTAAACCGACCACTAAGATAGAAACCAATAAGGAAGACCTTCATGAGACACAATGGCCAGGATCCAAGAAGAAGATAGGAACTTATCCAAACCCTATAGAGGAGATTGAGTGAGTCAAGCAATTAAGGAATTTGGTAGAAGATGCCCAAAGGGATCTAGAACCAGAACCTAGGAAGATCCAGATTACAGACACCGTGTTCCCTACGCAACAACAACCTCACCAAGTCCATAGACCCTTAGACATACCTAGTGTCATCCAAGAAGAAAGTGACTTAAAGTCATGGGAAAGTGGGGTACTCACTTCTTGATGGAAAGAATGTTTACAGAGGGACTACCTGATCCTATCGAAGAAATGGAGATCCCATCTTTTCCACGTCAAGGGACTCAAGGCCAAAAGGTGCCGTTAAACATTGCCAAATTGATGGATTTCATGTCTTCAGAAGTTAGAACCACCGTCATGTCCAAACTATATAAAGACCCTGAGCTAGTCTCAGCTCTTCGAGCCTTCCTCAATGGAGAACTGAAGTTTGGGCTACCACAATTTGCACAGATGGCTGGAGCTGGGGAGATGCCAATAGAGGAGGAACACTTAGATCCTCAAACCAACCTAGATGAGAACCTTGTTATAGAAATACCTGTTAACAAGTTGGGACAATACTTTGAGGGTGATGAATCTGATGCGACCATACCAATCACTACTAAGGGATTAACTATGAAGGGAATCCTTGATGGTGGCGTTGGGGTTGTGACTAAAAATTGCTGGGAAACTATGGGAAGACCTCACCTTGCAACCAGAACCATAGTAGTGAAGATGGCCAATGGGTCTATTGTTAATCCTATTGGGATGCTAGAAGTTCTCAAGATCAAGGTCTTTGGACATAAAATAAGAGTTACCTTCATTGTTATGGATTTGTCCAAGCACACTATGGCATCTGAGATGATCTTAGGACGTCCTTTCATGAGGGAAGCAAAAATGGTGCATGACTGGTCTAAAAACCATGTCTACTTGCAGTTCCAAGATTTTGTCATTCGAGTGGATCTTGTGACTGGTCGAGCACATCCCCTAGGAAACAGGTTTATGATTGATCATAGATCTGACACCACGGTTCACTCGGCCCCATTGCAGTATTGTTACACGTGTAAAGTGGACACTGATGTTGGGGAAGATTCTCCTTATATGAATGTACTACGTGGGATGACTGAGTCGGACAATGTGGATTGGGTCCACCTAGAAGCAACCATAGACACTTGGGGAAACAGGGAGACGACCTGGGTAACACCCGAGGGGGATGAAATGCACGTACCCTTAAATATGCTACAAGCAATGCATATAGCTTCTGACAAGACTCATCCTAATATAACGAAGAAAACATACAAGTGGGTCCCTAAATCTTCTTTATCGACCATAGCCAGTGCTAAAAGACAGGAGCCTGGTAAGAGACGTCCCAATCGCCCCAAGAAATGTAAAGAAACATGGTGGTGGATTCCTACACGACTATTGGAATCCCAAGGCTACTATCAAGGAAATTATCAAATCTGGGTGCCAAAACGTAGATTGTGTTCTTACCTGTCACATGACCCATGTGAGCCCAATTATGTAGCTCCAAAACGAATTGACGATCGTGGAAAGAAAAAAATCACAGAATGCTACACACCCGCTCCAAAGTTAGTTTGGGTACCAAAGACAGAACGATTTGTTCCACCTAGCTCAGGAAGGATGGGAGGCCCATGAAGCTTCTAGCTCCTCATGTAATGCATCCATAGAGGTAAAAGCTTCTCCACAGCCTCCACCTACAATACTGGACCTCCATAAAGCTACAAAGGAATCCACACCTCCCAGTGTTCAAGAATCACCTGATGAACCACTTCAAGTTCGATCCTGGGAGAGTACCTTACCACCCTTGCAACTCAACGAGGCACCTAAGGTAATAGAAAACTATTGGCAAAAATCCTCACCTAGTATCAACTGGAACAATTGGTTTCAAAGGGTGACGAGCACATTTCAAACGGTATGATCTACCCAAGGAAGGGGGTAGTGTTTGCTGACATCCGTCATTCACTTGCTTCCCTCTCAACCTTCCTCCTTGACCTCTCATTCTTCCAATCTTAGGGAATGTATATATAAAGCCTTATACTCACAAAACACAAAAAAAATAAAGAGCAAGAGCAATTAGCAAACGAGTATACACAATAAAAGTCAAAACATTGACCCAGACCTACACATTCACATCTTGTACACTGAAACAGAAACCTATGTCATAAAACACCTTTGATCCTCATCACTCGAGTGATGGAGGGTAGGTAGGTTTAGTACGATAGGAGTTCTGTTTTAGAGTTTAGTGATTAGAAAAGTTCTTTCTTTCCACTGATGTGCCTCCTAGAGGTATTCTTTGTGTTTCCTTGTGTGTACAAGAACCTGTTGCTGTTGTTAGGATTTGGACCTTCATGGAATCTTTCTCTCGTTTACACTTCAAATCAAGCATGACCATCAACACAAACATGTGTTTCTTGTCCATTAGCATTGCCCCTTATCTTTTTGCATCCATGTGTGTCTGCTTTAATTGTGATTGGTAGTATAATATTCAACGCATTTGCTTAGTATCAAACATTAAATTCACTGTAATTTTTTGTCACAATCACTTGTCTAGGTTTAAAAATAAGCAGTCCGACTAAGCTAGTATGACCAAGCTAGGCGTTAGAGATCTTCTCTTAATACCATGGGGAATGCCTTTCTAATAATCAATGGTTACTTAGGTTCTTAATCCGATTTAGGCAGCATTGTGAGAAATGTACTAGGGCTTTCTAGTAGGCTTAGTCCCTATTGACCTTTAGCTTAAGTATTATAAAGGGAGTTTACTAGTGTGATGAGCCTAGGGAGGCTAACAGTGTTATATGACCCCCCAAAGTTACAAAATTAAAATGCTAAAAACGAACAAAAAAAAAATTCAAAGTGCCGCAATGTAAAATCTTAAGCTGGAAGAGAAACCTCAGCTTGATTTGGTACTCCACTCACATGTATTGCCTATGGTACTAGAGCCCTAGAGGTTCCCAGTGTGGGCGCTTTTCCTTGAAAAGCAAAAAACCCAAGGCATAAAAATTAAGCACACACATCAAAATTGAAACAATGTGAAAAGACTTTGGGGGGTCAAAGAAAAGTAAATAAGTCAGGCGATGATTTCATGAGCAATTCCTTTTATCATAGCTTAACTACAAGGTCTTCTAGGTATAGCCTCTAGTCAGCTCTCGGGCATGAAATACTTGGCTCTCGCGATTAAACAACTTAATTGACCAGAGAAAATTGAAAAGCTTGCCCATGGTATTAATAGTCGATCTTTAGTGCCTTTCGACCGTTAAATTAGCGACCCCAGACTTGTTTAATTTTTTACCTTTACAATTGTTTATGCGTTTGATTATATTGCAATTTAATGTTTATTGCTAACAAATGGTTTAAATTTCTGTTACCAATCAAATTGTCTACCTAGAAATGCATATGCTTTTTAATTGTATATAAGAATGCAAAAACTGTGCCAATTTTGTTTGATTTTGCAGTGACTGAAGAAGGCTAAGGACACTCATCTCAAAGGCTCTTCCACCTCGACGAACGAGCTTCAACTCAATAGCTGTCGAGGACGGAATCTACATTAGGAAGGGGGGCATGTTAACCCTTACGGCTCACGGACACCCTATCACCTACGACAGACGTTGTATTATTTATTTGGTAGAGCCAGGTACCGGGCTTGTCAGTCCAATAGGAATGGTTAAGAGTGATCGCCGATGAGAGGCGCACTCTAAAACTAGAACGTATAATGTTTGGGTAAGATTGGCTAAGTGTGGGCGCCCAAATGTGAACGTGCGAGCTCATATAAAAGTCAATCTAAACCTAAAAAACCTTATTCTCTCATTTGTGCAATTGAAGAGTGCTCTTGCTCCATCTCCGTCTTCTTCTTCTTCCTCTCCTTGTGTGTGTGTGTGTATGCGTGAGAGAGAGAGAGTGTGTGTGCGATCGAGCATTACGGCGGCACGACGGTGGCGAGGCGGTTGAGTGTGGCGTAGCGGCATCTCCCTCTTCTTCGCAGCGAGGAATCCTCCACGACAGCAAGCATAGAGCGGTGAGTGACACACCATCGCCTTCTTTGAGCTTACTAGTTTAGGCTGCTTGTGTGCTTGGAGCCATTTGTGGCTCGCACACAGTGTATCGGCAAGTTCCTTGCATTGACACATGCAACATACGCGCACAGCTCGAATTGGGGAGATACAGACTACACGAGGACCAAGTTGGTAGGGTTTTAAAAAGGCATTACAGGAAGAGTATTTTATTCAAGACTCTCAGAGGGTAACTAAGCAAAGTTTTATGAAGTGGATCCAACAGAAAAACAAGCACTTATATGAACGAGGATTACTACAAGAATTTCAAAATAAATTTGAGCAGTTGTCTATTGGAGAGCAGTGGTCATTGAAATCGAATATGTAGAGCTATTTGTCCAAGTTTCTGATCCACGACTTCAAAAGAGCTTGGTGCAGCTACTTGAAGATTCAACGGTGAATTGGATTTAGCATCTGATTGGAAGTTTAACATTTGATTGGAAGATACTTCAGGAACATCAAAAAGAGCTACCGGATCTAGCAGTAAGCAAGACGAGGGGCCTCCTCCCAAAACTTCTCCTGAAGTGGTTATGGAAGAGGCATCGAAAGATAACAAGCAAGGTAAGACCAAGGGACCTTCATATAAATTGAAATCTGATATTGAGTTGGCTACAGATCTAAATAAGGTTTTAGAAGAGTGCGTTCTTAATAGAAAAGTGGAGCTCGCATTGGGTGACGTCTTGGGAATTGCCAAGCGTGAGTTTCATGAGGAGATTATTGAAATTATTAAGAGGAAAATTCAGATACCAAGTGAGCAGGAACCTAATGCAGTTAAAAGTCAAATGATTCATCACATTGAATCAATTTTGGATGCTTATGAAGAGGCATTTGAAGATCCAAAGTCAAAGGCTATGGTGGTTGCAAATCCAATTATACCAGAGGTAAGGCATGTTCATTTTAATGACGATGGAGATGAGGAAATTGTGCCTAGGAGTCACTTTTCTAGGACTCATTGGGCTAGAGCAATGACAAAAACCATTGTGAAGCTTGGGAATTGAAGAGCCGCGGTCTTAGCACTTGTGGACCATGGGTTAGAAATTAATCTTATGGCAAAGAGCTTGCATCAAAAAGGGAAATGTCCTATTGATGTGGACCACGGTTGGTGGATTTGAGCTACGAACATGCTTCCATGCAATTTTTATGGTGCATGTGCCAACATTAAGGTAACTATTGGGGATGTTTGTGATGCACAAAACTTTATTATACATGAGAATTCTTCCTATCCACTTATATTGGGACAACCATACATTATGGTTGTGCGCATGGAAACAAAGGTGCTAGATGATTGCTCACCCTATGCAAGGATCCGGAGCAGGGATAGTAAAAGGGCTGTTCAGTTTTTGACTATGTGTGTTGATCATGTCAAAAACAAAGATAGCCTATGTGATCCTCCATTGCCAAAGATACGCAAAGAGTTCAAAGAACAAAGGTTTTCACAGGATTTTCTCAGGGTGCAACTATAGAGCGAGACTATCGTGGTACGGAGGAGGGGAAGCTCTCATAAAGAGAGGCTTTATCTTTGGCGTTTTTGGGATTAACATCTGAGGGTTTGATTTCATACAAAAGTTTAATGAGCTACCTAAATGGGAAAAACAATATGTTTCAAGTATTCAGAGTGAATACTCTCAAAGAACACAAATTTTCACATGATTTTCTCGGGGTGCCACTATAGAGCAAGACTATGGTGGTATGGAGGAGGGGAAGCTCTTGCAAAGCGAGTCTTTATCTTTGAGGGTTTTGGGATTAACATCTAAGGGTTGTCGATGTCATATAAGAAGTTTAATGAGCTACATAAATGGGGGGAAATATGTTTCAAGTATTCAGGGATGTGATGTGCTTGAACCGGATGATGTTATTTCAAGAATCTTTGAAGAGGTCTCGTATGTGGATACTATGTCAAGAGGAGATCAAGAAATGCAGGTTAGAAAGTGGAATGGACATTGTTAAAGTGCATTCAGTGGACATGTATGAAGAATTGGATATATATGAGGCACTTACACGTATAAAGGAGGATTTGGGTAAAGCTGTTGAAGTCTAGGTAGAGACAAAATATAAATATGTTGCAAAGAAGGTGAGGCTAGTAGCTACACCTTTGCCAAAAGGAAGTGATGGAGTGATAGAGAAAGCTTCTCAACATCCTATGCTGAGATATCCAAAGAACATTGGGCATAAATTCATTGAAAAAACATTGAAGCAGCTGAAGATTAGGGAGGAGGATTTCCTTTATTGAAGAGGAGATCAAATGCTTTTGAGAGATGTTTGGAAATCATAGTAAAGCCTTTGCTTTTGAGCATGATGAGATCACGTATGCAGATCCAAATGTTATTTCTCCTATGGTTATATTTACTGTTACTCACATGCCATGGAGTTTATGTCCTATCCCAGTACCTAAAGCTCACTTGCCGAAGCTCATTGATTTGCTCAATAAGAAGATACAGATGGGTATTTTGGAACCATCATGCACACCATACTCCAATCGATGTTCACTGTCCTAAAGAAGAATGGTACCCTAAGGTTCATTTAGGACATGCAACGAGTCAATAAGGTAACAATCCACAATGTAGGTGCAAGTCCAATTGTGGATGTTTTTGTTGAAGCCTTTTCAGGTAGATCTATCTACTCTATGGGTGATCTTTACTCAGGATATGATTAGTTTCACCTTGCTTTGGAGAGTAGGGATATCACTACAATGCTTACACCTCTTGGTTTGGTAAGGATGTGCACTCTACCACACGGTGCTACTAACTCTATAGCTCATATGATGAATGGTATGAATAAGGTCCTAATGAAGTTTCATTCCTCATGTTACTATGCCTTTCATTGATGATCTGTCGATCAAGGGCTGTGAAGAAGGGTTCAAAGATGAGGTAAAAGATAAAAGGGGGTGTCGACAAATTGTTGCCCAACATATTGTTGAATGTGATGCCATTTTATCTAGGCTTGAAGAAGTTAACTTGACACTTTCAGGTCAAAAATCAATTTTTGGTGCTAAAGAGGTTTTATTGTGGGTCATATGTGTGGTCTAGATGGGAGACAACGAAGTCCAACTAAAGTTGAAGCTAAACAAAAGATAAAATAAACATACACATCGATTACTAAGGTTTAAAGTTTTTTGGGTGCATGTGTATTTTATCATATTTGGTTGCCACACTTTTCTCATGCTGTAGAGGTACTTTATCAATTGCTAAGGAAGGGTAAAAGGCTTGTATGGGAAGAAGCTCATACATGACACCAGAAGATTGAAGAAGATGCTTCTCAAGGCTCCTATCTTGAGAAAGGCTTGACTATAAGTGTGGAAGTCCAGTGATCTTAACTGTTAACACTAGCCCAATGGGTATTGGGTGGGCTATAGTTCAAGATGATGAAGATGGTCACAGGTATGCAGCAGATTTGGAGCAAAAGTGCTTAATGCTCGTCAAAGATGTTACCCATAGGTTAAGAGAGAACTTTGAGGTGTTTCTACTTCCATGAGGTCTGACAAAGAATATTTCATAGGTGCTTCAGTTGTTGTAGAAACAAATTGTTTTCCATTGATATGAATGATAGAAAATTGTTCTATGTTGGACATTGCAATGCTGCGATGAATAGCCTTTATTAAGTCTCTTAATCCTGAGTTTTGTCATATTGTAGGCAAAGATAACCCATGAGTTGCAGATATGTTGTCAAGAGCTAGGTATGAAGATGAAGAGGAGATACTTACCACCGGTGATAATGTGGGCTTAAAGTTCTACACCTCTCTCATTTACATGCAAGATGTGGTACTCATGTCTACGTTTTTGAAGTCTTTTTTGAAGAGATGTATGATGGAGAATGGGTTTTGATAGGCTGCTACCTTAGCACTCTTACCAGGCAAGAGGGATGGAGTGATGAAGAGTACAAGAGGATGAAGAAAAAGGCATATGGCTACTTTTTAAGAGATGGGCATTTGTGGAAGCAGCCAAAGCGTTCAAGAGGGGTACCACAACGGGTTTTTTGTGATAAAGCAACTCAACAACAAGTGATTAAAGAGTTTCATGAAAGCTTATGGGCTGGACATAGAGGGGTATAAGAAACTTTTGTCAAAATCAAGGACCACTATTGATGAAAAGGAATGTACAAAGATGTTGCTCGGTTTGTGGAGACTTGTTTAGTGTGCCAGTAATATTCTAATGTACGACATCGAGATGGATTACATCCTACTTATCCACTAGCTATGTATTACAAGTGGGTAGTGAATTTGATTACAATGTCAGTGGGGGTTTGGTAGATTAGGTATATTGTTCTTGCTAGAGAAGATCTCACTAGTCAAGTTGAAGCGAGAGCTTTGCGTATAAAGGCTACAAGTGTTGTACACAAAATTTTGCTTGAAGGTGTAATTTCCAGGCATGGCCGTGCTCATAAAATCACCGCTGATAGAGGAGAGTTGGATGCAGATGAAGCTCATGATTTCTGTGCTTGTTTGGGCATCTGTTAGTAGCAAGCTAACACGGATATCATTTTTCTGAGCTCTTATTGTTAAAACAACTATTATTTTTTATAAATTGGGAATATTGTAACTCCTATTTTTCGAGTAAACGTTGTAATTGATGAGCTGGGGCTACAAGCTTCCAGATTTTATCAACCTGTCATTACCTATCTTTAGTTAGAGCTCCCAAATTATTAGTTTTGACCACTAAAAACCTTGTCTATGGTATAAAAGCCAATTTTTATAAGTTATTTGTAAGTTTTTGGATAATGAAATACACAGCGTCAGCTAACGGCGCTCACTTCTCTCCTTCTCGCGCTTCCTACTCCCTCCCCGATTGTCACATTGCAGTCGCATTTGTTGCATTGCAACCGCAGGTAAGAGCTCTACGCATTGACGTAAACACTTCACAGTATTTCGTAGCTTTTGGCGTCACCGACACGCGGCCTAATTTCATCATAAGTAGGAATTTACACTTGAAAATAAAAAACTAAGCATAGGGGGGCATCATTGCTAAGCATTTAGGTGCATTCTGGGTCAAACACGACAAGGCCAAAAATACACTGCTATTAATAATCGTGATTTTGGCACTTGACCTAAAGTGGGGTTTGAGACCACAAGCATGTGTGCATAGGTCCTATAAACTTGTCCTAGAAGTTTCGTTACGTTTGGATGTCATTTGATGCTTTAACGGATTGATTTGTTTGCCGATGAGCGATTGGCTTTTGGTGATTTCAGTCACTTGAGTGTAGCTTGAGTTAGATTCAAGTTGTTTGTTGTTTTTCGAGAGATTGAAAACCTCTTGTAGCCTCTATGCACTAGTCGAGTCAGCTTCGTCCCATGGATTGATAATTGAATCGTGGTTCTCGCTAAATCTGCAATAAGATAGGATAGTGAGGTTAGACAACCGTCCCACAGCATCAAATTGGCTCTTACTAGATCATACAATCTAGAGGTTAATGGAAAAAGTGAAAGAGGGCATCCGCCTATGGTAAGGCTTTAGCAAAGTCATGCTGAGGACATATTGGTGATTGGCCTAAGTTGTTACTATTTGCTTTATGGGTTGATCGCACTACACATAGTTCTTGTTACAGGTTATATGCCATTTGAATTGGAGCCCATTATGTCTACAGAGGAGGCAGTTATGTCTTGGAGTATAATGCCATGGGAAGTAGGTATGTCTACAGAAGGTTTACTTGCTTTGTGTATTCACCAACTCGAGAGTCATCAAGAAGACATTGAGCAAGCCAAAGAAAAGCTCAAGGAGGCAAGGTTGAAGAATAAAGTAGCATTTGATGAGACGCATAGGCTATGGCCTCATATGGAGGTTGGGTGCTCCTTTATGACAGTATCTTGGAAAACCAATACTCTACTATGTGGAAGATGGTCAAACGTTGGTTTGGGCCGTATGTTGTACTTCATGCTTATGATTATGCAACATGTAAAGTATGTGAGCTCAATGGCACTGAGCTTAGAGTGATTATTGCAGGAAAAAGGATCAAATTGTTCAAGAAACGAGAAGGTGAGCTCAATTTTGAGGATTCAATCTTAGGTCACAAAACCAAGGGATGATGATGATATGTATGCATCAAACAATGTTTCTGATGAAGCTTTGGATGATGCAAATTAATGGAAAGACGGTTCGCACATGCCAGAGGATGTGTAGGTTTCAGAGGGGGTGGATGTCCTGTCGCTCTGCTTCCATGATGGAAAAAAGAGCAGAGGGATGCAAGTTAAGCGTCTTTGAAGCCTATATTTTTATTGAGCAGTGACAAGGGCTTGATAATAGGCAAGGTTTAGCCTATATGTATGCCAGATGCGGCTTTAAGGGGCCAAAAACCATGTTTTTGATGTTAAAAGTGAGTGTGTTTGAAGTTATCACAAATGGAAGCTTATGGACTAGAACTGTAGTACTCAAATGTTGGAATGGTTGCAAAGAAACGCACACAGCTTGGAGAAGATGAAGGAAGCTCAAGACACACAATAGAGAGTGTGTTACTTAGTATGCAATGGAAAGATATATAGCCCTAGATTGATGGGCATATATACAATGCTCGGGGAAAAAACCTCCTAAAGAGGGAAAAAATGCCCCGGCGGTCCTAGTGTGTTCACACACATCACTACCACATGTATATGGTAACAAATCCCCCCTGGAGTGATGCGGTGAACGAGAGCTGGCACATGAGTAAAGGGAAGAGCCATGCCTTGAGGACATGATCAATCCACAAAGGGGAGCAAGCCCAAAGCTTTGTCGAAAGCTTCGAGCTTCTCATGAGACAATGCCTTTGTGAAAAGATCTACAAGGTTCTCCTGTGTTGGCACATAAGCCAAGCTGATCTCTCCTGATGAGAGCCTCTTCCTGACATAGTGGTATGCACCTCAATGTGCTTTGTGCGAGCATGAAAAACTGGGTTCCTCGCAACTACCAATGCGCTTTGACTGTCAGTGTAGATAGTGTTGGCAGTGTCCTGTCCAACATCAAATTCGGCCATAAGGCGTCTGAGCCATACACACTCAACCGTAGCTGTGAAGACTGCCCTCTACTCAGCCTCACAACTCGAAGTGGCCACAGTAGGTTGCTTCTTGCTCAACCATGATATACATGAACTGCCAAGCATGAAACAAAAACCACTTGTGGACACTCTCGTGTCAAAACAACCAGCCCAATCTGAGTCCGACAAAGCATGTAAGTCTGGCGGCAATGATCCCCCCTTGGGATAAAACAAGCCAAGATGTAAAGTGCCACTAAGGTAGCGGAAAATTCTCTTGACAACCTGCCAATGCTTAGACCCTGGGCTATGCATAAATTCACTGACCTGTGAGATTGCAAACTGAATATCTGGCCTCGTGTTGCATACATAAATGAGGCATCCAACAGCAGTTTGGTAAAGAGTGACATCAGCGGGATCGTCAGCATCATGTAGACTCAGCTTCAAACCTCTTTCCATGGGAGTGGCAATAGGTTTGCAATCCTCAAGTCCAAACTTACATAGCAATGTCTCTATGTAACTTTTCTGACACAAGGCAATACCACCATCACACTGCTTAAACTGTATACCCAAGTAATGATGCAACAGCCCCAAATCTTTCATCTTGAAAGTAGCATTCAAATCAGCCTTAAATTCAGCAATATGTCTCTCATTTGGTCCAGTGATCAGCAAATCATCAACATAAAGAACCACAATGAGAAATACATCATCCTCACGCTTTACATACAATGTGCTTTCTGTTGGACTGTTACGAAAGCCTCGTTTAACCAAATGAGTGTCAGCTTTCTCATACCAAGCACGAGGAGATTGCTTCAACCCATACAAAGCCTTCTTACATTTGCACACTTTGTCCTCTTGTCCTTTTATGACAAAACCGCGAGGCTGCGTTACATAAACTTCCTCAAATATGTCACCATTCAAGAAAGCAGTAACAATGTCTGATTGATGTACATCCCAACCAAAATGAGCTGCCAATGCAGATAGAAAACGCACAGTAGTCATACGACAAGTGGGAGCAAAAGTCTCTTCATAATCTATGCCTTTTTGCTGTGCATAACCCTTTGCAACAAGTCGAGCTTTATGGCGATCAATCTCACCATCCGGCTTGCGTTTCAACTTGTAAACCCACTTCGTACCAATGGCCTTTTTGCCAGGAGGCAAATCACATAAAGTCCATGTGTCATTTTCTATAAGTGCATCATATTCTGATTGCATAGCAGCCATCCAATTATCTGAATTCTGTGCTTCATCAAAAGACAGAGGCTCCTCAACGTCATGTAAGCTAGACACAGCCAAAGCATAACAATCTAATGCATAAGATGCATGGCGAGAGCCTGAACAAGTACGACTAGACAAAGGTGCATCCAATTTACTGTCACGCAAAGTGTGCACCAGTCATTTTGGCATACCTCTAGCCTGCTCATTTTCAGCCCTTTCCTCATCAAGTACATCATGTACATCTGCATCAGCAATAGGCTGATCTGTAACATTTTCAGAAACCCCCATAGGCTGTACATTTGCCTTATTGAAAATTACATTCGTATTTCCACCACTGAAAAGAGGCAACAAAGTGTCATAAATGTCCTGTGAGCTTACATTACTGTCTCTAGTACATGACAGCAAGGGCTGAGCAGAATCTTCCACAAACACTACATCCCGTGAAACCAAAATACGCTTTGTTTGTTGATGATATAACGTGTAACCTTTGCTTTCAGCACTATAACCAACAAAAATACATTTGACAGCCCTATCATCCAATTTTTTGCGCTGTGTTTGTGGCACCAAAGCATATTCCAAACAGCCAAAAGCACGCATGTGCTCAATAGAAGGCTTTCTATCATGCCATGCTTCATATGGAGTAATAGACTGCAAAGCTTTTGTAGGACACCTATTAAGTACATAAGTGGCACACATGATGGCCTCAAGCCAAAAAGAATGCGGCAAAGCTTGACTTTTGACCATACATCGTGCCATTTCCGTTAGTGACCCGTTTTTCCTCTTAGCAACACCATTTTGCTGAGGTGTATAATACACTGTACATTGGTGTTTTATCCCACGACTAGCCATAAATGCATTAAATTCAGGAGACATATACTCCCCCCCTCGATCGGAATGGAGGGTGCCCATAGTACATTTTCGAGACATTTTCAGCCATAGCCAGAAATTATTTGAAGCACATAAAAACTTCGGACTTCGCTTTAAGCGGAAATACCCATGCATGCCTGGAGTAATCATTAATGAAAGTCACGAAGTATAGGTAATTGCCCAAGGACGGAGTTTGCATGGGCCCACAAACATCACTATGCACAAGCTGCAACATGCATGCGGCCCGAACTGAACCATCCTTTGGAAACTTAGAACGCTGCATCTTACCCAAAATACAGCCTTCACAAACATGTTTGACAGGTGTTTCAAGAGGCGGCAAAGAAGCAACCATATCAGATTTCTGCAAACTGGCAAAATTCAGATGACCAAAACGTGCATGCCAAAGTTTTGCATCTGAAATAGCCCTTGAATTTGCAACAGCATTTGCAAAATTTTGTCCACACTTGTCATACAAAGTGAGCTTATACAGCCCACGGCACAAAAGGCCAGACGCAACAATTTCATCACCAAAATTGAGATCATGAACTGTACATCTGTCATCCACAAATTTGACTACAAGTCCAAGTCTAGCAAGTGCGGATACAGACAAGGGATTCTTCTTGATCCCAGGTACATAAAGTGCATCAACAAGTGTGAAGGAACTGCCATTTGCAGCAATAAGCACAATTTTTCCAACTCCCTGAACCGGATAAGAGGCATTGTTGGCACAAGTGACTGAATTCCCATGAGGGACAGACTCGAGAGAGGTAAACAATTCATGATGTGAGGTAATGTGCCTTGTAGCACCACTGTCGAAATACCACACATGTGAATCTGCAGCAACAATTGACAAGCATGCATCATGGACAGCAGGATTGTAAGTGCACTCTGTGCTAAAATCCCATTCTGCATCAACATTAGCATTACAGCCTCCTTTTACAAAAGACTCAACAATGGCTGCATTTGTAGTGGAACCAACATTTGCAGTGGAACCACCCTCTTTCTTCTTAGCCTCTTTGGCCTTCAACTTAGGACACGACTTGATCAAGTGATCATTAGCTTTACAATAATGGCAACGCATCTTCTTTTTGCCCTTATCACTAGAATTTCCAGAAAAATTGCTGCCAGCAGAAGCATTAGGAACATAATTTTTGCCACTCGCAACAGAACCATAAGAAGTGGTTGCATTGCTGTTACCACCCTTTCTTTGAGAAGCAATAAAAGCCTGTTCAACTGTACACTGCCTAGTCTTGTTTTTTCTGGAAAGTGACTCTTGCAACAGCAATGTGCATAATGCATCAAACTTGACAACTTCAGGATCTCCTTGGGTCATAAGTCTCCAAGTACTAGCAAAAGTCTGGTAAGAATCTGGTAAGGCATCAAGAACATTCTGCACAAGGGAACTGTCTGAAATGACTTCACCTGCAGAAATAAGTTGCTCATTGATATCCTTGACACTAGCAAGGAAAGTGTTCATATGTTAACCCTCACGGCTCACGAACACCCTATCGCCTACGATGGACGTTGTAACCTACGGCGGACATTGTATTATTTATTTGGTAGAGTCAGGTACCGGGCTTGTCGGTCCAATAGGAAAAGGGTAAGAGTGATCGCTGATGAGAGGCGCATTCTAACTGGAACATTCAAGGGATTAGTTGGCTAAGCATGGGCGCCCAAGTGTGAATGGGACGAGCTCATATAAAAGTCAACTAAACCTAAAATTCACTCATTCTCTCATTTGTGCAATAGAATGCTCCATCTCCATCTTCTTCTTCTTCATCTCCTTGTGTGTGTGTGTATGCGTGAGAGAGAGAGAGAGAGTGTGCGATCGAGCATTGCGATGACGGCACGGCGGCGGCGAAGCGGTTGAGCGCGGCGAAGCAGCGGCTCCTTCTTCTTCGTGGCGAGGAATCCTCCACGAAGCAAGCGTAGAGCGCTGAGTGACACACCATCGCCTTCTTTGAGCTTACTAGTTTAGGCTTGTTGTGTGCTTGGAGCCATTTGTGGCTTGCACACGGTGTATCGGCAAGTTCCTTGCATTGACACGTGCGACATACGCGCACACCATATCATCTTCCTCATGCATAATCTTCAACTCCAGCTCTTTACGCAGCAAAGCAATTTTAGCCTCATTGCGGCTTGCATAAAGACCTGCTAGAATATCCCAAGCCTGTTTGTAGATTTTGTTGAACGGATGTGAGGAACAATGGTGCGCTTCACACACAACGCAATCAATGCATGAGCCTGCGCATCCTTTACATCCCAACGAGCTTGTTCTATCGTAGGCAAAACAACTCTAATAGCAGCAATCCTTGCAGCAAGACCTGCAACATCCTCAACATTGCCTACATCCTTAGAACCAGGACGTACATCAATGCCCTGCACAATATTCCAGACGCCCTTTGACCCAAGAACGTGTTGCATCATATAAGACCACATAGGGTAATTGTCCCCATCCAACCTGTCCTCAGCAGCAAACATCTTGAACACATCTGTGTTGTTGTTGTCAGCCATGGTAAATGTTGCACCTGATGTGAAAACTGCCCGAAAATAGGAGAAACGGAGCGAGAACAACACGTGCTATATAGCACAAACCGTAGAAGACTATAAGGCACCTGTTATGCAGAAAATGGCACTAACAAAATTTCTGCACAAAATGACGAAATTGCATGTGCAAACCTGCCTGTAGTGTAAACGAAGGTCGAAACGAGCTCTCCCAAAATTTTTGTCAACCTGCGAATGCTTGCCAAAGCTCACTAATGTCGGAGAAAGTGAGCAGGCGTGTGCTGGAGCAGCTAGCGACTAATCCCGGGAGGACGCAACTTGCTCTGATACCAATTGTTGGAATTAGGGTTGCAAAGAAACGCACACAGCTTGGAGAAGTCAAAGGAAGCTCAAGACACACAATAGAGAGTGTGTTACTTAGTGTGCAATGGAAAGATAGATAGCCTTAGAGTGATGGGCATATATACAATGCTCAGGGGGAAAAACCTCCTTAAGAGGGGAAAAATGGCCCGGCGGTCTTAGTGTGCTGGCACACATCACTACCACATGTATATGGTAACATCAAAGAGCTCAACATGCTTGTCTTTACGGCTTGTCAATTGGAGCTGCGGTGAGGAAGTTATGATAGTTTGAAGTTGAGTGGATTGCATATCACTGGATTGGATAGTTCCAAATGAAGGGTCAAGGCTCAACTGGATGCACTGTCATGAAGTGCTCATCCTATGGTGGATGCTGGTCTTTTTTAGATCTACAAACAGAGTTCCAGTAGCCAACAAATTGCTCGTTAAAGCTTCACCTCGGGCCAATTCTGTACCAGTTTGGTCACCTCGATCAGTGTGCCATCTGGGAGTTTTTGGGCTTTGATCAGTTTCTGGAATATGGTGTACATAATATAGCAATAAGTGCTTGAGGAGCATCTTGTCCGGAATGGCAACCCATGTAGTGCATTGAAAGCGAGGATTGTTGCCAATTGTGCTTGGCACCATGGTATGTATTCCTAATGTGGTGATTGGCAGCGCTTGGTTGGCAATAATGGAGCTCGACAACAATGGTTGGGTGGATGTAAACCAAGTTAATATTTATGCGGATTTTGATGCACTTTAGAGAGCACACTAAATGCTAGAGGAGCTTATGATCCGGGATGCAGTCTCTTGGAAGGGTGGTGCCGTTACAAAAGCACATGAAATTCTTGATGAAATTCAAAATGTCATTTATTGGAACATGTTGATTGCAAAAAGAAGCTCTAGTGCTTTTAATCGGATGTGAAGGTAAGAACTTCCTCCAATGCATTGTTTGTGCTTGCACCTTGCCAGCTTGGGGCTATCGGAGAAATATGTAATGCTTGGCACTGTCGTAGTCAACATGTGTGCCAATGTGGTGTCCAAGAGGATGAGGTGGTCACCCAATGGCCGCCCAAGGGCCACCACTAAGGTGGCCACCCATTGCAAATTAAACAAAATTGAAGGGTCCAATGTGAACTTAAGAACGAAAAGAGGAGCCATGGTGGGATGCAGGGAGGCGACTAGCGCAAGGGGAGAGGAGGCGCTTGTAGTAGCTGCTACATGCATCAGTTGAACTCCGTCAAGTGACGAAAGTCTCCTAGCAGCCCTTGGCATAGATTTTTGGCTCTTTTCCCGCCGATTTTGACGTAGGTCCGAACCCTGGCTGCCATGTCATCAAGGTTTGTCTTATGCCACGTTAGTCACAGCACCGTGAGACTGGTGGGCGGGAGCAAAAAAGGAGGGGGATGTAGCGAGTGTAAGGGGATTTGAGGCATATAAGGAGATAAGAAGAAATGAAAGAAGGTCACAAAAGTAGAAAGAGTGCAATTGTGGAACTCTCTCGCCAAGCATAAGGTAGAACTCCATTGAGGACTTGAGAATCTCTCTCTCTCTCTCTCTCTCTCTCTCTCTCTCTCTCTCTCTCTCTCTCTCTCTCTCTCTCTCTCTCTCTCTCTCTCTCTCTCTCTCTCTCTCTCTCTCCTGACTTAGCAAAGGCACAAGCTCTCTCTCTCGCTTGGATTCAGAGAAGCGGAGGGAAGGGATTAGCTAGGATAAAGAAGCAATGGATCTCTTGCTCTCGACATTGGTACAACGGAAGACGACGAAGGGAAGGGAAGCAGTAACGGCTATCTCCCTCTTGACTTTGTGAGTCAAGCTAAAGAGGAGAAAGCAAATAGGAGATATAAGCAAAGAGGGGAGATAGGTAGAAAGGAAAGAAGGGAGCAGAGAAAGTCAGTCAAGGAATAAAATAACATGAGAAAGGAGATGGCTGTGTGTAATGGAAATCTCAGGCTTTCTGCCTATTTAATATAAGCAGAGGTGCACCCGTTTCCAAGTTCTAATAACATGCATACTAAGCAATTACGATTTCCAGGTGTAACTGGGGTTGAATTTTTACTCTCTCGAGCAAATTTTGGAGGATTAAGCTCTCACCAACTCGAGAATTGATCTACCAGTGCCGTAATGGCAACTTTTGTAATCCAATTTCACTTTGGGTTAACCATTAGTAGCTTAAGACTTTTAGGGTGTTCAAAGTGTCATTGGAGCTTTTTGTGTGATGTAATGCATTTGTTCTTTTAATTTTTTCACAGTGAGCATCCCGATGCTGACCTGGCTCACTTCGCGAACCCATTTTAAGTTATCAAAGTGTCATTGGAGCTTTTTGTGTGATGTAATGCATCTGGTCTATTATTTTTTCCACAGTGAGCAGCCCGATGTTGACCTTGCTCACCTTGCGAACCCATTATCCCCGATACCGGCCAACAATTATGTGGACATCACCTGTGAATTGACATGTCTCTCCTTGGCTTCTCGGACACCTCCTTGGAAAGCTATTGCATATAAGACTCAAAAGAGATGCCATCCATATACATAAAGGAGATTTTAGATGTTCAAATGCTATGAAAACATAGAAGCATTACCTTCTTAGGCATTTGAATGGATCATGAGAGTCTCAAGTACTTCATGATGCAAACCAATTAGCTTTCCAAGAAATAAGTGAGGTGGGATAATATAATTTTTCAATTTCATTTTACCATAGCTCATCACCTTCCTAGCAAGTACAATCAAGCAGTAGAAATACTTTTACAAGACCATGCTCTAATGTTGTTCTTGTTGCATAATGTGATGACCTTACCTATGTGGTAAATGCCTTTGCTATTGATTTTGATTTTAGAGATGTTATGCCAGTTCTAGCAATTGGGAAGACACAAGAAACATTTGTACTTCAAGATGGTGATCTTATTTATGGATCTCATCTTTGTGTTACTCATTCTCTATGAAATAAAGTTATATATGAATCACATGCTCCACCTTATGTTGGGCATCATGGTATTCAAGCTACTTGATTACTTATGAAAAGACACATGCATTTATAGATTTGCAATGTTAGAAATCAAGTGCAACTATCACAAGTGCCTAGAGAATTCTTCACGGGTTTTGACATGATTTTATAGGACCAAAATGGGTTTCAAAGGGGTCTCTCATGACTCCAAAACGAGCAAGAATGCTAGCTAATTATCCATGCACACACACACATCTTATGGAGGAGTGGTGGATCCTCAACATGAGGAAAGTAAGGGTAAAAATATATAAAAAGAGGTCCAAAAGGTGACCTAGTGAGACTATTTTTTGAATCTTATGAAAACAAATAGCTTCTCTAAAAGTAGCCCACATGACTAGATTAAAAAAAACAAGATATATAACTTTTCTGTTGAATAATTTTCCAGAAAACAAGAGAAAGAGGGAGTAATCTACAAATTACTCATAGGAGAGGAGGCTTGGTGTAGCCTAAGAGCAAGGTTCCTTCCTTCAAAAAGGCTCATCTCAAAGTTCTCTTCTCTCCCATGCAAGTTCTCCATAGCTACTATCTCCTTTATGCTAATTATCTTTACATTCTTAGATGATGGTACTATGTTGTATCTCGTACATACTTCTTTATCCCCTTGATATTTCTCTCTCCCCATATTTCTGTTGGATTGATGAGTGCTTGAGGGCTTGGAATTGAGGTCTCTGACTTCTTCTTCTAGCAAAATGATGTTCTTGTTATGCGTCTAGATCTCATATTTTCTCTCTCTTTGATATAGGGAGTCCATGGTATAGAGCTAGAATCATGTAATGATTCAAGGTCTCTCTATGAGAGGAAAAGGATGATATATTCATTTTTGGAGGGGGGTTAATCTCTAAACATCTAGCCCTCTATCGGTGACATTTGTATATGCTTTCTCTTTCTTTGTTTAGAAATCATGAATGCATGTGTATCAGATCCCTCTATCAGGAGTTATAATGACTCAACAACAATTATGCTTAGTTAAGTGACTCTCTCTCTCTCTCTCTCTCTCTCTCTCTCTCTCTCTCTCTCTCTCTCTCTCTCTCTCTCTCTCTCTATTGTTCATTAGTTTTTACCATTACTATTCAATTCTCTAACAAAAAGAAGGAAGACCTTCTGAAAAGATAAAGGTCTTGGGCACCCAAATGTGGGTGCAAAAGGACTCTCTACTAGCACCAAAGAACTCTACCAAACTAAGACAATCAAAGATATGAGCTCATCTACGTAAATTCAAAAATATAGCCCCAAAATTCATTACAACTAAGGATAAAGCACGACCAAAGCAATTATAATGAAAAACTCAGATTGGTGCCAAAGAACACTCTCAAGGCACAAGGATACTTTGATGGCCAATAAGAAATTTGGCTTCCAAATTTGCATATCAAATGTCAAAGCAAGCACATGCCAAAGCTGTAAGAACGTAATAAACAATGAAGAAGACCCAAAGAAAGACAAATACTGCAAGTTACCAAGACAAAGAAGTTCTAAGCAAAAGAGTGCGTGTCTCAATGCAAGGTTTGCAATCAAAGCAATCCTCACAAGATGAATACCCAAGACAATGCTTCAAGTTCAAAGTCACTACTACTAGGGCAATAGGTAGATTTGGATCCTCAAGAAAAAATTTAAAGCACAAAGGTTGGCAACCCCAAAGGCACTTGTCAAAGCATCAATAATCTACCTTGGTATGGAGACCCAGCTTGCCCAAAGACCGTCAAAGATCTCACATACCTGCAAAATCAAGGTGGTAGCCTAAATTCAATCTCATCAAAAGCTTGTAGCTTAGGAAATAGATACTAAGGGGAAGACAAAGGGAACTAAAGGAGCTAGTCTCAAGGAGAAAAATTCTCAAAAACAAATCAAAATTTCCATAATGAAGGGGACAACTTAATGTGAGTTTTTACCCAATGAAGCAGCCTTCTATAAGAAATCCTGCCCTTGGGTTCTATACAAGAATTACGTATTTACAACTATCAACAAAAGAGATCACCTTCAAATGACACTTCCCATATCATGTGAATCTATCAACTAGAGGAGGATCTTGGCACCCTCTTAATGCTAGTTAGATTTCTAACCTTGAGTAGAGGGACTCAAAAATGCCTAGCATCTGGTGTTATCCTCAAGTAGAGATATCAAGGAGAGGGTGAGGAAGAAGAGAATATGATGAGAAGATGACTCACTATATGAGTCATGTAGTCTTTTTATTACATCCCAATAATAAATAAATAAAAGAAAATCTAAAGAATAAGAATCCTAAGCGTACAAAAGTGCATCTACCTCCGTAGTAGAGCACTAGAAGTCTCTTCATCAAGAGAAGGAGGCCTCATTAAGAAAGGGCATGGATTCCTTCTTTCACCCCCAAGGTTCACACTCGACATCATGCAAATAGAATGACTCAATTCAGATCAAAACCAAAACATTTTATGATCAAAATAGAATTTTTGAAACTCGCCTACTGTGTAGATTCTTGTGATATCTGAAATAATTTTATGTTTCCATAACCATTAATTTTTCTTGTCACTGTTTTCAAGACACATGAATGTTGGAATTAGGGTTGCAGAGAAACACACACAGCTTGGAGAAGACGAAGGAAGCTCAAGGCACACAATAGAGAGTGTATTCCTTAGTGTGCAATGGAAAGATAGATAGCCCTAGAGTGATGGGCGTATATACAATGCAAGGGGGAAAAAACCTCCTAAAGAGGGAAAAAATGCCCCGGCGGTCCTAGTGTGTTCACACACATCACTACCACATGTATATGGTAACAAATCCCCCCTGGAGTGATGCGGTGAACGAGAGCTGGCACATGAGTAAAGGGAAGTGCCATGCCCTGAGGACAGGATCAGTCCACAAAGGGGAGTAAGCCCAAAGCTTTGCGGAAAGCTTCAAGCTTCTCACGAGACAATGCCTTTGTGAAAAGATCTGCAAGGTTGTCTTGTGTTGGCACATAAGCCAAGCTGATCTCTCCTGCTGAGAGCCTCTCCCTGACATAGTGGTAATGCACCTCAATGTGCTTTGTGCGAGCATGAAAAACTGGGTTCCTCGCAACTGCCAATGCGCTCTGACTGTCAGTGTAGATAGTGTTGGCAGTGTCCTGTCCAACACCCAAGTCAGCCATAAGGCGTCTGAGCCATACACACTCAACCGTAGCTGTGAAGACTGCCCTGTACTCAGCCTCACAACTCGAAGTGGCCACAGTAGGTTGCTTCTTGCTCAACCATGATATACATGAACTGCCAAGCATGAAACAAAAACCACTTGTGGACACTCGCGTGTCAAAACAACCAGCCCAATCTGAGTCCGAAAAAGCATGTAAGTCTGGCGGCAATGATCCCCCCTTGGGATAAAACAAGCCAAGATGTAAAGTGCCACTAAGGTAGCGGAAAATCCTCTTGACAGCCTGCCAATGCTTAGACCCTGGGCTATGCATAAATCTGCTGACCTGCGAGACTGCAAACTGAATATCTGGCCTCGTGTTGCATACATAAATGAGGCAGCCAACAGCAATTTGGTAAAGAGTGACATCAGCAGGATCGCCAGCATCATGTAGACTCAACTTCAAACCTGTTTCCATGGGAGTGGCAATAGGTTTGCAATCCTCAAGTCCAAACTTACATAGCAATGTCTCTATGTAACTTTTCTGACACAAGGCAATACCACCATCACACTGCTTAAACTGTATACCCAAGTAATGATGCAACAGCCCCAAATCTTTCATCTTGAAAGTAGCATTCAAATCAGCCTTAAATTCAGCAATATGTCTCTCATTTGGTCCAGTGATCAGCAAATCATCAACATAAAGAACCACAATGAGAAATACATCATCCTCACGCTTTACATACAATGTGCTTTCTGTTGGACTGTTACGAAAGCCTCGTTTAACCAAATGAGTGTCAGCTTTCTCATACCAAGCACGAGGAGATTGCTTCAACCCATACAAAGCCTTCTTACATTTGCACACTTTGTCCTCTTGTCCTTTTATGACAAAACCGTGAGGCTGCGTTACATAAACTTCCTCAAATATGTCACCATTCAAGAAAGCAGTAACAATGTCTGATTGATGTACATCCCAACCAAAATGAGCTGCCAATGCACATAGAAAACGCACAGTAGTCATACGACAAGTGGGAGCAAAAGTCTCTTCATAATCTATGCCTTTTTGTTGTGCATAACCCTTTGCAACAAGTCGAGCCTTATGGCGATCGATCTCACCATCCGGCTTGCGTTTCAACTTGTAAACCCACTTGGTACCAATGGCCTTTTTGCCAGGAGGCAAATCACATAAAGTCCATGTGTCATTCTCTATAAGTGCATCATATTCTGATTTCATGGCAGCAATCCAATTTTCTGAATTCTGTGCTTCATCAAAAGACAGAGGCTCCTCAACATCATGTAAACTAGACACAGCCAAAGCATAACAATCTGATGCATAAGATGCATGGCGAGAGCCTGAACGAGTACGACTAGATAAAGGTGCATCCAATTTACTGTCACGCAAAGTGTGCACTAGCCATTTTGGCATACCTCTAGCCTGCTCATTTTCAGCCCTTTCCTCATCAAGTACATCATGTACATCTGCATCAGTAATAGGCTGTTCTAAAACATTTTCAGAAACCCCCATGGCTGTACATTTGCCTCATTGGAACTTACATTCGTATTTCCACCACTGAAAAGAGGCAACAAAGTGTCATAAATGTCCTGTGAGCTTACATTACTGTCTCTAGTACATGACAGCAAGGGCTGAACAGAATCTTCCACAAACACTACATCTCGTGAAACCAAAATACGTTTTGTTTGCGGATGATACAACCTGTAACCTTTGCTTTCAGCACTATAACCAACAAAAATACATTTGACAGCCTTATCATCCAATTTTCTGCGCTGCACTTGTGGCACTAAAGCATATGCCAAACAGCCAAAAACACGCATGTGCTCAATAGAAGGTTTTCTATCATGCCATGCTTCATATGGAGTAATAGACTGCAAAGCTTTCGTAGGACACCTGTTAAGTACATAAGTGGCACACATGATGGCCTCAAGCCAAAAAGAATGCGGCAAAGCTTGACTTTTGACCATACATCGTGCCATTTCCGTTAGTGACCTGTTTTTCCTCTCAGCAACACCATTTTGCTGAGGTGTATAAGGCACTGTACATTGGTGTTTTATCCCACGACTAGCCAGAAATGCATTAAATTCATGAGACATATACTCCCCCCCTCGATCGGAACGGAGGGTGCCCATAGTACATTTTGAGACATTTTCAGCCATAGCCAAAAATTGTTTGAAGCACATAAAAACTTCGGACTTCGCTTTAAGCGGAAATACCCACGCATGCCTGGAGTAATCATCAATGAAAGTCACGAAGTACAGGTAATTGCCCAAGGACGGAGTTTGCATGGGCCCACAAACGTCACTATGCACAAGCTGCAACCTGCATGTGGCCCTAACTGAATCATCCTTTGGAAACTTAGAACGCTGCATTTTACCTAGAATACAGCCTTCACAAACATGTTTGATAGGTGCTTCAAGAGGCGGCAAAGAAGCAACCATATCAGATTTCTGCAAACGCAGCAAACTGGCAAAATTCAGATGACCAAAACGTGCATGCCAAAGTTTTGCATCTGAAATAGCCCTTGAATCTACAACAGCATTTGCAAAATTTTGTCCACACTTGTCATACAAGGTGAGCTTATACAGCCCACGGCACAAAAGCCCAGATGCAACAATTTCATCACCAAAACTGAGATCATGAACTGTACATCTGTCATCCACAAATTTGACTACAAGTCCAAGTCTAGCAAGTGCGGATACAGACAAGAGATTCTTCTTGATCCCAGGTACATAAAGTGCATCAACAAGTGTGAAGGAACTGCCATTAGCAGCAGTGAGCACAATCTTTCCAACTCCCTGAACTGGATAAGAGGCGTTGTTGGCACAAGTGACTGAATTCCCATGAGGGACAGACTCGAGAGAGGTAAACAATTCACGATGTGAGGTAATGTGCTTTGTAGCACCACTGTCGAAATACCACACATGTGAATCTGCAGCAACTGACAAGCATGCATCATGGACAGCAGGATTGTAAGTGCACTCTGCGCTAAAAGCCCATTCTGCATCAACATCAGCATCACAATCTCCTTTCACAGAAGACTCAACAATGGCTGCATTTGTAGTGGAACCAGCATTTGTAGTGGAACCACCCTCTTTCTTCTTAGCCTCTTTGGCCTTCAACTTAGGACACGACTTGATCAAGTGATCATTGGCTTTACAATAATGGCAACGCATCTTCTTTTTGCCCTTATCACCAGAATTGCCAGACGAAGTGCTGCCAGCAGAAGCATTAGGAACAGAATTTTTGCCACTCGCAGCAGAACCATAAGAAGTGGCTGCATTATTGTTACCACCCTTTCTTTGAGAAGCAATAAAAGCCTGTTCAACTGCACGCTGCCTAGTCCTGTTTTTTCTAGAAAGTGACTCTTGCAACAGCAATGTGCATAATGCATCAAACTTGACAACTTCAGGATTTCCTTGGGTCATCAGTCTCCAAGTACTAGCAAAAGTCTGGTAGGAATCTGGTAAGGCATCAAGAACAGTCTGCACAAGGGAACTGTCCGAAATGACTTCACCTGCAGAAATGAGTTGCTCATTGATATCCTTGACACTAGCAAGGAAAGTGTCCATATCATCTTCCTCATGCATAATCTTCGACTCTAGCTCTTTATGCAGCAAAGCAATTTTAGCCTCATTGCGGCTTGCATAAAGACCTGCTAGAATATCCCAAGCCTGTTTTGCAGATTTTGCTGAACGGATGTGAGGAATAATGGTGCGCTTCACAGACAACGCAATCAATGCATGAGCCTGCGCATCCTTAACATCCCAACGAGCTTGTTTTGCTGTAGGCAAAACAACTCTAACAGCTGCAATCCTTGCAGCAAGACCTGCAACATCCTCAATATCGCCTACATCTTCAGAACCAGGACGTACATCAATGCCCTGCACAATGTTCCAGACACCTTTTGACACAAGAACGTGTTGCATCATATAAGCCCACATAGGGTAGTTGTCCCCATCCAACCTGTCCTCAGCAGCAAACATCTTGAACACATCTGTGTTGTTGTTGTCAGCCATGGTAAATGCTGCACCTGATGTGAAAACTGCCCGAAAATAGGAGAAATGGAGCGGGAGCAACTTGTGCTATATAGCACAAACCGTAGAAGACTATAAGGCACCTGTTATGCAGAAAACGGCACTGACAGAAAATCTGCACAAAATGACGAAATAACCTGTGCAGTACTGCCCGTAGTGGAAACGGAGGCCGAAATGAGCCCAAATCAAAATTCTGAGCAGACCGAGCTCTTTGAGCCCTCCCAAAATATTTGTCGACCTGCGAACGCTTGCCAAAGCTCACTGAAATCGGAGAAAGTGAGCAGGCGTGTGCTGGAGCAGCTGGCGACTAAGCCCGGGAGGACGTGACCTGCTCTGATACCAATTGTTGGAATTAGGGTTGCAGAGAAACACACACAGCTTGGAGAAGACGAAGGAAGCTCAAGGCACACAATAGAGAGTGTATTCCTTAGTGTGCAATGGAAAGATAGATAGCCCTAGAGTGATGGGCGTATATACAATGCACGGGGGAAAAAACCTCCTAAAGAGGGAAAAAATGCCCCGGCGGTCCTAGTGTGTTCACACACATCACTACCACATGTATATGGTAACAATGAATTATGATTTTAAAGTTGTACCTATTACAGTTTTTGCCTTCCGATCATTTTTGTGTCTTACATAGAGAACGTTTGGATAAATATGATAGCCAACATAAAAATCATAATAACTTATGAACTCATGGTTTTGTGTGAAATCAACATGTTTTTTTCACTTTTTGGTCACAAATTTGCATTAATACAGATAGCTTTTGAAACATATACCATTATCTATACATCGATGGACATTTGATCATTAAAAAGCACAAAAATCATAAAAACCAATAAGAAAAGCAAAAAGAAAATTATAAAACTAAACTCAAACTTTTATTAAAATAATTGGTTGCTTATTTGTAAATACCCATAATATTAAGGGTCTTACATACTATGGTTGCACACACTCGAATGACTTGCCTTATTGATCATTGGTTTTGCACCAACCTTGACACTAACTTCTTCCTTTTTCTTACAACATTGATTTCATCTACACTATGGCTTGAAAAATATCAATATTAGGTATCAATATTAACCCTACAAAAAAAGGAAAAACACTTTCTCATGGGCACCACGACGTGTCCAAGGACAAACACACATTAGACATGGGGCATTTGTTTAATATCTATTCCAACATCACTTGCCACATGTGGAGCATCATAAATGACTCCAACTATGACCACGTGAGAGCGCAATCTACTTGCATGAGGACCCAGCTTGGATTTGGAGTGTTGGTGCATATCACTTCTATCGATTTGTCACCTATTTTTGCTTACATTGTTATATACGGGGAATGCAATACATTGAGAAGACAATCAAGTGGCAATGTGGGTGAGCTTGGATATTCTAATGTTAGTGCAACCTCAATCCAATTGTAATTTCACATCTCCTAGAATTTACCTAGAGCTAGTTTTGTTAGTGTATGATCGCACAATGCATAAGAAAGCCCTAGGGATATATGCTATTTTTGGAAATATGAAAGGAATATTTGGCCTACCTCTAATTTAGAGCTCTCAAGCTGAAGCTTTCTATAGCTAGTGTGCATGTGTACTTGTGCAACGATTGAGCTATGGTTGTATTGGTCATGGGTTTTCTATTGATAGACATTTTCTTTGTTCTTTATTGATTTTAAGCTCTCCTTCTTTTTGTTTTCTAGAGTAAGTGCTTGTGTGTGTGTGTAATCTAAAGTGCATGTCCTTCTTTGCAATGAGCAAGATGATGTCTTTGTTGTGTGTCGGTGTACAACCGAGTGCATTCTATGCTTGATCAATCAGTGTGTGCACATGCTACGGAAGGGATTGTGTATATTGTAGCTTAAGACTGAGTGTGTGCATAGGTAGATCTCCCACTTTTTTATGTGTTTTGGTAGTTTGATTGAGCTTCGTTGCAAACATCAAGTGTGTGTATAAATTCCGATACTTGTTGTATGGTACCTCTATGCCCTAGTGGGGTTATGAGCTCACTAGATTGATATTTATTTGTGTTTGTCTTGTGTATGTAGCTCACCGCTATACTATGACTGGTTACACAATCACAATATATTTTCTCATAATAAAATGGGTGGAGGTGCTCTCAAACATGGCTAGGTGGGCAACTACATTTTCATCTCTTTGGTGTATAGTGTGTTCATTTTAGCACATATATACTTTTGAGATTTTACACAAATCTGTGCAAGCTGGTCACAAATTGGCAAAAATTAGGATTGCTTCTAGTCATTGAAGAAAATGTGGCCTATAAGAGACTAGAAAGGATGTGTTTTGGCATTTCTCTAGAGTTTACAATTGGGACACAAGGGTAGAGAACTAATAACACTTGACAATGGTAGTAACCTAACCCAAATTTTCACAGCTATTGGTACCTAGCATATAGACAACCTTGCCATTTTTGTTCTTATTTAGTATGGCTGCAATGATTATTTAGTCTAGTAAAAAATCATATACTTTTGAGGGCCATAAATTGTACATTAATTGTGTGCTAGCACTTGAAAATTGTTTTGTTCTTTCCATTAATGTTTGCTTCACTGCAACAATGTTAGTCTACATAGAGACATTTCAACTAAACGAGAAATTCTTGTTTTGCCCTGTCAAGAGAATAATATGAGTTTTACTTTAGTGCAATTTTTGCAAACATTGCAATTCTTTGGTACAAACATTCAAATAAATAATTGAGAGAGAGAGAGAGAGAGAGAGAGAGAGAGAGAGAGAGAGAGAGAGAGATCATGATATTCATAATGAGAAATTTAAATGTCACAAGAAGAATCCCAAGAGACCTCTTAGATGTATCCAATAGATCTTGAACTGAAGACACTATCACAAGAGACCCCCTAGATCTATTTGACCTAGAATGGGATAAAGTTTGTGATAGAAAGATTATTGAGAGAGAGAGAGAGAGAGAGAGAGAGAGAGAGAGAGAGAGAGAGCGAGCACTGTGAGTGTGATTGTGTAGTAAGTAAGGTTTAATCTTGTGAGTGAGATTGTGCAAAGCCTCACGGAAACTAGTGATAAAAGCGTCTGCGGCCCTAGGATCTGGTTTGGTGTATGAGTGCCCAACCCGACTGCTAGCCTAAAACAAAACAAAACAAAACAAAAATTGTGTAGTAAGTAGGCCTAAGGTTTAAGGCTTAAACCCACGAGAGGACCTGCACGTAGCGGCGAGTCTGCCTAGCCTATCGATGACGAGGAGAGCGTGGAGGTCAGCAACGACCTTCTTGCAATCCTGCCAAGCTGGAAGGAGTAGCTGGGGACTTGCAGAACCATATATCAGCAGACCTGCGCTTCAACGAGGTATGAGTCGCTAAATTAACAGTGGAACTGTTTCATAGACAACATGGCGTAGAGTTCAAGATTATTTTACCCAAAGAGAGTTAAGGGAGCCCCATTCACCTCCGCTTACACAAAGATTTTGGACCACTAAACCTTACTTAGCGAGCAGTATTAAACCATATTCTTTAATACACTCGTCTCTAAGCTCCACCTCTCCAAGAAGCTACTCTGATCCAGGGACGTTAGTTTTTTTAGGTAGCACACAAGGCAGAATGAGGTTATTATACTTACTCAACCAATGAGTACATGCATGAGGTCGAGGGAGTGTCATAGTTTTTTCCATCCATTTGCCGTACGTTTCCACGGCAAATGCAACCAGGTATGGAAGATTTGTGTATGCTTTAACCCTTGAACTTGAAACATATGGGGCCCTACTTTTATTTGGAAAATCACAAACAATAGACATAATAAGTACTCTTAGTCCCATAGTAATATGGAACTTACTTTAGTCTTGAAACTTATATGAATTTCAACCATCAATTATGCCCGCATCAACCTCACTAGCTTGAAGTTTTTTGCCTCTTTTGGCCAAGTAGGATATCATTTTTCACACGAATATGAAAACAATTGTCCATATGGTTATGGTTCACCTAACCTAACCATACGAGTATGATTCCAACCATCTAGGTATCTACCGAAATTGGTAGAGAGTAGATGCGCTCTCCTTTGTGGGACATTTTCTTCAAGGGCAGACATACAACACATGAGAGGATATGGGCTTATGCGAGGCATTTTGGACCTCAATGAGTAGAGCTACTTACTTGGTAGATGTCTAAATCGCCAGCAAAAGATGCGATGAAGCCATGGACTTGACTCCGACTCCGATTTGGTTGGACTCCGTTAGGATCCTCTGACACATGAGAACACCTGCAATGCCCACATACATATACATAACAATGTGGAGTCTATGTTTCTATTCGGATTCGGGACTCCATCATTGGTTTTATGTCAGTCTATGCACCCACTACTCCTCGGGAGAGGGCTACTTTTTGGTCCTCCTTGGTTGCTGTTCTACCTACTGTAGACTCTTGGGTTGTTGGAGGCGACTTCAACAACGTCGAGAGCGACTCTGATTGGCGATCCATCACACCTCCAGTTCTATCATCCATTTCTCCCGATGAGCAGCCAGCTTGGGATCGATTTCTTCTAGCTATTCAAGGTGTTGACGCCTGGCACATACCCTCTTTTGGTCACCACTCTGCTACACTTCATTGCTCGTGGGGGTTTCAGAGACAGCAGGGGGGATTATTAGAGCGACTTGATCGTTTTTACATTGGCCCTTGGGCAGCAGCTCTAGGTGGATTTACTACTATTTGGAGAGGGACCAGCCTCTTTGATCATTTACCCATCTCATTGTTTATCTCCTTCACTAGATCCTCTGCACAAGGACGAGGCTGTCGCATCCCTGACAGTGTTCTCACCACTGAAGTTTTACAGCAATAGATTCGTGACTTATGGTCCACGGGTGCTTCTTATTGTGGTCCCCCTGGAGAGTTCCTTGCTCATTGCATTACTCAGTCTAGTATTTACTGCCGTGATCAGACTGCTATTATTCATCGTCAGTTGAGAGTACGCGAGTTTGATCTTCACATTCCTCTTGGTTCCACTCAGCGCTTGCTTGAGGAGTGGCACTCAGCGCTTGCTTGAGGAGTGGCCTTAGGATGCTGATCTCGCTGCTAGACAGACAGAGCTCATAGAGGAGATTCGTCGCGTACAGGAGGCTAGGTCCGGGTTCACTCATCATGCTTCAGTATCTCATTGGATAGCTAAAGCTGATCGCATGAATAAAGACTTCTTCGCTGCGCATAAAGAGCGGCCTCCTGGCACCACCCTTCGGACTTTGTGCGATGCTCAGGGGACACTACATATGCATCTTGATGTTATTCTTGATATGTCTGCAGATTATTTTGAGACATTGTTCACTGCTGATGTATGCACTACTGAGGTTTTACTTGCCCGTGAACAGATCTGGCATCACACCCGACACCGTTGTACAGACACTATGGCAGAGATCTTGTTGGCATCCTTCACACTTGCAGAGCTCCATGCTGCTATCGAGAGTCTTGATCCATCCTCCTGTCCAGGAGAGGATGGCCTCACGAGAGCTTTCTTTTCGACTTATTGGGATGTATTGCATATACCACTACTTCGCGGTTGTTAGGACATCTTTGCATCAGGATATATGCATCCAGATCTTTGTTCAGGTCTCATATCTCTTATTCCGAAAGGGGGTGACACTACTCAGCTCCGCCAGTGGAGACCAATTACCCTACTCAATTCGGTCTATAAGATATTAGCGTTACTGATCAGCCAACGCTTGCGACCGTTCTTACCAGATATTATTCATACTTCTCAGACAGGCTTTGTCATGGATCGACAGGCTTTGTCATGGATCGCTGCATACTGGATAATATCTTCACTTTTTATGAGGCAGTAGAGTGGGCCAGATCATCTTCTAAACCTCTCGCTTTTTTCATCCTTGACTTCGAGAAAGCATACGATCGTGTTGAGTGGGACTTTCTCGAAGGATCATTAGCCAGGATGGGTTTCCCTTCGAGATGGATCTCAGGCATTTCCGCTCTCTTTAGGACTGCCAGCAGTGCTATTACTATTGGTGGCCGTGTCAGTCGCAGTTTTGAGCTTTCTCGATCTGTCCGTCAGGGATGTCCTTTAGAAGCATATCTGTATTTGTTTGTAGAAGAGACTATGCCCGACTTTCTTCGTGCTCAGAGTCATGCATTTCGTGGCTTGACCATGCCAGTACCTTCAGCTCCGGACCTTATCGATCAGGAGTTTACTGATGACACCATGTTGATGTTGCGCTATTTGCTACCTGCTCTTGATGCCATGCGGGAGGCCCTAGAGGTTTTTTGCATTGCCAGTGGTGCTCGCATTAATTGGCATAAATCCTATGGGTTACTGGTTGGCAGTGATGACATACCTACTTGGGGGGTAGCTGATGGTTTCACATGGCTGCAGTCGGGTCAGACATGCAGATATCTGGGCTTTTAGATTGGATTTGACGTTTCCTCACAGCAGCAGTTTGCACCCGTACTACAGTCTATTCGCAGGAAGCTATGTCATTGGTCTTCATGTCATCTGTCGTTGGCTGGCCGTGCATTGGTCGCCAACCAGGTCATTCCGGCCACAGTATGGTATACGGCCTCTTGTTGGATGCTTTATTCTGGTGTGATAGCTCAGCTCTGCCGACTAGTGCGGAACTTTTTATGGAGTGGCACAGATGGGGCTACTGATACTCGTGCTCGAGTTCGCTGGTCCACGATTATTCGTCCTAGGTCAGAGGGAGGCCTTGGCATTATTGATCCAGAATTACAGAGCCGCTCCCTTCTTACCAAGCTTATTGTTCGGGGTCTTTTTCCCGGCCAAGAACCTTGGAAGATGCTTCTTCAGGCCTTTGTTTGCAGCGCGACTCCACGCCTCGGCACTAGAGATGGCCATACTTGGCATACAGGGTATCGTTTTCTCTTTACAGATACCCCCTTGTTCACCAACACTCTCTCACCCTTCATCCGATCGCTCCTTCAGATTTGGGTTTCCATGCGACGGGCTATCATCCGCTCACCTCCCTCATGTCGTGAGCAGATTGAGCGCCAGCCTCTCATTTGGAATGATGCAATTCTTGATTCTTCGGTTACTCCACCTCGTCAGCTTGGAGAGAGGACTCACATTGATTGGGCTGCTTGGGACTTTGGCCCTGCTGCCTCTATGCGGTTGTTTCATGAGACACGTATGCTGGATGCAGATTTTGTGGCAGAACATAATGACATTGGTCGCGGGGTGACAGACAGACTGCTTGAGATTGACTCCGCCGTTCCTTCACAGTGGGATGCAGTCATGCGAGGCACGGTTCAGATGCCTCCACATTGTGGCTGGGAAGGCCTCTTTGCTCAGAGCACTCTCTTATTAGTTCGTTTAGACACCATGCTGTTCACAGTTGATACTGATTACTCTTAGGGGATTCATGCTAGATTGACATATGATACCACCTCTTCGCACCTTCTCTACCCCGGCGTGCGATGGGAGGCCATACGAGTTGTTGGCTCCCGCGGGAAGCGTCGTTGTGTTGATCCCCGTTTCGCTTCCGCTGATGCCGCACTTTGGAGGCTTTGGGTGTGGGAGGGTCGTGCCTTGTCTCAGCTTTATTGGGACCCATGAGAGTGGCATTGGCCTCACTCTAACCCCACCGGTGCACCTGTATCATTCTTTGAGTACAATGTCAGAATTGGAAGATTAGCATTGATGAGACAACACCCAGGTCACCCCACTCGTATGCGTTTCTGGTTACATTCAGGTCTCTCCCATGCCTATCTACAACAGTCTTGGTCAGCCATCTGGGATTTACATGCGGCTCGTCGTATTTCTTTTTTCATGTGGATGATTGTACATGCAGGACTTCCAGTTGGGACTTGGCTAGCTACTATGGGTCATGATCCGTTATGTACTCGCTGTCCTTTGCGACTACTTGAGTCACCTGCACACTGTCTTTGGTCATGCTCAACTTCTCACGTAGTGTGGCTACCAGTTTGCTTTTTACTTAGCAGAGCGGGTGTTCAACATGGATGTCTCACTTGGGGCTCTGTCTCATGGTTGATGCCGATGCCCAGACCGGATCTTTTCTACGAGGGCTCAGACACAGATCCAGCTCTTATGCTTACCTCAAATGGTTATCGGCGAGGGACTTTGGCTATGTTACCACAGATTGCTTGGCAGGGGGATCCTCAGACACGTGATGAAGTTTTCTCAATAATCACTAGCATTACACTATGGAGTGTTTGGAGAGCTCGTTGTCTTCACATTCTCAGTGCGGCTCCACAACTCCTTCAGGATACCCTCACTGCCATTTGGCTGGACATCATTCACACCCTGATTTGGTAGTGGGATTCTTCCTCAGGTACATCTCGAGCAGCCGAGGCTCGTCGCTTTGCCTTTCTTCGGCGTTGGGCCCGATCCCCACTCTTCTTCACACTCACAGGTGGCCAGATTACATGGCATTATGCCCCCCCTCGGTGGTTTCTCCTCCACTCATCACACAGATCACCATGAGATTGTTCTAGTCGAGTTGTCACTATAGTGGCTCTCACCCTTACATTCAGCTTGTACACCCCACGTGATAGGCTATTTTGGCATTCGCTAGGGATTATATTGTGCTCAGTAATATACAGCCCTGACTTTTCCAAAAAAAAAAAAAGAAGAGAGAGAGAGAGAGAGAGAGAGAGAGAGAGAGAGAGAGAGAGAGAGAGAGAGAGAGAGAGAGAGCTTTATTTACGTCTTCTAAAGGTTGAAGTCGGCCTATGAGACAAATCAATGTACATCTAGTGGTAGTCTGGGTGTCCGGAAAAGAAAATACTGAAAATAAAATGTTGAAATGAAAGCTAATCTAGAACCGGGATGTGCAGTGTGGTGGTATGATGGTAATGTGTGGTGGTATGGGTATATATGGCTCTGGCACCGCAGATATTGACCATATGAATATATGGTTGTGGATGTAGCTCTGTCACAACAGAAAATGACTACCTCGTGCTGAGTGAAAGTAAAAGTGTGAAGGCATACCCGTATCAGAGCTGGCTAGTAGTGTAATGGGTGATGGGTATAAAAAGTGGTACATGGGGGGGAGGGGCTGGAAAACCCGATTTAAGTGGGTGCTCGGAGAGAGAGTGCATTGGTCGGATGCTTGGCTGGTGTAGAGGTCATTCGTGCTACCCATGGGATCTGTAGAGGGGTTGTTGCCTGTATGAGAGATTGATGAGGCTATTCCTGTTGATTGGCATGCCTACAGTGAAAAGAACTGTTTTACCTTCTCATATGTTGGTGAGCGATTTTCGATCTTAACTTTGGAGACCTGATTGTTATGCAACAGGGGACTGTGGTGTTTGGCATTGCACGGACTGGCCATCATGGCTATCATATCAGATTGGTTTCTTAGGGTGGGGTGCCTCTTTATCAACGGTTGGATGCTCATTGGCAGCCTGTTTGAGTGGTGGGCTCTTTGGAGAGGCGTTTTTGTGTTGACTCTCTTTTCACTACTGTTTGCTCAAGCAGCGAAGTTGAGGTCACATATTGTCAAGTTTGGATCTTTGTATTTCTGGCAATACTGAGGCTTTCAAAACGTTGGATGGGGCTGATGATGGAAACACTGGGATGCTGCTAAAAACGCTAGGTGCTGCTGTACTGATGCTGATACTTGTTCTTCTTCTTGCCCTAGGAGTTGACCCCCCAAGCCACTTATATAGGAGATTCTTGCTAGGTCGAGCAGCCATAAATCCAGCCTCCACAATGATGGAAAATATAAACTAAAATGTCACTTATTATTAAGTAACCCTAAGGGACTGTTCCGATGTCTATATGCTGAACTGATTGTACTGTGCAAGAGAGGGTATGCAACTACGACTTGCGTGAACATGCATGTCTTGCTAGAGGCTTAGCTAGGTCTGTCACGTGACACATCCAACCGTATGTGTCCGTGGACAAGCTACAGCATGATCAGGGTTCAGTTCAGTCAAGTCAGTTTAGAATAGGAAGTGATTTAGCACTTTTGTGAGTTTGTTCGCAGACCGTGCATGTCCAGACACTTAGATTAGATGCATATCCTCTGGTTGCACACAACATGATCATCAGATTCCCATCAGAACCCATCAGGAGCATTTTTACAGTGCATAGACCTATTTTCCCTATTTTTGACATTTTTCACTTATTATTTTTAAGTGACTTTTGTTGGAAAGTAGGTAGGGCAAATTTACTAAGTTTGTATAAATAGAAACCTAGCGCTAGCACTATTTGGCAGAAGAGGTAGAAGGAGCATCGCTCAAGAGGCACCTTCTCAACAGGACCTCCAACAGCATGGCCTAGCGTTTTTGCAACTCAGCATCAAGCTAGCGTTTTTGCAAGACAGATAAGCCATGGCGATTTTGCATTGCAGAGGAGCTTCGACATTAGCAGACACAGCAGAACCACTTCACGACAGCAGATCTGCCCTAGCGTTAGTGGATTATCCCCCACTAGCAGAATTCAGCCCTAGCGTTTTTGGAGTAGTAGGCGACCTAGCGTTTTGCACTTTCTTCACGACGGAATCCACAGTAGCACCAGCGTTTTCAATTTTCAGCAGTCAGACTCCTCAGTAGAACCCCCGAACCTCGCAGATCTCACCTTCCCGCAACAGTTCGTCACCGTACGGTGGGATCCATCGAAGTTTGCAGTTTCAGCCCGGAAAACACAGATTTCAGCATCTGCGTTTTCAGCGCGTCATCGTTGCATCATCGCCATCGACATCGTCATCAACATAGAGTCAGAATTCAACAGATAAAGATTTGCAGATTTCAGCCCTTAGCATTATCAGATTTCAGCCCGTCTCGTCGTCGTCCTTATCGTTGTCGACATCGTCGGCAAGTCCAAGCATTGTAGAGATTTGTGCAATCATAAGTAGACTGCTCTCGCCATAGAGAGTGGGGCCTTCGGAGGAGGGTTTGACAACATCTCTGGTGTCGTATTCTCATTCTCTCTATCTCTCAGTCTCATGCACCTTCACGCACAGTGTCTTTCACTTTGTTCGTGTTCACTGCACTCTCTCATTAAAACGAAAGGCTCTCCCTTCCATAAGAAAAAGGAACCTTGAGCACAGTTCGGAGCACTCATCTTGAGCAAAGTTCAACATTCACTTCCGCTGCACCTTACAAGGTCCAAAGCTAAACTAGGACCGACGCTAGATTGTAGTAGAAGCATGTCCACGTGGCTCAAGTGCAATGCGCAGGTGACATGAAGCAAGTTGCTCTCCTATTGACATGTGTCCATTATGCCCCTTAAGGGTGAGTTTCCTAACCCCTCCCAGCTTATAAAGTTCAGTGACTTACTACGTGGCCTAGGTTCCATTTAGGTGCGCACACTTCCATACTCATCAAAATTTAGTGTTAACTGGTCCAGCGAGTCATCGATTGACTGACTTAGATTCTTGATGTATGAAACCTGTTTGGCTACAACCGTTTCACACTGGCCATGCGGGATCTTTGGGAAAACAAGTAAAAACACAATAAATAGAAATATGTATTAAATATTGACATGTGTCCATTATGCCCCTTATGGTTGAGTTTCCTAACCCCTCCCAACTATAAAGTTCAGTGACTTACTACGTGGCCTAGGTTCCACTTAGGTGTGCACACTTCCATACTCATCAAAATTTAGTGTTAACTGGTCTAGCGAGTCATCGATTGACTGACTTAGATTCTTGATGTATGAAACCTGTTTGGCTACAGCCGTTTCACACTGGCTATGCAATGTCCACTTGCACCTTTTCAAGGATCTTGGGGAAAACAAGCAAAAACACAATAAATAAAAATATGTATTAAATATATAGAGAAGGCAACATGAAAAATATACATCCTGGTAACAGGGATGTCCATTGGCTGAGTTGGATTAGGATCCGAGGGGGCCCCTCTTTCATTTTTTGAGTACACTATCTCCCTTGGAGGAGCATTATCTTGCAGACACGATGCTCGGCTCACCTTCCACGTCTGTCAGAGTTATGGGAGGATCAATACATTTACCTTGCTTTTCAGCAACAATTTTGATCATGCATTTGGACCCTCAGGATTAGTCGCAAGATATGTTATTTAATGTGGAGGATTGCACATGTAAGATTGCCTATTAGCACTTGGGTTGCAATTATTGCTCATGATCCGACTTGCCAGAGATGTACTGTACTGTAGATAATCGATGGTGGGTGCAAATGAGTTCAACGGAATTTGAAGCTCAAGGTAGCCATAGCCACACACACTGTCACGTGACACATCCCAACCCTATGTGTCGGTTGACAAGCTACACCACAGCAGGGTTCAGTAAGTCTAGTCAAGTCTAGATTAGCAATGATCTGGCACTTTTGTGAGTCTATTCGTAGACAGTGCATGCCCAGTCACTTAGCATAGATGCATATCCTTCGGTTGCACACAGCAGCGGAATTCCCATCAGAATCCATCAGCATCAGTTAGGGGAATTTTCCAGTGCATTTAGCCTATTTTCCTATTTATTGGGATTTTCACTTATTATTTTTAAGTGACTTTCCAACAAAAGTAGGTAGGGCAATTTTGCTAAGTTAATATATAAGCAAACCCAAGTTAGCACTTTCTGGCAGAAGAGGCAGGAGGAGCTTCCCGCTCAACAGGCAACTTCTCAGCAATACCCCCTCAAGCACCTTGGCGTTTTTGGAGATCCCATCCTCGCCGACCCGCAAGATCTGGCGCTTTCAGCCTAGCCTGGATCGTCAACACCACCAGAACCCTAGCGCTAGCAGATTACTGCCATCGCCAGCAATTTCACCAGCTTTGCTAGCGTTTTTCCACAGCAGCCTATTAGCGTTTTTGGTCTCCACAGCCAGCGTTTTTGGCAAGAGAAAAGGCAGCCCAGCGTTTTTCAGTTTCATCCCTTATCGCATCAGATCCATAGCATTTCCAGCCCTACGACACAGTAGCAGATCAGCCCCAAGTTGGTTGCAAATGTTCCCCCATTTTCAGCCACCAAAATAGTCCCCGAATTCAGCGGTTAGAAGCCTACAGATTTCAGCCATCGAGTCGTCGTCGTCATCACCGTCGTCGTCCTCGGCATAGTCCAACTTGCATCAGTCCATTGCATACGCATTGTACGCCTTTGTGCAATCAAAGTAGACCACTCTCGCCGACGAGAGTGGGGCCTTCGGAGGAGGGTTTTACAACCTCTCGGTGTCGTATCTCTTCTCTCTCCTTCTCTCAGTCTCATTCACTTGCACGCACAATATCCACTCACTTTGTTCGTGATCATAGCACTCTCTATAAGACGGAAAGCTCTCTCTTTCCCTAAGAACTAAAAGGAACCTTGAGCAATAAAGATCACTAATCTTGAGAAAAAACAACATTCATTCCGCTGCACCTTACATTGGTTTTAGAGCTTTGGAAGTGTTCTGCATTACTCAAGGAAAGGACCACAAGAATTTTTTTTGCTTGTTGCGATCGCACGAACCCAAGTTTACTTGGGCGTGGCGATTCCTAATCGTGTTTTGTTGAAGAGTGACAGGAATCCCAAGAAAGAAGGGCTTGTCCAGCCTCCCCTTGTGTCTCTTTTCACTCATCGAGAGCGGACCGTGCACTTAGCGGCCGGCCAATCGACGTGAGGTGGGAAAAAGCAACCTTGGTGTGAGCGCAAGGCCGCCAAGGGGTGCGCCCGCAAAAAAGGGTAGAACTCGGGTGAAGAGAAGATCCTTCTCCAACGCGATTTGCAAGCGAAAGAAAACCTCAAGAACCTCAAGATCCTTATGATGATGATTTGAATGACAAGTATGATGATTTGGATGACAAAGATAAGCATGATGATTTGAATGATGTTGCTGAGTATGATGATTGGATGCCAATGACAAGCATGATGATTTGCATGATGAAGATGTGATTTCTCACAAGCATGATGAATTACACGAAGATGATGTGATTGTTCACAAGGATGATGTGTTAGTTGATGCTTTTTCTAGCGAAGCTAACCTCGTTGTAGAATCGATCAATCACCAAGAATCGATCTTGGCTTTCAAGTTGAGGTCCACAGATCCCCCACAAGAAGATTCGATAGATCCCGAAGAAGCGATCTTGGCTCTCGAGCCTTGGCCCAAAGAACCATCACAGGAAGTATTGTGTGTTCGCATGATTGCTACGCACGCATTGTTCGAGTGTTTCATTCGTGAAGGTTTCCTGTATTTTAGTCAGCATCGTTATGTGATCCCTTTTCCTAGGCATGACATATTGTATGTTGAGCACGTTTCTATCATGGATGAGCATGAGTGTATGTGGATTGTTCATGAAAAGTTGAAAAGTTTGTATGTAAGGAAGTCACATTACATGTCTCTTTCTTGGCATGACACAGTTTCCGAAAGAGCACATGGTAGTATGAGCACCAAGCATGGGCATTTCCATTGTGATTTGCCACAGTTGATTGATTTCGATCAAACAGAAAAGATTTGTTTGCATGTGTTTGATGAACGGGTTGTCACTCCGTCTCTATGTTCATCTACATTGCATACACAGTCTTTAGAGAAGACATGATTTTTTTCCTTCACTCTACATGGAATGGGTATGTTCATGGTTTTGTGTTGGAGATGGTTTCAGGAATTTTCAGCCATGGAGATTCTTGAAGACGAAAGAAGCAGGACTCTAGACGAAGTTGAAGCATCAAAGGAGCCACAGAAGACTTTGTGTCGCTTTCGGCGCGGCCCAAAGAAGCAAGCGTTGTAGACCTTTATGAAGTTCCAGTACCGCACGACCCACACATCAAAGTGGGCCGGCGAAGAGTCCCTTCCAGGATTCCGGATGGTGTTGGCGATCTCCCTCGACGCCATACAGTTCGGTACCAGTACCTCACTTTGAAAAGGAGGGGATGTCATGTGACATCCCAACCCTATGTGTCCGTGGACAAGCTACACCACAGGAGGGTTCAGTCAGTCTAGTCAAGTCTAGATTAGCAGTGATCTGGCACTTTTGTGAGTCTATTCGTAGACCGTGCATGCCCAGTCACTTAGCATAGATGCATATCCTCCGGTTGCACACAGCATGATCATCCGAATTCCCATCAGAATCCATCAGCATCAGTTAGGAGAATTTTCCAGTGCATTTAGCCTATTTTCCTATTTATTGGGATTTTCACTTATTATTTTTAAGTGACTTTCCAACAAAAGTAGGTAGGGCAATTTTGCTAAGTTAATATATAAGCAAACCCAAGTTAGCACTTTCTGGCAGAAGAGGCAGCAGGAGCTTCCCGCTCAACAGGCAACTTCTCAGCAATACCCCCTCAAGCACCTTGGCGTTTTTGGAGATCCCATCCTCGCCGACCCGCAAGATCTGGCGTTTTCACGCGCCCACTTTCGATAGTGGCGACATGGTTTTGACCCGACTTCGGATGTGCTAGTAGAGGAGGCAGACATCCCTATCTCAGTCTGCTTTCCGGGTTTACGGAGGGAGTACCTACCACTTCTCTCCAGGATTGGCTCCACCATCGGGACTGTTCTGGAGACACCTCGTACGGCAGCATCAGTAGCTGCCAAGGCGGCTGGCATCTCCTCAGTTCGAGTTTTGGTCAGAGATACCCACACGCTCCCGAAGGTAATCCTTCTGCCTCGGGTGAGTGGGGGTTGGTTTAGACAGAGTGTGGAGTACTCGGATCTTCCGAACCAGTGCTTCATTTGCAGACAGATGGGCCACCTAGCGAAGGCCTGTCCACGAAGGAGGCCACGACCTGCACCTCAGCCTCAGCCCCAGGCTGCCAAGGCTGGGCCGTGGCCACAGCGAGCGGCACAGCGCACAAATTCAGAGTCACCCTCCGAGCCTGGGGCTCCAGCGGAGGAAGGGTGGCAGCAGGCCCGTGGTCGTCGACGCCAGGGGCAACAGCGACAGCCTGACACTCAGAGTGGCCCTCAGGTGCCTACTCAGCAGCAGTGGGTTCCCACGGGGAACCGCTTTGGTCCTCTTGAGCAAGAGGAGCCCCCTATGCCAGCCTCCACCTCCGCTTCATCCTCGCCAGCCGCCCCCCCTTCAGAGTTCCCCTCCTCCTCCTCATCCCCCCCCCCGCCCTCTGCTCCCGTCCACTCCCCACCTCGCCCCTCTACCTCTTTTGCCCCACCCCGCTTTTCCTCCTCCCTGCCCCCTCCAGCTCCTTCTTCCCCCCCTCCTGCTCCAGTTCCACAGTCGACTCAGGAGACTGGTCCCTCGCCGGCGGCTAGGAGATCTCTTGGCAGTGTCTTTGCCACGAGTCGCCTAGCGAGAGAGGGTCAGCCCTTCTTGCGGCCCCCTCTGCAGATTCAGACATCTTCCCTTGCAGCTATCCCTCGTGGTCTGACGAGCATTGACCTCCGACGTTGTTGGGATTTTTTCGACTATGGGTTCACTCGCTTTCTCGGCGATTCCGCAGCAGACCACGAGGTAGCCTGCTTCAGGGTCCATGCTTTGTTCCTCGCCGCTAGGGGGACAGAGGCCTTGGACTCAGCAGTTGCTTTCTCCTTCCCTCTCTGTGGTAGGACCGAGACAGAGTGGTCCCTCGACTCAGTGGTGGGATGGTTGCATACACAGGTTCTCGAGTTCTCTCACCATATGGGAGAACTTGGAGTTACAGATTTACTGCAGACGTTGTGGTCACTGGCCAAGTTTGCGGTGACACCCCCAGACTAAGCAGGATGTAGGCACATTGTGGTGTACTTTTTTGCTGATACGTAGTGTTTGCCTTGCTATGTATACATTCATGAGGACTCCTGGACAGAGGAGGTTGCTTTACGCACGGCTCGCTCTGCTTGGGCTTGGACTAGGCACTCACTACAGTCTCGCCTATCTAGAGGACGCTCGGATGCGGATTACTCCCCATCCAAGCCAGCCTCGAAGATAGCCCGTCTTGCTGCTGCGGCAACATGTGTTCTCTCTCGCTCCCCATGAGGATCGTTTCGTGGAACGTGCAGGGAGTAGGTGGGCCCCAGTTTCAACGACAGCGGGGCCGATTGCGGCAGGAGCTTCAGCGTTGCCTTGTGGGAGGAGAGATTGATCTCCTTATGTTATAGGAGCACCATCTGTCTGAGAGCCGCATTCGGCGATGTGGTCAGATTTTGCGTGGACGATATGATACCTTTTGGTCAGCTGCTTTTGGACCTGGAGGCATCCAGGGTGGGGTATGTATGACTATTGCGGACTCATTGCAACAGGCCATTGTGGGCAGAGGGATTATTGTGCCAGGCAGGGCTTAGTGGATTACTATGCAGGTTCAGGGTGGCCTTGTGGGCTTCCTGAACATCTATGCGCCCAATGTGGCGAGTGCTCGTGCAGAGTTTTGGTCACAGATTGTTGAGTCTTTGCCACAGGCTGACCATTGGTGTGTAGGGGGGGACTTCAACATGTTGGAGGACCCTTCTGACAGGATTGGAGGCAGCCATGCTACTGTGCATGGAGTTGAGTTAGCAGCTTGGGAGAGGTTGTGTATGACTTTGAGGGTCTCGGATACATGGCAGCACTCTGGCTTTGTGAGGCCTCCAGAGAGTCTTGCCTTCTCTAGGTCGGACCGCAGAGTGGGTGGAGTGAATCTATCGCGGATAGATCGCTTCTACACTAGTGACCACTTCAGTGACTTGGGGGGAATAGTGGGCATCCTGGCAGGGACATCCTTCTCGGACCAAGCACCAGTGATCCTCACAGTGGCAGACAGGCAGAGGAGTGGGAGCACGATGCTTCGCATCCCAGAGCGGGTCTTGTTGGACTCAGCACTGCGAGAGAGGGTAGAGGCTCTTTGGACAGAGGGCATGGACAGCCAGTCTCTACCTGCAGACAGATTGGCCTTAGGCCTACCTCAGCTTAGCCACTTTTTTCTCCAGGAGTCTCTGGCTCGACGGGCTGCAGCGAGAGAGGAGCAGCAGCGTCTCAGACGAGGCATTGCTTCACTACAGAGGATGCAGGAGCAGCATCCAGACAGTCCATGGTTGGAGGAGCAGTTACAGTAGGCTCGACAGGAGCTTGCTTGCACATAGGAGAGGCGTCATGAGTTTGCCTTTCACCGACAGGCATCTCAGTGGACTCACGTGGGTGACAGAGTGACAGGTGCTTTTTTTGAGACAGTGGGACCTCGGCACTCGCATGCCAAGGTCAATCAGTTGAGGAGACCCGATGGGTCAGTTGTTTGTGAGCCCGAGGATATGCGTGCAATTGCTACTGACTTTTACCGTGAGTTACTGTTGGCTGAGCCCCAGTCAGAGCGGCAGGATGCATGCAGAGAGCAGGTTTGGGCACAGATGCCTTGTCTTGTGACTGAGGAGATGCGCCAGAGGCTAGAGATGTCTCTTTAGCTTGAGGAGCTTCACGCGGCTCTTAGGGCCCTACCTCGTGGTAGCTGTCCAGGTGAGGATGGGTTGACTCCCAGTTTCTTCTTGGAGTACTGGGACCTGCTTGGCCCAGATCTTTGTAGTGCCTTTCAGTACATTCTGCACACAGGAGTGATGCCGGATAGCATGAGTGAGGGCCTGATTTGCCTCATTCCAAAAGAGGTTGGCTCCTTGGATGAGATTTGACAGTGGCGCCCCATCACCATTCTCAACTTAGCCTACAAAATTCTTGCCAAGTCTCTGAGTTTGAGGATTCAACCACTTTTGGAGAGCCTTATACATGGGACTCAGACAGGTTTTGTCAAGGCACACAGTATCCTTGACAACATCTTCACTTTCTGGGAGGGTTCTGCCCTGGCACGGCTCCGTGGGGAGGACCTTGTGATTCTTCTCGATTTTGAGAAGGCATACGACAGAGTTGACTGGGACTTTCTAGAGGGCACTCTACGCAGGATGGGCTTCTCAGATGCTTGGATCCGAGGGGTGTCAGCTTTGTACAGACAGGCTCACAGTCAGGTGCTTTTGGCATGAGGTAGAGGTGAGCACTTCATGCTCACACGATCGGTCAGACAGGGTTGTACTCTTGCCCCCTTTCTCTTTGTGTTCTATGCGGAGGCAATGAGCAGATTTTTGGTGTCACAGCAGGTTGGTCTGAGGGGCTTAGCACTCCCTATACGGGGAGATGAGCTTCTGGACGCTGAGTTTGCCGACGACTCAGCCTTGTACTTAGAGGGCCAGGAGGCCAATCTACACGGATGTGATCAGGCTTTGGAGACCTTCTGCTGTGCATCGGGCGCACTGATCAACTGGAGAAAGACAGTGGCTTTCTCGGTTGGCAGTGCTCCTGTGCCAGATTGGATGCCACGAGAGGGTTTCAGGTGGATTCCTCCAGGGACTGCAGTTCGGTACTTGGGTTGTCAGGTGGGCTTTGACTTGTCCCCCGAGCAGCAGATTACTTCTCTTCTCCTGTCCATCAGGAGAAAGCTGTTACATTGGAGCTCAACACGACTTTCGCTGGCAGGTATAGTAGTAGTTGCCAACCAGGTGTTGTTGGCGACTATGTGGTACATCACTTCTTGCTGGATTTTCTCGAGTTCTTGTATCAGCCAGGTAGAGAGGTTGATCAGGAACTTCCTTTGGTCAGGTCGTGACACTCAGATTGCCCGAGCCAAGGTGGCTTGGTCGGTCATCACACTTCCTTGTTCTCAGGGAGGGCTTGGAATCATTGATCCAGCACAGCAGAGCAGAGCCCTTCTTGGGAAGTTCGTCGTCAGAGGACTTCTTCCAGGCGAGGAGCCCTGGAAAGAGTTCTTGCTGCAGAGGCTTCGTGCCAGGGCGCCTCAGTCAGGAGGCCCTTGGCAACCTTCGACCAGATGGATCTTTACAGAGTTGCGTCGAGTTGGTTTGAGCAGGAGACCGGAGGACCGATTCGCTGTGAGTCTGCTTCGATCTTGGGAGCTCTTACGGTGTGGCCTAGAGCAGAGACAGCCGACGTGCAAGGAGGAGCGCCTATGGCAGCCCCTCGTCTGGAACCCCATGGTTAGCACTCAGAGAGGCCACTTGGTTGGGAGTCGGCCTCATGTTTCTTGGGGTCCCATGGCAGCAGGTCCAGCGCGCTTTCTAGGTGACTGGCTTGAGTTCACAGGTTTGTCAAAGGAGGTGCAGGGTGTCCAGCTACAGGGCATGAGAGGGTTCAGAGCATGTGTCAGGACATCTCAGAGGCAGTTCCAGCTGAGTGGCTCACGCCTCTCGAGCCAGTAGCACCCTGGTGGATGGGAGCCTTCACACGACTGGAGGTTCTCATTTCAGTCAGGGCCTGCTCAGAGACTGTCCCAACCCTGTTCTTCGAGCTTCAGGGTGGGGGACGATTACAGCGAGTTGCAGTAGAGGCCCCGCAGGTAGCAGAGTGCTGTTTCGAGAGGATCCGAGTTGTGGGCATATGTGGGAGGACTTGCGTCATAGACCCTGACCTAGCAGCTCTTGAGACTGGACACTGGAGGCTATGGGCTTGGGAGTGTTGTCCATTGGCACGAGTATAGTGGGATCCTGGTGAGTGGCTATGGAGGGACCCTTTCTCTTCTGCAGGCCGCTAAGGAGTCCCCTTCTTTCAGTACACTGTTCGGCTTGGACGTCACATACTTGCAGCACAGAGAGAGACCCGCCCCGCTGCAGCACGTCATTGGCAGGAGGAGGGCCTCACAGTCGAGTTCTTGGTAGCCTTTTGGCAGAGGCTGTGGGACTCCAGACAGCCGAGGCGCGTCACTTTGTTCCAGTGGCTGGTTGCACACAGAGCCACAGCAGAAGGGAGCTGGCTTGCGCATAGTGGTCTCTCGGCCGCATGTGCAGCCTGTGACCAGTTGGTGGAGAGTCAGCGTCACTATCTTTGGGACTGTCCCTCGGCCCAGCACGTGTGGCTACGAGTTCTTGGGTTGATGCCTGCCCTCTCCACAGCTCGGACAGTACACTTGGGGGACAGCGGCTTGGTCCACCCTCACGGGCCCGGCACTTCAGTTTGAGCTATCTTCCACCAGCAGGATGATAGTGATGCAGGGGGGCGACCTACACTCCAGCCTGCTACAGAGCTTACTCCACAGGAGTGGTGCAGTGAGAGAGAGGAGTGTTGGGAGCTCATCAGTGGCCTAGCTCTGTGGTTCATCTGGCGGGCCCGTTGTTTCTGCATCTTTGAGGCTTGCCCTGTGCCACCAGTAGAGACTGTTCGTGACTTTTGGCTAGAGCTGATCCATACTCTCAGAGGACAGCTTGAGGGACTACAGGGCAGCTCCGACTTCATGTGGGAGCGCCGCGAGGCTTTCTTTCGACTCTGGTGCCTTGGGCCTTTCTACACCATAGTCCAAGGGGTGCTCAGATGGCACTATTGTCCACCTGTGTGGCTCTTCCCTCCTCCCATCTCTTGATCTAGCCTCATTGTATATATGCTGTTTTTTCATTGGGATAGTCTCCCCATCATGCTTGTTGTAGCCCTCTCTTGCAGAGGTGGATGTAGCCCTATGGGCAGTTTTCAGTAACTAATAGAAGGATCTTTTTCTCGGAAAAAAAAAAAAAAGATCTGGCGTTTTCAACCTAGCCTGGATCGTCAACACCACCAGAACCCTAGCGCTAGCAGATTACTGCCATCGCCAGCAATTTCACCAGCATTGCTAGCGTTTTTCCACAGCAGCCTATTAGCATTTTTGGTCTCCACAACCAGCGTTTTTGACAAGAGAAAAGGCAGCCCAGCGTTTTTCAGTTTCAGCCCTTATTGCATCAGATCCACAGCATTTCCAGCCCTACGACACAGTAGTAGATCAGCCCGAAGTTGGTTGCAAATGTTCCCCCATTTTCAGCCATAAAAATGCAGCCAAAAACAGTCATTTTCAGCCACCGAAACAGTCCCCGAATTCAGCGATTAGAAGCCTACAGATTTCAGCCATCGAGTCGTCGTCGTCATCACCGTCGTCGTCCTCGGCATAGTCCAACTTGCATCAGTCCATTGCATACGCATTGTACACCTTTGTGCAATCAAAGTAGACAACTCTCGCCGACGAGAGTGGGGCCTTCGGAGGAGGGTTTTACAACCTCTCGGTGTCGTATCTCTTCTCTCTCCTTCTCTCAGTCTCATTCACTTGCACGCACAATATCCACTCACTTTGTTCGTGATCATAGCACTCTCCATAAGACGGAAAGCTCTCTCTTTCCCTAAGAACTAAAAGGAACCTTGAGCAATAAAGATCACTAATCTTGAGAAAAAACAACATTCATTCCGCTGCACCTAACACTCACACGCGTGCGAGCGCGCACACACACACACAGAGAGAAAAGAAAGAAAGAAAGAAAGATTTTTAACGTCTATGTCAGGCCGAAATCGGCCTATGAGACAAATCAAATGTACATGGTGTGTATGTCATCCGTCTATCGGAAAGACAAATGAAACAAAACTGATACAAAACTGAATTGAATGTAGGTAATGGAATAACTGAGGAGGGATGGAGCTCTATCTCTAGGGGTATATGCATGTCTATATGCTCAAGGTAGTACAATCATGAGAATGCATCAAGCTATCTAGCTCCATCCTGTACAAATGGGGGGATGTAAGATGTGGTACATGGGCGGGGCTGGTGCCAAGGCTACCCGGATGAAAGCTGTCGGGTCGGCCCTCATCTGAGCTACTCGCTCCTCAGTGGCACGGCGCTCCCGGGCTCGGATCTCCTCGATCTGTCGGTGGTGGGAGCTCGCGCCCCTGTAGCCTGTGACTCGTGGTCGTCGTCTAGCTCGGCTCACCTCCGCCTGTGGGAGTGTCACTCCTCTCTGAGTATCTGGTGAGGTAGGGGTGGCAATCCTCTGAAAGAAGTCTGTGAGCTGCGACTGTCTCCCCTCTGTCTGTGTAGCTGTGCGTGGCTGTAGTAGTGTGTCCCGATGGCTCTGTATCTCTAGTAAGAAACGTCCGAGCTGTCTCTGATCTCGAGAGTCCATGATCTCTCGGAGAGTGGGCTGTCCTCTGAATAAGGCCTCATACCTGCCTCTGATCTTAGTGTATGCTCTGCATCTACATACAAAGTGCTCCTCACTCTCCACCTCCTCTATGCAGGCTCTGCAGATTCGCTCCTCCCTGGGAACACCAGTATGTCTCTCGATCTCAATCTCTAACCTGTGTGAAGCCACTCTCAGCTGACCAATCGCCACCCGTGAGCTATGTGGCATATATGTGTCCATATAGCGTGGTCTCTGTATGAACCCCCCAAACAATATGGTGAGAAACTGGTCCCTGTAATCTGACATCCTCGTCCCCAAGCCAGGTGACTCCCAGACTCTCCTAGTGTATAGCTGCCACAGATCCTGTCTCAATACCAAGTTTCTCTCACTGCGAAGGAGGTGAACAGATGGTGAGTGGGGGTCGTACTGAAATGGTGGTAGGCTCTCCATGTCAAGACCGTGTCCCTCAAACCATGCTCTGACCTGTGAGTACCAAGCTCTCTCATGCCCACTCTCTGATAGCTGTATAGCTGCCTCAAATGCTCTACGAGTAAGTCTGTCAGGAGGTAGCTCTCTCATCCTCTGGATGAAGCAGACTGTCTGGAATAATGCCTCTACAACCATAGGTGGTGTGGCGAGCTCGGCTCTAATAATGTCATGTGGCACTGTCTTCTTGCTGCGGAGCAAGCGTGAGATCATACATACCTGTGGCCTCTCAAGCTGTGTCCACTGGTCAGCTGTCAATCTTGGTGCCCATACTGCCGCCGAGTACATCAGGGCCGGGGTGACTAAGGTGTCGAAAAGCCACCCCTTCGTGCGGGGCTCCTGAAAGTGTGCCTGGTGGCATCTCCGCTCTAGCATGGTCAGAGCTGCATATCCTCGGGTGAGCCTGTCAGCAGCAGCCTGCCTCATAGTGAAGGGTCCTGGTAGGCTGGTGAATGTGATGCCAAGGTAGACATAGGAGGTGACTACATCAACCTGTCCTCCTACTGCTGTGAAGGTGGCAGCGCTCCTCACTGCACTGGATGTGTGAAAGATCATGACCTTGGTTTTGCCAAGGTTCACAGTCAACCCCTTGTGTGTGCTGAATTCGTCCAAGCCCTCAAGATGGCGTTGCAAGCCCTCGGGTGACTCTGAAATCAACACAATATCATCAGCATATAACATGATGTGGACCGGAGTACCTGCCAAGTCGCTCCCCTCTCCCCCTGTTCGTAGTATGTAGTGGGAGATCTCGTCGATGTAGAGCCCAAAGAGTGTCGGGGAGAGTGGGCATCCTTGCTTAACACCAATGGTGCTAGCAATGGTCTCTGAAAAGCCGCCTGGGCAACGAACTCGACCCGTCACCCTCTCGTAGAGAGTATATATGGCCCAAATCATCTCTGTCGGTACCCCAATGCTGTGAAGGCGCTGGAAGAGTCTCTCGCGTGGGACTGTGTCAAAGGCCTTGCGGAAATCCACAAAGCAGCAGTAAAGCCTCTTCTTCCGCGCCTTTGCCCCATCAATGAGGCAGCGCAGAACGAAGATGTGGTCAGTGGTGGAGAAAGCTCGTCTGAAACCTGCCTGGCCTGGAGCTCGTAAACCCTCGGTCTCTGCGTAGCAGCTGAGCTGTGCCTCAAGTACTGCTCCATATAGCTTGGCCATCGTGTGGCCAACCATGATAGTCCTGTAGTTCCCTGGGTCCAAGGTGTCGCCAGATTTGTGGATAGGCACTATGGTGTGCTGTGTCCACTCCTCTGGGAAGCCCTCCCCTATAGCCCGGTTGAAGACATGTGCAATCAACGGGGCTATAGTGGAGGCCGCATAAATGATGTGCTCACTCTGTAATCCAGTGTGGTCAGCTGATCGTCTGTGCTGCATGCGGCGTATGGCCCTCTCTACCATCTCTGTTGTAAAGGAGGAGGAGCACGTGGGGCGTGGCTCATGTGGCTGTGGGATAGGAGGCTGCCCTGGCACCTCATAGAGGCGCTCTGCATAATCATGCCATATCTGTGGATCCTCAATAGCTATGGTCGGACGTGGCTCGCACAGGGTGCGCCATGCCGTCGCGTATCTATGCTCATGAATAGGCGGTATAGCTCAAGCTCCTGTGCCTCTTCGAATGCTCGCCGCTTTTGGCGTGTCAGCGTCTTCATATCTCGTCTGGCCTCTCTCTCTGTGATCTCTCCTAAGGCTCGCCGTGCACGGAGGCGTCAGTATAACTCTCTGCACTCATCATCATACCAGCGGTTCTGAGGCATAGTCCCGGGGGGGGGGAGTGCGTCCTGTGTGAGTGGTGTGTGGAAAAGAGCTAATAGCTGAGGTGTGGAGAACGGAAGAGATATGTGATGTGAGAACTGAGAGTGGTGTGGATGGGTGGAGGAGGCATAGGCCATGCTCGACCTCGGCTGAGTAAAGAGAGGCTAGCTCATGTGTGAAATGGATGGTGGTGTGTGGAGTGTGTGCTGTGGAGCTGTGTGGGATGGTATCTCCGGTGATGGAGAAAGAGAGGTATGTGTGGTCGGCTCCGATGGGTATGGGTGGAATGGTGAAGGATGTGATAAGGTGTGTAGCCTCCCTGGGTCCCAGAATATAGTCGACTGTACTCCCCCCTCCTTCTGTAACTCCATGTGGCATACAAGTCAAGCCCCCTGAGGTGGGCCACTGGGCCATCCCGTTATAAATAACGAGACGGTGCTGGGAGCCAAGTCGAAGTAGGTGTCGTCCGTAGGCTGTGACTGGAGCTCTGTCTGCTGTATCTCTCATAGTAGCCTCCTCATCTAGAGTGTGTAGTGCCTCTGGGTCCTCGTGGTCATATGCCTCACACTGCTCACTGCGCGTACGAGCATTGAAGTCTCCCATAAGGAAGACTTCACCCAGTGTGGAGTACTCCATAATCTCCTCCGTGAGGCATGCATACGGTGACTCCTGCTCAATAGGGGCGAATCTGGAGCCTGTGGGAGCAAAGTAGCAAAGGGCAATGTAGACGATCCTGTCTCGTGAGAGCTCGAGGCGAATCCACATGTATCGGGCTTGTGGGTCCCGGGCAACAATCTGTAGTCTGCTGTGAAGCCCCTGTCTAAAGAGTATGGCCACTCCTCCTGAACCGCGAGTGGTGTGCTGGCGCATACATCCCCGATGTAGAGACTCCCATTGGAAACCATGTATCCGTGGTAACCCTCTCTCTGGGCTCTCGTGTGTCTCTGTAAGTAGAATCATGTCTCGACCTCTCATCACCTCCTCAAGTCTCTCTGGGTGTGTCCATAGGTCTCCATTGCAATTCCAAACCGTGACATGAATCTCCTCGTGTGTCCCACAGGCCGCGAGTCCCTATGCGATGGTCCTGCCATCAATGATAACCCTACCATCTCGATATACTGCCTTCTTCCCTTCTTTGCGGGCTTGGTGGACTCTAGGCATGCACGTGCGGCGGTGATCTTGTTGCATCTTTGTGAGGTCATCATCAAGATAAATCGGGGGGCCTTCTAGCCCTCTCAAGATGACCGTCTTTCGGAGGAAAGAAGTTCGAGACTCCTCGGAGGCGAATTGGAGGATGCGAGCTCTCTTCTTTGGATCTTTGCCGGCTCTCCAAACTTTGGAGAAAGGGATCTCTTCTTCCTTGTATCCCACTTTCTTGCATAAGGCTTTCCCATCGCTCTCGGGTGTGGACCCTTCTTCTTCTTTGATGCCGGTCACTCGCACATTGAGACGGCGAGCTTGTCGCATCTTCTCCTCCTCGATGGTTGTGTGTACGATGAGTACCTCATCTTTTTGGGCTTCCTCTCTTGCTACCTTCTTGATATTCTTTTTGACCACTTCGACCCATCCTTCTTTGGTGGCTTCTAATTTGTCCTCAATGCTTGCGGTGAGGGCTTTGGTGATCTCCTCCTTGAGGGCTTCCTTAGCCTCCTCTTTAATCTCTCCTTCCTCGGGGGTGAGGGATGTGATGGAAGCATGAAGGAGGTCGATTTGTGCCTTCATCTCTTCTTGCTCTTTCCTCCATCTCTCCCTCTCCTTCTCGTTCTCCCGTGCCCTTCTCTCCTTCTCCTCTTTGAGGTTTTGGATTTCCGCTCTCATGTCCTCTTTTTCTCGTTCCATAGCTTGATGAAGGTGGCTTTCTCCTCCCTCCATATCTCTCTCTCCATCCACCATTCTTTCATGTCCTTCTCTAATTGTGCAAGCCTCTTGTTCGTGAGCATGAAGGTTGTCTTCATTGTCGATTTCGGCGTCTTGATGATGGGGGAAGACATGGTTGTATTCGGAGCTACCCTCTCTTCATATTGTGAAGAAGAGGGGAGAAGGGGAGTACGTGTGTGTATGCGTGTATGTGTGTAGTGTGTGTGTGGGTATGTATCCGTGTGTGTGTGTGTGTGTGTGTGAGAGAGAGAGAGAGAGAGAGAGAGAGAGAGAGAGAGAGAGAGAGAGAGAGAGAGAGAGAGAGAGAGAGAGAGAGAGAGAGAGAGAGAGAGAGAGAGAGAGATGGCTGTGTGATCGGGAGCGAGGAGGGGCTGCGTGAGGGGGAGGCTGGAGGGGGGCAGTTCAGCAGCAGCAGCAGGTTGGTATAACAGCGGTAGCAACAGGCGGGTACTGGGGGTGCTGTGCAGGTGGGGTGGGCGCGCTAAGCAGCTGGGGTGACACAGCAGCGCGCTGTACAGCAGTAATGTGCCTGGAGCAGGAGGAGGGCGCTGGTGCAGCAGGTCCGCGTGCTGGTGCAGCACAGCAGCAGGTCCGCGAGAGATGCAGCACAGCAGCAGGTCCGCGCGCTGGTGCAGCACAGTAGCACAGCAGCAGGTCCGCGCGCGCGAGAGAGAGAGAGAGAGAGAGAGAGAGAGAGAGAGAGAGAGAGAGAGAGAGAGAGAGAGAGAGAGAGAGAGAGAGAGAGAGAGAGAGAGAGAGAGATTTTTAACGTCTATGTCAGGCCGAAATCGGCCTATGAGACAAATCAAATGTACATGGTGTGTATGTCATCCGTCTATCGGAAAGACAAATAAAACAAAACTGATACAAAACTGAACTGAATGTAGGTAGTGGAGTATCTGAGGAGGGATGGAGCTCTATCTCTAGGGGTATATGCATGTCTATATGCTCAAGGTAGTACAATCATGAGAATGCATCAAGCTATCTAGCTCCATCCTGTACTAATGGGGGGATGTAATATGTGGTACATGGGCGGGTCTGGTGCCAAGGCTACCCGGATGAAAGCTGTCGGGTCGGCCCTCATCTGGGCCACTCGCTCCTCAGTGGCACGGCGCTCCCGGGCTCGGATCTCCTCGATCTATCGGAGAGAGAGAGAGAGAGAGAGAGAGAGAGAGAGAGAGAGAGAGAGAGAGAGAGAGAGAGAAGCACACACTCTCAAAAGGTACATTATATACAAAATGTACAATAATAGTTCTAGCATAGGATAGAATATGTACATTAAAGCCTCTACTTATAAGGTTGGAATTCTCTTCGGCTCAACCTTTGACTTTCATAAAGGCATAAAAAGATATTGCCTAATATCGTACCACGCAAGCACTTATCCTCCACATAAGCCTTTACAAGTAGGAGATGTTTCTCACCAAAGACTCAGACTAAGCTTAGGATGTGCCCACCCAACAATCCTATCCTAGGGCATGGCCTCTACTGAAGAGAGGTAGATCGAGACTCAATGCCACATAGGCTAATAGTCACTCCGACTAGGGTAGTCACACAGACTAGAAATAGGTCTCATCTGACATGGTGTCACAAAGACTTAAAGATTCCTCCCTTAAACAAATACGGCGGAGGACCATCCATACCTACAATATAGCTGCTAGTGTATACTCGTAGTTGCACCTCACCTTGCTCCTAGTCGTCTTCTCCTACGGTTTGCTGCTGCTGCCGCTGCCGCCGCTGCAGCTGCCGCCGCTGCAGCTCGGTCCATGCTTTGTCGCGATGATAGATCCTGCCTATGGATTTCTTCTTTGAAGAAGATATTTGGCATACATACCATGGTGTGAATGATGTCAGCACAAAGACCTCTCGAGGAAGGTCTTACTGTCACGTGACACATCCCAACCCTATGTGTTCGTGGACAAGCTACACCACAGTAGGGTTCAGTCAGTTCTAGATTAGCAGTGATTTGGCACTTTTGTGAGTCTATTCGTAGACCATGCATGCCTAGTCACTTAGCATAGATGCATATCCTCCGGTTGCACACAGCATGATCATCGGAATTCCCATCAGAATCCATTAGCATCAGTTAGGGGAATTTTCCAGTGCATTTAGCCTATTTTCCTATTTATTGGTATTTTCACTTATTATTTTTAAGTGACTTTCCAAAAAAAGTAGGTAGGGCAATTTTGCTAAGTTAATATATAAGCAAACCCAAGTTAGCACTTTATGGTAGAAGAGGCAGCAGGAGCACCTTGCTCAACAGGCAACTTCTCAGCAAGACCAGTCACCAACCCCCCGCGAGTATCTGGCGTTTTCTCCACAGAAGACCTAGCGTTTTTGCATCAGATCAGCCTTGGCGATTTGTGCACAGCAAATCAGCCCCGGCGTTATCACGACACAGCAGATCAGCCTAGCGTTTTTGCATTTGCAGAACCCCGACGACAGAAGGACCAATTTCAGCCCTTGGCGTTTTTGGATTTCAGCAGCAAATTAAGACCGGCATCATTCACCTAAAGTGTAGCAGATTCAGCCCGTAAAGACCATCAGTTTTCAGCCCTAAGAAACCTCATTTTTCAGCCAAGAAAATGCAGCCGAAACAGTCATTTTCAGCCACTGAAACAGTCCCGAAATTCAGCGATTAGAAGATCTCAGATTTCAGCCATCAAGTCGTCGTCGTCACCACCGTCGTCGTCATCGGCATAGCCCAAGTTGCATCAGTCCATTGCATTCGCATTGTACACCTTTGTGCAATCAAAGTAGACCACTCTCGCTGACGAGAGTGGGGCCTTCGGAGGAGGGTTTTACAACCTCTCGGGTGTCGTATCTCTTCTATCTCCTTCTCTCAGTCTCATTCACTTGCACGCACAATCCACTCACTTTGTTCGTGACCACAACACTCTACAAGACGGAAAACTCTCTCTTTCCCTAAGAACTAAAAGGAACCTTGAGCAATAAAGATCACTAATCTTGAGAAAATACAACATTCATTCCGCTGCACCTAACACTTACCGCCAGATATAATTGGGGTAGTGTCTAGTCCTCTCATATAGAGCACCATTATAAGTGTCAAACCCATAAATGGCGGATAATACATACATTTCCTTGTGATTTTGTGCATGATCGTCACCTCTATACATTGTTTTTAAAAGTGTGTATAAAAGCTCCACAATATATGTTCCATACATTGTCATAAATTGGTGTGTCATGCTTTGTGGCTTTGGCATAAAGCCTCCTCTTCAAGAAGAATGCTTGTGTGTGAACATACTTCTAAACGAGAAAAATACATATGTTTTCAAAAGTTCATTGTTAAGAACGACTCCGTGTAGGTGGGAAGACACTTATAATCATAGCATTAGTGCACCTTTGGTAAGGCGGAGACTCTGCTGCGAAGTCACCACTTGAAAACAAGCTTTTTGTGTAAATAGCTGCTTGCCGAGAAAGTAATTTTCAAAACTAATGAACAATAAAACTCTGTCGAGTCTGGACTTTGGCATTGAGCGTGCAGTTTATAGAAGGTAGATCGAATAGGAGATGCCGTTTGAGATCGTGCATTGGACTGGGTGGGCCATGATGTTGGAGCCTCTCTTGTGCTTGAAGCCCTAGACAATGGCGCCCATCGATGAGAATAGTAAGGTTGGAGAGGTTTGAGCTTCGTGCTCGGACGGCCAAGGCAATGATAGAGCAACATGTCGGTAGGTGGAGGGCTTCTCAGCACTGTGAGCGGCACTTCGCTACTGGACGCAGCAAGTAGGGCTGGGCGTGGTGAGTCGTGACTCGTGGATGAGTAGGCATTCACAAGTGCCGTCGCGTTGCAGCCAATGAGCTTGCTGGTCTGTTTACAGGGCCTGGCTGGACACCCTCGAGCCTCAAGAGCCAATTTGTTGAATTTGCTCACCGCTTTGATGATGCAGGTTGGGATTCGTTGGGCTGTAGTGCAATTTGGCGTGTAGTGAGACTGTCAGTGGGCTCGCAGAGCTTTGGCAGCGCTTCTTTTGAAAGCTTTTATTTATTTATTTATTTGCCTTATATATAGATTTACTTCTCTCTCTCTCTCTCTCTCTCTCTCTCTCACACACACACACACACACACACACACACACACACACACACACACACTCTTTGAAGCAAGGCTTCTACATTTGCTACAGTAGATACAAATGCGCACACACCTAAATCGGGAAAGTTAATTAATTGAGCTGATGGTGTGTAAATGAAGGGATTACGGGCTCAACATGAAGAGCTTGGACTATATTATGCACACACGCGATTGAATTGAGCTCTTGGTTTGAGCATGAGCCGAATCGTCAAGCATCGGATGAGGGGTTTCTTGAGCTCAAAGCCTAATTTGGTCAACTCAATGTTCAAGCAATCAACTGCATGATTCTAGGCTTAATGAACATGATTAATTGCGGTCGCAAAATATGCAAAGCAACACTTAAATGCAAATGCAATAATTAAAAAACACACACGTTAGATTGCTACTAATTCTTAATAGAAAACACCCAATTAATGAGCTTATTAGAGAGAGGTGTTCTATAATGAAAGATCAAAGCTCCTACACACGCACTAAACACACTTGCTTGCTAAAAAATATTTATAAAAAAAAACAAGAAATTAAATTTTACATTAAACTTAGAGATCACTTTCTTAATCAACAAACTTGATTAGTGAGAGTAGTGGTCCATGGGACTTAGACCCATGAGCTTGCTTATGACTAATTAGATTGATAATCAACGAGTAATGATAATTAGGAAGAGGACTAAGTAGAGACAAGAAATTAAACTCAATTGCACCTTAATATCCATCGCCCTGATACCACTTGCAAATGAGTTTTAAGGGGGACTTAAAGCTCAAGGTAGCCATAGCAGAGAGAGAGAGAGAGAGAGAGAGAGAGAGAGAGAGAGAGAGAGAGAGAGAGAGAGAGATTTTTAACATCTATGTCAGGCCGAAATCGGCCTATGAGACAAATCAAATGTACATGGGGTGTATGTCATCCGTCTATCGGAAAGACAAATGAAACAAAACTGATACAAAACTGAACTGAATGTAGGTAGTGGAGTATCTGAGGAGGGATGGAGCTCTATCTCTAGGGGTATATGCATGTCTATATGCTCAAGGTAGTACAATCATGAGAATGCATCAAGCTATCTAGCTCCATCCTGTACTAATGGGGGGATGTAATATGTGATACATGGGCGGGTTTGGTGCCAAGGCTACCCGGATGAAAGCTGTCGGGTCGGCCCTCATCTGAGCCACTCGCTCCTCCGTGGCACGGCGCTCCCGGGCTCGGATCTCCTCGATCTGTCGGTGGTGGGAGCTCGCGCCCCTGTAGTCTGTGACTCGTGGTCGTCGTCTAGCTCGGTTCACCTCCGCCTGTGGGAGTGTCACTCCCCTCTGAGTGTCTGGTGAGGGAGGGGCGGAAATCCTCTGAAAGAAGTCTGTGAGCTGCGACTGTCTCCCCTCTGTCTGTGTACCTGTGTGTGGCTGTAGTAGTGTGTCCCGATGGCTCTGTATCTCTAGTAAGAAACGTCCGAGCTGTCTCTGATCTCGAGATTCCATGATCTCTCGGAGAGTGGGCTGTCCTCTGAATAAGGCCTCATACCTGCCTCTGATCTCAGTGTATGCTCTGCATCTACATACAAAGTGCTCCTCACTCTCCACCTCCTCTGTGCAGGCTCTGCAGATTCGCTCCTCCCTGGGAACACCAGTATGTCTCCCGATCTCAATCTCTAACCTGTGTGAAGCCACTCTCAGCTCACCAATCGCCACCCGTGAGCTATGTGGCATATATGTGTCCATGTAGCGTGGTCTCTGTATGAAACCCCCAGACAATATGGTGAGAAACTGGTCTCTGTAATCTGACATCCTCGTCCCAAAGCCAGGTGCCTCCCAGACTCTCCTAGTGTATAGCTGCCACAGATCCTGTCTCAATACCAAGTTCAGATCCTGTCTCAATACCAAGTTCCTCTCACTGCGAGAGAGGTGAACATATGGTGAGTGGGGGTCGTACTGGAATGGTGGTAGGCTCTCCATGTCAAGACCGTGTCCCTCAAACCATGCTCTGACCTGTGAGTACCATGCTCTCTCATGCCCATTCTCTGATAGCTGTATAGCTGCCTCAAATGCTCTACGGGTAAGTCTGTCAGGAGGTAGCTCTCTCATCCTCTGGATGAAGCAAACTGTCTGGAATAGTGCCTCTACAACCATAGGTGGTGTGGCGAGCTCGGCTCTAATAATGTCATGTGGCACTGTCTTCTTGTTGCGGAGCAAGCGTGAGATCATACATACTTGTGGTCTCTCAAGCTGTGTCCACTGGTCAGCTGTCAATCCTGGTGCCCATACTGCCGCCGAGTACATCAAGGCCGGGGTGACTCAGGTGTCGAAAAGCCACCCCGCTCCTGAAAGTGTGCCTGGTGGCATCTCCGCTCTAGCATGGCCAGAGCTGCATATCCTCGGGTGAGCCTGTCAACAGCAGCCTGCCTCATAGTGAAGGGTCCTGGTAGGCTGGTGAATGTGATGCCAAGGTAGACATAGGAGGTGACTACATCAACCTGTCCTCCTGCTGCTGTGAAGGTGGCGGCGCTCCTCACTGCACTGGATGTGTGAAAGATCATAACCTTGGTTTTGCCAAGGTTCACAGTCAACCCCCTGTGTGTGCTGAATTCGTCCAAGGCCTCAAGATGGCGTTGCAAGCCCTCGGGTGACTCTGAAATCAACACAATATCATCGGCATATAACATGATGTGGACCGGAGTACCTGCCAAGTCGCTCCCCTCTCCCCCTGCTCGCAGTATGTAGTGGGAGATCTCGTCGATGTAGAGCCCAAAGAGTGTCGGGGAGAGTGGGCATCCTTGCTTAACACCAATGGTACACACTCTCAAAAGGTAGACACAATAGGCAAAATGTAAACATATATTTCTAGCATAGGATAGCATATGTACATCAAAGCCTTTACTTAAAAGGTTGGAAAGCTCTCCGGCTCAGCCTGACTTTCATAAGAGAGAGAGAGAGAGAGAGAGAGAGAGAGAGAGAGAGAGAGAGAGAGAGAGAGAGAGAGAGAGAGAGAGAGGTACACACTCTCAAAAGGTAGACACAATAGGCAAAATGTAAACATATATTTCTAGCATAGGATAGCATATGTACATCAAAGCCTTTACTTAAAAGGCTGGAAAGCTCTCCGGCTCAGCCTGACTTTCATAAAGGCATAAAAAGATATAGCATAATATCTTGCGACACAAGCACTTATCCTCCACATAAGCCTTTACAAGTAAGAGATGTTTCTCACCAAAGACTCAGACTAAGCTTAGGACGTGCCCACCCAACATTTGTAGCCTGAGTTTTTGAGGCATTGTTTCTAGGTTTGCCCATATGCTCAACGAGTGTAGAGGGCATTTTGTTGTTTGTTGATCAAAGTGGGCATTCATGATGGGTAGGTGACGTGGGGGGTAGTTGCATGGCTTTCACAATTTTAGGGATCAGACTCCTTTTTTTCAAGGTTCATCGACAAATCCGGTCTTCATGCTTACTTCCTTCGGTGTCAGGGGCAGCGGAATTGAAATGGTGAAGATCTAGTTTTACACTTTTACAAAATTCTTTTTTTCTTCCTTGTGTTAGTGATTCCTTTTTGCTTGAATGATGGTTCCTTTTAGTTTCACCGAAGAGAGGGAATGAGAGAATGCAATAGAGGTGTGTAGAGGGAGAGCGAAAGAGAGAGAAGAAGAGAATGATACCTGATGGACTCCCAACCAACCCTCTCAATGGCCCCCCACACCGTTGCTGATGTGGTATTTGCTTTAGATTGAGTAAATGGAATGTACACACAATGCAATACCTCAAGTGCAGACTCAAGTGACTCGAGTGACGACAATCACCACGGTAACTCCTCAAGACGAGGCACCTCTGGGGCTGATTTGATGCACCTTTGGATCCTTCTTGATGTGGGATTGCGGATGGCCACCAAGGGGCTGATTTGCACTTATGATGTGAGAGGAATGAATGGTTAAAAATGCAGATCTCGACGAGGCCGATGATGGACAACAATGGAGCACTTGATGCCGGCGAGGGAATGGCGGAGGGGAGGCTCGATGGGCTGCCAAAGTACCGGACCGCAACGGAAATGATCGCGAAGTCAGATCTGAGCCGCTTTCCGGCGAGGGAGTCGGTTGAAATCTGAAAACGTTGGCCTCTGGGCTGAAAACTGCTAACGGTAGGCTGATTTGCTTGTGGGATGATCGCCGGGCTGCAATGATGCAAAACGCTAGGGCTGGTTTTGCATTAACGTTGGCTCTGCTTTGCTGCTGTTGAAAACGCTAGGGCTGGTTTCTCCAAGCTAGCGCTAGGGCTGATCTGCAACTTGCTTCAAGTGATGCTCCATTGCTCCCTTTATAGGGTTGAAAGTGCACTCATGAATAAGTGTAGGCTTAGGTAGGGTAAACTGTCTTCTAGACCTAGAAAATTAAATCAATAAATTGATTTATTGAAAATTGAGCCAGGGGGGTTCACTTTGGGTGAAGCTGTTGCACATTTGCCCACCGGAGAATCTGATCGAGGTGAGAAATGGTTTGCTGGATTCTTCTAACCTAAAACTACATGCTCGTCATGCCAGATGCCCATCGTAGTGTAATAACATCTGTCAAAATGCATATGCAAACCATTTATGCAAGAGGGTTTCAAAACTTGGAAAACCTAATCTAATGGACTTGTCCGGACATGCAAGTCCTGCGAATAGGCTTACAAAATTGACAGTACTAATCCTCCTAGGATTCTAGACACTCCTATCTAGGAAGAAGGAAAAAATTTGCTCTCAAAGTCAATCAAGCATGTCCATGCGGCACATAGAGCCGTGTGCAAGTGACATCCCTTCTGCTTAAGGTGAGATACGGACACCAATCTACATAGCCTCCTTATATGAGGCTAGCAAATTTGGGTAGTCCATGAAGAACTCCTTGTCCACCCTTGTAGCTTCATGGGTTCTTCGATTGTCACATGCACATCTAACCCTATGTGTACGTGGACAAGTTACTTCATGACATGGGTTCAGTTCAGTTAGATTAGGAAGTGATCTGACACTTTTGTGAGTATGTTCGCAGACCGTGCATGTCCAGACACTTAGATTAGATGCATATCCTCTGGTTGCACACATCATGACCATCAGATTTCCATCAAAACCCATCAAGAGCTTTTTTACTGTGCATAGACCTATTTTCCCTATTTTAGCCATTTTTCACTTATTTTTTTTAAGTGACTTTTGTTGGGAACTAGGTAGGGCAAATTTACCAAGCATGTATATAAGAAAGCTAGTGCTAGCACAATTTGGGAGAAGAGGCAGCAGGAACCTTGTGTTCATCAGGCACCTTCTCAGCAAGACCCCCCCGACGGAACTCCTAGCGTTTTTAGCCACCAGAACAACCAGTGTAAGGTGCAGCGGAAGTGAATGTTAAACTGTGCTCAAGATGAGTGCTCCGAACTGTGCTCAAGGGTTCCTTTTACTTACGGAAGGGAGAGCCTTCCGTTCCTTTAGTGAGAGAGTGCAATGGACACAAACAAGTGGATAAACACTGTGAATGAAGGTGTTGAGACTGAGAGATAGAGAGAGAAGAATACGACACCAGAAAGTTGTCAAACCCTCTTCTAAGGGCCCCTCGAGAGAGGTCTATGCTATTGATTGCACAATCTGGTACAAGTGCTGCTGATGCAAATCTAAGTGATGCTATGTTGAGGTCGATGATGCTAAAGCTGAAATCTGAATGCTGTGAGTCGGATCCTGTCGCACCAAATTGGGGCTGTCCCGTGTACTTGATGCCTTGCTGAAAAACGCTGCTTTAGGGCTGAGACAAACGCTGATGTAGATGGCCTAATCTGCTGCAAGTCTTGGCTGAAAAACGCTGTTGTGCTGGATACAAAAACACTGAGTTGCAGGGTACAAAACACTGGTTCTGCTGCCTCTAAAAACGTTGGATTTAGGGGGCTGAAAAACGTCGAGATGTTGCTGTCCTATGCTGCTGAAACGCTGGTGTAGACGCGTGGATCTGCTGCTGAACGGGGCTGAAAACGCTACGTCTTCAAGGTTGAAAACGCGAGGTCTTCAAGGTTCTTGCTTGAGAGAGCGGGAGAGATGCCTGTTGCAAGTTTTTTGCCTGTGCACTTCCTCCACTTCTGCCAGATAATGCTAGCTCTGGTTTTCTTATATATTGTCTTATGCAGATTGCCCTACCCAATTTCCCAACAAAAGTCACTTAAAAATAATAAGTGAAAAATGGCTAAAATAGGGAAAATAGGTTGAATGCACTTGAAAATGCTCCTGATGGGTTCTGATTGAAATCTGATGGTCATGCTGTGTGCATTTAGAGGATATGCATCTAATCTAAGTGTCTGGACTTGCACGGTCTGCGAACACTCACAAAAGTGCCAGATCACTTCCTAAGCTAACTGAACTGAACCCATGTCCTGAAGTAGCTTGTCCACTGTAAGGTGCGGCGGAAGTGAATGTTGAACTTTGCTCAAGATGAGTGCTCCAAACTGTGCTCAAGGGTTCCATTTACTTTTGGAAGGGAGAGCTTTCCGTTCCTTTAATGAGAGAGTGCAAGTGATCACAAACAAAGTGGATAAACACTGTGAATGAAGGTGCTGAGATTGAGAGAGAGAGAGAGAGAGAAGAATACGACACCAGAAGTTGTCAAACCCTCCTCCGAAGGCCCCACTCTCTATGGCGAGAACGGTCTACTTATGATTGCACAAATCTCTACAATGCTTGGACTTGCCGACGATGTCAACGACGACGAGACTGGCTGACTTCGGAAAGGCTAATGGCTAAAATCTGCAAATCTTTATATGCGGAATTCTGACTCTATGCCAATGACGATGTCGATGACAACGGTATGAGGATGACGCGCTGAAAACGCAGATGCTGAAATCTGCATTTTCCGGGCTGAAACTGCGAACTTTGCGGGATCTGACTGTGCGGCGAGGATCTGCTACAGGAAGGTGAGATCTGCGAGGTTCAGGACTTATTCTGCGGAGTCTGACTGCTGAAAACTGAAAATGCTGATGCTTCTTGGCGTTCCGTCGCGGTGAATCTGCAAAACGCCGGGGCTGATCTGCAAACCAAAAACGCTAGGGCTGAAAACTGTTCTACTACTGTTGAATCTGCTAACGCTAGGGCTGGTCTGCTGTCTGCTATTGCCGTGAATGTGCAAGTGCGAAAATGCTGGCTGATCTGATGCAAAAACGCTAGGCCTTCTGCAATGCTGAAAATGCTAGAGTTGTCGCGGGGGTCGGTCTTACTGAGAAGTTGTCTTTTGAGCAAGGTGCTCCTGTTGCCTCTTCTGCCAGAAAATGCTAGCGCTAGGTTTCTATTTATACAAACTTAGTAAATTTGCCCTACCTACTTTCCAACAAAAGTCACTTAAAAATAATAAGTGAAAAATGTCAAAAATAGGGAAAATAGGTTCAATGCACTGGAAACTGATCGTGATGGAATCTGATGGGAATACTGATGATCATGCTGTGTGCAACCAGAGGATATGCATCTAATCTAAGTGTCTGGACATACACGGCCTGCGAACAGACTCACAACAGTGCCGGATCACTTCCTATTCTAGACTGACTTGACTGAACTGAACCCTTGTCATGCTGTAGCTTGTCTACGGACAACGGACACATAGGGTTGGACGTGTCACGTGACATCCCCTCCTTTTCAAAGTGAGGTACTGATACCGAACAGTATGGCGTCGACGGAGATCGCCAATAGCATCCGGAATCATGGAAGGGACTCTTCGCCGTCCCACTCTGATGTGTGGATTGTGCGGTACTTGAACTTCATAAAGGGCCGCGTCGAAAGCGACACCAAATCATCTATAGCTCCTTCAATGCTTCAACTTCGTCTAGAGTCATGCGGCTACCATCTTCAAGAATCTCCGAAGCTGAAAATTCCTGAAACCACTTCCATTACAAAAACATGAACATACCTATTCCATCTAAAGTGACTGGAAAAAATCTTGTCTTCCTCAAAGACTGTGCATGCAATGTAGATGAATAAAGAGACGGAGTGCCAAACCATTCACCACACATACGCAAACAATGAGATCGAATCTTGTCGTGCTGATCGAAAGCAATCAACTGTGGCAAAACACAATGGAAATGCTCATGCTTGGTGCTCATACTTTCTTGTGCTCTTTCTACTAATGTGTCATGCCAAGGAAAAGACATGGTATGTGACTTCCTTGAATGCATTCCTTTCAGCTTTTCATGAGAAATCCGCATACATCCGTGCTCATTCATGAGTGAGACATGCTCAACGTACAATATGTCATGCCTAGGAAAAGAGATCACATAAGGACGGTGATTAAAATACAGGAAAGCATCACGAATGAAACACTCGAACAATGCGTGCTGACTAATCATTCGTACACATAATACTTCCTATGGGGGTTCTTTGGACCTAGGCTCGAGAGCCAAGATCGGTTCTTCCTGAGGGGTTTCTTTGGACCTCAACTTGAGAGCCAAGATCGGTGCTTCGTGATTGATCGTCTCTGCAATGAGGTTAGCTTCACTAGAGAAAGTATCAACTAACACATCATCCTTGTGAACAATCACAGCATCTTCATGCAAATCATTATGTATGTCATTATCATGCAATTCATCATACTTGTGAGAAATCACATCGTGATCATGCAAATCATCATGCTTATCATTATCATGCAAATCATTATGCTTGTCATTATCATTCAAATCATCATGCTTGTCATCATGCAAATCATGTGTGTCATGCTTTGGAGAAGAAGAGACTGAGAGAGTCTCCTTTTCCCGAATCTCTTGCATCTGTGCCTGAACTTGAGAAAAGAGTCGACACATCTCTCGCATTATTGCTTTGTTCTCGCGATCGAATTGTGCTTCTCTTTCGTCACGCTCACGCGCTATGGTTGCCATTCTGTCTTGGTACCGACGATCAATTTCTGCCATTCTTTCTGCTGTTCTTGCTTCGCATTCTAACTTCTTGTCCATCATCATCTTGTCGAAAACTGCCATAGGATCTGGTGCAACCTTTGGCGTAGATGGGGAAGGGTCGGAAAAACTTCCTGGTGAGGAAAAATCTTCTTCGCCACTCCCATGCTCACCACCTCCAAGCGAAGTATCCATTCCGCTTTGAGTGATGACCATCCACTGAAGTCGTGGGTTCTTGTGGTCTTTGTTCTTAAGTTCACGAGGAACTTGGGTTCTTGTGGGTCTTGTGTTCTTGGATTCTTGGGGGTCTTGAGGTTTTTGAGGGTCTTGGGTGTCACTTGACACATCCAACCCTATGTGTCCGTGGACAAGCTACACCATAGTAGGGTTCCCGTCAGTCAAGTCAGTTTAGATTAGGAGTGATCTGACACTTTTGTGAGTCTATTCGTAGACAGTGCATGCCAAGTCACTTAGAGTAGATGCAAATCCTCTGGTTGCATAAGCATAAGCATAAGCATTTCCATCAGATTCCATCAGAGACAGTTTGGGGATTTTTTCAAGTGACTTTAGCCTATTTTTCCCTATATTTAACATTTTTCACATATGTATTAAGTGACTTTTGTTGGGTACTCAGTAGGGCAAATTGGGTAAGTTAATATATAAGCAAACCCAAGTTAGCACAAATTGGCAGATGAGCAAAGGCACAGTAGGCTTCCCCAAGCAACAGGTGTCCCTCCCTCTCTCAGCAAGACCCTCCCCAATATCCTTGGCGAGGCTACTCCATCCATTGGCGTTTTCCTCATCGCATGCATCTCCATCCATTGGCGTTTTCAGAACCAGGCATCGCCATCCCAAGTTCTCACTTGCCCTGGTGTTTTTACCTTCACTTGCAGCAGCTCCAAAGTCCTACTAACGCTAGCCAACAGTTGCAGATCCTCATCGATTTTAGCATCAAAACGCAGCAAGATTCAGCCCTTCAATCTGTATAGAAACCAGCGTTTATCCTCAGCGATTCAGCCATTAAAAATGCAGCAGACACAGCGTTTCAGCCGGCAGCAGTTCCTTAAAAAACGCAGCAGTACCCTAGACACATCAGCGTTTTTTTATCACCATTTGAGCCATACAAGAATAGTCAATTTCAGCCACAAGTCAACAGGGTAAAGCAGTCAATTCAGCCCCAAAGTAGCACCGATTCTCAGCCTTGCCCCTTTGTGGACAGCAGATACAAGAAGATCCAGATCAGCCCTAAAGTCATCAAAATCGTCGTCATCGGCATAGTCCAAATTGCATCAGTCCATTGCATTCGCATTGTACACCTTTGTGCAATCAAAGTTAGACCACTCTCGCCGACAAGAGTGGGGCCTTCGGAGGAGGGTTTTACAACCTCTCGGGTGTCGTATCTCTTCTCTCTCCTTCTCTCAGTCTCATTCACTTGTACGCACAATATCCACTCACTTTGTTCGTGATCACATCACTCTACAAGACGGAAGGCTCTCTCCTTCCCTAAGAACTAAAAGGAACCTTGAGCAGTAAAGATCACTAATCTTGAGAAAATACTATATTCATTCCGTTCCACCTAACATTGGTATCAAAGCTTTGCAAGTGTTTTGCATTACTCAAGGAAAGAACCACAAGAATCACAAGAATTTCTTTGCTTGTTGCGGTCGCAGGAACCCAAGTTTACTTGGGCGTGTCGATTCCTAATCGTGTTTTGTTGAAGAGTGACAGGGATCCCAAGAAAGAAGGGCTTGTCCAACCTCCCCTTGTGTCTCTTTTCACTCATTGAGAGCGGACCGTGCACTTAGCGGCCGGCCAATCGACGTGAGGTGGGAAAAAGCAACCTTGGTGTGAGCGCAAGGCCGCCAAGGGGTGCGCTCGCAGAAAGGAGTAGAACTCGGGTGAAGAGAAGATCCTTCTCCAACGCGATTAGCAAGCGAAAGAACACCTCAAGAACCTCAAGATCCTCAAGAACCCAAGATTCTCCCGAATCAAGGACCTCAAGAACTTGAAGACCCTCAAGAACCCAAGTTCCTCGCGAGCTTAAGACCCCAAGATTATAGTGCATGGTCATCACCCGAAGCGGAATGGATACTTCGCATACAGGGGATGAGCATGAGAGTGGCGACGACGACTCGTCCCCACCCGGAGATGAGTTCTTCAACCCTCCCCCTTCGCCATCTACGCCAAATCCTATGGAGGCAGTGGTCAAGCAGATGATGGCCATGATGGATAGACAAGAAGCAAATCTCCTTGCTTAGGACTGTGAGCGCATTGCTCTTGCCGCAAAACAAGAAGAAAATCGACTTTCTTTCGAACGCGAGCGCGATGAACGAGAAGCTCAAAGGGAGATTCGTCATCAAGAATTCATTTCCCACATGCTAGCCTCGAAGACCGAACCACCCAAAGATCGTGGAAGTTCGTCAAGTGGCGCAAGCCACGACGCGCATGCCAACCATCCAATCACAGAAAAGTTGACTTGCAGTAAGTATGACGGTAAGATGGATGCTACGGTGATTCATTCTTGGTTGCATCAATTTAATGCTTATTTTGCGACAACTAAGAAAACAGGAAATAGCAAAGTGTTGACGGCAGCTGTGTACCTTGCCGGTGATCCCATGAATTGGTACCATGCATGGCAAGAGGCACAGCTAGCCGCGCACCTAGAGACAACCGACGATTTCACGCCCCTCTCTTTTAGTTGGGCTGATTTCCAAGACAAGCTCAAGGCGCGGTTTATGCCACCTCAGTACCTCGCACGCTTGAAAGAGGATTGGCGTAATCTCAAGCAACATGGTATGCTAGTCATGTCTTTTTCTAACCGTGTTTTGCAGCTAGGCACTCAATTACGCAAGTCGGATGATGAGCGCAAAGAGGCTTTTCTCTTTGGGTTAGACGAATACATCAAGTTTGATGTTGAAGTCTGACCCCACGGATCTCAACAAGGTGGTAGCAATCGCTCTCGCCCAAGAGATGAAGCACAACAAGGGAAAGCCTAAGGAGAACAAGTCTTCTCAAGGGACATCTCAGAATTCTCAGAACACACAGAATGGTAAGAATGGTAATTGTTCTAGCCCTTCTTCCTCTAATTCCTCGGAAAAGAACTCTTAACAATGAATCTAAGGGTAAAGCTAAAGCACATGCAAAACCTAAGCTAACCCCTGATGAAAAAGCTTCACAAGGAATTATAGGAGGATACATCATGGCTGAAGAACAAGCGATTTATGCTAAAGAAGGTAGATGTTTTCAATGTCACGTTAAGGGTCACAATAAGAAGAACTGTCCTAAGACAGTCCCACCAAAAGAACCAAAGGCACCGGCAACTACCACAAACTCTGTCACAACACAACCTGCATCTTCTCATGACTCTGACACACACATTGATGAATCTCTCATGAAGTGTTATGGTCATGTAAAAGGACAACGTTTTGTCATATTGTTTGATTCATGCAGTATGCATGATGTGATTAGTCTCCCTCTTGTTGAGAGAGCCCGCCTAGAGGTTAGTCAGAAATCTCCTCTTGAGGTTTCTGGCTTCGCTCCTGGTATGGACTCTCTTATCACGAAGGAGTGCTTTGAGCAAGCTTCTTTTCGTAGAAAATTTCTTGTGTCTCCTCTTTCAGGATGTGATATGATTTTAGGCATTAAATGGTTTCGTGAACTTGATCCTGACATTAAATTTAGTGCTAATACGATCACTTTACATTCCGATACTGATTCCCCCCTCATGATTCGTGTTGAGGAGGGCTTGCATTCTTTGCCTTTCATCTCGCATGTGCAGGTAAAGCGTGAATTACGACGAGGAGCACAAGCGGCATTCATCTATGTTGTCCCAGTTTCCCAGAGCATTCAGGCTCCAGGTAGGTATTTGGAGTTGTTTACGAAATTTAAACATCTCTTTTTGCAGGATGATCTTCCACCTCGTCTCCCACCGGAGCGGCCGGAGGACCATCGCATCGAGCTTATGGAGGGAGCGCAGCCTGTCAGTAAGGCTCCCTACTGTTTGAACAAGTCACAGGAGGAAGAGTTAGAGCGACAACTCACGGAGTTGGTGGCTAGAGGATTCATACGTCCGAGTGTAAGTCCTTTTGCTGCCCCTATTTTGTTCGTTCGCAAGAAGGATGGTTCGTCTCGTTTGTGTGTAGATTACAGGGCATTAAACAAGATGACCGTCAAGAACAAGTTTCCGATGTCTCGCATTGAGTATATCCTCGATAGGCTCAATGGGGTAAAGGTTTTCAGCAAGGTTGATCTCAAAAGTGGATACCATCAGGTACGGGTATTCGAAGGCGACATTTTCAAGACCGCCTTTCGTACCGAGCGAGGGCAATGTGAGTATATTGTTATGCCTTTTGGATTGACAGGAGCCGTGGGTACGTTCAATCGTCTCATGGTAGGTCGTTTCGACGATATGGTAGGTGTATGTGTGTTCATCTTTTTAGATGATATTCTCATTTTTTCTGCATCGTGGGAGCAACATGAATTAGATGTTGAAAGGGTACCAACTCGCTTGGATGAGTGTCAGTTATACATTGTAGCTAAGAAGCCTGAATTTTTTCTTACTGAAGTCACTTATCTGGGTTATATCATTTCTGCAGAAGGCGTCAAGCTAGACCCGCGAAGGTGGAACAGGTTCGTAATTGGGATTTGTCCAAAACTGTATATGATGTGCGTTCTTTTCTTGGGTTATGTCAAGCATATAGTTTGCATATAGAGAATTTTGCACGCATTGTTGCACCTATGACTGATGTTTTGAAAGGGGTAAAGACTCGGTGTCGGCGCATAGACTTGCCCGAGGCAGCCATTGAGGCTTTCACAGCTCTCAAGGTTGCGGTGACAGATGCACCGTGTCTTATCCTTGCCTCTTGGGATGACCCCTTTGAGGTATGGACGGATGCGAGCAATGTGGCCATCGGCGCTGTGCTCCTGCAGCATGGTCGCCCAGTAGCTTTCCTTAGCCGGAAGCTCAATAGTGCGGAAAAGAATTATTCAGTTTATGATAAAGAACTTTTGTCCGTCATTCACTCTCTTAAGCATTGGAAGCATTTTTTGTATCGTAGAGAGTTTACAGTGCGCAAAGATCATCAAGCCCTCAAGTGGCTACAGTCTATGCCTAGTATACATTGGAGTGATCGCCAAGTGTGGTGGTCACAATTTTTTGAGCAATTTGGAGGTTTGATTGAGTATGTGCTTGGAAAAGCTAACCCTTTGCAGATGCGTTGAGTTGCAAAGGACAGATTTTGGCTCTTGAGTCAAGAACCACATTTTCTATACAGGGCGAGTCTTTTGATAGCATGAAGAATCAGTATGCAGATTCGGAGTTTGGTAAGTATTGGTTGCAGGCTCTTGCTTCCCAAGGGCCCAACAACTATCTCATTTGTGATGGATTGTTATTTTTTCGTCAGCGTCTATGTGTGTTGCTCTCTCTCAGGCCAACCATATTGCATGATGCACATGATTCTCTCACGGGTGGGCACAGGGGTATGAACACCACATTGGAAAAGATTGAACGATTTTTCTATTGGCCTAAAATACGAAAAGATGTGTTTAGTTATGTCACACATTGTACTATACGTCAAAAAGTAAAAGCTCCTCGGGATAAGCAGTAAGGCCTCTTGCTTCCGCTGCCTATTCCTGAGGGACCTTTTCAGGATATCTCTTTGGATTTTGTGACTAACTTACCACCAAGTCAGCATTCAAGGAACACTCAATGTTTTAACTATTGTTGATCGTTTCAGCAAATTTTGCATGTTGATTCCTTGTAAGGTCACAGTTACTGCACAAGATGTTACACGATTGTTCATAAAGCATTGGTATCCCCTCTATGGTTTGCCAAAGTCCATTGTTTCAAATAGGGATGTTTTGTTTACGTCCAACTTTTGGCGTGCACTCTTTGAAAATTTTGGCACAAAGTTGAATTTTTCATCTGCTTTTCATCTACAGTCAGATGGTCAAACGGAAATTTATAATCAGTTGGCTTTTGATGTGTTGAAGTCTTATGTTCATGATCAGCAGTCTCAATGGGAGCTCTATCTCCCATAGGTCCCGGCTATTCTCAATGATTCCTTCTCTTCTGCTATTGGTCGAACTCCGTATGAGGCAGCTTTTGGCCGCCGATTCCAATCACTGTTGACTAGATTGGTTAGTCAAATGCGTAATGCCAATGCTGAGAGTTAGTCATTGGATGAGATTTCTGAGAGTGTGAAGCTTCGGCTAAGCAAAGCTCAGGAATCTTATTCTAGACAGGCTAACAAGCATCGTCAGGAGGTCTCGATCAAGGAAGGAGATTGGGTGTATCTACGAATTATGAAACAGCGTCTTAAGCAAGTTGGAAAGAAATATCCTAAGTTATCTTTTCGTATGTATGGTCCATTTCCAGTCATCAAAAAGATTAATGAGGTTTCAATGAAATTAAAGTTGTCTAACTCATGGTCAATGCACAACGTTTTTCATGTTTCTTGGTTGAAAGTGTTTCAGGGAACACCTCCAAAGGACGTTTCGGAAGAAGAAGAACCGGAGATCATCGATGAAGCTGAAGTCATGAAGCCGGAGCAAGTTTTGTTGCATCGGTTTCGCCATGGTTCGAAGAAACAAGTACAACAATATTTTTTGAAGTTTAAAGATTGAGGAACCCACGAAGCGGTGTGGGTAGACGAAGAGTTCTTCACAGATTATCGAGAGTTATTGGCAGACTACAAGGAAGCCATGCAGCTCGGTACCAGTACCTCACTTCAAAAAAGAGGGGATGTCACGTGACACATCCAACCCTATGTGTCCGTGGACAAGCTACACCATAGCAAGGTTCCCGTCAGTCAAGTCAGTTTAGATTAGCAGTGATCTGTCACTTTTGTGAGTCTATTCGTAGACCGTGCATGCCCAGTCACTTAGAGTAGATGCACATCCTTTGGTTGCATAAGCATAAGCATAAGCATTTCCATCAGATTCCATCAGAGACAGTTTGGGGATTTTTTCAAGTGACTTTAGCCTATTTTTCCCTATATTTAACATTTTTCACTTATTTATTAAGTGACTTTTGTTGGGTACTCAGTAGGGCAAATTGGGTAAGTTAATATATAAGCAAACCCAAGTTAGCACAAATTGGCAGATGAGCAAAGGCACAGCAGGCTGTGTCCCTAAATCTCTCAGCAAGACCCTCCCCAATATCCTTGGCGAGGCTACTCATGCATCTCCATCCATTGGCGTTTTCAGAACCAGCCATCGCCATCCCAAGTTCTCACTTGCCCTGGCGTTTTTACCTTCACTGGTAGCAGCTCCAAAGTCCTACTAACGCTAGCCAACAGTTGCAGATCCTCATCGATTTTAGCATCAAAGCGCAGCAAGATTCAGCCCTTCAATCTGTATAGAAACCAGTGTTTATCCTCAGCGATTCAGCCATTAAAAACGCAGCAGACACTCGGTGTTTCAGCCGGCAGCAGTTCCTTAAAAAACGCAGCAGTACAGTAGACACATCAGCGTTTTTTTATCATCATTTCAGCCCTACAAGAACTGTCACAAGGCGGGCACCACGTGCCAATAGAAAAGAACAGACTGAACAGACTTTTAGCACTTCAATAACAACTGAACTGAGAGAGAGAGAGAGAGAGACGACACGCGACACGGAGTGACGGAATTCCACCCCAGAGAGTATTGGCCCCAAACCTTGGCGCCCCTTTCGGTATTTCTTTATATTGCATCATCAAAGTACAAGCCGGTACCCCAGACTCTGCACCTTCTCCAGGAAGCATGCCAGAGAATGAGCCCTAGCCTCATATTTAAAGGCCCTTGGCCTGAAAAGCAGTTTACATGAAAAGCTTTCAAACTCAAAAGCTTCTGGTCCAAAAAGCAGTTTACATGAAAAACTTTCAAACTCAAAAGCTTCTGGTCCAAAAAGCAATGCCAAAGCTGCCAACGTAAATCACGGAAATCTGTACAGCCTGCCACGTCATCAGCCAGTGCAAAACGTAGAAATCTGTCCTTAGGGTTAGGGTTAGGTTTTCTGCAGTTTTAGGGTTTCTGGCAACAGAATTAGGGTTTCAGTAGTTAGGGTTTTTGGCACAAATTAGGGTTTGCAGGTTTTAGGGTTAGGGTTTTCAGAATTAGGGTTTCAGCAGTTAGGGTTTTTGGCAAAAATTAGGGTTTAGGCTCCTCGGCCGACATCTGCAAGTTGGCTCCCTTCTTCAGGGCTTTGACACGTCAACAATTTGTTACATCTTCCCTTCTTGAAAGAGAGTAATTGTCCGCGATTACAGCATATCTGCAAAACAACTCAAGTTAGCTCAAAAATTTCCGAGGGTCATTCCGAGGGACAATCAATTTGCTCTTTTTATTAAGGAGTTAGCTTCTCCTTTCTGCTCTTTTGATCAAGGAGTTAGCTGCTCCTATCGGCTGTTTTGATCAAGGAGTTAGCTTCTCTTTTCGTCCATATCGGAACTCTTGATATTCCGGCGTAGTAAAATTAGCCATCTCACCCAGACCGTACTGATCTTCCTCGGGTGTCTTGATGCACTAAAATTACATACCTAGGCAATCTCATCCAATTAGGAATATTCAGTGTTTGGCACATCACAATGCAACACAAATGCTCACATATGCATGCTACAAGACATAGAAACATAAAGCCGCCGATGAACACTCCTCCCGCATAACCTAACAAGGTCCGGGCCGGGAGATATTCAACGACTCCCTCATCACTCCTCCCGCATAACCTAAAAAGGTCCGGGCCGGGAGATATAGAGGCCTTTTACAACCAAACGCCCCCCAGACCGCAGCCTGCGTCGTTTGGAGGTGCTGAGAGTAACCACTGCTCAGACTTCTTAATACTCCTCCCGCATAACCATCCAGGTCCGGGTCGGGAGTCACACCAACAATTATTTTACAAGTATACAACCAAACGCTCCCCAGGCATCGGCCTGCGTCGTTCGGAGGTTTTCAAACATATAACGAAACGCTCCCCAGGCATCGGCCTGCGTCGTTCCGAGGTTCAAACAATACCAAAACAGTATTTCTCACTTCTCCACCCAGGAGTAAAATCACCAATCATTGAAACCAGTATCAAACCAGAGTCAAACAATTCAAATCGGCACCAAAACAGGTTCAAAACAGATACCATCCATTTCAAACAAATTCCAAACAGGATCACCAAACAAGCTCAAACAGAACTCAAACTTAAAAAGCAATCTCGACATCAATCGACCTCGAAAAGTCGACTGACTTTCCATCCTGAAACCTGCACCAAAAATTAGGGTTAGGTTTCTTCCATAAGGTCGTAGCCGAGCACAGCATGGTCCATCAGCTCATGGACAAACAGTGTTTCTTTGGCGGCGATGGTAGTCCCAAGATAGCAATGGCACTCGGTCTCCAAGTTCATCTGCTCGTGAAGAGACATCTACTGGGAGATGTCGAGAAACTTCAAGTTATAATCTGCTAGGGTTTCCATGGCAAGCATTTCAGGATACCCCACTCTGCCAGAAGTTGCACTCTGAAGGAAGATGTCAGAAACCATATGTCAGAAACCATATAACTTCAGGCAAAAAATTTTCTTGAAAGCTTGCCAAGTACTTGGAGTATGCTGCTTGGTAGCTGTAGAAATCAACATCTGCATAGCACTGCTTCTGAGAAAAACAGTGACTTGAAACAAATCTGGATCCTTCTCTTGCAAGTGATCTTAAGTGGCTTATGCCCTGTAAGACACTGCGGTGAAGACGGGAGCGCGCTCGATGCGCGATGAAGTAAGGGTGGGAGTGGCTAATAAGTCTGGATTGGAGGGCGAAGATACCTCGAATCAAATTCCAATAGCTCTGTCTGCTCTTTTGTAGGACCGGCATGCTTTTAGAAAAGCACACGCCTGATGCTCTGATACCACTGTCACAAGGCGGGCACCACGTGCCAATAGAAAAGAACAGACTGAACAGACTTTTAGCACTTCAATAACAACTGAACTGAGAGAGAGAGAGAGAGAGAGAGAGAGAGAGAGAGAGAGAGAGAGAGAGAGAGAGAGAGAGAGAGAGAGACGACACGCGACACGGAGTGGCGGAATTCCACCCCAGAGAGTATTGGCCCCAAACCTTGGCGCCCCTTTCGGTATTTCTTTATATTGCATCATCAAAGTACAAGCCGGTACTCCAGACTCTGCACCTTCTCCAGGAAGCATGCCAGAGAATGAGCCCTAGCCTCATATTTAAAGGCCCTTGGCCTGAAAAGCAGTTTACATGAAAAGCTTTCAAACTTAAAAGCTTTTGGTCCAAAAAGCAGTTTACATGAAAAACTTTCAAACTCAAAAGCTTCTGGTCCAAAAAGCAATGCCAAAAGCTGCCAGCGTAAATCACGGAAATCCGTACAGCCTGCCACGTCATCAGCCAGCACAAAACGCAGAAATCTGTCCTTAGGGTTAGGGTTAGGTTTTCTGCAGTTTTAGGGTTTCTGGCAGAAATTAGGGTTTGCAGGTTTTAGGGTTAGGGTTTCCAGAATTAGGGTTTCAACAGTTAGGGTTTTTGGCAAAAATTAGGGTTTAGGCCCCTCAGCCGACATCTGCAAGTTGGCTCCCTTCTTCAGGGCTTTGACACGTCAACAATTTGTTACAAGAACAGTCAATTTCAGCCACAAGTCAACAGAGTAAAGCAGTCAATTCAGCCCCCAAAGTAGCACCGATTCTCAGCCTTGCCCCTTTGTGGACAGGAGATACAAGAAGATCCAGATCAGCCCTAAAGTCATCAACATCGTCGTCATCGGCATAGTCCAAATTGCATTCGCATTGTACACCTTTGTGCAATCAAAGTTAGACCACTCTCGCCGACGAGAGTGGGGCCTTCGGAGGAGGGTTTTACAACCTCTTGGGTGTCGTATCTCTTCTCTCTCCTTCTCTCAGTCTCATTCACTTGCACGCACAATATCCACTCACTTTGTTCGTGATCACAGCACTCTACAAGACGGAAGGCTCTCTCCTTCCCTAAGAACTAAAAGGAACCTTGAGCAGTAAAGATCACTAATCTTGAGAAAATACAACATTCATTCCGCTGCACCTAACATTGGGGTTCTTGAGGTTCTTCTTTCGCTTGCAATCTGTGTTAGAGAAGGATCTTCTCTTCACCGGAGTTCTGCTCTTTTCCGCGGGCGCACCCCTTGGCGGCCTTGCGCTCACACCAAGGTTTCTTTTTCTCACCTCACGTCGATTGGCCGGCTGCTAAGTGCATGGTCCGCTCTCAATGAGTGAAAAGAGGCACAAGGGGAGGCTGGACAAGCCCTTCTTTCTTTGGTTTCTTGTCACTCTTTAAAAACAAGATTAGGAATCGACACGCCCAAGTGGACTTGGGTTACGTGCGACCATAGTTGACACGTACGGTCACGGACGATGGTAACACGTACGAAGACGTGCGGTACTAATCGAACTAAAAGAAATTAGACGTACGTTGAAGTAACGTACGATGCAAAAAAATAAATCATATATCTTGTAGAGCCTATAGTTTTTTATGAGTCGTGACATAGACCTTAGTAATGTAACTACTTAGTATTAAGTACTTACAACTTAAAGGAGATGTCTTACAAGTAAGAACATTAAAGATTTGGCCATGGACATTGGAAACGGCAATGTTCGAAAAAAGAAGATCATGATTGCATTCGATTTCATTACATAAGTAGAGAGTCGAGGCTCGAGAGATACAAGTGACAAAAAGTAGTGACACAACTCATAGTCTCATGGCCCATGGGTGCAAATTTTAAAGCATAAAGAGAGAGTTCTAAGTGGTCATATCGCTCTCATCACCGGAGTTGTGGTCCGAGCTTGAGCTAGAGCTTGAGCTTGCGGTAGCTGCATCATCCTCATCACTACTTGCATCAGATACACTAGATGCAAGACCATAATCTCCCTCACCAAGGATGTTGCCCTCATCATCAAACTCTGGCTCTCTAGGATCCGCAGGCCTAGAAATGGACACATTCTCCAAAGTGGTGTCCGCCATAGTAGATCCGCTACCCGAGGCTCGCGGCACATAGGTCCTGGGTGTCTGTGCCGACTCTCTTCCACTCCCACGAGCAACCGGAGTGGAAGCTCCTCTACCTGTAGTAGTTGCCAAAGCTCGCACAACCACCTTCTTGCGGGACTGTGTGCGAGAGACACGGCGATTAGTCTCCTCCAACTCCAAGTAGAGGTCTCGAAATATTTGCTCCTCCTCTGGATCGCGATCTTTGTTGAGACTCTTAAGAGTCTCAATGGAGAGCTTGCATTTATCTACATTCACCTATTTTTCATTTACAACATGCAGGAAGATTAATGGAGTTAGCAATTTGGCAGGCCAAAAATATGAGTACATGATACATCATACATGTGAAAGCATAAATAAAGAGTATGATGTAGCCAACTCAATTACCTGCCTAGCCATTGGGATCTCATGCATGGACCGCAACATGCGTAAATTGGAGCGACAATAGATAAGCCGCTCCAATTGCTTCGTAGAAAGCTTGTTGCGGATCTTGGTGTGTATAAGAGAATACGCCGACCAATTCCGCTCACATGCACCCGATGAGCAATCCTAGAGCACATAGATGATAGAAGAGAGGCATGAGATTTGAATTGTGGGAATTGAGAGGTGATTCATGTCACATGAATGTCAAATGATGACATGATTGAGATTATAAATTTATAATTTATGGTATAATATATATGATATACCTGTCCAAGAACCCTCAATGCCACCCTTTGAAGGTGAGGCAATTGATAGCCAAAACATTCCCACCAAAAAAGAGGCTTCACTAACGAATCCCTCTTCCAACACACCGAGGAAGGGAATGCCGTGCCTCATTGGTCTCCATAGTTGATGAGCTCTTGGAGAAACTCTGCATGGTGTTCTTCATTGAGCATCTTTGGAAGGTACTTGTCGCGCTTCTCTTGAAGTGCTATTTCCGCAAAGATGGATGGCTTTTTGAAAGCCGGATGCAAGAGGGCGGCAAAGCCATGGATTGGTCGCCTCATCCAATCCCACCGCTTTTTAACAAGGAAGAGAATGTCATCTCTCTTTGGAGAGTCCTCCAACACATCACTACAAAGAGAGAGAGAGATAGTCAAGCATGGAAGGGGTAGAACCGTAGATGGAAAAAGACAACTTACAATGTAGATAAATCATAAGGTGAATTATTTACCGTGAACCATCGGGTGCTCTATGAAGAATGGTGGATCTCTCAATCTCCTTGTAAGCCTCCTCCATGAAGTGGTAAAGGAGACCTATGGTAGACCCTTCCATGTCGGTCATCCGAAGCACCTTATACAATGGCAATACCACCATGACAAGACCCTTGACCTCTTGCTAAAACTCCTCCTTCAAGCAAAGCCATTGGATGGCCTTTGCATCTTGTTGGGATGATTGGGTCTCTTCTTTCATCCATGCTTTGAACTCATCCAAGACCATTGTCTTTTGCAAGTTGGTTTGCACATCATAGAGGCGCTCAAGGAGGAGCCACATAGCGGCAAAGCGTGTTGCGGAAGGCTTCTTCAACTCCAAGCCGGAGTAAGTGCGATATATCGCAAGTACTCTCACCTTTTTGTTGATGAAGTTGACGATGGAGAGGGCTTGGGATAGAATGTCCTTCACCCAAGGTAGGTCGCCAATGTCCTCCAAGAGGAAGGTCAATGCAATGAGATGCACATGGAGTCCATACTATATGTGGATACTCCGCCTTTAGCTTTTTGGCCATGGAAGCACAATTGGAGGCATTGTCAGTGATTACTTGAATGACGTTGCTTGGACCGATCTACATATGGAGAAAAAGGGAAAGTGAGAAGAGCCAAGGCAAAAGACAAAATTGAAAATAATAGATACTTGAGAGTGGAATAAAATTTTTTACCTCTTTTATGGCTTGACGGATGTGGCGGAAGGCACCTGTGACCTTTTTTCCCCTTGCTCCTGCATCAACCGCTCGCAAGAAGTAGGTGCCAAGAGGGCATGCGACAAGGATATTAATAATTCCCCTCTTCCTACGGTCACTCCATCCATCGGTGAGAATAGAGCAACCATACTTTTCCCATCCGGCACGCACGGGGTCAAGAGACTTGTCGATTTGTGCCCTCTCTTCATCAAGCTTCTTGGTGCGCATGTCATGGTATGACACTCCCGTCCACCCCTCACATGGACCAACCGCGGCAATAGCCTTCACCATGCGTTTCCAACGGTCCGTGCAAAGAATATGAAAAGAGAGATTGCACTCAATGATGGTGCGTGCAATCTCTATCTCCGCTTGTCGTTGCCTATCTTTGAGGAAAGACAATGGACCGGAAGTTCCACCCACCGCTTGTGCAAGAGTAGTTAGGTGCAACGGAATGATTGCTTGCGCTTTGCTCAAGATGAGTGCTCCGAACTGTGCTCAAGGTTCCTTTTAGTTCTTATGGAAGGGAGAGCCTTCCGTTCTTAATGGGAAGTGCTATGATCACAAACAAAGTGAATGGACACTGTGCGTGCAAGTGTATGAGATTGAGAGATAGAGAAAGAAGAGAGATACGACACCAGAGACGTAAAACCTTCCTCCGAAGACCCCACTCTCGTCGGCGAGAGTGGTCTACTTATTGATTGCACAAAGTGGTACAATGCGGATGCAAGGGACTGATGCAACTTGGGACTATGCCGATGACGACGTCGGGGATGATGACGACAACTTTAGGGTTGAAATCTTTGGTCTTCTATCTGCTGAATTTCGGGACTGTTTCAATGGCTGAAAATGACTGTTTGGCTGCGTTTTTATGGCTGAAAATTGGGGTCTTCTGCAACCAACTAGGGCTGAATCTGTTGCTGTCCAATAGGGCTGAAAACGCTGACCATCTGATGCGATTGAGGCTGAAAACAAAAAACGCTGGGGCTGCCTTGTAACGCTAGCAAAAAAACACTAGGCTGTCTGGAACCTGGCGTTTTTCAGCCCTTGCATGGCGCTATGCAAAACGCTAGGGATCTGGTGTTGAGGGCGAGGACGGCAATGCTGAAAACGCTAGAAATGGGAAGGTACTGCTGGAGACCAAAAACGCTAGGGTTGACGGGTTCTTGTTGAGAAGGTGCCTGTTGAGCAGGGAGCCCCTGTTGCCTCTTCTGCCAGAAAGTGCTAACTTGGGTTTGCTTATATATTAACTTAGCAAAATTGCCCTACCTACTTTTGTTGGGAAGTCACTTAAAAATAATAAGTGAAAAATACCAAAAATAGAACTAAATGCAGTGGAAAATTCCCCTGACTGAATCTGATGGATTCTGAAGGAAATACTGATGATCATGCTGTGTGCAACCAGAGGATATGCATCTATGCTAAGTGACTGGGCATGCACGGTCTACGAATAGACTCACAAAAGTGCTAGATCACTGCTAATCTAGACTTAACTGGGCTGACTGAACCCTGATCATGCTGTAGCTTGTCCACGGACACATAGGGTTGGATGTGTCACGTGACATCCCTTCCTTTTCAAAGTGAGGTATTGGTACCGAAATGTATGGCGTCGAGGGAGATCGCCAATAGCATCCGGAATCTTGGAAGGGACTCTTTGCCGCCCACTCTGATGTGTGGGTCGTGCAGTACTTGAACGCCATAAAGGTCTGCAACGCTTGCTTCTTTGGGCCGCGCCGAAAGCGACAAAGTTTTCTGTGGCTCCTTCGATGTGTCAACTTCGTCGAGAGTCATGCTTCTTTCTTCTTCAAGAATCTCCATGGCTGAAAATTCATGAAACCATTTCCAACACAAAACCATGAACATACCTATTCCATGTAAAGTGAAGGGGAAAAATATTGTCTTCTCTAAAGACTCTGTATGCAATGTAGATGAACATAGAGACGGAGTGACAACCCGTTCATCAAACACATGCAAACAATGAGATCGAATCTTTCTCTTATAATCTAGAGCAATCAATTGTGGCAAAACACAACGGAAATGCCCACGCTTGGTGCTCATACTTTCATGTGCTCGTTCGGAAACTGTGTCATGCCAAGGAAGAGACATGGAACGTGACTTCCTTACATGCATACTTTTCAGAAATCCGCATACATTCGTGCTCATCCATGAGAGAAACGTGCTCAACACACAATACGTCATGCCAAGGAAAAGGGATCACATAACGATGCTAATAAATTAAAATATAGGAAACGATCACGAATGAAACACTCGAACAATATGTGCGTATCAATCATGCGAACACATAATACTTCCTGTGAGGGTTCTTTGGACCTAGGCTCGAGAGCCAAGATCGATCCTTCGTGATCGATCGAATTTGCAACGAGGTTAGCATCCACTAACACATCATCCTGGTGAACAATCACATCTTCTTCATGCAACTCATCATGCTTGTGAGAAATCACATCTTGATCATGCAAATCATCATGCTTGTGAGTGTCATTCAAATCATCATGCTCATCATTATCATGCTTATCATTGTCAATCAAATCATCATCATGCTTCTCATAATTATCCAAAACATCATGCTTATCATCATGCAAATCATTGTCATTCAAATCCTGTGTGGTATGCTTTGGAGAAGAAGAGACTGAGAGAGTCTCCTTTTCCCGAATCTCTTGCATCTGTGCCTGAGCTTGAGAAAAGAGTCGCAAGAACTCTTCCTTGCTTGCTTTGATCTCGCGATCAAATTTTGCTTGTCTTGCTTTGTTCTCTGCTTGTCTTTCTGCTTCGTCTTCTGCGTGTATGCGCTCCATTTCTGCTTTTCTTTTTTTGCATTCACGATCAAAGTTGGCTTGTCGTTCTTTGGCTTGGACGTCTGCACCTGTAGAGGGGGCGGCAAGAAAGGCTGTCCCTCTCTCGCCTAGCGACTCGTGGCAAAGGCGCTGCCAAGAGATCTCCTAGCAGCCGGAGAAGGCCCTGCCCCCTGGGACGACTGTGGAATTAAAGCGGGAGGGGGGGGAGAAGGAGTAGGGGGGAGCGGTGGAGAAGAGGGGCGAGGGGGAGCGGTAGAGGTAGAGGGGCGGGAGGAAGAGGCGGCGGGAGCAGGAGGCGGGGGGGAGGATGAGGAAGACGGGGGGAACTTTGAAGGGGGAGGGGTTGTCGAGGGTGAAGCTGGGGTGGGGGCTGGAGCAGGGACCTCATCCTGCTCAAGAGGACCAAACCGGTTCCCCGTGGGAACCCACTGCTGCTGAGTAGGCGCGTGAGGACCACTTTGAGTGCCAGGCTGTCGCTGTGGCCCCTAGTGTCGTTGACCACAGACCTACTGCCATCCCTCCTCCGCTGGAGCCCCAGGCTCAGAGAGTGGCTCTGCATGTGTGCAGTTACCGAGGTCTCACCTTACTTTTGAAGGGGAAGGACAAGATCTGGTTTTTTCGTTGACGGATCTTGGCTATTGACGGTGCACATTAAATATGTTTCTAGCTACTATACATGCTCTTGAGTCTCACCTCCACAAGCTGATTTTTGCTACTTTAGTTGGGGTCACCTTGTGGATGATTTGAAAGGCTAGATGCTTTCAGGTTATTGGTGGTCAGCGTGCCACTTCCGTAGATACACATTGGTATCTAGATTGAGCTATTTCACACTCTTCACACTTAGTGGGATTCTTCAATTGGTTGCTCTAGGTCAGCGGAAGAGCGCCACCATACTCTTTTCAGACAAAAGGCATGCACCACTACGTTCCTTACCTTGTCCCAGCACCATTTTACTTGGCATTGTTCTCTACCACCATGGTTCATTCTCTACAACTCGTACATACCACCTTGAGCTTTGAGTCCTTGTACACATGTTTTGATCTGTTCGTCTCCTTGAGGATAGGTTGACCTGAGCATTGTCAAGGACCCACAGTACTTAGAAATATAGACTTATCGACGGAGATAAAGAGAGTTGGGGAGGGGGGGGGAAGGGAAGCAGGTTTGGGAGACCACACAAAAAGTAAGGGGCAAGCATAGGGTGGAAGGGGGAGTGGAAGCACAGAGGGAGGGGGGCTAGCGGGCAGCAAAGGGGGGACTCAGGGGGTAGGGCGCAAATTGCAATGCAGCAACAATAGCTACACCGCGTTATGATGACGTAGAAGTCTTTTTTTTTCACTAACAATCGTTTCATGGACTTATTTTTTGACGTTGAGAATTTTGTAAACATTAAGTAGCTTTTTGCCTTGTCTCTGTTGTGTACAGTTTAGAGAGTTGCACCTTTATTATTGCAGGCAGCTCTCTATGGATCTTTGCCCCTAGATGTGTGCCCTCGAGGAGTCTGATTGCGTTCTTCGTTCCCTTTTGTCTGTTTTGTCTAGTGTAGTTGCATGTGTGTGGTCTGTTCCGCATGCTTATCTCTGCTTGCACATCTGTGTCTAATGTGTGGGTATGAGCCTTGTTGAGATGTGTGTATGTACTCAGGAGAAGCATGAACTATTATGAGGATCCCTTTTTTCATGATTGCAGCTCAGTGGGGATGCATGTTTGGCACTCTTGAAGGTAGCGCAGAGCAAGTTGGTGTGAGAAGAAGGAGAGAACACCAAGTCTATACTAAAGATACAGACTCAATCACCTCATTTATACAAAGGTTAGAAGCTATTCAGAGTTTAATACTTCAATGAGTCTTACGTTTGTATTGTTCTATGAGTTTGAACTGCAGGAATTATGTTTTTGTACTGTTTTGTCCTTTTCACGAGTGACTGTTAAAATTGAATTCCTGCGAGTTTCATTCACGTAAGCTTCTCTTACATATTTTGCCTATTTTTTGTCCAAGTCATTGCTAAGTATCTAACGTTTTGTGTTTATTTACATACTTGCTTTGCAACAAATAAGATGAATTGAGTTAGTGTTGCTTCATATCCTCTTTGTTTGAGTATCTTGCTGTTGTGTTTTGTGCAAGTTTTTAAGTGCCTTGTAGTTTTTAAGTTCAGAATTTTCTATATATGTAAAATCTCTTCCTTCTAATGTGCATATAAGTGATTACATACAAAGGAATGCGTAGAATTGTGTGACAAACTACAACAGACCAAAAGGCATTTTTCACTAGCAGTATGTCATGTGTATCCCAATCTAGTTGATACTTATCTTTAGATGAGGCACATTTTATGTGCAATATAACTTCACAAGTATGATATGATAGAAAGACCCTAATTTTCTTTTTTTTTTTGCAGCTGAGATTGTTTTGGAGCTCCCTTATCATAATTGCACTTTGACACCCCTCCTAGGGGAAAATGGGCCTGCTCAATATGTTGGCATAGTTAGAGTTCCCAAATTTTGCCTTGAACTCCCTCTATAGGCTTTTAGATTGTTTTGGAGCCCCTTGGTTTTTTTTTTGTACCAAAGTGTCCCCAAAATTACTTACCTTTTGAACACCTTGGATGTGAATTTTGAGTTGATTTGGGGTTTGGAATCCTCCTCTGTTGCTTAGATCGTTTTGGAGCCCCTTGGTCTTTCGTGTTTCACTGCTTTGAGATGTGTTTGGGAGGAAAGTGATGTGCTTGGCATGGTTTTTTTTACTCTTCATTCGGCAAAGATAATTTTGGAGCCCCTGGTGGCAAGATTTTGCACTCGGTGACTTTTTTGCTACAATTTGGTCTTTCTAGAACTTCATCTGGACTTCTCTCATCAAAAAGCTCTAGAATTTTGTGTTATTTCTAAAAAGCTTTAATTTCTCCACAAAAGTTATGTATAAAAGCTCCCTTTTTTATATTCCTCATCCTCACCTACCTTGGGCAATTTACCTATTCAAGATGGATACACTTAGAGAACTTCACAGGTGTGGAAATAGATGCACACTCAGTATTCATATCTCTCACATAAGTAAGCACTTTTCAAGGATTTTAAAGAGATTATTTAGTCAAACAAGCCTTGGGGCTCAATTTATACTTTGCTTTGCTTCTATGAGTAAATGCAGTTGGAGTCTTCACCAAAACGTTGCTTACCGTTTAAAGGAGAATTAAGTCCATGGAGGAGCTCACCAACTCATGATGCGGTTTCATGGTGAGTCTATTGGCTTGTTGAATGTCTATGCTTCCAAACAGTCCAATGCGACACGGAAGTGTTGGACTCAAATAGTGGATGGCTTACTTGCAGTTCAATATTGTTGTGGTGGGGGAGACCTCAACTTGCTCTGGGACCCTTTTGACAGGATTGGCGGTAACTATAACCGGCTTGGCACTGACAAGATGGTACTTTCATAGCAACACACGAACAAAATTGGAAAACTTTGACACTTCTAAGAGTTGCGATACAAAGCAGTGGAATTCCGCTTCCAAATGCATTGGCCCAAAGTTTGGCGCCCTTTACGGTACTTCTTATATTAGCAATCACAGAGTACACCTATGGGGGAGTTGCTTTGCAACTTTGCAACCATGCAAAAATAACCCCTAGGCTCACTTATAAAGGCCCTTGGCCCAAAGCACTGGCTACAAAAAGCTAGCACTAGGTCCAAAAGAAATTGTTTAATTAAACTGGCACCTCAAAAACAATTTCACTTTGTCCTCCCTTGGAAGGAGGATTATCTTGAGGACACAATGCCAACTCACAATCCAAGTCAGTCAAAGGTATGGTGAGATTAGCGCATCTATACGGCCTTTTAGCGACAAATTTGGTTATGCATTTTAGAGTATTAGGATAAGCGTTGGATATGCTATTTCATGTGGATGATTGCGCATGTAGGATCGCTTGTTGCCACTTGGGCTGAGATTTATGGTCATGATCCGACTTGCCAGAGATGTACTTTGCAATGAGTCCTTGAGGCACAATTTTTAAATTTGTCCGTATGCTTAGCCCGTGTGCTGATCAGAGTGGGAGTTCATGATGGTTTTGTGACGTGGGGGTAGCTACATTGCTTTTGCAATTTCTGGGGTCTCACATCTTTTCTAAGGGCTCTTCAAGTTTCCAACTCACCCGTTCTTCATGCTTACTTCATGGGAATATAGACCAAGCACTCTACAGATGATTCGAGATATAGGTATCAGTTGGAGAGGGATGATGTCTTTACTACAATCTGTAGTATCACTCTCTACACCATGTGGAAGGCTCGTTGTGTTCACATTTTGGGCATATTGTCTTTCCCTACATCTACCACTTTGACAACTGTTTGGAGTGAGTTGCTGCATACTCTTGGTAGCTAGTGGAATACTTCAACGGGCTCCTCCATGGCACTTTTTTCTTGGAACATGGGCGAGATCTTGAGTCCTTCTTAGTACGACAGGTACTGGCTACTGATGGGTCTATGTTGACGACGAGGTACTGTTGGGGTCTATGTCAACGACGACGATGACAACGATGTCCACGATGATGATGGTGTCGACGACGACGACGATGTCAAGGCTGAAAGCTGGAAACGCTGATCTGATCTGAATCTGAAAACACTGATCTGATCCAGTGTGACATTAAACGTTTCGTGGTTTTGGTCGTTTCGGGGTTTTGAGGTTTTGAAACGTTTCGTTTCATAGCATCAAAAACATGAAATAGGTTTCATAAACGACATTAAATTATATATTAATAAAATATGATAAATATGTATACAATGTAGCACACATGACTCTAGACTTTAATGTCCACAAGAGAGAGAGAGAGAGAGAGAGAGAGAGAGAGAGAGAGAGAGAGAGAGAGAGAGAGAGAGAGAGAGACATGCTCACTGCTTAGTGCTCGTTACTTAGAAGGGACTTCAAGCAAGCACGATCAAAGAGATGCTCAGTATTGATGAAAGTTAAAACACAGCCACTGGTTTCATGAATCGTAACTGATGCATCATTGATTCATTTAGCAAAGTACTTCTATTGAACAAAGTTCAAACTTAATTCAATGTCACAAACCATAAGTTTTAGGGACCACAATTATGTGTTAACTACAACGTTGGGTTTCTGGAAAAAAAGCCCCAATTTTAAACGTTTCATAAAAAATGCATGTCTGTTTCATGCGTTTCGGCAAAACTTTTCATAGGTTTTGGAATTTCGGGGTTTCATCTGCATGAAACGCGTTTTTATGTCACACTGATCTGATCTGAATCGGAAAACGTTGGTCGAATCTGAATCTGAAACGGTGTTCTGATTTGAATTTGAAACGTTGAACTGATCTGCGGCTGAATCTGGAAACGGTGATCTGATCTGAATATGAAAACACTGATCTGATTTGAATCGAAAAACGTTGGTCTAATCTGAATCTGAAACATTGATCTGATTTGAAACTGAAACGTTGAACTCATCTGCGGCTGAATCAAAAAACGTTGGTCTGATATGAAATGCTGGCTATCCCAGCTGAAACCGCTGATCTTGTCGTGAGAAAACGCTAGGGCTCCTAAGGTGCTGCATGCTGCTTCTTCTGCTTCTACTGAGCGCCCCATGATTTCTTTTATAGTTTCTTTAGCCATTTGCCCTACCTACATTCCAACAAGCAGTCATTTGTTAATAAATGACCTATAAGAGATGGTTTGCGCGGTAAAATGCCTGCATGATGAAATGTTGTCCTGTGCAAGAGAGGGTATGCAACTATGATCAGCCGGGACATGCACGTCTTACTAGAGGCTCACAAAAGTTCCAAGCTTAGTCCTAAGCTATTGGATCATACTAGACTGTGGCAGAACATGTCTACGTAGCGCAACTGAAGTGCGCATGTGACATCCCCCCGTGTTGAAGGTGAGGCACAACTGTCGAACTTCTATCTGTGTATTCTTGTTGTACTTCTGATGCTGACTTCTGATGCATGCGGATGCATAACCAATGAAAATTCCTCCAAACGGGTGGATACTGCGGATGTAGATCTGGTGCGATGTAAACACCTATCATACGAGTTGCTAGGTAGCCTTACTACTACTGTAGAATACCTGCCTTTGTACTGACTCTGCCTTGCAAGCAAATATGACCACTTGAATGGTCTTGTCGTGAAAATATTGTGGGTGAAGCTAAAAGATAAGGGTGCTCGTAGGTATTTCCAAGGGTTTCTTGTCGACGGAAGTGGATGCACGCTACATGCGAATGCGAATGCAGAAGAGGGTAAGGGATCCTGTTTCCAACTCCTTTCATACCCGCATAAGAGGCTAGTAGGTCTTGGTACTCAAGATCTAGGTTCTCGTGTATCCGATGTGGATCTTCCTTCAAAGACATGGCAATGAAGATTGGATCTGGTAAGTCCATGGTCGGGACTCAAAGACTCTCGGAGCAAAAAACATTGGGAGAGGTTTTTCGGGTTCTTGGTTCTGCTTGGGTTCTTGAGGTTCTTCCCTCGAGTTCGCGAAGCCGAAGCACTCACAGCGCTCTGATACTAATGTTAGGTGCAATGCACATAGAGCTCTGATACCAATGTTAGGTGCAACGGAAGTGTTTATGGATCTAGCTTGGATCTAATACTCCACACAAACACAAGGGACACTTTACTTCACTTGAAAGATTGAATTGAACTAAAAGAAAGAGAGAGATAAGAGAGAGAAAAGAGACGACACAGGGATGTCGGGTCCCAACCCTCAAGGGCCCCCTTGCTCTGTTGCCAGAGCAAGTACTTTCTTTATTCTTGCACAAATGCTCATACAATGATTGGATGTTGAGTTACTAATGCTAATGGGTACTGATGCTATTGATGTTGGGTACTAGCTACTGATGGGTCTACGTTGACGACGATGAGGTCGACGACGAGGTACTGCTAGGGTCTATGTCGACGACGGCGACGACGATGAGGATTGACGACGACGACGACGATGTCAAGGCTGAAAGCTGAAAATGCTGATTTGGTTTGAATCTAGAAACGCTGATCTAATCTGAATCTGAAAACGTTGACCTGATCAGAGACTGAATCAAAAAACGCTGGTCTGATCTGAATTTGAAACGCTGATCTGATTTGAATCTGAAATGTTGAATTGATCTGAGGATGAATCAGAAAACGTTGTTCTGATCTGAAATGTTGGCGATGCTAGCTGAAAACGCTGATCTTGTCTTGAGAAAACGCTAGGGCTTCTAAGGTGCTGCGTGGCTGCCTCCTTGTGTCCCTACTTCTTCTGCCTCTACTGAGCACCCCATGCTTTCTTTTATAGTTCTCTTAGCCATTTGCCCTACCTACATTCCAATAAGCATAAATGAAAAGTCACTTATTAATAAATGACCTATAAGAGGTGGTTCATGTAGTAAAATGCTTGCATGATGAAATGTTCTCTTGTGCAAGAGATGGTATGCAACTATGACCGGCCTGAACATGCACGTCCTGCTAGAGGCTCACAAAAGTGCCAGGCTCAGTCCTAAGCTATTGGATCATACTAGATTGTGGCAAAACATGTCCAGGTAGTGCAAGTGAAGTTGCACGTGACAACAAGAAACAACGAAAGGACCGTACATTTTATTAAAAAAGAAAGTACTTTTACAAAGCCAATTAGTATGATTTTCTTGACGACAAGGACAAAAAGGCCAAGGAATTGAAAGAGGGAGGACAAACAGTAAAGTTTGCGTACTTTTCAGGGTTTCGAGATGCTTCCAAGGCTTTAGCTTTTATCCAACAGTTTGATATAGCATTTTTTGGGGGCCGCTATACCAAGCACTCCGAGACTAGATGGGCCGCATCCTTTGTGAAAGGCAATGCACGGACATGGTGGTCCACTCTTTTGTTACGAAAAGAAGCACTGACAAAGTGGTTGAATTTAAGAAACTCTTTATTTCTTCATAGCTCTCTCAAGAATACGAATAAGACGTGATTAATGACTGGAATCATATTTGGATGGTCAAGGTCGAAACTTTGGATACTTATTGTGAAAGATTTTGGGATACCTTTCTACCTGCTTCATCCTCTAAGAAGATCAATTTTAAGGAGGTGATTGAGAGATTTTGCTGTGGACTTCCTAAAGAAATTCGAGACTACTGTCTTCAGAAGAAGTTAGAGTCCATACAACATTTGATGGGACATTCTAAGCGGAGATTCACTATGCATTCGAGTAACTTGACTTACCCACAATGAACCTTCAACAAGTCAGAGCAAAAACAGACGACAGAGAGATACATGATCCCGACTGACAGAAGAACAGAGAGATGAATATTTCAAAGCAAGAAAATGTTTTGAATGTGGAGAACAAGGACATATCTCTGCACGGTGCCCCAAAAAGGCACAAGAATAAAAATGATTGACAAATTGAAAATAGAACGGGGTGAGGAGATACTTGTTTCAGAACAGATATTAGATAAAAAATTGTGGATGAACTTAGCATTATTTTGCTTTATGAATAAAATAGGACTTTTGAAGATGATTTTTTGATTTAAGTATGAAACTAATGTTTTATGGAAGAACCTGCTATTTGTGAACTAATAACAGGATTAAGAATGGGATGATGATGATTTTGGAGCAGGGACAACTCCCGAATGAACCAGATATCGAATTATGAATTTTGAATCATCAATGATTCAATGGAACTATCATGTGCACATCAAGAGTTCCTGTGGGATGAGATGGCCACACAACTTAAACTAACGATTGGACAACTCTGTTCAGTATGAACTTAGTGATGGATTGGGATCCTTGGAAATGATTACTAGCACATGACAATGCTTGAGTGCAGATGGAATGATCACTCGCACACGACAATGCTTGAGTGCAAAAATCTATGCACATGATTGCAATATGGGATTAGTCAATTTGACATCAGTGAGATCTAGGATAGGTCTAGATGTGATTGCTAAATATGTTGCCAGGAATCATGCTCCTAGATTAGAATAGAATCCATGGACGTGATTGCGATATGGGATTAGTCAAATTGACATCATTGAGGTCCGGTGTGGATCTAGATGCGATTGCTAAATACGTCGCAAGGAATCACAGTCCTATATTCAATGTGATGTGATTTGAATGTGATTGTCGTCTTTGTACAAGTGCTGGATTTGTGTCGTCTAGTGCGTCGCTACTGAGAGTTAGTGTCTATTGAACTGGTCTATGGCTTATGTCTGATTTTGTAGGCGTAATCGAGGGCGATTACAATTCCTTCAAGAGGGGGGTATGTCACAAAATAATGACATGACATGACCACCAGCAGGCAGAGATGACGCGGCAAATTTACGACAGATGATGACGTGGCCGTAATCGTACGGATGTTGACTGTACGGACTGTCCACATATCAGGCTGACCGGTTGCTGATGTGGCAGTACGGACCTCCGCATAATGCGCTGCCAGGTTGCTGACATGGTAGATTGTAAGGAATTCCGCAAATTGCGTTGATGCTTTTTGGGGCTAGCTTTTTGGACCAGATGCTTTTGGGACTCCTTGCATTTGAGTTTAACTGCTTTTTGGGGCGTTGCTTTTGGCTTTGGGGCCTCACTCTTCAGAGCATCTGGACGCATAGGTTGAGAGCAGAGGACCCCTTCGGGAGTTGTACTATGCTCAAGGGTTAATATAATAAAGAAATACCGAAAGGGGTGCCAGGTTTTGGGGCCAATACCTTTGGGCACGGAACTACGCTGGGCCATGTCGATCAGATTGAACTGTGATTTTAAAGTTGTGAAGTATTGTAAGTGATTTTCTTGTGTGTCGTGTCAGATTCTTTGCTTGGGGTGCCCAAGGATGTGACAATATTTCTTTAGTCAATTGAAATAGATGATACAAACACTTTATCAAACTCTCACAAAGCTGTCCAAACTTGGCAAGGGCTGAAATTGCAGGTTTTTGACCTAATTTCGGCAACATAGCAACGCCAAAACCCTTGTAGGTAAAAAATGCACGTCTAGGATGAATTGCCTCGCAATTTAGAACCTTTTTGGTGAGCTGTGTAACAGAGTTTCAGCGTGCTGTAATTCCCTGTTTTGTCATTGCGAGGTGTCCAAAGCCTAGTCTAAGCATCTTGCGGCCTTCTCGAGGCCCCCCTCGTATTCTCTTGCAGATTAGGTGCGAAAGCCTAAACCTGCGTTATGCATTTTCAGCCCTTAGCCTTGCAGATACAAGCACCTACAGCAAGATCCCATCAGCATCTCAACATCTAGGACCATTGTATCAACATTTGTGCAATCTAAAGCAAGTACCTCTCTAGTGATAGAGAGGGGGGCCCTTGGAGGGGGGTTCGGGACACCATATGATGTTAGTCTCTCTCTCTCTCTCTCTCTCTCTCTCTCTCTCTCTCTCTAATCTTTGCACATCTCGTGAAGTAGAAGTAACTTTGAGTACGCACCGAGCATTCATCCTGAGCATTCGCCATCAATCACGTCTGCTGCTCATTACATTGGTATCAAAGCTCTTTGATTGTGTTTGGTATCATCGCTCAAGAAAAGAATCTCTCTAAGATTTGTTTCCTCAAAGAATCTTCGGGTCCTTGTCCTAGAATTATCAGCCACTCTCACACGCATCGGGCACGCTCCCGTCCTCATCGTTTTGTCCGAAGGGCCATTAAGCCATAAAGAACCAGAGGGATTTTTTTTGTGTGCTTGAGATTGTACGTAACCCAAGACCACTTGGGCGTGTTGATCTCTCTAATCTGTGTGTTTGAAGAGTGACAGGTAACCTCGTAAAGAAGGGGCTTGTCTAGCCTCCCCTCGTTCCTCTTTCAACTCATTGACAACGGACCTTGCAAATTGTGGTAAAAAGAACCTAAGTACCCTAGTACTCAGTGCATGGTCATTACCAAAAGCGGGATAGATACTTGCATGAAGGTGATGAAAGTGGAATTGGAGAAGAAGAGACCAATGGGACGATTTCCAGATCTCCCTTGTCCCCATCTTCGCCACATATTGCACCAAATTCTATGGAGGCTTTGATAAAGTCTATGTTGGAGATGATGCCACAATAGGGTACTCAGCGGGTTGCAGTTGAAAGGAAAAGAATGGCTCTGACACATGAAGCCCAACGTATAGCGGGTGAAGAAAAGAGGGCAGCTATGGAGCTAGAGTGTGAGGCGCTGCGAGACAAACGTATGCAACACTTGGTCTTGCAAGTGCTATCCTCGAAGAGCGACCCATTCAAGGAGGCCGGTAAGTCATCTTGTTGCCCAGATAGAGACGACGACTCCAACAATACAATCAGTGAAAAGTTTGATTTTTAGTACGTATGGTTGTAAGATGGATGCTTTTGTGATATATTCTTGGTTGCATCAATTTAAAGCTTCCTTTGCGACTAACAAGAAAAAACAGTAACAAGAAAGTTTTGACTGCTACCATCTATCTGTCAGGTGATGCCATTATTTGCTATCAGGTCTGGCAAGAGGCACAAATTGCCAAACATCTTGAGCGTGCCACGGATTGCGTACCCCTATCTTTCAGTTTGGTCCACTTTCAAGACAAACTTAAAGCTCGTTTTATGCCACTGTAGTACCTTGATCAGTTGAAAGAGGATTGGAGAGGCCTTAAGCAAAATGGAACTCCCATTATGTCTTTTTCTAACCGGGTGTTCAATTGCGTAAGTCGGATGAGGATTACAAAGAGGCTTTCCTCTTTGGTTTGGATGAGTACATCAAATACGATGTCCAAGTTTTTGACCGGAAGGACCACAATGACGTCATCAGAATCGCACAGGAAATGAAGCACACAAAGGTGTAAGGTGCAGCGGAAGTGAATGTTGAACTTTGCTCAAGATAAACTTTGCTCAAGATAATACTCCGAACTGTGTTCAAGGGTTCCTTTTACTTACGGAAGGGAGAGCCTTCCGTTCCTTTAGTGAGAGAGTGCAAATGATCACAAAACAAAATGGAAAAACACTGTGAATGAAGGTGCTGAGACTGAGAGATAGAGAGAGAAGAATATGACACCAGAATGTTGTCAAACCCTTCTGCAAGGGCCCCACTCTCTATGGCGAGAGAGGTCTATGCTTTTAATTGCACAATCCTCATACAATGGTCTTGCTGATGATGTCGACGACGATGATGGCGACGACGAGACGGGTTGAAAATTGAAAACGCTAAGGGCTGAAATCTGCAAATCTTATATCTGCTGAATTTTGACTCTATGTCGGTGACGACGGTGATGAGGACAACGCGACGACGATGCGCTGAAAATGCAGATGCTGAAATCTGCGAATAGCGGGCTGAATCTACAAACACTGGCTGATCTGACCGTGCGGCGAGGATTTGCTGCGGGAAGGTGAGATCTGCGAGGTTTGGGGTTTGCGGTGCGGAAATTAACTGTTGAAAACTGAAAATGCTATTGCAATCATGGGTTCTGTCGCCGGGAATCTGCAAACGCTAGAGGTAGTACGCAATTGCAAAAACGTTGGGTTGATCTGTTGTTTGATGCAAAAACTCTAGGGAGTCTTTTGTGATCTGTTGTCGCCAGGCATCATCTGCAACTGCAAAATGCTGGGTTGGTCTGCAAATGCTGAAAACGCTGGCTGGTATTCGGTGGCTGAAAACGCTAGGTTGCCTGCCAGGGGATCTTGTTGAGAAGGTGCACTGTCGAACACTTGGTCCCTGCTGCCTCTCTGCCAGAAAGTGCTAGCGCTAGCTTTCTTATATATTAGCTTGCCAAAGTTGCCCTACCCAGTTTCCCAACAAAGTCACTTAAAATAATAAGTGAAAAATGACTAAAATAGGGAAAATGGGTTCTATGCACTATAAAATGCTCCTGATGGGTATCGATTGTAATCTGATGATTATGCTGTGTGCAACCATAGAAAATGAAACTACTTTAAGTGTCTGGACATGCGCGGTCTGCGAACAGACTGACAAATGTGCCATAACACTTCCTAAGCTGACCTGAACCCTAGTCATGAAGTAGCTTGTCCACATGTACAGAGGGTTAGATGTGCAGGTGACATCCGCTCCATTTTAAAGTGAGGTATTGGTACCAAACTGTAGGGCGTCGAGGGAGATCGCCAACAGCGTTTGGATGAATCCTGGGAAGGACTCTTCGCCGGCCCACTCTGATGTGTCGGTCGTGCGATACTTGAACTTCATAAGGGTCTGTAATGCTTGCTTCTTTGGGCCGTGCGGAAAGCGACTCAAAGTCATCTATAGCTCGTCAAAGCTACAACTTCGGCTATAGTCGTGGATCTATCTTCTTGAAGAATCTTCGAGGAGGAAAATTCCTGAAACCACTATAAACACAAAAACATGAACATACCCATTCCATGTAAAGTGACTGGAAAAATTCTAGTCTTCTTTAAAGATTGTGCATGCAATGTAGATGAACAAAGAGACGAAGTGTCAAACCGTTTATCAAACACACGCAAACAATGGAATCGAAACTTGTCTTTCTGATCTAAATCTATCAACTGTGGCAAATCACAATGGAAATGGTGATGCTTGATGCTCAATCCTTCTTGTGCTCTTACATATACTGTGCTGCCAAAAAAGAGACATGGAATGTGAATTCCTTGAATGTAAACATTTCATTATTTCATGAGTAATTCGCATACATCCGTGCTCATTCATGAGTGGATCGTGTTCATCGTACAATATGGCATGCCTATGAAAAGGGATGACATAAGGATGGTGACGAAAATAAAGGAAACCACCACGAATGAAACACTCGAACAATGCGTACTGACTAATCATGCGTACACAAAATACTTCCTGTGGGGGTTCTTGGGACCTCGACTCGAGAGCCAAGATCAGTTCTTCGTGATTGATCGAATCTGCAATGAGGTTAGCTTCACTAGACAAAGTATCAACTAAACCATCATCCTTGTGAACAATCACATCTTTATCCTGCAAATCATCATGCTTGTGAATAATCACATCATTATCATGCAAATGATATGTGTCGTGCTTTGGAGAAGACAAGACTGAGAAAGTCTCCTTCTCTTGATTCTTTTCAATCTTCGCCTGCACATTAGAAATGAGAGATGAAGAATGAACAACTTGCTCTCCACAAATGGCAATGGGAGAGTCACTCTTGGCATTGAGAGTGAAAGTATTAGCTGCCCAATCAATGAGAGGGTTATGCTCACGAAATTATCGAATGCCTAAAAGCATATCACATCTTGAAAGAGGAGAGACTTCAAATTTTCTGTGGAAGGACGCTTGCTGAACAATGAATAAAATATTAAGGCACTCTTGCGTGATGAGAGAGTCCATAACGGGAGTGAAGCTCGACACCTCGAAATCGGATGTCTTACTGACCTCCAAGCGGGCTCTTTCGACAAGAGAGTCACTAATCACATCATGCATACTGCCTGGGTCAAACAATATGACAAAACATTGACCCTTCACATAACCATAACACTTAATGAGAGACTCATCAATGGGAGGATCATGAGAAACTTGGGTCACACTCGTGTTCTCATTTATTGCATTGACAGAAGATGTGGGTTCTGTGGGTTCTTTAGATTCGTCAGATTCAATCTTAGGACATGTTCTTTTTATGTGACCCTTGATGTGACCATGATAACATTGACCTTTCTTAGAATAAATGCTTTGTTCTTTTGACGTGATGTATCCTCCTAAAATTCCTTTTGTTGCTTTTTCATCTGGGGTGAGCTTAGGTTTAGTAATTGTGTTAGCTTTACCATTAGATTCATTTGGAGAGTTTCTTTCTGAGAGACTAGAAAAAGAGTGGTTAGAAGAGTTACCATTCTTACCATTCTGAGGGTTCTGAGAAGTCTGAGTGGTACTTTGAGAAGTCTTGTTCTCCTAAGGCTTTTCCTTATTGTGCTTCATCTCTTGTGTGAGAGCAATCGCTACCGGGTTGTTGAGATTGACGGGATTGAAGACTTCCACATTAAACCTGATATAGTTGTCCAACCCGAAAATGGAAGCCTCTTTGCGCTTTGCATCCGATTTGCGTAATTAACCGCACTAGGTACTGAGGTGGCAAGAACCGCGCCTTGAGCTTGTCTTGGAAGTCGGTCCAACTGAAAGAGAGGGGCATGCCTACCTTGGCTTCCTCTAAGTGCGCGGCCAATTGCTCCTCTTGCCACGCTTGATACCAATTAATGGCATCACCGGCAAGATACATGGCTGCCGTCAAAACTTTGCTATTCCTTGTCTTCTTAGTTGTCGCCAAATAAGCATTAAATTGATGCAACCAAGCATGGATAACGTTAGCATCCATCTTACCGTCATACTTACTGAATGTCAACTTCTCGGTGACGGGGTTGTTTGAGTCCGAATCTTGGCTTGCACCATTGGATGAACCACCAACATCTTTGATTGGCTCGGGTTTCGAGGTGAGTACGTATAGTGCGGATAGTGTGTCGTGCTCTCTGCAGTGGGTGCTCCTCAGTGCAATGTGCGTGACAATCTCACTCGAAACAGACTGAAAACAAAGGAACAATAGATAACAATTGAGCTCACAGAGACACAACAGCAGACGAGAACATATGACTCGACTATCTCAAAGAACCAGTACAAACTCTGGCGGGCCAGCACACTCAGCTCTAGCCCAGGACTCACAAGTACAATGGGGGTGTCGAGGCTCAGAAATGTTAGCCACCTAAGCCAATCTCCAAACTGAGTGGTGGTGGTGACCTGGCCACGATGTCCACTAGACCACCGTCCGTATCCTGCCACGTGTCACTGCCCAGCCCAGAGAGTCCGTCCAGTGTGGACCAGACCAGACCAACTGTACTAATTGTGTGTCTTGTGAAAGTGACACTGTAGCCTGCTACAGGTTGCCCGCCACAAGATGGCTCATCGTCTCGGTGAGAGGAAATACTAAAAAACCGAGAAACCACTAGGTACCGCATCTGTACGTCTTTCTTGAAGGAGGTGCTAGGCCCAACCATGACCTTACATGCCTCAAAAGTGGGGTTAAAAACACTGCATTGCTTGCAAACGCCTTAAGCCTTTGAATAGGCGGAACCCAATATGATTGCATAGTCCAAGAATCCCAAATTGGCAAAAACGAATAAGGCTCCACAACAAAGAGATATGCTCGGTTTGGATCCAGCTATGTATAACCTGGTCCATGATTGCATATGAATTTTGCAACACTTTCTGCAACAACACTCTTCTTGAAAAGAGGGATGACCATAAGCTGAGTAACACCGCAAATAAGGTTGAGCTCCATCCTGATGGCAGAACGAAAAGCATTAACAACGGGATGGCAACCAGGTGAATGCTTGTAAGCCACAAGGAAACAACCAAAAAGGCTCTTAAGCTTGCTCGTTTGCTGCGATCGGATTACAAAAAACTTGCTCTCCCTCTTTGTGTCTCTAGCCATCTCCCGTGAACAAGGAAACAAAGCTAGAGGGCCGCTTGATTATTAAATTGAAGGAGGTCTCCATTTCCTGAGGATAGACAGTGTGAGTGTGTGTGTGTGTGTGAGAGAGAGAGAGAGAGAGAGAGAGAGAGAGAGAGAGAGACGCACAAGCTTGACCCAAATTAAATAGTTGCTGTAGACAAGGTGGGGTGAGGGTTGTTAGGGAATAAAGGCCTAAGTGCCTTGTACTTACTAACTTATAAGTTAAAAGACTTATAAGTGAGGGGGCCCAAGTGTGAATGGCCCCCTAGTCACTTACTCATATATTCAAAGGTGAAGCCCAAATAATATACTAGCGTGGCTTTTTCCTAGATATCAACGAGCTCTCTCTCTCTCACGTTCATCTCTGCGTGAGCTTCTTCTCCACCTCTCTTCTCTTCTCCTTCACTCTCATTGCATAGGACAGCAAGTGGGCTCTCTCTCCTGCTCCCCCACACATGGTATCAGAGCTTTAGGGTTTCCAAGAGATCCATCTTCGCAACACAGATCAGAATTCTGTTTTTGCTCGCTGCGGGAAGGATATTCAACCGTTTTTGATCAACTCTGTCGCGAAGGGATCCTCTCACCGTGTAGAATCGACCTCCGGTGACAGTTTCCCCAAAATTAGGGTTTCAAAAACTGGCGAACAGCAGCCTATTTCTGCTGAAATTGACCAAGTTCGGGGTCAATTTGATGCAATTTCATTAGGGCAAGTCTCACAGGTCAATCTTACAGGTGTTTCCACCAACGAGGTTCTGAAAATTCAGCAAAACAGGTGTTTACAGGTCCGATTTTTGCCCTAAAACAGGGAATTTCAGCAAGCAAATGATGTATACACCTTGTGGAAACCTTTGGTAAGGGTTTGGCAGTGAATGTACGCCGTTTTGGGGTGATTTCGCGTGAAATTTGCTCGCTGTTTTTCTGTAACAGCAAGCTGTTTTTTGCCCGATTGCGCACATTTGGGCGTGTTTAGGTCGGCAAAACAGGGTTTCAGTGTTTGCAATCACTCAGAATGGCTTCTAGCAGTGAAAGTGGCAATTTGTTGCACATTCGCAAGCTTGAAGGTGCCCATAACTTTGCTATATGGAAGAAGCAATGTTATAATGTGATGTTGCAGAAGAAACAAGCGAAACCTATTAAGTTACAGGGTGTGAAACCGGTTGATATGGAGGTTGAAGAATGGGAAGAAGTGGACGAGTTGGCTCGCTCCACGATCATGCTTTCGGTGTCTGACAATTTACTCTTCAATGTAGAGAATGAGCAGACAGCATGGGGCATGTGGAAGCGTTTAGACGAGTTGTATGCACAACAGAGTGCTGCCAGTAAAGTGTATTGGCTTAAGAAGCTTATGGATCTCCGCATGAAGGAGGGCACGCACATGTCAGTGCACCTCAATGAATTCAATTCTATTTTCAGCCAACTGACAGAGCTGAAATTCACGATTGATGAGGAGTTCAAAGCTACTTTTCTGCTATGCACATTGCCCGAGAGTTGGGATGTATTCCGGACAGCTCTTAGTAACTCAAGTGCATCACTTAAGTATGCAGATGTAGAGAGTTCTCTCTTGATGGAAGAGATGAACAGGAAGAACACCACAGGTGGGTCTTCTAATGCATTGCACTTGAAAGGCAGGTCTCAACAGAGGGAGAAATCTGACAGTAAGGACAGGGCATGTAGCAATCTCGTAGGAAAGATGTTGTGTGTCATCATTGTGGAAAGAAAGGGCATTATAAACGGGAATGCTATGAGTGGAAGAAAGAGAAGAACAAGGGTGCTGAAACTGATGCAAAGGACAAGGGAAATGCCAAGAAGAGCACTGTGTTGATTGAGGAAATCAATGTTTCTAGTAGTTGTGACAGTGACAGCAGCACTGATGTACTCAATGCCTCTTCTGTGGATGCACATACCCTTGCTATGGGTTCTGATGTGGACATGCATACTTGGATTCTTGATTCAGGTGCCTCTTTTCATGTAACACCTCATAGGGATTGGTTTACACAGTACTCAGGTGAGGTGCAGGGCACTGTTTATTTGGGAGACAACGATGCAAGTGACAATGTAGGTATTGGCAGTGTCCAGTTTTCCTTTGCTGATGGTATGACTTTTGTTTTGCACAAAGTGCGTCATGTGCCACAACTCAAGAAGAGTTTGATTAGTACAGGGCAGCTAGATGATGCAGGCTATCACATCACTTTTGGTGATAGCAAGTGGAAAATTTGTAAAGGGCCCCGGATTGTAGCCAAGGGTTGTAAATCGGACACTTTGTATCCTTTGCATGTATCTAGTGTGCGTGACCATGTTGTCGCCGTAACCGAGCAGCCAAGTGTTTCTTTGTGGCATGGCCGGTTGGGACACATGAGTAAAAGAGGAATGGAAACTCTGTCTCGTTGTGGTTATTTGCCGTGTTTGAGGTATGCTGATTTTTCTCATTGTGAGCATTGTATTTATGGTAAGCACAGTCAAACACCGCACAAAAGGTTTATTTCTTTGAAGTCTGACAGGTTAGACTTAGTGCATTCCGATATATGTGAAATGCCACAGTTGTCCTTAGGGGGAAAGAAATATTTTGTCTCGTTTATCGATGATGCTACACGTAAGGTGTGGGTGTATCCAATACGTGCTAAGAGCGATGTTTTGGATACTTTCAAGAAGTTTCTTGCGTTTGTTGAGAATCAAACTGACAAGAAGCTTAGGTCTTTGCGCTCAGACAATGGGGGGGAGTATGTATCAAAAGCATTTATTGACTTTTGTGCTACTAAAGGTATTAAAAGAGAGCTCACGGCTCCTTTTAATCCCTCTCAGAATGGAGTTGCAGAGAGGTTGAACCGGACTATCCAAGAGAAAGTTCGGAGTATGCTGTCACATGCTGCATTACCTCATGGTTTTTGGGCAGAAGCTGTGCAAACAGCTATTCACTTGATTAATCGCTCACCTAGCAAGGCTTTGGGTGGAAAGGTGCCTGAGGAGGTGTGGTCTGGCAAGCCACCCTCATATGCACATTTAAGAGTGTTTGGTTGTGAGGCCTATGTTCTCATCCGGAGTGAACTGCGCACCAAACTAGAACCAAAGTCTCATAAATGCATTTTCCTAGGATATGGTGAGGATGGTGAAATGGGGTATAGATTATGGGATCCCGCATTACGGAAAATCATACGCAGCAATGATGTCATCTTCAATGAGAATTGCATGCACAAACAACCCACAAAGGTCGAGGAAGTGCGCCGGGTTGTTTTTCGTGAAGATGTTACATATGGACAGCCAAGAAGGCCCAATGTTCAGCAGCCTTTACATGCTGAAAATGGTGCTGAAAATCAGCCATTAGCTGCTGAAAATCAGCCCCAACAAGTTGCCATTGATGCACCACAGGTATAGGAACAGGTTGATGCTCCTAGACCGCCCGTTGTTGCGATGCAACCGGCTGAACAGTCTGCTGTTTTTGATGGTTTACAGGCTGAAAATCCACCTGTTATGGATCATTGGGTGCGTAGGTCTACTCGGGTGACAAGGCCCCCCGATAGATATGAACCGTCTTTGGACTATGTCATGCTTACTGATTGTGGTGAGCCGTCTTGCTATAAAGAGGCTATGCAACGGGAAGACAGTAAGAAATGGTTCAAAGCAATGGTTTCGGAAATGCAGTCTTTGGAGAAAAACCATACATGGGACTTGATTGATTTGCCTAAAGGGCATAAGGCTCTGCCATGTAAATGGGTTTACAAGACCAAGGTCACATCTGATGCTTCTTCTAAGTACAAAGCACGTTTGGTTGCTAAAGGGTACAAGCAAAAGCATGGTGTGGACTTTGATGAGATTTTTTCTCCTGTTGTAAAGCTTGCCACATTACGCCTTGTTTTAGGCTTGGTTGCTTCTGAAGATATGGAGTTAAAGCAAATGGATGTCAAAACAGCGTTTTTGCATGGCGATTTGCTTGAGATGATCTATATGATGCAGCCAGAAGGTTTTGTGTCAAAGGGGCAAGAGAAGAAAGTATGTAGACTCTTGAAGAGCTTGTATGGTTTGAAACAGTCTCCCCGTGCATGGTATCACAAGTTTGATACGTTCATGAGGTCTCAAGGATACAAAAGAAGTAATTCTGATCACTGTTTGTATATCAAAACGGCAAGTGATGGATCTCTTCTATTGCTGATTTTGTATGTTGATGACATGCTTATTGCGGGTAAAAATGTCACGGAGTTGGATGCATTACAGCAAAGCTTAAAGAATCGCTTTGACATGAAGGATCTTGGTAATGCTAATCATATTTTAGGCATGCGTATCTCTCGAGATAGACTCAACAGGCGTCTGTATCTATCTCAACGAGATTATGTTAATAAGGTGCTACATCGTTTTCATATGGATGGGGAAAGGCACTTGGTACTCGGGAATGCACTTGGTAACTGACGGCAATGATATGGCACAAACTACAATGAGATGCGGAGCTATTGGGATGTGGTCAAGATTCCTTGCATAGCCGTTGGCATTTGATGTATGCTATGGTTGCTACAACGTCCGGACATTGCATTTGCGGTGGGAGTGGTAAGCAGGTACATGAGCAATCCTGGCAAAAAGCATTGGGAAGCAGTGAAGTGTATCTTGAGATACTTGAAAGGCACTAAAGACTTGTGCATTTGTTTTGGGAAGAGTGAGACATCTGTGCATGGCTTTACAGATGCAGATTTTGCTGGACATCCAGATTGCAGGAAGTCTACCTCTGGATATGTGTTTACATTCACAGGAGGTGCAGTTTCTTGGATTTTCTAGACTGCAAAAATGTGTTGCTTTGTCTACCACTGAGGCTGAGTATGTGGCTGCCACTGAGGCATGCAAAGAAGCTTTGTGGCTCATGCGTTTGGTAGAAGAGCTTGGCATTAAGTCACCGTTCTGTGCTACACTGTGATAGTCAGAGTGCTATTATGCTTGCAAGGAATCCTGTTTTTCATGCCAAGACAAAGCACATAGAGGTGAAGTATCATTTTATCAGGAGTGTGCTTGATGACAAGAGCATTACACTTGTCAAGGTGCACACAGATGACAACCCTGCAGATCTTTTGACCAAGAGTCTTCCAGCAGAGCGGTTTGCATATTGCCGACAGATGATGGGTGTTGGATGAGTAAGTGCATGATCAGCTGATGTATTATAGTTAGTTGATTCTTTGATCTCCCAAGGTACATTGCCTTTAGGTGGGAGGTTGTTAGGGAATAAAGGCCTAAGTGCCTTGTACTTACTAACTTATAAGTTAAAAGACTTATAAGTGAGGGGGCCCAAGTGTGAATGGCCCCCTAATCACTTACTCATATATTCAAAGGTGAAGCCCAAATAATATACTAGCGTGGCTTTTTCCTAGATATCAACGAGCTCTCTCTCTCTCACGTTCATCTCTGCGTGAGCTTCTTCTCCACCTCTCTTCTCTTCTCCTTCACTCTCATTGCATAGGACAGCAAGTGGGCTCTCTCTCCTGCTCCCCCACAAGGGTGAGGGGAGTGGGCGAATTGGCACTAGATAGGGACAAGGGGTGAGTAGGCAGGGGCGAGAGGGTGCGAGGGGGTGGGTAGGGGCAAGGGGAAAAGGGTAGGGCGAGAGCAAGGGAGGGGGTGGGGCAAGAGGGTGTGAGGATGGTTAGGGGCGAGAGCAAATTGAGGGGGTGGGTAGGGCGAGTTGGGAGTGGCGGGGGGGGGGCGAGTTGGGAGGGACGAATTGGGGAGGGGGAAAGGGGACAAGTTGGGATTAAGGGGGTGAGGGGTGAGGGGTGAGTAGGAAGACTAAGGGCGAGGGGAAAAGGGTAGGGGCGAGGGCTGTTGGGGAGAGTGTAGGGGCGAGGAGGGATAGGTAGGGGGCGAGAGCTGTTGAGGGGGACTAGGGGCGAGGGCGAGTGGGTAGGGGGCGAGGGCTGGTTAGGAGGACGAGGAGAGAGTGCAGGGGCAAGGAGGGTGGTGAGTAGGGGGGAAGGGGGACGAGGGGGGGAGGGGGAGGGGAACGAATTGGGGAGGGGGAGGGGCGAGTTGAGAGGGGGTAGGGACGAGTTGGGAGAGAGGGGGGAGAGGCAAGTTGGAAAGGGGGGCGAGAGGTGAGTAGGGGGGAATGGGTGTGAGGGAAAGAGACTGGGGGGCGTGGGGAGGGTAGGGGCGGTATAGGGCCGAGAGGGTGTGAGAGGGTGGTAGATAGAAAATATACATCTTCAATGCCAAGAAAAGCCGGATGAATTCGAGTTTCACTGTAGATGAATTCCATGGTCCACTGGCTGAAAGAGGAGATGCTACAGAGAGCAGCAATCATGACCAAGACAACTATCATGAGCAGGGAATTCATCAAACACGACGGGCTTTGTGAAGGGAGCTATGTTCTGGTCGGAGAAGCAGACACCAATGGGGCTGATGTGTGAGGGTGGGTGAACTCCTGTCGAGGAGAATTCTTATCGTTTCTATGATCCTCCATAGGCTCATGAAATTCAAAGACCTCCACCAAGGGTGCATCCGGAGTACCTTCTATGACCGTCAACCTTTGAGCTGGCTCATGTGGCTCATTGGGTTTAGTTACTGTGGAAACATTGGAAGAGGGTGTACCTTTAGGCAAAGAGTGAATAGAGACTCCATAACAGGGCATAGATTTGGTAGCATCCAACCACTCCAATAGATCCTCGTTTGACCCGTCAGGTGGAGTAGGCTGTTCCAATTCAAGGTTGGTGCTAGGGACAAAGAACTATGTTGTACGACGGAATCCACGTCTCCTTCTAGGCGAATGGGTTGCACTTGGGAGCTAGGAGTATGTATCCACATGGCATCGTTTCCCCAATCTTGAAGTGCTTTAGTGTGTCGCAACCATGGTCTAGCGATGAGCAAGGGAAATCCGCCCTCCACTTGTGGAAGACGAATCACAACAAATGTCACGTGACACATCCCAACCCTATGTGTCCGTGGACAAGCTACACCACAGCAGGGTTCAGTCAGTCCAGTCAGTTTAGATTAGCAGTGATCTGACACTTTTGTCAGTCTATTCGTAGACCGTGCATGCCCAGTCACTTAGGATAGATGCATATCCTCTGGTTGCACACCGCATAAGCATAAGCATTTCCATCAGATTCCATCAGAGTCAATTTGGGGATTTTTCAAGTGACTTTATCCCATTTTCCCTATTTTTGACATTTTTCACTTATTTATTAAGTGACTTTTGTTGGGTAGTCAGTAGGGCAAATTGGGTAAGTTAATATATAAGCAAACCCAAGTTAGCATAATTTGGTAGATAAGCAAAGAGCACAACAGGCTTCCCCAAACAGCACGTGCTCCCTCCCTCTCTCAGCAAGACCCCCCCAAGTCACCCCCTTGGTGAGCCACCCCCAGCAGATACCATCGCCACCCTCACCCCATCCTTGGCGTTTCCTCCCACAGCAAAGCATCGCCATCAAGTCCCATTTGCCTGGCGTTTTTCCCCTCTACCACAGGCTGCCATGCATCGTTTTTGACTCAGCAACCTCAGCAAATTACTAACGCTAGGATGCTGCCCATTCAGCGTTTTTCAGCATTGGGATAAACTTGCAACTGCAGTGTTTTTTCAGCATTGAATAGACCTGCAAGACCAGCGTTTTCAGCCAACGATAATGACCTGAAAACGCACTTAGAAAGTGCAGATCTTCAGTGTTTTCATCTTCAGCATGAACCCCGACAAAGCCGTTCATTTTCAGCCATAAGGACAGCACTAAACAGTCATTATTCAGCCACCGAAACAGCCATGAAATTCAGCGATTCGAAGATCCCAGATTGCAGCCATCAAGTCGTCGTCGTCATCACCGTCGTCGTCATCGGCATAGTCCCATTGCATCAGTCCATTGCATACGCATTGTACACCTTTGTGCAATCAAAGTAGACCACTCTCGCCGACGAGAGTGGGGCCTTCGGAGGAGGGTTTTACAACCTCTCGGGTGTCGTATCTCTTCTCTCTCCTTCTCTCAGTCTCATTCACTTGCACGCACAATATCCACTCACTTTGTTCGTGATCATAGCACTCTCCCTAAAGACGGAAGGCTCTCTCCTTCCCTAAGAACTAAAAGGAACCTTGAGCAAATATAGATCACTAATCTTGAGAAAAAACAACATTCATTCCGCTGCTCCTTACATTGGTATCAGAGCTTTGGAAGTGTTCTGTACTACTCAAGGGAAGAAGCACAAGATTTTTTTTTTTTGCTTGTTGCGGTCGCACGAACCCAAGTTTACTTGGGCGTGTCGATTCCTAATCGTGTTTTGTTGAAGAGTGACAGGGATCCCAAGAAAGAAGGGCTTGTCCAGCCTCCCCTTGTGTCTCTTTTCACTCATTGAGAGCGGACCGTGCACTTAGCGGCCGGCCAATCGACGTGAGGTGGGAAAAAACAACCTTGGTGTAAGTGGAACGCCGCCAAGGGGTGCGTCCGCAGAAAAGGGTAGAACTCGGGTGAAGAGAAGATCCTTCTCCAACGCGATTTGCAAGCGAAAGAAAACCTCAAGAACCTCAAGAAAACCTCAAATTCCCTCAAGAAACTCAAGACCCCAAGAACCCAAGAACCAAGACCCTCAAGAACCCAAGTTCCTCGTGAACTTAAGAACCCAAGATCATAGTGCATGGTCGTTACCGGAAGCGGAATGGATACTTCGCATACAGGTGATGAGCATGAGAGAGGCGACGAAGACTCTTCCCCACCCAGAGATGATTTCTTCAACCCTCCACCTTCGCCATCTACGCCACCAAGTGCACCAAACTCTATGGAGGCAATGGTCAAGCAGATGATGGCCATGATGGATAGACAAGAAGCAAATCGCCTTGGTCAGGAACGTGAGCGCCTTGCTGAGGAACGTGAGCGCGATGAAAGAAACGCAAAACTTGCCGCAAAACAAGAAGACAATCGCCTTGCTTTAGAACGCGAGCGCAATGAACGCAAAGAACGGAAGCAAAGAACGGAAGCAACATAGAAAGGCGGACGAGGCGGCAAGACACGCGACCTTGGAGGCCAATCGTGTCGCTCATAGATTGGCCTTGGAGATCGAGCGTGAAGCTCAACGCGAGCTACGTACTCAAGAATTGCTTCGACAAGCACTAGCCTCGAAAACCGAACCACCCAAAGATCGTAGGAGTTTATCCAATGGCGCAAGCCACGATGCGGATTCCAACCATCCAGTCACCACAGAGAAGTTGACTTTCAGTAAGTATGACGATAAGATGGATGCTACGGTGATTCATTCTTGGTTGCATTAATTTAATGCTTATTTTGCGACAACTAAGAAAACAGGAAATAGCAAAGTTTTGACGGCAGCTATGTACCTTGCCGGTGATGCCATCAATTGGTACCACGCATGGCAAGAGGCACAGCTAGCTGTGCACCTAGAGGCAGCCGACGATTTCACGCCCCTCTCTTTTAGTTGGGTTGATTTCCAAGACAAGCTCAAGGCGCGGTTTATGCCACCTCAGTACCTTGCACGATTGAAGGACGATTGGCGCGCTCTCAAGCAAAATGGTATGCGAGTCATGTCTTTTCCTAATCGTGTTTTGTAGCTAGGCACTCAATTACGAAAATCGGATGATGAGCGCAAAGAATGATAACTCTTCTAACCAATCTTCCAACAGTATCTCATCAATAAATTCTTCCAATGAATCTAAGGGTAAGGCTAACATAATTGCTAAACCTAAGCTTACTCCAGATGAAAAGGTAGCATAAGGAATTGTAGGAGGATACATCACGTCGGAAGAACAAAGCACTTATTCTAAGGAAGGTCGTTGTTTGCATTGTCACATTAAGGGTCACATAAAAAGAACACGTCCTAAGCTTGAATCGAATGAATTTAAAGAACCCACAGCACCCACTACATTTGTCAATGCAATGAATGATAACACGAGTGTGCCCCAAGTTTCTCAGGACCCTCTCATTGATGATTCTCTCATTAAATGTTATGGTCGTACGTCGGGGCACCCTTTTGTCATATTGTTTGATCCAGGTAGTATGCATGATGTGATCAGTTCCTCTCTTGTTGAGAGAGCCCGCCTCGAAGTTAGTCGGAGATCTCTTATCGAGGTCTCTGGTTTTCGTCCCCGTATGGAGGCTCTCATCACGGAGGAGTGCCTTGATGTGTTGTATGCAATTCAACAGACTGCCTTCACTAGAAGATTTGTTGTTTCTCCTCTCTCAGGATGTGATATGATTTTGGGCATTCGATGGTTTCGTGATAATGACGCTCTCATGAAATTTGCGGCTAACACTATAACTCTCAATGCCGACAGTGATTCTCCTATTGTCATTCATGGAGAGGACATTGCTCCTTCTCCATCTCTCATTGCTAATATGCAAGACAAGGTTCAAAGGATTCGGGATAAGTAGATTCTCTCAATCTCTTTTTCTCCACAACATGACACACAGGATTTGCATGATTATGAGAAGCATGATGATTTGACGGATAATGATTTGCATGATGATTTGGATGACAATGACAAGCAGGATGATTTGCAGGATCAAGATGTGATTTCTCACAAGCATGATGAGTTGCATGAAGAAGATGTGATTGTTCACAAGGATGATGTGTTAGTTGATGCTTTTTCTAGCGAAGCTAACCTCCTTGTAGATTCTATCAATCACCAAGAATCGATCTTGGCTTTCGAGTCGAGGTCCACAGATCCCTCACAAGAAGATTCGATAGATCCCGAAGGAGCGATCTTGGCTCTCGAGCCTTGGTCCAAAGAACCCTCACAGGAAGTATTGTGTGTTCGCATGATTGATACGCATGCATTGTTCGAGTGTTTCATTCGTGACGGTTTCCTGTATTTCCTTTTTGTAGCCATGACATATTGTATGTTGAGCACGTTTCTCTCATGGATGAGCACGAATGTATGCGGATTGTTCATGAAAAGCTGAAAAGTGTGTATGTAAGGAATTCGCATTCCATGTCTCTTCCTTGGTGTGACATAGTTTCCGAAAGAGCAGATGACAGTATGAGCACCAAGCATGGGCATTTCCATTGTGATTTGCCACAGTTGATTGATTTCGATCAAACAGAAAAGATTCGACCTCATTGTTTGCATGTGTTTGATGAACGGGTTGTCACTCTGTCTCTATGTTCATCTACATTGCATACACAGTCTTTAGAGAAGACAAGATATTTTTCCTTCACTTTACGTGGAATGGGTATGTTCATGGTTTTGTGGTGGAGATGGTTTTAGGAAATTTTCAGCCCTAGAGATTCTTGAAGACGAAAGAAGCACGTCTATAGACGAAGTGGAAGCATCGAAGGAACCACAGAAGACTTAGTGTCGCTTTCGGCGCGGCCCAAAGAAGCAAGCGTTGCATACCTTTATGAAGTTCAAGTACCGCACGACCCACACATCAGAGTGGGCCGGCGAAGAGTCCCTTCCAAGATTCAGGGTGCTGTTGGTGATCTCCCTCGACGCCATACAGTTCGGTACCAGTACCTCACTTTGAAAAGGAGGGGATGTCACGTGACACATCCCAACCCTATGTGTCCGTGGACAAGCTACACCACAGCACGGTTCAGTCAGTCCGTTCAGTTTAGATTAGCAGTGATCTGGCACTTTTGTGAGCCTATTCGTAGACCGTGCATGCCCAGTCACTTAGGATAGATGCATATCCTCGGGTTGCACACTGCATAAGCATAAGCATTTCCATTAGATTCCATCAGAGTCAGTTTGGGGATTTTTCAAGCGACTTTATCCCATTTTCCCTATTTTTGACATTTTTCACTTATTTATTAAGTGACTTTTGTTGGGTAGTTAGTAGGGCAAATTGGGTAAGTTAATATATAAGCAAACCCAAGTTAGCATAATTTGGCAGATAAGCAAAGAGCACAACAGGCTTCCCCAAGGAGCAGGTGCTCTCTCCCTCTCTCAGCAAGACCTCCCCAAGTCACCCCTTAGTGAGCCACCCCCAGCACATACCATCGCCACCCTCACCCCATCCTTGGCGTTTCCTCCCACAACAAAGCATTGCCATCAAGTCCCATTTGCCTGGCGGTTTTCCCCTCTACCACAGGCTGCCATGTAGCGTTTTTGACTCAGCAACCTCAGCAAATTACTAACGCTAGGACTGCTGCCCATTCGAGCGATTTTCAGCATTGGGATAAACTTGCAGCTGCAGCGTTTTTTCAGCATTGAATAGACCTGCAAGACCAGCGTTTTCAGCCAACCATAATGACCTAAAAACACAGTTAGAAAGTGCAGATCTTCAGCTTTTTCATCTTCAGCATGAACCCCGACAAAGCCGTTCATTTTCAGCCATAAGGACAGCAGTAAACAGTCATTATTCAGCCGCCGAAACAGCCATGAAATTCAGCGATTAGAAGATCCCAGATTTCAGCCATCAAGTCGTCGTCGTCATCACCGTCGTCGTCATCGGCATAGTCCCATTGCATCAGTCCATTGCTTACGCATTGTACACCTTTGTGCAATCAAAGTAGACCACTCTCGCCGACGAGGGTGGGGCCTTCGGAGGAGGGTTTTACAACCTCTCGGGTGTCGTATCTCTTCTCTCTTCTTCTCTCAGTCTCATTCACTTGCACGCACAATATCCACTCACTTTGTTCGTGATCATAGCACTCTCCATAAAGATGGAAGGCTCTCTCATTCCCTAAGAACTAAAAGAAACCTTGAGCAAATATAGATCACTAATCTTGAGAAAAAACAACATTCATTCCGCTGCACCTTACAACAAAATCCAAACTAAAAGTGAAATCACGTACCTGTAGAGGCACCTTTTCCACTATGCCCACAGGGTATACTGTCCTTTGGTCGGCCAATGTTACTGTGAAAGGGGCAGGTTGAGTAGGCTGCATGCCTAAAGCCATCATAGTGAACTCAGACATCACATTGATGCCAGATCTACCATCCATAATTACTCCTGAAAATTGTTGCCCCAAGACGGACACTGTCGGGCCAGGGATTTTATAGCAGGGGATTGGATATCATATAGGATTTGATGGTCGCACTGGGAGGTGCCCGCCGCTAGGACTTGCTCCGGCGTAAAGTGACTGAATAACAGCAAGGGTGTCACTTCTAAAACTCGCATCTAGTCGCAACATGTCATAGAGGGACTCTTGTTGGAAGGTGTTGTTCAAGACTGTCTCTGCTGTAAACTTTTCCTGTTCTACCAGTGGTTTCTCTGGTACCTTGATCTTTTGTAGACCGGAAATTGCTTCCATGAAAGCTTCATCAATATCGGAGAGCAAAGATTTGGATTCTTTCATGGCACTGGGGGATAGCTTGTTAACAGGTGAAGCTGAAGGCAGGGTATTTATGGGTGTGAGAATGTGTGGGGGAGTTGAACTTGTTGGAATGCTAAGACCAAGAGCGGCTCTCTGGGCCCGGGTGAGGACGCCCGCTGGCTCCTCTACCAACTGCAACTTCTCTTGAGTGTTAACCACATGGGCGGAAGGGGGTGGTTGAGGAGTGGGGCTCACTGCTATCAAATTTAGCTTGGGAAAGGTAAAACTTATTTTGGCTTTGACTTGGGTTAGCAGCCGCTAATGCACGAAGTTTAGGGCAATCTTTACTGTAGTGATCCTTCGTTTCAGGGCAATGACGGCAGGGAGGGGACCCTTCTGGCAAGGGGCATTTCCTTTGGTAATGCCCATATTCCCCGCGTCTGTAGCACAAAATGGGCCGATGCAAAGGGCGAGGTGGTCCTTGCTCCTGGTGCATGGAGTTGGAGTTGGAGGCATAGAAGCTTTGAGGTGATGAGGGAGCATGGGTATGATAAAAGCTCTGAGAGGGAAAAGTACTTTGCATACCTTGCATAGGAGGGGCTGTCAGCAAACGTGGCATATGGTGTGGATGGCCACAGGGAGAAACCATGTTGGATGCAGGTGCTGGCCCTTGTTGAAGAGTAGGACCAAGAATTTGTTATATTTGTCGCAATCCCTTGAGGTAGTAGCAGTCCTTGTCCTCATGCCCAGACTTTTCACAGAAGTGGCAATAAGCCCGAAGGGGTCAGTCGTGTGGAGGGTGTCCTGGAGAGCGACACGAGCTGCACCATACCATAGCCTTAGTCTCTTGCTGAGACCGAAGCTCTTCTAGCTCCCTCTTGATTTGATCCAAAGCCTCGTGATGTGGAGCCTTCTTCTGTCTGAGAGAGATTGATTTCTCCTCTTGAAGAGCTCGCTGTAACTTAAGGGCTTCCAATTCCCTGCGTAAAGAAGTTAACGGATTAGAAGGACTTTTCGAAAACACTTAGGTGGTCTCTACCTGAGGGGAGTTTGTGAACAGCTTCCTAGCTCCCTCTATCCTAGTAGCACCCGCGACAAACTCCTCCAGAGTTGCGTCAGGTCGGAGACTCTCTTGGAGTTTTTGCTGGGAAGTTTTGGGAAGAACCTTCTCCACCCACTTCTTAACCATAAATTCCCCTGGTTCTTGAGGAAACTTGGCAACCAGAGACTTGGTTTTAGTCATGAGTTCTGCAAAAGTCTCCTTTGGCTTGAGCACCATGTTGGCCAACTCATCCAAAACCTTTTCCTGCGGAGAACTGTTGTCTTAAAGATGCACAAGTTGCAAAATGATTCTCTGCAAATTGATTGTACCATTTGTGTGCTAAGCCATCCAAGGTAGATGGAAAGAGTACCAAATAAGCATCTTCTCTATTAAGACCACGACCCCTACAGAGAGATACAAAGCTTCTTGCATGTTCGTCTGCATCTTTTGAAGAGAGTACCTTGAAGGTAGGAAACTTGATGTTTACCTTGGCCAATGCCTCCATGGCCTATTGCTCAGGAGCCCGTTGCTCAATAGCCTGCTGTAACAAAATAGGAGAAGGCTTTACTGGGGAAGGTGACCTGGAAGATGTGGAACCGGATGGAGGAATGGGTGATGTGGTATGTATGGGCGATGAGGTTGATTGACTTCTACTAGGTACCAAGGGTCATCTTTTGTTGTAGTAACTTCAGAGGACTCAGTAGTGCGCTTTGACGCTCTAATGGCCGCCTTGTATGTGTCATGCAGCGACCACAAATCCAACCAAAGCGCAACCAAGCTTTGGGAAAGAAGACCTTTAACTGCTTTATCTGGCTGAAGAACTCTAGTAGACCACGCAATTGACTAGACCCAGGCTGGACCAGGGACGAGGAGGATTGGGAGGACTAGACCAGGGACGAGGGCTGGTTGGACCAGTTGGACCAAGGCGAGAGAGGACCAGACCAGCAGACTATACAGTGCAAGGCAAAGTAGGCGAAGCTAGGTAAAAACCAACTAGCTTCACGGTTGGTATCTCACCAGAGAGTGAGACTTCAGATGAGGTCCCACCGTGATCGCCAAAATGAGAGCACCTGTAGCACGGATAGTGTGTCGTGCTCTCTACAGTAGGTGCTCCTCAGTGCAATGTGCGTGACAATCTCACTTGAAACAGATTGAAAAAAAGGAACAATAGATAACAACTGAGCTCACAGAGAGACAACAATAGACCAAAACATATGACACGACTATCTCAAAGAACCGACGTGGCAGCACACTCAGCTCCAGCCCAAGACTCACAGGTACAATGGGGGTGTCGAGGCTCAGATGTGCAGGGATGGTGAAGACGTGCTGTGTGTATAGACTCGCTACCCAAAACGACGACGTTGGACCATATATCTAGAAGATGATCCACCAACAGCTCATATGGTAGCCACCTAAGCCAATCTCCAAACTGAGTGGTGGTGGTGACCTGGCCATGATGTCCACTAGGCCACCGTCCGTATCTTGCCACGTGTCACTGCCCAGCCCAGAGAGTCCGTCCAATGTGGACTAGACCAGACCAACTGTACTAACTGTGTGTCCTGTGAAAGCGACTTTGTAGCCTACTACAGTACGTGTAGGACCAACTCTTGCATGCGTTGGTCTCTCTACGCCTCACGCTCTAACTCCAAGGCCGCTCATCTCTCTTCAGTAACCAAGTGCGCTTGCTCGCTCTCACACTCCAAGGCTAACCGTCTTTCTTCGGCCACCAAGCGCGCTTTCTCACGCTCACGGTCACGCTCCAAGGCTAACCGTCGTTCTTCGCGCTCGCGCTCTCGCTCCAAGGTAGCGCATTGCGTCTCTTGTTGTAGCATCATGTCCATCATCGACTTGACCAAAGCCTCCATCGGATTTGGTGCAAACCGTGGCGTAGATGGGGAAGGGGGAGGGTCGGGAAAACCTCCATTCTTCTTCACCTCCTTCATGCTCATCACCTTCATGCAAAGTATCCATTCTGCTTCCTGTGATGACCATACACTGCGATCTTGGGTTATTAAGTTCACGAGAAACTTGGGTTCTTTTGATTCTTGGGTTCTTGAGTCCTTGAGTTCTTGAGGTTCTTCTTTAGCTTGCAATCTGTGTTAGAGAAGGATCTTCTCTTACCCGAGCTCTTCTCTTTCCGCGTGCACCCCCTTGGCGGCCTTGCGCTCACACCAAGGTTGCTTTTTCCCACCTCACGTCGATTGGCCGGCCGCCAAGTGCACGGTCCGCTCTCAATGAGTGAAAGGAGGAACAAGAAGAGGCTGGACAAGCCCTTCTTTCTTGGGTTTCCTGTCACTCTTCAAAACACGATTAGGAATCGACATGCCCAAGAGGACTCGGGTTACATGCGACCGCGACAAGCAAAAAAAATTCTTGTGGTTCTTTCCTTGAGTGATACAGAACACTGCCAAAGCTCTGATACCAATGAAAGAATGTTGAACTTTGCTCAAGATGAGTGCTCCGAACCATGCTCAAGGGTTCCTTTTACTTACGGAAGGGAGAGCCTTCCGTTCCTTTAGTGAGAGAGTGCAAATGATCAAAAACAAAATGGAAAAACACTGTGAATGAAGCTGCTGAGACTGAGAGATAGAGAGAGAAGAATACGACACCAGAATGTTGTCAAACCCTTCTCCAATGGTCCCACTCTCTATGGTGAGAGAGGTCTATGCTTTTGATTGCACAATCCTCATACAGTGGTCAAAATGCAATGGTCTTGCCGACGATGTGGATGACGACGAGACGGGCTGAAAATTGAAAACGCTAAGGGCTGAAATCTGCAAATCTTATATCTGCTGAATTCTGACTCTATGTCGGTGACGACGGTGATGACGACGACGAGACGACGATGTGCTGAAAACGTAGATGCTGAAATCTGCGAATAGCGGGCTGATTCTGCAAATGCTGGCTGATCTGAGCGTGTGGCGAGGATCTGTTGAGGGAAGGTGAGATCTGCGAGGTTTGGGGGTTGCGGTATGGAATCTAACTGCTGAAATTGAAAACGCTGATGCAATCATGGGATCCGTCATCGGGAATCTGCAAACGCTAGAGGTAGTCTGCTATTGCAAAAACACTGGGCTGATCTGTTGTTTGATGCAAAAACGCTAGGGAGAATGCTGTGATTTACTAGCATCATCTGCAACTGCAAAATTCTGGGCTGATCTGCAAATGTTGAAAACGCTGGCTCGTATTTGGTGGCTGAAAACACTAGGTTGCCTGTCGGGGGGTCTTGTTGAGAAGGTGCACTGTCGAACACTTGGTCCCTGTTGCCTCTTCTGCCAGAAAGTGCTATGGCTAGCTTTCTTATATATTAACTTGTCAAAGCTGCCCTACCCAGTTTTCCAAGGAAGTCACTTATTAATAATAAGTGAAAAATGGCTAAAATAGGGAAATTGGGTTCTATGCACTATAAAATGCTCTAGATGGGTACTGACTGTAATTTGATGATCATGCTGTGTACAACAAGAGGAAATGCAACTACTCTTAAGTGTTTGGACATGCACGGTTTGCGAACAGACTCACAAAGGTGCGAGAACACTTCCAAAGCTGACTTGAACCCTAGTCATGAAGTAGCTTGTCCACATGCACATAGGGTTAGATGTGCAGGTGACAAAAGGTAAGCCGAAGGAGAAAAAGTCAAGTACCCCTCTGAACCAACAAAATCAGCAGAATGGAGAGAACAATGGTAAGAACCATATCATGTCTCCTCTCAATCTTCCACTACACGTAGAGCACAACATTCTTCACCTAACAATGATTGTAAAGGAAAGACTAAAACTCAAAAAACCCCTAAATTGACACCTGATGAAAAATCTGTATAGTTGAGGTAATGTGTCGTGCTCTCTATAGTGGGTGCTCCTCAGTGCAATGTGTGTGACATCTCAATCCAACAGAATAACAACGCTTGAAGCAGGAAACAACAGAGCAACAACACAGAGACATCAACAATAGAACGTGAACATATGGGACTCGACTAACTCAAAGAAACCCGTACAGACTCTGGCATGGCAGCACACTCAGCTCTAGCAAAGAACTCATAGGTACAATGGGGTGTCGAGGCTCATATGTGCGGGGATGGTACAGGCGTGCTGTGTAAAACTCAAGATGATAGACTCTAGACGATTGACCACACAAAGTAGATGATACCGCGTACCCCCGCCCGAAACCAACTAGTTAGCCCAACTGCAACTAATTGCTTGTCCCGTGCCAGTGACACTGTAGCCCTGCTACAATCTGCTAAAGGAAGAGTAGGAGGTTGGTTAAGTCTTGAAGAACGAATTGAGTATGGCAAGGAAGGAAGATGTTTTCAGTGTCACACTAAAGGTCACATGAAGAGAGATTTTCCCAAGAAAGAACCCGCAAAAGAACCCACAGAACCCACATTGTTTGCTAGTGTCATAAATGAGAAAATTACTGTTCCCCAAGTTTCACGTGATCATCTAGATAAGTCTCTCATGAAGTGTTATGGTCATGTGAATAGTGAGCGCATTGTGATCTTGTGTGATCCTAGCAATACATGATGTGATTAGCGTGATCATCTAGATGAGTCTCTCATGAAGTGTTATGGTCATGTGAATAGTGAGCGCATTGTGACCTTGTGTGATCCTGGCAATACATGATGTGATTCGCGATTCTCTTGCGAAGAGCGCATGTTTCAAAGCTATTCCAGTGGACCTGATAGTTGTTTTCGGATTTGCTCATGGCATGAACTCTTCAATCATGCATGATTGTGCTAAAGTAAGTCTCAGTTCAAGACATCTTGTTTCTCCTCTCTCTTGATGTGATATGATTTTCGAAAGTATTTTTGCGCGCTTCCCCAAGTTGATTGGGAAGAAAACATGCTCACTCTCTCTAGTGAAGGTGCCTCTCCCGTGGTTATTCGTTGTGAGCCAGGGTAGTTTTCGTACGACGTACAGAACGTCTTGTTCCGTACTGCAGGTCACGTACCGTCCCGTTTGTTTAGTACGTTCTTTACGTTTTTTTTTTTTTCTTGGTAAAAGCAAAACTCACAATTGTGAGTGGATTATATTGAGCAGCCAAGGCCGTTTTGGAGCGCCAATTCAAGCCCTAGCCACATTCAAACATTGGATTCTATGTGCTAGGGCTCCACTTCTCTTATGCTCTCCCTCTCCCCCACGCTCCCCCTCTCTCATCAAGAGTCATCCTCCATGCTCTCTCTCGAGTCTCTCTCATGCTCTAGCCTCTTCCTATTTAAGCAATGCCTCTCCATCTTGTTCTCCAACACTCCAAGCTCTCAATGCTCATTGCTCTCAAGCTCTCAATGCTCTCAGCCTCTCACTGCTCAATGCTTCCATGTTCTAGCTCTTAAGTGACAAGCTCTAGAGACTAGAGTCTTGCCTCGCCATCTTCTCTCCATTGGGTCTCTCCCTCTCAAGCTCCCATTGAAGATCTCATAAGGTCAAGTTTCTTTAAGTGTAAAGTTTAAACCCAAGGGCCTAAGCCTTAGATGTGAGAATTCTTTGTTTTCTTATTTTGAACGTACGTAACGTCATCGTACATCTTAATATTTTTTAGTTCGTTTAGTACCGCACATCATCGTACGTGTACAAAACGTACAAGACCACTATGTTGTGAGCATAGTATGCCCTCTTTGTTATTAATTTCTCACTGTCATGCTTTGAACGAGGATAGAACACGTAGTCCAATAGCAGCACTCAAGACACACTTCAAAAATGAATGAGTCATTGCATGAAAAGGAACCTCTTTCTGTCGTTCATTCTCCTAAGCATGAGAAGCATTTTTTGCATGATAGAGATTTAATTGTTCGTAAGGATCATCAAGCCCTCAAATGGTTCCAGTTTGTACCGAGTACACCTTGGAGTGATTGTCAAGCTAGATGGTTCCAATCTTGTAAACAATTTGGTGGTTTGATTGATTATGTTCCTAGTAAAGCTAACCTAATTGCAGATACGATCAGTCACGAAGGACAGATCTTGGCTCTTGAGTCGAGGTCCACAACACCGATTCAAGAAGTTTTTAAAAAAACTTTTGATAGTCAGGACCTTCCAAGTGAAATGTGTCGCCTTAAGTCTTGCCTCCACCCTCTCAAATGGTTTAAAGTTATCCCCTGTTAATCAGACCCTGCCTTTGTGATAGATGTGGTGCACAGAAGACGGAATCATGTAGTGAATGGTATGGATTTTACTTGGCTGAGGATTAGATCTTTCTGCAAAGTTGAAGACGATGATGTTAGAAACCACAATTTTAGTAATGGAAAGTAATGTTGTTTTAGTCCAGTGTGTTTTTGAGCTTCTATGCTGCTTTCGTTTGGCATGAGCTCCTCACAGTCTCTCAACAATCTTGGAATACTTTAACCCTTCTTCCTATGCAATTTCTAAGTGATGGTTGGTAAAAGCAATGGTATTGCTACTTTAAAGTCTTTTTCAATTGATATCTTAATTTGCTTATACTGGATTTCTGAAACCAGCTACTTTGCAGCCAATCAAAAATATCCTACAATCTCTTTGGTTGTTCATGAAACAAACGGAGCCAGAAAGACAGTAAAGAAATTACTCGATGATGTGAAACGTGGCCAATCATCATCAGTGGTTGGAAGTGATGCAGCTGAGACCTTGTTTCATTTCATGGATTCAGAAGACATCATATCGCTTGATAAGTTGAGAAGTGGCCAATCGGCACCATTGACTGAAAGGGATGCAGATGAAGCCTCGCTTGATTGCATGGATACCGGTGACATGAAATCATTTGATGATTTGAAAAGTGACCAATGGGCGCCAGTGGCTGAAAGTGAATCAGTGATCGGAAGGGATGCAGATGAAGCCTGGCTTGATTGCATGGATACTTGTGACATGAAATCATTTGATGCTTTGAAAAGTGACCAATGGGTTCCAGAGGCTGAGAGTGATGCAGCTGAGCTTGGTTGCATGGATGCCGAAGACAGTAAATCAGTTGAGGACTTGAATCCTGGTCCCTTGGCATCAATAATTGGAAATGATGCAGGTGAGGCTTATTGCATAGCTAATGAGGACATCTTTAATTTGACAGATACTCTCAGGAAGAAAGGCAAGCAAGATGCTTCGGACCAAGAATTCTTAGAGTTGCTGGAGCAGACCAACAGCAAGGAAACTGCCATGAAGAAAACTGCTCCTCTGATAGAATTGCTCCAGCAGACAGCAAGTGGCAGCAGACGAGTGCATCTGTCAGCTTGGAAAGGAGTCGAGAAAGACGTATCCTGGGCCAATACTCTTCTTTCTATCAGGCCATCCTCACTCAACAACAAGCAGGAAGTTATTAATGATGATATGCAAAGTTGTACCAATTCAAATTCTTCAGAGATTGGAAAAGCTCTTTCAACTTCTTTAGAGATTGGAAGTACTCTTTCAATATCTCCGAAGATGGAAGCAAATTCAAGTACTACTTTGACTTCTTTATCTTTAACATCAACAGAGGTCATGCAAGATGTCCATGGTGCTCATAAACTACAGTATGGTGTCAAATTGGTGGCCAAAATACGTGGGACAGTATTAACCCGCTTCTCATCATCAAAGTTAAGAGCAGAACTGAAGCGTACCTCCATAGTGTTTTCAGATTTGCAGGATAAGGTTGACCGGATTCAAGCCAAGGATGCTCCAATTCATGCAATTCTTTACTTCAAGGTGTGTACTTCTTCCTCAGATTGTGAGGAGCATCAAGCATACTCATGGATGTGGCTCAGGGCTTGGTTCCATGCGCGATTATTACATTCTTTCACAGGTCTGGTGTAGCGTGGATAGTGTGTCGTGCTCTCTACAGTGGGTGCTCCTCAGTGCAATGTGCGTGACAATCTCATTCAAAACAAACTGAAAAAAAAGGAACAATAGACAACAATTGAGCTCACAGAGACACAACAGCAACAGACCACAATGTATGACTCGACTATCTCAAGAACTGATACAGACTTTGGCGTGGTAGCACACTCAGCTCCAGCCCAAGACTCACAGGTACAATGGGGTGTCGAGGCTCAGATGTGTAGGGATGGTGAAGACATGCTGTGTATAGACTCGCTCCTCTAGACGACGATGCTGGACCATATATGAAGAAGATGATTTCTATGACCCAACAACTACTACTCATGTCCCACCATAAAGAGCCACCAACTGCTCATAAATGTCAGCCATGTAAGTCTATCTCCAGACTGAGTGGTGGTGGTGACTTGGCCACGATGTCCACTAGAACCACCGTCGTATCCGTGCCACGTGTCGTTGCCCAGCCCGGGTAGCCCAGAGAGTCCGTCTAGTGTGAACCAGACCATACCAACTATACTAACTGTGTGTCCTGTGAAAGTGACACTGTAGCCTGCTACAGGTTGCCCGCCACAAGACCGCTCATCGCCCCGGTGAGAGGAAATACTAAAAAAACCCAGTAGGTGCCGCATCTGTACGTCTTTCGTGAAGCAGGTGTGAGGCCCAACCATGACCTTACATGTCCCAAAAGTGGGGTTAAAAACACTGCACTGCTTCAAACGCCTTAAGCCTTTGAATAGGTTGGAACCCAGTATGATTGCATAGTCCAAGAATCCCAATTGGCAAAATAGAATGAGGCTCCACTACAAAGAGATATACTCGGTTTGGATCCGGCGCATCTTTATCTTTGATAACCATAGTGAGAGGAAAATGACCTGGTCCATGCTTGCAGATAACCTTGCAACACTTCCTTCACAACACTGAGGGCGAGGGGTAGGTAGGGGGCGAGGCCTAGGTAGGGGGAGGAGGGGTAGGTAGGGGGTGGGTAGGGGCGAGGGCTAGGTAGGGGGACGAGGGTTGGTGAGGGGGAACTAGGGGCGAGGGTAGGGAGGGAGAGAGGGCTAGTGAGAGGTGAGGCTGGAGATGACACTTCAAGGGTAATGGGTTCTTGTACGTGAATAGGTTGGAATGACGTTGAGCAGAGATATATCATGAGCATGAGCATGAGCAGGGAATATATCACGCTTGAAATGAACATCTTTTTGGTTGTATCCCATCTTGCGGAAGCTCTTTGAAGGGAGTTCGCTAGACACAAAGGAGAGCTTTGTTCTGGTCGGAGAAGTAGACACCGATGGGGCTGATGTTGAAGATTGTTGAACTTCTCTTTCTTTTCGCTTCTGTGATTCTTCATAGGCTCTTCAGATCCAAAGGCTACCACCAAGGGCACAATGGGACTAGCTTCTGTGACCTTCAACCTTTGTGCTGGCTCAGGTGGCCTATTAAGTTTAGTTACTGTGGAAACATTGGAAGAGGGTGTACCTTTAGGTAAAGAGTGAATAGAGACTCCATAACAAGGCATAGATTTGGTAGCGTCCAACCACTCCAACAGATCCTTGTTTGACTCGTCAGGTGGAGTAGGCTGTTCCAATTCAAGGCTGTTTGCTAGGGACAAAGAACTATATTGCACGACGGGATCCATGTCTCCTTCTAGGCGAATGGGTTGCATCAGAGAGCCAGGAGTATATATCCACATGGCATCGTTTCCCCAATCATGAAGTGCTTTAGTGTGTCGCAGCCATGGTCTACCGATGAGCAAGGGAAATCCCCCCTCCACCTGTGGAAGACGAATCACAACAAAATCCAAACTAAAAGTGAAATCTTGTACCTGCAGAGGCACCTTTTTCACTATGCCCACAGGGTATACTGTCCTCTGGTCGGCCAATGTTACCGTGAAGGGGGCAGGTTGAGTAGGGTGCAGGCCTAAAGCCAACTCAGGCATCATATTGATGCGAGATCCACCATCCACAATTAATCCTGAAAATTGCTGCCCCAAGACGGACACTGTCAGGCAAGGGCTTCTATAATTAGTGAGGGGAGCAGCGGGATTGGATATCATATAGGATTCTGATGGTTGCACTGGGAGGTGCTCGCCACTAGGACCTGCTCCGGGTTAAAGGGATTGAATATCTGCAAGGGTGTCACTTCTGAAACTCGCATCTAGCCGCAACATGTCATAGACGGACAATTGTTGGAAAGTGTTCTTCAAGACTCTCTCTGCTGTAAGCTTCTCTTGTTCTACCAGTGGTTTCTTTGGTACCTTGATCTTTTGTAGATCTGAAACTGCTTCCAAGAAAGCTTCATTAATATTGGAGAGCAAAGATTTGGATTTCTTCATGGCACTGGGGGATGGCTTGTTAATTGCTGAAGGCAGGGTATCCACTAGTGTGAGAATGTGTGGGTGAGTTGAACTTCCTCGAATGCTGAGACCGAGAGCGGCTCTTTGGGCCCGGGTGAGGATGCCTGATGGCTGCTCTACCAACTGCGGTGGCTTATTTTGAGGGGTAACCACGTGGGTAGAAGGGGGTGGTTCAGGAGTGGTGCTAACTGCTATCAAATTGAGCTTGGGAAAGGTCAACTCATTCTGGCTTTGACTTGGGTTCGAAGCCGTGGATGCTCGAAGTTTAGGGCAATCCTCACTGTAGTGATCCTTCATTTCAAGGCTATGACGACTGGAAGGGGACCCTTCAGGCAGAGGGCATTTGCTTTGGTAATGACCATATTCCTCGATCTGTAGCATAAAATGGGCGGATTCAATGGGCGAGTCGAAGGGCGAGGTGGTCCTTGCTCCTGGTGCATGGAGTTGGAGGTGGAGGCATAGAAGTTTTGAGGTGATGAGGGAGCATGGGTATGATAAAAGCTCTGAGACGGAAAAGTACTTTGCATACCTTGCATAGCAGGGGCTGTCAGCAAAGGTGGCATATGGTGTGGATGGCCACATGGAGAAACCGTGTTGGATGTCGGTGCTGGCCCTTGTTGAAGAGTAGGACCAAGACTTTGCTGTATTTGTCGCAATCCCTTGAGGTAGTAGCAGTCCTTGTCCTCGTGTCCAAACTTTTCACAGAAGTGGCAGTAAACCCGAAGGGGGCATTCCTGTGGAGGGTGCCCTGGAGAGCGACATGAGCTACACCAAACCATAGCCTTAGTCTCTTGTTGAGACTTGAGCTCTTCTAGCTCGCGCTTGATCTGTTCCAATGCCTCGTGATGTGGAGCTTCTCCTGTCTAAGAGAGAAGGACCTCTCCTCTTGAAGAGCTCGCTGTAACTCTAGGGCTTCCAATTTCGTGCGTAAAGAAGTTAAAGGATCAGAAGGACTTTCCAAAAACACTGAAGGGGTCTCTACCGGAGAGGAGTTGGTGAACAGCTTCCTAGCTCCCTCTACCCTGGTAGCAGCCGCGAAAAACTCCTCCAGAGTGGCAACATGTCGGAGACTCTCTTGGAGTTTTTGCTGGGAAGTTTTGGGAAGAGCCTTCTCCACCCACTCTTAACCATAAATTCCTCTGGATGTTGAGGAAGCTTCGTAACCAGAGACTTGGTTTTAGTCATAAGTTCTGCAAAAGTCTCCTCTGGTTGGAGCACCATGTTGGCCAACTCATCCAAAACCTTTTCTTGGTAGTCACCTGGCCTGAATGCTGCACAGAACTGTTGTCTTAAAGCTGCTCAAGTTGCAAAATGGTTCTCTGCAAACGGACTGTACCATTTGTCTGTTAAGCCATCTAAGGTAGATGGAAAGAGTACCAAATAAGCATCTTCTCTATTAAGACCACGACACCTACAGAGAGATACAAACCTCCTTGCATGGTCATTTGCATCTTTTGAAGAGAGTCCCTTGAAAGTAGGAAACTTGATGTTTACCTTGGCCAAAACACTAGCCAATGTCTCCATGGCCTGTTGCTCAGGAGCTCGTTGCTCAATAGCCTGCTGTAACAAAATAGGAGAGAGCTTTATTGGGGAAGGTGACTTGGAAGATGTGGAACCGGATGGAGGAATGGGTGATGCCGTATGTGGAGGTATGGGTGATGAGGTTGATTGACTTCTACTAGGTACCAAGGGTCGTCTTTTGTTGTAGTAACTTGAGAGGACTCAATAGTGCGCTGACGCTCGAATGACCGCCTTGTAAGTGTCATGCAGCGACCACAAATTCAACCAAGCTCTAGGCGAGAAGACCTGTATAACTGCTTTAACTGGATGAAGATAGGTCTAGACTCTACTAGACCAGCATTTACTAGACGAGCAAGTGACTAGACCCCGGTTGGACCAGGGACGAGGACGGGTGGACCAGGGACGAGGAGGGGCTAGACCAAGGACGAGGAAGGACTAACCTTGGGACGAGGAAGGACTAGACCAGGGACGAGGACGAGAGAGGACCAGACCAGTAGGATACACAGTGCAAGGCAAAGTAGGCGAAACCAACTAGCTTCATGCTTTGTATCTCAACAGAGAGTGAGACTTCAGTTGAGGTCCCACTGTGATCGCCAAAAATGAGAGCACCTGTAGCGTGGATAGTGTGTGTGCTCTCTACAGTGGGAGCTCCTCAGTGCAATGTGCATGACAATCTTATTCAAAACAGACTGAAAACAAAGGAACAATAGACAACAACTGAGCTCACAGAGACACAACAGTAGCACACCACAACATATGACTCGACTATCTCAGCTCCAGCCCAGGACTCACAGGTACAATGGGGTGTCGAGGCTCAGATGTGCAGGGATGGTGAGGACGTGCTGTGTGTATAGACTCGCTTCTCTAGACGACGATGCTGGACCATATATGAAGAAGATGATCTCTATGACCCAACAGCTACTGCTTATGTCCCACCAGAAAGAGCCACCAACGGCTCATAAATGTCAGCCATCTAAGTCTATCTCTAGACTGAGTGGTGGTGGTGACCTGGCTACGATATCCACTAGAACCACTGTCGTATGTATCCCTGCCATGTGTCGCTACACAGCCCGTGCAGCTGAGAGAGTCCGTCCAGTGTGAACCAGACCAGACCAACTATACTAACTGTGTGTCGTGTGAAAGTGACACTATAGCCTGCTACATTTGGTCACAGCTTATTGTGGCATCTCCTATTGCTCGGGGTTGGTGGCTTATGCTGGTTTGCTTGTGAATCTTGATCCATGATCCCACATGCTTGTGATGCCATTGGCATGTTCTAGAGTCATAGATTTGTTGTTTGTGGGTATGCCTATAGGCTCACATGGTATGATGAGCAGTATGCACACTTGATTCATGCTGGCCTTCATGATGACTTTGCTACCTGGGCAGCATTTTGTTGGGTTTTGCGGTTTCCGGGTCCTCATCTCACTTTTGAGGAGGATAGATGATGTTTATCTTAGTCTTATACGTTCCTTGGGTTGACACCCATTGTAGAGCATATCTAGGGGCTGTTCCGAAATCATAGCATAGCAGTATCTTTCTTGCAAAAGAAAAAGAGAAACAGAGAAAACAAAGCAAAGCATATCTAGGGGCTGTTCCGAAATCATAGCGTAGCAGTATCTTTCTTGCAAAAGAAAAAGAGAAACAAGAAGGCTTGTATTAACGTTTTGGGAGAGAGAGGAAGAAAAAGGTTGTCCTAGTGTTCCTTAAGAAGCCCTACAACACAATTGTTAACGAGAATTACTTGAACAAACTTTAAACAAGAAATGGAATAGAAATTGAAACCTCAAACTTGAACACTTGAGACTTGGAGATGACATGGAAGAGGGGTAGTTCTTGTATTGAGAGTGTTGGCTCCTCAACTAGGCGCCCTTGGAGTACTTTTTAATTTATTGACAGACTATCAAGTCACAATGGCTTGAGCGCGCGCGCACACACACACACATTTTTTTTTTCCTGTAAATCTCTTGGATTAGTTACAAGTGGGAAGCCTCAGCAGGAGGAAAACCCACCAGAAAGATCATATATAACATGAACTCGAAAGTTGTTCTAACGTAGAAGCAAATTTCCAAACTAAAAGCAGTTAACACACACACACACACACACACACACACACACACACACACACACACACACACACACACACACACACACACACACACCCCCCTATCGCTACAGGCCTTGTTTAGCAAAACTCTGCCCTCTGTTACCCTAAATAAACAACCCCTGATCTTGCTTATGGTTTCTTTACACTCAGATCTCCCTTATAGAGTCTTGCCCTCATTTAATAACACCTCACCTTTTTTTTTTTTTAATCGCTGATGGCTAGTTGCTGGCAGTATTTACTCCCCGTGGGAACTTTCCCTTAGGTGGGCACAAGTAAAACCCCTATGTGCTAATAAACTCGCATGGGACATGGCACTACAAATGGGTTGCGACTCCTTCCTGTAAAAATAAAGGGTTAATTCACCCCATAAGGGTGCCTGTCTCATCTTGATTACTGTGATACTTCATTAGGGGGTGGACATCATAGTTACCGGGGAACGCGTTCCGCAGGCCCTAGAAGGCCGGAACGCTGTTCCCTCCCCCTCTGCCAAGCTGGAACACCCCGGAACGTTTTGCCGTTCCGGGTGACCACCTGATACCGGAACGGCTCGGAACGGCCCGGAACGGCCAACTCTCAAAAATGGGAAGAAATAGGCAGTTTTTTGCAAATTTGCAATGAACATTAGGTGTTTTTTTAGTGTGCAAGGACTCAAAAATTAAAATGCACCCCCTCACACCCATTCCCTTCTCAAGCATTATTTGGGTGTTTTTTATGCCTCCCGTTCTGCGCCGTTCCCGTTCCGGACCCCTGGCCGTTCCCCCGTTCCACGAGGGTCCCTGTCGCCGTTCCCGTTCCGCGTTCCAGGTAACTCTGGTGGACATGAACCATTCACGTCCCGTTGCCTCCCTCTTGGCCCATTTTCCAAGTTGCGCTCTATTTGCCTTACCTATATGTCCTCTGCGTATTTGGTTCCACCGCTCCCCTGTCTTCTTCTCTGTGATAATCAACACGGCGGCTGCCACCTATGTGCCTTGAGACTCGATGAGCAGATTTGGGAAGGATTTACCTTGCAAACACTCAATACAACATTGATGGTCGTCTTTCACTATAAATATAAGGTGAGGGTTGCTCTATGCCCCTCACTTATTCTTGTCTTGAGCGTTTTGTGTGTGTATTTGCAAGAGAGTGTGAGGGCTTTCAGATCGTTTGCTTACTGTGTTGATATGGATTTGATGCAACACAAAGGGGCTTCTCAGGTACATAAGGTCAATGATACATAGCTTCATTGTTTGGCCGGTTCTATGATATGGTACATTAGGTCAGTACATATTTGTTGGTTTGTCAAAAAAGGGTAGCAATGAGTCCACACCCATATATATTTTTTTGTGTCATAAGGAATTTTGGTAGTTTGATGAACATAACTGTGTTCATACCGAAACCAAACTAAAGGTTGAGATATTTTATGACTGTGTGATTTTGGAAAGAGGAATAATGATACCCCTTACATTTGCTTGGTCTTGGAGGATTTCTTAGACTAATTGTCTTGCATTCTGGAAAGTTCATAATAAACATTTACTTTGTAAAACCTAAAAGTGTGGAATACCGTATAGAAGGACTGGTATAAAAGTACAAGATGATTCGGATCTTAAATGGGGAATAAGACACTTAGATTGGAAAGGGTGGTGGCCTTCCGATCAGCATGATAGTATATAAATAGCTAAACCTGCGAACATATCCTCTCAAGTCTCCCCAATGCTGCGTAGGCTCTGGTCAATTGCGTATCTGCTTCACGCCTCAGGGAAAATACTGGACCACTGAAAACTGCCCCGAGATAAGTGTATGTATCTGTATACTCCACAGTGTCTGGACCATATGTAAAAGTGGGGGCGGACTTCCTTGCCCACTGTGCCGTGGTGTTAAACACCATTACCTTGGTCTTACCAAGGTTCACAGACAATCCACTGTCTCGTGCAAATACATGCAGTGCATCCAAATCACGCTGCATTCCCTCTAAGGAATAGGAGATCAACACAATATCTTCAGCATATGATAGCAATGGAATCCATGTCCCTGCAAGCTGAGCACCTCTGTCACCCTCTGTATGCACGTAATCTGAAAACTCATCTACATATATCCCAAAGAGAGTCAGAGATAGGGGACAACCCTGGTTCACCCCAATGGTGGAGTGAACCATGTCGGACATGCCCTGAGTAGTGCGTACCTATCCTACCACTGTCTTGTATAAAGCTAAGATCCCCAGATCAGCTCTGTGGGCACACCCATGTCTTGGAATCTGCGTATGAGTCTGGCTCGTGGCACTGTATCAAAGACTTTGCGGAAATCCACAAAGCTACAATATATCCTCCTGCCATGGTGTCTACCCTCCTCAATAATGGCTCTGAGTGTCAAAATCTGGTTAAGAGAGGAGAAATCTCTCTTGAACCTTGCCTGTCCTGCTACCCGTATGGCCTCTCTCTTTGCCCATCCACTGAACTCTTGCTCGAGAATTGATGCATATAGCTAGCCAGACCGTGACAAACCATGATGGTTTGGTAATTTCCGTGAAGTATAGGATCTCCCTACTTGAGGATAGGCACAATAGTGGACATACTCCAAGTCTCAGAGGGAAACCCTCGTACATGGCTCTATTAAACATTATAGCAAGAGGCTCTGTAAGCATATTTGTGGCATGCATAAAGTGCTCTGCTACCAGACCATCATGTTCCTATGCTCTTCGTGTCTTCATCTTGTCAATGGCTTTCCTATCCTCTCAACACTAAAGAAAGTACATGTTTCCGGGCATGCCTCTGGAGGGTCAGGCAAAGGTGGCTGCCCCCATGCTATAGAGAGAGATGTAGCATAATCCTCCAATGTCTCCGTGGAAGTGATGGCTGGCAGTGGAGAGTGCTCATTGAAAAGCGTCCATGCCTCACTAGAGTCCTGACTCATAAACAACCGATACAGATCACGCTCTAATTGAGATAGGTAAGCCCTCATCTTTCGTCTCACTAAGCGGCGGAAGATAATACGTGACTGTCTATGTGTAGTAGTACCCATGAGCACCTCTGTTTGTAATCTGATCCTCGTCTCTCTACACTCCTCATCATACCAACTGTTTTGAGGCATGCTCTCAGATCGTCTGCAAGTAGGCTGGCTGTGGGGATATGCCTCTGATGTGTAGCAGGCTACAGTGTCACTTTCACAGGACATAGTTACAGTTAGTACAGTTGGTCTGGTTTGTTCACACTGGACGGACACTCTGGGCAGTGACACGTGGCAGGGATACGGATGGTGGCCTAGTGGACATGTGGCCAGGTCACACTTAGCTGGCTGACATTTATGAGCCGTTGGTGGCTCTTTATGATTGTATCTATGAGTAGTAGCCGTTGGGTCATTATCATTATCTTTCATGGATGGTCTGGTCGTCGTCTTGATAGCGAGTCTTACACAGAGCACCTCGGCACTCACCCTGCACATCTGAGCCTCGACACCCCCATTTGTACCTGTAAGTCCTGGGTTGGAGCTGAGTGTTGTGCCACGCCTGAGTCCGTACATGGTTCTTTGAGATAGTCAAGTCTACATGTTCTGGTCCACTGTTGTGTCTCTGTTGTTCTGTTGTTATCCATTGTTTCTGTGTTTCATTCTGTTTGAGTGAGATTTCCACGTACATTGCACTGAGGGGCACCCACACTGTAGAGAGCACGACACATTATCCGCGCTACATGATGCTGCCATTTTGTTTGAGTGAGATTGCCATAATGTAGAGAGCACGCTACATTATCCGCGCTACATCATTTTGTTTGAGTGAGTTTCCATTTGTTTGAGTGAGATTGCCACGCACATTGCACTGAGGGGATCCCACACTGTAGAGAGCACGACACATTATCCGCACTACAGGTGCTCTCATTTTGGCGATCACGATGGGACCTCAACTGAAGTCTCACTCTGTTGAGTAGCTGGTTTTCTTTGCGTCGCTTGTGCAGCCTGTTGGTCTGGTCCAGTTTCACCCTTGACAACTTAATCTAGCTGGTTTAGTCTCTCGCTTTGCTGGTCTGGTCCTCTCTCGCCCTGGTCCACTTAGTCCTCGTCTTGGTCTAGTCCTCCTCGTCCCTGGTCTAGTCCTTCCTCGTCCTGGTCCAGGCCAGGTGGTCTAGTCACTCGCCCTGGTCTAGTAAAGTCTAGACCAATGTTCAGCCAAGTGAAGGTCGTCTTGCCCAAGTGAAGGTCTTCTTGCCCAAAGCTTGGTGGGGTTGGCGGTTACTGCATGACACATACAAGGAGGTCATTGGAGTGTCGAAGTGAACTACTGAGTCCTCTGAAGTACTACCACAGACGGTGTCAACCCTTGGTGCCCAGTAGAAGCATATTAACCCCATCACCCATACCTACTCATACGGCTACCTCCATTCCTTCGACCGGTTCTACATCCTCCAGGTCACCTTCTCCGGTAAGGCTCCCCCCCATTTTGTTACAGCAAGCTAGTGAGCAACAAACTCAAGAGCAAGAGGCCATGGAGGAGCTCACAAGTGTTCTGGCAAAGGTGAACATCAAGTTCCCTACCTTTAAGGGTCTCTCCACAGAGGATGCAGACGACCATGCTCGGAGATTTGTCTCTCTTTGCAGAGGTCGTGGCCTCAATAGAGAAGACGCATACCTGGTGCTCTCCCGTCCACCTTGGATGGTCTTGCAGATAAATGGTACAGTCAGTTTGCTGAAAACCACTTTACTACTTGGACCATGTTAAGTCAGCAGTTCTGTGAAGCTTTCCGACCAAGGGATTATCAAGAGAAGATTCAAGATGAGTTGGCCAACCTGTTGCTCCAGCCCAAGGAGACATTTGCAGAGCTCATGACTAGAACAAAGTCCCTGGTCGCCAAGCTGCCTTAGCAACCAGGGGAATTCATGGTGAAGAAGTGGATAGAGAAGGCTCTGCCTAAGACTTCTCAACAAAAGCTCAGAGAAAGTCTCCGTCCTGAAGCCAGTCTGCAGGAGTTTGTTGCTGCTGCTACTAGAATAGAGGGAGCAAGAATGCAGTTCACTGACTCTCCTCAGTTAGATACTGCCCCTGTACACGTGGACAATCCATCAGACCCCTTGAATTCTTTACGAAGGGAATTGGAAGCCCTAAAGTTACAGCGGGCCCTTCAAGAAGAGAGATCCTTCTCTCTCACACAGGAGAAGCCTCAACATCAAGAGGCTTATGATCAACTTAAAAGAGAGTTAGAAGAGCTCAGGTCTCAGCAGGAGACTAAGGCTATGGTATGGTGTAGTTCATGCCGCTCTCCAGGACACCCTCCACAGGACTGTCCCCTTCGCTCTTATTGCCACTTCTGCGAAAAATCGGGTCATGAAGATAAGGATTGCTACTATATAAAGGGATTGCACAAAATACAGCAAAGTCTTGGTCCTACTCTCCTACAGGGGTTAGCACCAGCATCCAACATGGTTTCCCACTACGGCCATCCCAACTACATGCCACCTTTGCTCAATACCCCTGCTGTCCAAGGTATGTCAAGTACTTTCCCGACTCACAGTTTTTATAATGCTAATGCCACCTCAACCCCTCAGAGCTTCTACACTTAAGTCTCCAACTCCATGCAGCGACCACCTCGTCCCCCGTTTCGTACTTCCAATCGGCCCATACTCTGCTACAGATGCGGAGAATATGGGCATTATCAGAGCAAGTGTCCTTTACCTGAGGGGTCCCCTCCTTGTCATCATTGCCCTGATTTGAAGGATCACTACAGTAAGGATTGTCCCACGCAAAGGGCATCCACGTCTTCAGGCTTGACTCAGAACCAGCAAGAATTCACCTTCTTGAAGATAAACTTGATAACTGTGAAAACCGTGTCTCAACCATAACCTGCTACTCATGTGGTTAAGCCACTGCAAGTGGAGGAGCCTACTAGTGTCCTTACACGGGCACAAAGAGCAGCTGTTGGTCTCAGTCTGCCCACAGGTCCACCTCGCCAGTCCCCACTTCCTCAGTCTGGTCTACCTGACCCAAAGGACGAGTCCTTCAAAATTGCTCAGAGCAAACCAACTTCCCTGTTATCTGACATTGATGGAGCCTTCTTGGAAGCAGTGGTTGTCTTGGAACAGATTAAGGTCCCAAAGGGAGGCAAGTTCGAAGGCGCCAAGCCCACAGCAGAAGCCATCTTGAAAAATACTTTTCAGCAGGTGTCACTATACGACATGCTAAGGCTCGACGCAACACTCAGAAGTGACACCCTGTCAGTCATTCAGTCTGTGTACCCGGGGGTTGGGCCTAGTGGCAGGCGCCTCCCTGTACAGCCCTTAGAGTCTTATTTGATTTCCTATCCAACTGCTCCCCTCACCGATTATAAAAGTCCTCGTCTCACTGTATCAATTCTTGGGCGCCAGCTATCCGGCGTCATCGTTGATGGTGGATCTGCAATCAATGTGATGCCCGAATTCACTATGATGGCCTTAGGAATACAGCCTACCCGACCTGCTCCTTTCACTGTTACATTGGCCGATCAGAGAAGAGTCTACCCAGTGGGCATATTCGACAAGGTGCCTCTTCAACCCTTGCCAACAGATTCACCATCTCCCCTTGATCCTACACCTGAAGCTACACCTGAAGCCAGTAATCCCAGTCAGCCAAGTGCGCTAGAACCAAGTGGACCGGTTTCTGATAACCATCCTTCAGAGGGTCCTTTGATGGAAACCGTCGGCCTAGGTGAGCCTATAACCCACCATAGAAGGGGAAAAAAGTCTCCCTTGCAATAGTTGGCCAACACCCCAGCTCCTTCCTTAGCCTCCACTCCATCTGACTCTCCACCCATGCCGGAGCACTTTGAGGTATCTGAGGATTTACCATTCGTAGAGCTTCCATTAGGATGGTTGCAGGAAGAGTATGCTGATTTCAACATTGATCAGACGCCAGCTCATAATGTCCAGAAGCTCACAGAGGTGGCACGGTCTTCTCTCCCTGACGCAGCCTCGCCCACTGCACCGCTTGACCCAGTCAGAGAGGCCAACCTAGGCGGCCTTGACAACCATCAACCCATCTTGTTAGCCGCTTGGTTATGGGATCACCCCGCTCTACTCGACCAGGTAATCTCTTTTATGCGCTCTTTCAAGGATGTGTTTGCTTGGTCTTACCGCGATTTGGAAGGAATTCCAGCAGAGCTAGGAGTCCACACAATTCCTCTAGTTGAGGGGGTAAGCCGGTCAGAGGACGGGCTTACAAACTGAATCCCAAGTATGCAGAAGCACTCAAAATCGAGTTGGAAAAAATGCCAGAGGCAGGTATTATTGTACCAGTAGAGCAGTCAGAATGGTTGTCCCCTATGGTTATTGCCCCAAAGAAGCAGTCCAACAAAATTCGAGTTTGCGTCGACTACCGGGCTCTGAATAGGGTCACAATCCCGGATGGATTTTCGACCCCTTTCACTGAGAGAGTCCTCGAAGATGTCGCTGGCCATGTACTGTATAGTTTTATGGACGGGTTCAGCGGCTATAATCAGTTAGGAATACATCCTGATGACCAAGTCAAAACAACTTTTGTGACTCCCTTGGGTATTTTCATCTACACTACAATGTCTTTTGGGCTTAAAAATGCACCGCCTTCTTTCAATCGCACAATATATCTCATCTTTTGTCCTTTGCTTACTGATCACCTTCGCATACTTATGGACGACTTTTCCACCTTCTCGGGTGCTCAATGTTCGACCCCATTAGAAAATCTAAAGGAGCATCTTGCTCAGCTCTCTGCAGTCTTCCTCAGGTGCAGAGAGGCACGTTTGAAGCTCAATCCGAACAAGTGTCATTTTTTCGTCACAGAGGGCACATTGTTGGGCCATGTGGTGTCTGCTCAAGGTTTAGCACCTGACCCAGAGAAGATAGTGGCCATCTTAAGATTACCTCCTCCCATAAATCCCAAAGGTGTTCAGAGCTTTGTGGGCCACACCGGCTATTATCGCAGGTTTATACGTATGTATGCACAGGTGGCTCAACCATTGACCCGGCTCACCAGTGCTGCTATTCCCTTCCAGTGGTCAACACCTGAGGCCGAAGCATTTGCATACCTCAAAAAACGCCTCACTGAAGCGCCTATTCTAGTTGCCCCGGATTGGGCACTACCTTTTCATGTGCATACAGATGCCAGTCTGCTGGCTGTGGGTGTTGTGCTTACTCAGCCTAGCAAAGAGTTCAACTTGGATCGCCCTGTACATTACGCAAGTCGCCTGCTCACCAAAGCAGAGCGCAACTATAGCACCACAGAGAGGGAGGGTTTGGCTATAGTGTATGCTCTACAAAAATTTCGTCACTATTTGCTAGGGGCCACTTCACAATTATTACTGATCACCATGCCTTGCGCTATCTGCTTAATAAGCCACACGTCGCAGGTTGAGTATGGCGATGGCTTCTCCTATTCCAAGAGTTTGATTTTGAAGTGGTACTCCGTCCTGGTAAGCATCATGTAATGGCTGACCACCTCTCTCGCATTCACACAGGTGAAGAAGCTATCGGGATTGATGATGACTTTCCAGATAGCAATCTTTTTAAAATCGATACAACACCGGAATGGTACGGCGAGGTCTTACATTTTCTATCTACTGGGCTGTACCCAAAGAAGGCATCTCCACTACAGAAGAGAAGATTGCTGTTAAAGTCCACGCCTTTCACTCTGATTGGGGGCCACCTCTACAAATCGGGACCAGATGGTGTTCTGAAGCGTTGTGTCTCGCCTCATGAGGTGGAGCATATTCTGGAGGATGCCCACAATGGTCCCACTCGTGGCCATTACCCTGGTCACATCACTGCCCAAGAGATTCTACAGAGTGGTCTATGGTGGCCCTACGTTTTTAAGAATGCAATAGCATATTCTAAGGTTTGTGAGGTGTGCCAGCGCTGTGGGCCGAAGCCAAGTAAGCAATCCAACCATCCTCTGCAAGTTTCGATGGCGTGGCTACCTTTTGAGAGATGGGGCTTGGACTTTGTGGGTCCAATATATCCCCCGGCTCAACCAGGTAATCGCAAATATCTGCTAGTGGCTACAGACTATGCAACAAAGTGGGCAGAGGTACTGGCGACAGTAGATTGCACTGGCAATACAGTAGGCAAAGTTTTATATGAAAATATTTTATGCAGATTTGGATGTCCCTTAGAGATCACCAGTGATAGGGGCAGTCATTTTGTCAATGACATTATCTCAACTTTGCTGGCTAATTACAAGATTTTTCCTCACAAGTCGTGCTCTTATTGCCCTAGAGCCAATGGGCAGGCCGAGAGCACCAACAAGGTTCTGATCGCCCTCTTGTGGAAAGCATGTCATCTCCATCCAGCATCGTGGGCTCAGGTTGTGCACGAGACTCTTTGGGCATACCGCACATCTCTCAAAGCAACAACGAATCACACGTGTTTTCAACTCGCTTTTGGTTTGGAAGGCATAGCTCCATTTGAGTTCAACTCCGTATCCCCTAGGGTGGGCAGTCTGTGTGCAAGTTGGGGCATGGAATCTGCTTCTATATCTCGTCTCACCTTATTGGATGAAAGCCGTCGTTTAGCTTCACATGCTCTGCAAGCGGAGCAACTTCGTGGGAAAGCGTGGCATGATCGCCACCTCAGAAAGCCGAAAATAACGCAAGGCACACTGGTTCTACTCTATCAAGCAAAATATTTGAAAAAAGCAAAGAAGCTGGTTCCAGCTTGGCAAGGGCCCTTCGTGGTGGAAGAGATTTTACCACAGGGGGTAGTCCAGTTAGTCACTCTAGAAGGTGTCTCCCTACTGCTGGTAAATTGATCCAGACTCAAGATTTACCATCACTAGAGCTGACTTGCCATCATCACTGGCCCGGGTGATAGTATACTTCATTGAATCTGGTGGTATTATCCCTTCATCAGTAGCCTTATTATTGTTCCTCTTCATGATTCCCGTTTTTCTACTATTTTCCAACTGTCACCGAGTCTTCTCCATCCCATCTAAGTTGTAAGCCAAAATCAATCCTCTCTCTGATCTTCTAATTCCCTTTTTCTCATCTTGACTGTACTCCTAGTAAGGATCTCGGATCTGCTCTCATTTCATTCAACATGTCACTTGATTTTGCCCTAGGATTTAGCGTGTCTTTTGATTTATTTTAACTCGGAAACATCTCCACTCTTTCCAATCCACGGTTATCCAACTGTCTCATCTCCACTCTCAGCATCTTTGCTTCTCTGTATCAGTCTCTCTCTTCCCTTGGAGTTCTTCAAACGAGGCAATCCCATCTCTACTCTTTTCTTTGATAAGGCTGTTCTTTTGGAATATTATCAGCTCTGTTCTGAGTAGGAACATTCACTTTTCGTAAGTTCAACAATCGGTTAGACCAATCTTTGAGTTCTATTGGGCTGATTTTTAAGTAAAACTCCTTAAATCTATGGAAGCATATGATTTTTGAGTTCTCTTGGCTAACTCTCTAACTCTCTAACTCTTTGAGAGAGTTCTATACGTAAGAGTGCATCTGATAAACTTAACGTCCCTCGCCTCCACCCACTTTTGCCTGAGTTTCTGCCCTAGCCCCTAACTTTTGCCTGAGTTTCTGCCATCGTCCCTACCTTGTAAAACTCGCCTCAGCCCACCCTGCCTAGGCACACCCATCTAACTCGCCCCTACCCACTTCAATTCGCCCAATTCAATTCGCCCCTACCTTGTTCCCTCTCAATTCGCCCCAGTCCTATTGGAATCACCCCACCCAGTTCCCTCTAAATTTGTCCCAGCCCAAGAAAATTCGCCCCAGCCTCAGACTCACTTACTCGCCCCTACCCTATTGCATTCGCCCCAGCCCTAACTTCATTCGCCTCTAACCTCTTGATTCGCCCCTACCTACCCAATCGCCCCTATACCCTAAACTCGCCCCTACCCCATTGATCCGCCCTTACCCAATGCCCCTAGACCCTAACCAATCTGCCTAGCCTCAGTCGAATCCTCTTGCCCAGTCCCACCCTAATTCGCCCCAGCTCACCTTCTGTCCAGCCCCTCTGCCTAGCCCAATCCCAAATCTGACTCAATTCCAAATCGTCCCTACCACTGGCTTTTCTAGTATCCTCGCCCCCTACCTGAGCAGCTCCCTACCATCACCACTACTAGTGTTTTTCGTCCCAGAGTTTCTATACTCCGCCTTGGTCTGCATCTGACTGATCCTTGGTGCTTTTCCATCACGTGGTCTACGAATTTGCTCATTGTTTTTTCATCCACCCGGATCTCACCATGGCAGGAGGTAGCAAGAAACAGGAGAAACAGCGAGAAGGAAGTAGCAAGAGAAAGGTAGAGTTGAAGAAGAGGAAAGCTTTGGTTGCAGAATCAGAGAGCGAAGCAGAGGAAGTATCTGCAAGCAGCAGCCATGGCATAGATGACTTTACCTCCAGTGACCCAAGTGATGAGAGCTACAAAGCAGACTCAGCAGCATCTTATGATTCAGAGGTAAATTCCGAGTTAGGTGCTTCCAGTGATCAGGAGGAACATTCAAAAGTGGCTCTGAAGAAAGGAAAGCAGCCGATCATCACTCATGAAATCAAGAGGCCTGCTTCTTCGAAAAATCGCACAGCATTCTCATTAAATTGTTATATGCAGCAACCTCGACCATCTCTCAGTGAGGTGCTTTCGACTGGTCAGCTACGGACTTTGGGTCTCATAGCATTGGCTGATGCAGATTTACCTGATACGGTTTCAGCAGAGATGATACATCAACTGTTGAAAGAATTTCCAAAGATCCGGGGCCACAAGCTAACAGCTACAAGGCTTGGCCATGCCATGGGTATGACTAACTTTCCAGTTGTGAAGCCTACTACTCACACTTTCTCTTTGCTGTCCAAGGATGCGACAATTCAAGCATGTCAAGAGCTACTGAGTTCGGATCACCCGGATTATCAGCGAAACAGACGGCTTCTCGCAATCTTCAGGTATTACTTTCTGGCTCGAGATGCCAAAGAAGACAAGGAAAAAACTGATCTTCTCACTACCTTCTCCCACTGCGACGGGCTCTACTGTTTAATCCACACTATCCCTTGTGGATTCCACCAGATTCTCTTCAGCTCTTTGCAGACTAGGGCTAAAAGATTTCGGGCCCAAGTGCAGTTTGTGCAGTTAAGTTTAAATGTTTTGCGGCACCTCTCTTGGCATGGGTCATAAACATACCTATTAACCCAGATGAAGTGGATGAGGAGCAGGGAACCTCGAAAGGGAAAAGGAAATTAGTGAGCATGCAGGTTGACCCCACAGTCACCAAGAAAAAGAAGATCAAGGCGAAAGTGGTGAAGGATACAGTGAAGTCTCTACTCTCCTTGCCAGTTTCTGAGAGCCAGCAGACTAGGGTACATCTTCAGCGTCACACGTCTACTTCTATCCCTGGTTCTGCTGTGCCGGCGCGAGTGTCTACTGTCGCGCCTCAAGATAGGATGGTCACTTCACCCATACAGGATCCTCTTCCTTCTTCTCCCATCTTCACTCATACACCGGTCAACATATCTCTCTCCACCTACAACAACAATCTGAGAGGCAACTACTACACCAGCTGTACCTACTTCTAGCTCGCCGGTTGTGCCACATGTGCGCCCTCCAGCATCACATGCATCTGAGGGATCTTCAGGTAGGACCGACTCCACTTCTCTCTTTCAGCTTTCAGAGAAGTTACTTCAGGACTCCAGAGCTGCTATTGCCACCATCGAGCTAGGCGCAGAGCAGCTAGCTGCAATGCACCAGCGTCACTCCGCCGCATACGCAGCTATGGAGGGATCTCTGCGAGGTTCCGAGAGTGCCATCGCAGATCGAGATGCAACGATTTTTGCACTACAGCAAGCATTGAAGATAAAGTCAAGGATTATTGATGACCTAAAAGCATAGGTGCAGGGATTTCAAGAAATGCTTATGTATGGTAACAGGCCTACCCAGGCTCCTGTGGGATATGGATGGACTGGGCTAGGAATATTGGTCCAGAATCTAGCAGGCTTTGCAGCACCAACAGGTCCCTCTCAGCCCTCTCAGCAGTTCATGGAACAATACCCACAACCCCAGTTCTAGTACTTTACTCAGCAGGGGTCTCAGGTCCAGATGCCACACATGCAGAGCCAGAGTGTTTCTTGCTGTGACGGTGTTGCTGGTGCACACCGCCATGGTTGTGTTACTAGGCGTCCGGAGTTCACTTCAGGGCAGGTGCTTCCATCCGCTGTGCAGTAGATGGCTGCTCCAACCACGGGAAGCCAGGTTATGCAGAGCACAATCCAGCAACCGCATCGTTACACAATCGATCTGATGGCTCCTCCCGATTCGGATACTTATGGAGCAGCAGTGGCGACGACACTTTCCCTTGGGTGACAGGACTGTGCTCTTGCCCCACCTTTCATTGTACATATAGTTACTTTTGCAGTTTCATTCAGTGTTTGGCTCACCGAGACGGTGACTAGTCTTGTGGCGGGCAACCTGTAGCAGGCTATAGTGTCACTTTCACAGGACATAGTTACAGTTAGTACAGTTGGTCTGGTCTGTTCACACTGGACGGACACTTTGGGCAGTGACGTGGCAGGGATATGGATGGTGGCCTAGTGGACATGTGGCCAGGTCACACTTAGCTGGCTGACATTTATGAGCCGTTGGTGGCTCTTTATGATTGTATCTATGAGTAGTAGCCGTTGGGTCATTATCATTATCTTTCATGGATGGTCTGGTCGTCGTCTTGGTAGCGAGTCTTACACAGAGCACCTCGGCACTCACCCTGCATATCTGAGCCTCGACACCCCCATTTGTACCTGTGAGTCCTGGGTTGGAGCTGAGTGTTGTGCCACGCCTGAGTCCGTACATGGTTCTTTGAGATAGTCAAGTCTACATGTTCTGGTCCACTGTTGTGTCTCTGTTGTTCTGTTGTTATCCATTGTTTCTGTGTTTCATTCTGTTTGAGTGAGATTTCCACGTACATTGCACTGAGGGGCACCCACACTGTAGAAAGCACGACACATTATCCGCGCTACATGATGCTGCATCATGCAGCGTCTCTGTCAGAATCTGGGTGAGCTCACCTAGTGGTCGTCCTGGCTCCTAGTGCATTGTTGCGTGTATATCTCATCAGTGTACACGTGATCCGCCTCCCTCGTGAATGTATATACACGTGATCCGCCTCCCTAATTGCATTGTTGCTTGTATATCTCATTAGTGTACACGTGATCCGCCTCCCTCGTGAAGGTATACTGAGTATGTGTGGAGGCCTCTCCCAATGGAGCTGTGTTGAACTGGAACGATAGAGTAAAAGACAAGATAGCATGATCGACTGCTACCCCAACCGGTCTAGTTCCCACTAGGAAATCCTGAAAGAAAGGTATGAGTCTTGGCGGAGCCATAACATAATTCACTGTACTAGCGCCATGCTGATTTGGAAAGCATGTAAAACCACCAGCTGCTGCAGGGAATCTATGTAGGCCATTCAAAATGGCCAATCCATGTGTAGTCCCCATATCAATCAAGTATCTGCCATACTCGGTGTCCTCCTCATCCTGTGATAATCTAGACAGGCCCATTTCTGTAATATTAAGCTCCTGCATCAACTCCTCTGAGGTATTATAGAATACTGTCTGGTGGTGGGCAATCCTAGCATTGAAATCCCCCAAGATAATAATGTCTCCATCTTTGGAAAACTCCCATATATCATCATCTAAAATAGAGAAGGGGGACTGTCCTCTAGGTGATTGCATGTACTGACGCTATAGGAGGAAAATAGCAAATAGCGATGTAGAGATATCTGCGTGTCTCTGCCTTTAGTCTCACGCACATGTACCTTGCATGCTATTCCTCTGAGCTATATGTATCAGAGACTGTAGCTCCTTCCTGAATAAGACTGCCACTCCTCCTGAACCTCGTCTTCTGCCCTATGATCGATTCTCCTGTTTGGAAGTTGTCTCCCATCTATATCCGCTCACATGGGGCATGGACTGCCCCGGGGCTTGATGCGTCTCAGAGTAGAAATTGATGTCTCTCCCTATGAAACTATCCTCAAAGGCCCCTACATCAAGGCGCGAAGATCCATTACAATTCCATGTAGCCACTCTCTGTGAGGTCCCACAGGTCTCGCGCCGTCATGCGGGGTGCTTCTCCAGAATAACCACTCGTCCATCGCTGTAGAAGGCCACTTTCCCCTTCTCTCCAGCTGTCATTATCTCGCGCATAACTTCTTTCATTTGAGCAAGCTGTGTGAGTGTGAGGTCATCTCCAAGGAATATGCCCGTTTCTTTAGTGTAGGACGCTTCTTCAAGAAGTCCTTCTTTGCCTCCATGGATGGGAAGCACATGATTAGAGCCCTTTCTTATGAAGTCTCCCCATTTCCTTGTGTCTTCTTCCCTACCCTCCATGCCTTTGTATGAGTAGCCTCACTACCCATCATGCAGAGAAGTTCTTTGACTTCCCCTTCCACATCATCTTGGTCTTTTAGACCGGTTATTCGTATGTGCAAAGCTCTAGTCTTCCTTCGCTGCTCTTCTCCTAAAGTCATGTTGATGATTATAGTAGTGGGGATAGATGTGGTTTCTTTCCCTTTTCCTTTCTTAGCGACTTCTATCCATTTCTCGGCCTCATCCGCCTTCTTCTATGTCTTCGTGATTACATCCACCCACGAAGACGTCTTCGCCCCATTCTGTTTTTTTTCCTCTTTGATCATCCGTACCTGTTCCTTGATGACCTTGATTTTCTCTATCACCCAGGGCTGGAACTTACTTTCCTCTAGTCCATTGCTTGTTTAATCAGCAAGCTCTCGCTTGAGGGCGGAGACCTCTTCTTTGAGTGTTTGTGAATCGGCCTTAAGTGCTTGTATCACTATGTGCAAGTCCTCTTTCTCCTTCTTCCATTGCGTGCCTTTGTTGAGGAACATTTGAAGAAGGTTGGCCTTCTCCTTCCACCATCCTTCCATCTCTGCTTTCCATTCCTTCATCTCCCTTTCTACTTGTGTTATCCACTTGTTTGTAAGCATGAAGGTCGCCTTTGTACGGGACTTGCAAACTGGTGAAGCGCTCATGACCTCCATCGTAACGGCCCAGCAAGGCTGCGCGAACCAGCAAGTCTGCTGTTGTTTGCTGCCTTATTACTGCCAATTGTCAAAGCAACGACAATCCCATCTACGAGTCTCCAATCTGGTGATGGTCCCAAAGTATCACAAATACAAAGGAGTAACAAACTTGTGCAACTGATGGAGATGATGTCCTAAAGAGATGTGCTGCGACCCATTTTGTGTAATGGAGCCAAAAAGGGACTGAACTCGCCCCGTCCTTGCCAATTTTGCAGCTTTAATAGAGACTCGTAGAGAGAGAGAGAGAGAGAGAGAGAGAGAGAGAGAGAGAGAGAGAGAGAGAGAGAGAGAGAGAGAGAGAAGGGGCGGGGGGGCGCTTTACATTTTGTGATACAAGCTGTAGTCTATTCTCTTGCTTGTTCCAGCCAAACAGCCCCTAAGCAAGCAGCCCCTTAGTGTAATATTTTGAGAATGTCGTGTGAGCAGTTCCTTGCTGCACCAACTACGCGAAGGTCTAATGACTTGCTGCACACACCCTAAGTGATGCGCTGTCTCATTACGAATCCCTCTACGACCTGATGTCTGCCCCATCGTGCAGTCCAACACGCATACGTGGCCCACTGTATGGGGGTGAGGGATCGCGAGGGGAGTGGCTGTGCTGGGTGGGGTGGGCTAAAAGGGGGGGACGTGAGGGGACGGGCTGTGGCGGGGGGAGTGGCCCGGGGGGGGGGGGGGGTGCAGGGTTGAGAGAGAGAGAGAGAGAGAGAGAGAGAGAGAGAGAGAGAGAGAGAGAGAGAGAGAGAGAGAGATGAATGAAATGAAATGTAATATTAACGTCTTCAAAAGGCCAAAATGACCTATGACACCAAAAGGTTACATGTGGTGAATCTAATACCAGGTCTGGGTACAAAAAGTAGAAAGAACTGAAAAGAAAATAGTGGGTAGGGGTGGGGTGAAAGCTGATACAAGGGGAATACAAAGGGACTAGGGTGAGCTGATACAATGGAGCTCTCTGACAATCGAGGCATCATATACATATACATCAATGTCCAAAAGGCTATAGATATTCAATGTCCTCCAAGGTAGGCACTTTGTCGGGATGGCTCCTATGTCCCGCCAGTATGGTATGGATCCTCTATCGCAATCTGCGTTGAAGACGAGAGGGCCCCCTTATCCGTGGGCGACGGGATCGCCCCAAGTCTATCGCCCGATCAAGCAGTATGCCTCTGGTGTTGTTATGCTGTTGGGGTTGCTCGGACTCCTCTGTCTGTGACTGAAAGTAATCTGTAATCTTCTGCTGTTGCTGGATCTCTCTCATTGTGCCCCTCTTCAAGAGGTCATCTCCGTGTTTGCGAATCTCCAGTAAGTATAATCCGAGGCATCTCTGATCCTGGTATCTCATGACTCTAGAAAGAGGCCCAAAACCCTCTCTGAATAGACAGTGAAAGCGGCCTTGTATCTCATAGTATACTGGGCAGTGACATATCTAATGTAGTTCTGTCTCTGGCTCTATGTGGCACACCTGACAAATCCTGAACTCAGCGGGTACTCCTCTAAATTTGCTTGTGTCGATCTCTAGCTGATATGAGGGTGTGCGTATCTGACCAATAGCACATCGGATCCCGTGGGATAGATGAGTGTCCATGTATCCTAGTTTGATCACAAAACCATCCTCCGTGAGTTGTAGAAGATGCTCTCTATAGAAAGTTATCTTCGTACCTAGCTCATGTGTAGGTTGTATCCATGTCCTCTTTGTATCTAGGTGAATCAAGTCTTGTCTGATGAGCCAGGTAATCTCTGCCCTAGTGAGGGAGATGGAGGGTGCATCTAGAGAGTTATGAAATGGGGGTAGCCGATCCATACTAAGGCCATGTAACTGAAACCAAGATGCCATCTCTATATAGCATCATGATCTATCTCTGCAATGCTAGCTGTCGCGAAGACTCTAGTGCTAATTGAGCCTATCTATCTCTAGGGAGAGCCCAACTGCTATGAATAAATGAAACTGATCGAGTGAGTGGCTCCACTCAGAGTTACCGGGGAACGCCCCCTAGCCTCCGTTCCGGCGTTCCAGGGGGCAGTTCCCTTCCCGAACGTTCCGAAACGTCCCGGAACGTCTTACGTTCCGGATGGCCAGTGCAAACCGGAACGGCCGTTCCGGAACGCCCCCGGAACGTTCCGGAATGCCCCTGGAACGGCCAACGGCTACAAACAAATTTGGCAAAAATTGAAGTAAATGTTTGGGCTTCTGTTTGAAGTGTGCAAGGCCTCAAGGACTCATAAAATGCACCCCCCGCCCCCTTTCTCTCCACAAGCTAATCCTCAAGGCTCAAGCTCTCTCCCTCTCACTCTCTCAAGATCTCTCCCTCTCAAGACTCACTCTCTCAAGGCTCAAGGCTTCAAGCCTTCAAGCTCTCTTCCTCTCCCTCCCACTCTCTCAAATCTCTCCCTCTCCCTCTCACTCTCTCGAGTCTCTCCCTCTTCACTCTCTCTCTCTCTCTCTCTCTCTCTCTCTCTCTCTCTCTCTCTCTCTCATCATCTAGTCATAGCAAGGTTGAATGGTCTTCAAAACGAGTTTTTTGTGAGTATTAGAGTCAAAGCACTCTAATACTCCTTGTATGTAAACACAAGGAGCTAAAAAATGCACTATTTGGGTGTTTTTTATACCTCCCGTTCTGCGCCGTTCCCGTTCCGGACCCCTAGCCGTTCCCCCGTTCCGCGGGGATCGCGTCGCCATTCCCGTTCCGTGTTGCGGGTAACTATGGCTCCACTACCAATGGAGGAGCAACGAGCTCCGCCCTAATAATGTCATGTGGAACTGAGGCCTTGGCCTTAATCATCCGAGAAATCATAGACACCAAGGGCTTCTCCATACATCTCCATCCATCAGTACTGCCAGTCCCATATCTCCACTCCGTGTAGCATGGCCGAAGTGACCAAAGTGTCAAAGAGCCAAAGCTTTGTCCAAGGTTCCTGGAACTAAACTGCGAACATATCCTCTCAAGTTTCCCCAATGCTGCGCAAGCTATGGTCAATTGCGTATCTGCTTCACGCCTCAGGGAAAATACTGGACCACTGAAAACTGCCCCAAGAAAAGTGCATGTATCTGTATATTCCACAGTGTCTGGACCATATGTAAAAGTGGTCTCACCAAGGTTCACAAACAATCCACTGTCCGGTGCAAATACATCCAGTGCATCCAAATGATGCTGCATTTCTTCTGGAGAATAGGAGAACATCACAATATCATCAGCATATAATAGCAACGGAATCCATGTCCCTGCAAGCTGAGGACGTCTATCACCCTCTGTATATACATAATCTGAAAACTCATCTACATATATCCCAAAGAGAGCCGGAGATAGGGGACAACCCTGCTTCACCCCAATGGTGGAGTGAACCATGTCGGACATGCCCTGATTAGTGCGTACTTGTCCTACCATTGTCCTGTATAACTTGCTAAGATCCCTCATATCATCTTTGTGGGCACCCCCATGTCTTGCAATCTGCGTATGGTATTGGCTCGTAGCACTGTATCAAAGGCTTTGCGGAAATCCACAAAGCTCCTCTTACCATGGTGTCTACCCTCATCAATAATGGTTCTGAGTGTCAAAATCTGGTCATGAGTGGAGAAACCTCTCTTGAACCTTGCCGTCTCTCTCTGATCATCCACTCAACTCATGCTTAAGAATTGATGCGTATAGCCTAGCTAGAGTGTGACCAACCATGATGGTTTGGTAATTCCCCAGAAGCATAGGATCTCCCAACGAACGAGAGAGAGAGAGAGAGAGAGAGAGAGAGAGAGAGAGAGAGAGAGGGAGAGAGGGAGGAATGGGAGAATGAAAGATCTAAGTCGGCCTATGAGACAAATCAGAGTACATGAGGTAGGTGTCCGATGTGTATTCGTAAAGGATAAAAGGTACAAAAGTAAAGGTGACTATCCTGTATGATGACTGGGGGAGGAAAGCTATACAAGGGTGGGGATGGAGCTTTAAAACTGAGGAAAAGATGCAATCCTTTATGCTGGGGTAGAATGTAGAATCATAAGATGGATTGCTATGCTATCTCTAGCTCGATCCAGTAACATAATCATGGTGTAGTACATGATGCATGGGTGGGTAGGGTGTGAACAGTCCTTGTAAGATGGCTGCTGGATTTGCAAAAGCCCGGAGGCATCTGGTTTCCAAACATCTATAGTAGGCTCCTGGATCTCCCTCTGATGTAGGCGAGGCGCCGTGCGTCCATGGGTACGTGGGCGTCTGCGATTTCGGGCCTCCTCAGCCTGCTGTAGAGTCACTCTTCTCTGGATGGTCGGAGGTGGTGGTGTTGCTATGGTCCTCTGAAAAAAATTTGTGAGCTGTGTCTGGTGCTCATCTATCACATTTGATGCTACTTGGAGGAGGGAGTCCCAATGCTGTTATATCTCGACTCAAATGAGGTAGGTGTCCGATGTGTATTCGTAAAGGATAAAAGGTACAAAAGTAAAGGTGACTATCCTGTATGATGACTGGGGGAGGAAAGCTATACAAGGGTGGGGATGGAGCTTTAAAACTGAGGAAAAGATGCAATCCTTTATGCTGGGGTAGAATGTAGAATCATAAGATGGATTGCTATGCTATCTCTAGCTCGATCCAGTAACATAATCATGGTGTAGTACATGATGCATGGGTGGGTAGGGTGTGAACAGTCCTTGTAAGATGGCTGCTGGATTTGCAAAAGCCCGGAGGCATCTGGTTTCCAAACATCTATAGTAGGCTCCTGGATCTCCCTCTGATGTAGGCGAGGCGCCGTGCGTCCATGGGTACGTGGGCGTCTGCGATTTCGGGCCTCCTCAGCCTGCTGTAGAGTCACTCTTCTCTGGATGGTCGGAGGTGGTGGTGTTGCTATGGTCCTCTGAAAAAAATTTGTGAGCTGTGTCTGGTGCTCATCTATCACATTTGATGCTACTTGGAGGAGGGAGTCCCAATGCTGTTATATCTCGACTCAAAAATTGCTGGTGTCTGGACTCAATAATCTTATGTAGAGTGGGTTGATCTGCAAAGCGGGTCGGGTATCTGCCTTTGATCTCTTCATATGCTCCTACATCTGGAAACATAGTGCTCCTCGCCTCAATCTCTGTTGTGCAAAGTCTGCATATCCTCTCTGCTCTGGGGACGTGTAGCTCGCCTTGCCTTAATCTCTAGCTGGTGTGATAATACTCTGAGCTGTCCGACGACGACCCGTGCTCTATGTGGCATGTAGATATTCATGTATCTCGATCTCTGGATAAACCCATCTGCTAGGATGGTCAGGAAGTGATCTCTGTAGTACTGCCTCTTTGTGGGAGAGGCTCTCTGGGTGTGATCCATGTCTCCCTAATGTAGAGCTGCCAGAGGTCTTGTCTGAGAACACGATTCCTCTCAGTGTGTGAGAGGTGTATATGAGGAGAGTCAGGATCAGATTGAAAAAGAGGTAGGTCTGTGATGTCCAAACCATGGGATGTAAACCACCCTATGACCTGTGAGTACCATGCTCTCGTATCACCCTCGTGATGCAGATGTATTGATGCCTCAAAGCTCTACGGGTGAGTGTGTCTGGTGGGAGCTCTCGCATGCGCTGAATGAAACAGATCGTCTGAAAAAGGGCCTCTAGTAGCATCGGTGGTGTTGCTAGCTCTGCTCTGTCGTGTGGTATTGAGGGTTTGCTATGGAGCAAACGAGAGATCATAATGATCTGTGGGTGCTCTATCTGTGTCCATGGAGGCACTGAGAGTCCTGGTGCCCATAATGCCGCTGCATACATCATGGCAGGTGTGACTAGAGTGTCAAAGAGCCATCCGTTTGTGCGGGGCTCTTGGAAGTGGGCCTGATGGGATTTGCACTCTAAGGTGGCCAACGCTGCATATCCTCGTGTAATCTGGTCTCGGGCTGCTTGGTCCATGGAAAATCTGCCAGTGGTGCTAGTAAAAGTCACCCCCAAGTACACATATGAATCAACCACCTCGACCTGTCCGCCTGCTGCTGTAAGTACTCCTCTACTACGAATTGTCCTGGAGGTATGGGAGATCATGACCTTGGTCTTGCCAAGGTTCACTGTGAGCCTTGTGTGTGTGCAGAAATCATCTAAGGCTCATAGGTGACTTTGTAATTTCTCTTGTGTCTCAGAAACAAGGATGATATCATCAGCATAGAACATGATGTGGAGTGGTATACCTGCCAAGTCTGAGCCCGCACCACTTGCTCGTAAGATGTAATGTGAAGTTTCGTCGATGTAGAGACCAAATAGAGTTGGGGAGAGAGGGCATCCTTGCTTCACACCGATGGTGCTAGCAATGGGATCCGATAGTTCACCAGGGCATCGCACTCTATCTGTGACCTGTGCATACAAAGAATGAATGGCCCATATCATGTCAGAGGATATCTGTAGCTCCTGAAGGCGCTGAAAGAGTCTGTCATTGGGGATAGTGTCAAATGTCTTGCGGAAGTCCACAAAGCAGCAGTAGAGTCTCCTCTTCCGTGCCTTTGCTTCGTCTATGAGACAGCGAAGCACGAAAATGTGATTGATAGTCGAGAAAGTGTGTCTGAAACCTACCTGTCCTGGTGCCCCTATCCCTGATGCCTCTGCATGTGTGCTAAACTCTGCCTCAAGAACTGCCCCGTATAGTTTGGCCAGTGTGTGGCCAATCATGATATTCTTATAGTTCCTTGGATCCAGGGTGTCGCCAGATCTGGCCAGAGTGTGGCCAATCATGATAGTCTTGTAGTTCCCTGGATCCAGGGTGTCGCCAGATTTGTGGATAGGCACAATGGCGTGCATAGTCCACTCCTCTGGTAGTCCCTCAACCAATGCGTGGTTGAAGAGACGTGCTATCAGGGTGGAGAGAGTGTCTGTCGCATGGATCAGGTGCTCGCTCTGTAGGCTGGTGTGATATGTTGAGCGGCCGTGTTGTAGGCGCCAAATGGCCCTCTCCACCATAGTAGATGTAAAGAAAGTCGAGGTGGTAGGGATAAGTGGCTGCCCAGGTATCTGGTTTAGGCGCTCGGCATTTGCTTTGGTAATGACCATATTCCCCGCACTTGTAGCACAAAATGGGCCGATTCAATGGGCGAGTCAAAGGACGAGGTGGTCCTTGCTCCTGTGCATGGAGTAAGAGGTGGAGGCATAAAAGCTGTGAGGTGGAGAGGGAGCATGGGTGTGATAAAATCTCTCAGAGGGAAAAGTGCTTTGCATTCCTTGCATAGGAGGGGCTGACAATAAAGGTGGCATGTGGTGTGGATAGCCACAGGGAGAAACCATGTTGGATGCACGTGCTGGCCCTTGTTGAAGAGTAGGACCAAGACTTTGTTGTATTTGTCGCAATCCCTTGAGGTAGTAGGAGTCCTTGTCCTCATGCGCAGACTTTTCGCCGAAGTGACAATAAGCCTGAAGGGGATAGTCCTGTGGAGGGTGTCCTGGAGAGCAACACAAGTTGCACCATACCATAGCCTTAGTCGCATGCTGAGATCGAAGCTCTTCTAGCTCTCTCTTGATTTGATCCAAAGCCTCGTGATGTGGGGGCTTCTCTTGTCTAAGAAAGAGTGATTTCTCCTCTTGAAGAGCGCGTTGTAGTTTTAGGGCTTCAAGTTCCCTATGTAAGGAAGTCAACGGATCAGAAAGACTTTCCGAAAACACTGAAGGGGGTCTCTACCTACAGGGAGTTGGTGAATGGCTTCCTCGCTCCCTCTATCCTAGTAGCAATTGCGACAAACTCCTCCAGAGTGGCGTCAGGTCGAAGACTCTCGGAGTTTTTGCTGAGAAGTTTTGGGAAGAGCCTTCTCCACCCACTTCTTAACCATAAATTCCTCTGATTGTTGAGGAAGCTTTGCGACCGGAGACTTGGTTTTAGTCATGAGTTCCGCAAAAGTCTCCTCAGGCTGGAGCACCATGTTGGCCAACTCATCCAAAACCTTTTCATGGTAGTCACCTGGCCTAAATGTTGCACATAACTGTTGTCTTAAGGCTGCCCAAGTTGCAAAATGGTTCTTTGCAAACTGACTATACCACTTGTCTGCTAAGCCATCCAAGGTAGATGGAAAGAGTACCAAATAAGCATCTCCTCTATCAAGGCTATGACCTCTACAAAGAGATACAAACCTCCTTGGATGGTCGTCTGCATCTTCTGAGGAGAGTCTCTTGAAAGTAAGAAACTTGATGTTTACCTTTGCCCAAACACTCGTCAATGCCTCCATGGCCGCTTGCTCAGGAGCCCGTTGCTCAATAGCTTGCTGTAACAAAATGGGAGAGAGCTTTACTGGGGAAGATGACCTAGAAGATGTAGAATTGGATAGAGGAATGGGTGATGCCGTATGTGGAGGTATGGGTGATGAGGTTGGTAGGTACCAAGGGTCATCTTCTACTGTAGTACTTCAGAGGACTCAGTAGTGCGCTTTGACGCTATCAGGACCGCCTTGTATGTGTCACGCAGCGACCACAAACCCAACCAAGCTTTGGGCAAGAAGACCTTTAACCGGCAAAACACAGATCTAGACTCTACTAGACCAGGGAAAGTGAGTAGACAACCAGGCTGGACAAGGGACGAGGAAGGACTAGACCAGGGGCGAGAAAGGACTAGACCAGGGACGAGGAAGGCCTAGACCAGGACGAGAGCTGGTTGGACCAGGGCGAGAGAGGACCAGATCAACAGGGCGAGAGGGAACTAGACCAACAGGCTCACTGGGCAAGGCGAAGGAGGCGAAGCTAGTTAAAAACCAGCTAGCTCCTCGATTTGTACCTCAACAGAGTGAGACTTCAGTTGAAGTCCCACCGGGCGTGCCAAAAATGAGAGCACTTGTAGCACGGATAATGTGTCGTGCTCTCTACAGTGGGTGCTCCTCAGTGCAATGTGCGTGACAATCTCACTCAAAACGGACTGAAAACAAAGGAAACAATAGATAACAACTGATCACACAGAGACACAACAATACACCAGAACATATGACTCGACTATCTCAAAGAACCGATACAGACTTTGGCGTGGCAACACACTTAGCTCCGCCCAAAACTCACGGGTACAATGGGGTGTCGAGGCTCAGATGTGCAGGGATGGTGCAGACGTGCTGTGTATAGACTCGCTACCCTAGACGACGACCTTGGACCGTATATCAAGAAGATCCAATAACGGCTCATAAATGTCAGCCACCTAAGTCTATCTCCAAACTGAGTGGTGGTGGTGACCTAGCCACGATGTCCACTAGACCACCGTCGTATCCCTGCCACGTGTCACTACCAGCACAAAGAGTCCGACCAATGTGAACTAGACTTGACCAACTGTACTAACTGTGTGTCCTGTGAAAGTGACACTGTAGCCCTGCTACACAATTCTATGGAAACACACCCCAATGCCTACGCTTAGCAGGCACTGGCTATGCTCATGTGCAATCAGAGGGTATGCAACTATTTTAGAGTGTCTAGACATGCACGTCCTGAGTACAGGTTCACAAGGGTGCCAACACACTACCTAGGCTGTGCTAAACCTAGCAATAGGAGTTACACCTTACCCACATGCACATAGGGTTAGATGTACACGTGAGATCCCCCCTTTTATAGGGGAGGTACGGGTACCGAGCTGCATGGCTTCCATGTACTCTACCAACAACTATGGGGAATCTATGAATAGAAATCTTCATCGGCTGATACTTGAACTTCAAAAAGGACTCCAATGCTTGTTTCTTTCGGCTACGTAGAAAGCGATTCAAAATTTGGTCCGACTTTATGTCTTCAACTTTGTCTGCGATCTCGGGTTATAAAAGACTGTGAATGGAATGCAAAGGAAAAGTGTGATGGAGTGTCAAACCTTTCAACAAGTATATGCCAAAAATGTGATCTAAACTCGACTTTTCTACCTAAAACTATCGGCATTGGCAAACGATAAAGGGAATACTAATGCTTGATGGACAATTGAGCTAATGCTTTTGTTGTGAATGTGTCTTGCTAAGGAATGAGCTTGCAAAATTTATTGACATGACCTACAATGAGGAAACATTGTGTATTCCTTAAATGCAAACTTACTATCTTTTCTAAAGTGATCTTCATGCTTTTGTAATCATCTGTCAGTGAATCATGTGCTTTGTGCAATATGGCATTCCTATGAGAAGGTAACACACAAGGACGGTGACGAAAATACATGAGACCGTCACGAATTGGCAATGAGAGACTCAAAAAATGCATACCGACTCTTCATGCTATCGAGAGATTCTTCTTGAATGGGTCCTGTGAACCTCCACTTGAGAGCCAAGATTTGTCCTCTGTGATTGATCATATCTACAATTGGGTTGGCTTTACTAGAAACATAATCAATCAAACCACCAAATTGCTCACAAGACTAGAACCATCTACCATGACGGTCACTCCAAGGTGTACTCGGTACAGATTGAAGGTCGCCATGGGCCTCCAGCCTGAGGCATTCTAGCACTAAGCCACTGAAGCAAAAACTCCTTCCAGGGCTCCTCCCGTAGAAGAAGTCCTCCGACGACAAACTTCCCTAGAAGGGCTCTGCTTTGCTGTGCTGGGTCTATGATCCCCAACCCTCCCTGAGAACAAGGAAGAATGATGACCTGCCATGCCACTTTGGCCTGGGCTATCTGAGTGTCACGCCTTGACGAAAGGAAGTTCCTGATCAGCCTCCCTACCTTGCTAATGCAGGAACTCGAAAAGATCCAACAAGAAGTGATGTACCACAGACTAGCCAACAACACCTGGTTGGCCACTATAACTCTGCTTGCCAGAGAGTATGCGGAGCTCCAATGTAACAACTTTCTCCTGATGGACATAAGGAGTGGAGCAATCTGCTGCTCAGAAGACAAGTCCATGTTGGCCCAAGTATCGAACTGTAGTCCCTGGGGAAATCCATCTTGAACCCTTACCTAGCAAACAATCAGGCGTAGGAGCACTACCAACGGAGAAAGCCATTGTCTTTCTCCAGTTGACCAGTGTGCCTAATACACAACAAAAGGTCTCAAGAGCCTGCTCACACCTATGAAGGTTGACCTCCAAGGCTGAATCGTCTGCAAACTGAGTATCCAGTAGCTCATCTCCTCGAATAGGAAACGCTAAGCCACGTAGACCAACCTGCTGTGAGACCAAAAACTTGCTCATCACCTTAGCATAGAACAGAAAGAGGAAGGGGACAAGAGGGCAGCCCTATCTGATCGAAAGTGTGAGCATGAAACGACAAAAGTATCTAACTCCTGACAAAAGTACTTGACTGTGTGCCCGTTTGTAAGAGCTGACACACCTTTGATCCAAGCATCTGAGAAGCCCATCCTGCGTAGAGTGCCCTCCAAAAAGTCCCAGTCAACTCTATCGTAGGATTTCTCAAAATCGACAAGAAGTATCACCAGATGCTCACCACAAAGGCACCCAAGGGTAGATGCCTCCCAAAAAGTAAAGATGTTGTCAAGGATACTACGCTCCTTGACAAAACCTATCTGTGTCCTATGTATAATGCTCTCTAGAAGTGGCTCAATCTTAAAACTCAAGAGCCTTGGCAGAATTTTGTAGGATGAGTTGAGGATGGTGATGGGCCGCCATTGTTGAATCTCATCCAAGGAGCCTCCCTCCTTGAAAATGAGGTAAAGCAGGCCCTCACTCATGCTGTCAGGCATCTCTCCTGTGCACAGGATGTACTGAAAAGCGCTACAAAGATATGAGCCAAGCAAGTCCCAGTACTCCAAGAAAAAGCTGGCAGTCAAACCATCCTCACCTAGACAGCTACCATGGGGAAGTGCTCTAAGGGCCACGTGTAGCTCCTCTAGCTGAAGAGGCAACTCAAGCCTCTGGCGAATCTCCTCAATCACAAGACAAGGCATCTGTGCCCCAACCTGCTCTCTGCATGCATCCTGATGCTCTGACTAAGGCTCTGCAGACAGTAGGTCATAATAAAAGTCAATAGTAACTGCACGCATGTCCTCTGGCTCTGAAGCAACTCACCCGTCAGGCCTCCTCAACTGGCTGACCCTGGCATGCGCATGACGAGGCCCCACTGTCTCAAAGAAAGCCACTATCACTCTGTCACCCACCTGGGTCCACTGCGATGCCTGTCCATGAAAAGCAAACTCATGGCGCCTCTTCTCTGTGCTGGGAAGCTACTGGTGAGCCTACTGTAACTACTACTCCAACCAGGGACTGTCTGGATGCTGCTCTTGCATCCTCTGCTAGGAAGCAACCCCTCGTTCGAGGCGCTACTCCTCCTCTCTGGCTGCAGCCAGGCGGGCCGTAGACTCCTGGAGAAATAGCTGGCTAAGCTGAGCAAGTCAAGAAGCCACTCGGTCAGCAGGAGAGTCCTGCATGTCTAAGCCCTCTTTCAAAGAGCCACCACTCGCTCTCTGAGCGCAAAGTCCAGCAAGATCCTCTCTGGGATGGGTAGCATTGTGCTCCTCCTCCTCTGTCTATCTATCACTGTGAAAATCACTGATTCATGGTCCGAAAAAGAAGTTCCGGCGTCAGAATGCAAACTGTCCCACCCAAATCACAACAATGGTCGCTAGTGTAGAAGCGATCTATCCGAGATAGATTCGCTCCTTCCACTCTGCGGTCCGAGCGAGAGAAGGCCAGGTTGTCTAGGGGCCTTACAAAGCTAGAATACTGCCACACATCTGAAGCCTGCAGAGTCAAACATAACGTCTCCCAAGCTGCCGATTCAATTCCATGCACTGTAGTGTGGCTACCTCCAATCCTGTCAGAGGGGTCCTCCAACATGTTGAAGTCACCCCCAATGCACCATTGCTCTGCCTGCGGCAGAGACTCTACAATGTGAGACCAAAACTCTGCACGTGCACTCGCCACATTGGACGCCTGGATGCCACCAGGTCCAAATGCAGCTGACCAAAAAGTCTCATATCTTCCACGCAAAAGCTGACCACAACCTCTAATGCAAATTGGACCCTGCCGCATAGGGGAAAAGAGAAGCCAACCGCTGAGTCCAAGGCCTCTATCCCCCTAGCTGCAAGAAACTATATATGAACTCTGAAGCAAGCTGCCTCAAGGTCTGGTGAGGGGTTGCCAAGAAACTGTGTAAAGTCATAGGCAAAGAAATCCCAACGACGACGAATGTCGAAGCTCGTCAATCCACGAGAAACTGCTACAAAGGGGGACGTCTGCACGAGAAGAGGGGGTCGCAAGAAAGGTTGTCCCTCTCTCGCCAAGGCAAAAGCGCTGCTAGGAGATCTCTTAGCAGCCGAGGAAGGTCCTGGCCCCTGGGACGGCTGCGGGGATGGAGCTAGAAGAGATGTGCGAGCAGGGGGCTCGAGGGAGAAGGGGGAGAGGGGGGGCTTGGGGGAGCGACAGAGAGAGGAGGGCGAGATGGACAGGCAGAGGAAGGAGATGGAGGGGGAGGGGGAGGGGAGGAAGAGGGGAACTCGGGGGTGGGAGGGGCTGTCAAGAGTGAGGCTGAGGTGGAGGCTAGAGCAGGGACCTCGGAATCGGTTCCATGTGGGAACCCATTGCTGCTTGGCAGGAGCCTAGGGACCACTCTGAGTGCAAGGTTGGCACGGTGGCCCCTGTCGACGTCGACCACGAACCTGCTGCCAACCCTCCCTCGCTTGAGTCCCAGGCTCAGGGAGTGGCTCTGCCTGCGTACACTATGCCTCTGTCTGCTGTTGTTGGCAAGCCCTTGAAGACTGGGGCTGGGCCTGTGGTGTAGGTCGGGGTCTCCTCCGTGGACAGGCCTTCGCAACATGGCCCATCTGTCGACAAATGAAAGAATGGTTCGGGAGGCCCGAATACTCCATACTCAGTCGGAACCAACCACGGCTCACCCGAGGTAGTAGGATGACCTTCGGGAGAGTGTGGATGTCCTGAACCAGAATACGTACTGTGGGGATGCCGACCGCCTTGGTAGCTACAGAGGCTGCCGTGCAAGGTGTCCCCAAGACAGTCCCAATCGATAAGCCTATCCGGGAAAGTAGCGGAAGGTACTCCCTCCTCAGGCCGAGGAAGCCGACGGAGATGGGCAGGTCTGCCTCCTCGACAAGAACGTCGGTGGCTGGGTAGAAACCGTGGCGCCACTGTCAAAAGAGTGCTTGAACTGCACGGATGGCCAGGGCAATCATCGCAATGACCTTGGACGCCATCTCGGGAGTCTCAAACTCTATCTAGTAGTAGCCACGTCCGAGAAGCTGAACATCGAGAATCTTACCTACCTCTGCGAGAACGCGGGCCTGAAGAAGATCGCGCACTTCCTCTCTGCCGGGTCTGGTGCCGAGAATCTTGCAAATAACAGAGGTGACCGAAAGGCGCTCCACCTTTGCCTCTAAGCTCGCTTGCTTTGTTGGCAAGAGAGCAAGTCAGATGGCGGGTTCTGCGGGGTCGGGCAAGGGGGCTGCAGTGGAGTCCCTCTGTGGCGGAGCAGAATCCTCCATCTGTGTCTGCTGCTGCAAAGGCGAACGGTGGGGAGTCGGAAGGCGACGAGAGTCGAAGCCGCTGTGAAACCGGTTTTGACAGCGACAGAGACTCGAGGTGGGGAGGATGGCACAAGCAGGAGAAGCAGGGGGGAAGGAGCGAGATGACCAGTAGGGGTAGCGCGAATAGGGCGGGAGGGGGCAGTGAGGGATAGTGGGAGGGGCAGCCGGAGAGGGTGGGAGGGGGTAGCAGGACAGAGGGGGAGGAGGCAGCGAGGCGGGGCGATAGAGGAGGGCAGCGAGGGGGGAGCGTTGTGAGGGGGGGGGAGGGCTGGGCTGGGCTGGGCTGGCGATGGCGATGGGGGGCAAAGCAGGCGAGGCACGGGAGCAGCAACAGCGAGCGATCCTCGAAAGTCCACAATGTGTTCGTTTAGGTAATCACACAACAGGGAGTTACCCTCCAGAGAGCAGAAACACTCATAGCTAGCACAAGTCAATACCTCGATTCCGACACCTCTTCTCTACAAGCAAGAGATGGCAGAGATCCAAAACCAATTCTAGTGCGAGACTGCAAAGCGCCAGAGACTCGAGGTGGGGAGGATGGCACAAGCAGGAGAAGCAGGGGGGAAGGAGCGAGATGACCAGCAGGGGCAGCGCGAATAGGGCGGGAGGGGGCAGTGAGGGATAGCGTGGAAGGGGCAGCCGGAGAGGGTGGGAGGGGGTAGCAGGACAGTGGGGGAGGAGGCAGCGAGGCGAGGCGATAGAGGAGGGCAGCGAGGGGCAACAAGGCGATGGGGGAGTGTTGTGAGGGGGGGGGAGGGCTGGGCTGGGTTGGCGATGGCGATGGGGGGCAAAGCAGGCGAGGCACGGGAGCAGCAGCAGCGAGCGATCCTCGAAAGTCCACAATGTGTTCGTTTAGGTAATCACACAATAGGGAGTTACCCTCCAGAGAGCAGAAACACTCATAGCTAGCACAAGTCAATACATCGATTCCGACACCTCTTCTCTACAAGCAAGAGATGGCAGAGATCAAAAACCAATTCCAGTGCGAGACTGCAAAGCGCCAGGCAGACTCAGATCAAACCCACGCATATTCTTGAGCAAGGTGTCCATACCATCATCTTTGATGCATACCATACTACACCCACACCAAGGACAAGCAATTCACCATCATAGTCACCATGCCTTATATTGCCGAGATTACCAGTCGATCAATTAGCGTTAGCTATCCTCTTTACTTTAAATTCATTTTTTTCTTTTCTGACATGAGAGAATGTATAATGACATTTATATGTTGATTTTCCTCATAGACTCGACCTTTCAAAGACATTACTAAACAACCACCCCCCCCCCCCCCCCCCCCCCCCCCCACCCCACCACCACCTCACTCTTTTGACCATAACTTGCTCATCCGAACTCCGATTTAGGTGATCTATAGCCTCAATTGAAGAGCACGAAGCCCTCTACGCATTGATGTAAAGACATAATTTTTCTGTGTAATGGAAGGCTTTGCTGTAACAGCATCTCAGAACTGAAAAAACTGTCAAAACTTTGCGTTTTTGTTGCCGACTTGAAGGCAATGTCAGACAAAACTCGCAAGGGTGGAAAAGCCACACTCGCCATGGAGAATGATGCAAAATCTCCAAGGAATTTGGATGCTAATCCAACCACATCATCTACAACAACGGAAGCAATGATCATGGCTTACTTGATCTCGTTACAAGAAACCGTCAACAAACAAGGTGAAGAGTTGCGCGCACTTGCAATGGAGAATGGTACATTAAGAGTTCTCGTTGTGGAGAATGAGCACCTCAAGAAGGTTCTTGAAATGCAAACAACACGCTTGATGCATCTTGAGAATGAAGTTCAAGAATGTAAACGCTCTCTTGTTGACATGAATGTATTAAAAGAGCGCTTGAGCAAAGTTGAGAGTGATCATGTATTGAAAGAGGAAACAATAGATACAATACGACATGATGTGTGTGAGATGAGAAATGCATCCAAATCATGGATTGATATATGTAAGGATAATGTGGTTTCTACATCTCCTATCACGCAAGCCGTTGTCCAAGCAAAGAATGTAGAGAATGTGGACACTCAAGAATTGCACGAACGACAAAAACGCTCAAAGAACATCGTCATTCGTGGAATCAAGGAGGAAAGCATGGAAACATCCCAATCTCTTGCAGTTGCTATTGAAGAGTTTTTTGCTACACACTTTGGCATGTCAGGAATCATGGCTTATGGTGCACATCGAGTTGGAAAACAAGGAGTCCCTCGCTCGGGAGAAAGACCTATTGTATGTACCATGGCTGATGAGATAAAGAGAAAGATCATCCTTGACAATGGTTGGATCTACCTCAAAGGAACAGGTTGTAATGTATATGAGGATTGTACTCTTATGCAACAAAATGTACGTCGTAAAGCATATGAGGAAAGAAGCAAGAAGGTTAAGGTATCACCTCAAGAAGAAAAGCCACTCAAGGAGGATGCAAGTCCACCCAAAAAATAGGGACACATGATCTATGAGACCAACTCACGCTTGCGAATAAGCTTTTGGAATTGTAATGGGTATCCATGGAATGCAGGAATTGGCATTGATGAGCTTACCAATGACTCCGATGTGATACTTCTTGTCGAAACATGGGAGCATGATGCGCAACGAATTCTTGGATTTGACAAATACGATGTGCATTCTTTGACGTGGGCCAAAAATGCAAAGCAACGAAGAGGCCAAGGAGGCGTAGCATGTATGACCAAAAAGCGTTTGAAAGATGTTTCCATTGTCAAACAAGATAAGTATAAACGCTTCTTATGGCTGAAAATCAGCCCACCAAATGGTCAAGTCATGTTTGTGGCCGGTTGCTACATTCCTCACTATGACTCCAACTTTTATGCTTGCTTGAATATGGATAGAGATCAGCCCTTTGTTGAACTAGAGGAAGACATTGCTCATTACAAGGATCAAGGTGAAGTCATTGTATTTGGAGACATGAATGCTCGCACAAATATGTTACAACACGACACACAACAAGTAGACATGCCGCATGTCTCAAGAAGAATGGATGATTCATACATGTATAATCGAAGTTCTAATGATGCAAAAGAAGTGGATCACTATGGAAAGTCACTTCTACATATGTGCAATAGTACCGGAATGCTCATTGCAAATGGTGTATCTCTATGGCAAGGCACCAATGACTTTACATGTAGAAAGCACAACGGTGCTAGCGTGATTGACTATATGTTGTTCTCAGAAGCCACTCTAGAATGCATACAAAGCTTTACACTTGGTGAATGGAATCCGGAATCGGATCATAGGATGTTATGTATTGACCTCAAGTGTGGTAAACGGCCCGAGCATGTAGGCTCCAATCATGATGTAAATCATTTGTACCTACATCTAGACTTCAAACGAGTACTTATATATACTGATATGGTGGACCAAATGTTAAGCATGATAGAGCATCAAGAGAGCCTAACATTAGAATGCAAGTGGAAAGTTTTCAAAGAAGTAATTTTCTCTTGTGCGAAGGAATGCTTTTCGGTGAAACACATGTCTTGCAAAAGGTCTAAGAAGGGTAGCACCAAGAAGAAATGGTTTGACATGGAATGTAGTCAAGCCCGAAAACACTTGCTAAGATTGGATGCAATCAAAAACAAGGAAGTTTACTTAGAATGTTCACACACATACAAAGCACTTGTTTAAAAGAAGAGGAGAAGGTGGGAAGTCGAAAAACAACTTCTTTTAGCACAAGAGAAAGCACATGCATGTGGCAAGTTTTTGCAAAATCTAAAAGGCAAGCGCGTTGAGAGCTTTGGTGACTTGACTCTTGAGGATATGTATATGCATTGTAAGAACCTCTATGAGCAACGCAATGTTGATAAGATGGAGTGTTGTAGCTCCCTTCCGTTTATGTCTCCCTTCTTTACCATTGAAGATGTATGCTGCGCGCTTGAGAAACTTGCTACTCGCAAGGCAGGTGACCTTCAAGGTGTCAAGGCTGAAATGATTAAATGGACAAGCAAGAAAACACGATATTGGATATGCGATATGTTTAACCTTGCACTTCAGTATGGCATGCCTTATGATTGGAGTGCAAATTGGATCAAACCTTTGCACAAAGGAGGAGATGTAAACAATGTGAACAACTATCGCACTATAATGGTTGGTTCTTTAATGGCAAAGTTATTTGGATGTATCATGGAGATGAAGATAAGTGAATGGGCTGAAAAGAATGGCAAACGTGCACTTGGCCAAGCAGGTTTTCGAAAGCATCATAGCACTATTGATCACCTTGTCACTCTTCGAGTTCTTATGGAAGCGTCTCGATTGAAAGGAAAAAAGTTGTATTGTTGCTTTGTGGATTTCAAGAAAGCTTTTGACATGGTACCACGAGGAAATCTTTGGAGACGTATGCAAAGCCTTCAAGTGCCGAGAGAATTTATGCATGCAGTCTTTCGCATCTACCAAAAAGTGATATGTCGATTACGTATGGGAGATGGAATTTCAGAATTTTTTGCAAGCACTATTGGTGTCAAACAAGGATGCCCACTTTCCCCAACCCTCTTTGGGCTACTCATTGATGAATTGGAATGCATGGTTCTTGACTTTATGCAGCAAGAAGGCATAGAAGAGGTTAAGATTGGAAATGCGGTGATCATGCTTTTGCTTTATGCCGATGATGTGGTGCTCTTGGCACATACCTTAGAAGATGCACAAAAGCTTATGAGTGTCTTGGAACGCTTTTGCCTACATAGCGGGCTGATCGTGAATGGATCCAAAACCAAGGTTATGCTTGTAAAGATCCTCAATGATGAAAATCCATGCATTGTATATAACAATGAGAAACTTGAAGTGGTAGATCACTTCAAGTACCTTGGCCTTGAGGTTCCATCCAATCATAAATGGAAGGATTGTGCAATGCGTCGCTTGAAAGCCGGAAAGAGGGCCTATTATGCATTTGAGAATATGTGCAATGCAGGAGAGATCAAGTGTTGGGCTCTCAAAAAGTACCTCTTTGACACATTGGTGACACCGGTGCTTCTTTATGGAGTGGAGGTGTAGGGTGGAAGCATCGGGAAGTCTACTTGGAAAGAGTTTGAGAATGTCCAAAAGCATTTTCTCACCAACTTTCTCCAAGTCAAGACACAAACACCCTACATGCTCTTACTTCTTGACTCCGGATTGCTTCCCATTGAGGTCTTGGGCATGCAAAGGGTTGTGGAGTACATGCGTAAGACACAACGTAGCCCTTTGCATCGACTTCCTAGAATCGCATATGAAGCAAGTCAAATGGTTCAAAAGACATGCAAGAGCAAAATACTAAGTTCGGGGTGGATGCTTGATATCAAGAAATGGTTTGGAAGATGGGATGCATGTCACTTGGTCAAGGATGCGTCGATCGACTCTCAAGTTAATGAGGCCTTCTTACAACGCCAATGTATCACGGCTTGGGAGAAATCCGGAGGTTCTCGCTTCAGCCATTACACCACACACGTTGCCCCAAACTACAAATCTCTCTTCTTCTCGGAACGAGGTAACCGAACCCATTCCTACATCCTTGAGCCCATCCCGTTGAGTGCGATCCGCACCATTGCCTTCATTCGTCTTAGCTCCCATTCTCTACGATGCGAGACAGGACGTTGGGGCACTGGCGAGGAGTGTCATCGACTTTGCACCTTATGCCCTCGTCAAGTGCGAGAGAGTGAGTACCACACACTACTTGAGTGCTCAGCTTTTGACCACATTAGGTCCTCGTTTGCCCATATATTCAGCCATGATCTCTCCCTACATACCTTCCTCTCCCAACCACGATGTGGACTCTCTATTGCGACGCTCATTTCAACCATTTTTGAGCATCGAGAGTCACTTATGAACTCCACTCACACCACGTGACATGTTCATTTGGTCCCATAGGTCATATTTGACCTCCCAGGACGATAATAGAACTATCTATCTATCTATCTCTCTCGTGGGTGATCCCTTTCATCAAGTTGGGAGAACCAATGCATGTGGAAGTCAAAGGAAAACAGGCAAAGGTCTTATATTATGATATGAAAGAAAAGATAGCAGTCATGAAGTAGACAAGGTCCTTAAAAGGTACATCAGTTTGGATACCAGACGAGCTAACACCTACCCAACTAAAGAACAAATCAGTAGAATTAAAGAAGGTACAAGAAAGAAGGGAAAGTAGGCATTCTAGAGAGGAGGGAAAGTCATCATTAGAGACTTTGTCGACAAATCGCCCCCAAAACATGATACATGATCAAAGAAACATGGTTGTACATCTTTTTTCTTTTCATGGAAAGCAGGAGTGATACATGTTTGTAACGGTAAGCTCATGAAGATGGAGCTTTGAGCTACTGAGGTTGTCTTAGTTTATTTTCTTCTTTGTTGAGCTGAAAGACAATGTAAAAGGTCTACTTTGATCTGTTCCATAGGTCAGTTTCGGCCTCTAGTGGATTTTACTCTCTCTCTCTCTCTCTCTCTCTCTCTCTCTCTCTCTCTCTCTCTCTCTGTGCACAATGTATGGGGCGCTTCCACTATTTATTCACAGAGGGCTTCGGACCCTTCTCCATAGTCATGAGCTATTAGGACTACTTGAGTTACACAGACACAGAGATAGTTTACTGAGGAGATCAGCAGAGAGACATCTTAGAGACAGATTATTGATTTCTTCATACCAGACACTAGACAAATAGAGGAGCAGCCACCATACCCGAAGTACTCTCATTGACCATACATTTCACAGAGCTTGACAGAGTCTATTCATCACATGTATATGAGAGTATCTATGCTCTCGATCCAAATACACCACTCTCTACACTCACTAACCAGCTCTTTGCAGTTCTTCACACTTCAGCCCTCAGCTGATTCGCACACACTACTCACAGTGGCCGACCCCCACCCTCTCGGACGATGCCCCACAACAGATGGTATGACCGGGAGTGCAGAGACTTATACAGACAGCTACAGGCTCGACGAGCCTTAGAGGAGATCCCGGAGAGCGAGGTCAGGAGACAGATGAAGGCTATTACACGCTGTAAAAGGCGGGCCTTCGAGGAAGAGCAGGAGCTTGAGCTATACCACCTTCTCATGAGTACAGACTTCCCAGCAAAAACTCCAAGAGAGTCTCCGACATGATGCCACTCTGGAGGAGTTTGTCGCGGCTGCTACCAGGATAGAGGGAGCTAGGAAGCTGTTCACCAACTCCTCTCAGGTAGAGACCCCTTCAGTGTTTTTGGAAAGTCCTTCTGATCCTTTAAATTCTTTATGCACGGAATTGGAAGCCCTAGAGTTACAACGAGCTCTTCAAGAGGAGAGGTCCTTCTCTCTTAGACAGGAGAAGCTCCACATCACAACGCATTGGAGCAGATCAAGCACGAGCTAGAAGAGCTCAAGTCTCAACAAGAGACTAAGGCTATGGTTTGGTGTAGCTCATGTCGCTCTCCAGGGCACCCTCCACAGGAATGCCCCCTTCGGGTTTACTGCCACTTCTGTGAAAAGTTTGGACACGAGGACAAGGACTGCTACTACCTCAAGGGATTGCGACAAATACAGCAAAGTCTTGGTCCTACTCTTCAACAAGGGCCAGCACCGAGGACAAGGACTGCTACTACCTCAAGGGATTGCGACAAATACAGCAAAGTCTTGGTCCTACTCTTCAACAAGGGCCAGCACCGACGTCCAACATGGTTTCTCCATGTGGCCATCCACACCATATGCCACCTTTGCTGACAACCCCTGCTATGCAAGGTATGCAAAGTACTTTTCCGTCTCAGAGCTTTTATCATACCCATGCTCCCTCATCACCTCAAAACATCTATGCCTCCACCTCCAACTCCATGCACTAGGAGCAAGGACCACCTCGCCCTTCGACTCGCCCATTGAATCCGCCTATTTTGTGCTACAGATCGGGGAATATGGTCATTACCAAAGCAAATGCCCTCTGCCTGAAGGGTCCCCTTCCTGTCGTCATTGCCTTGAAATGAAGGATCACTATAGTAAGGATTGCCCTAAACTTCGAGCATCCACGGCTTCGAACCCATGTCAAAGCCAGAATGAGTTGACCTTTCCCAAGCTCAATTTGATAGAAGTTAGCACCACTCCTGAACCACCCCCTTCCACCCATGTGGTTACCACTCAAGAGAAGTTGCAGGTGGTAGAGGAGCCAGCAGGTGTCCTCACACGGGCCCAGAGAGCCGCGCTCGGTCTTAGTATTCCAACACGTTCAACTCCCCCACACATTCTCCCAACAATGGATACTCTGCCTTCAGCTGGCACCAAGTCCTCACTCAGTAACAAACAAGAATCCAAATCTTTGCTCTCCGATATTGATGAAGTCTTCTTGGAAGTAGTTGCTGATCTATAGCAGATCAAGGTACCAGAGAAACCACCTAAAGAAAAAGAAAAGCCTACCGCAGAGACAATCTTGAAGAACATCTTTCAACAAGAACATCTTTCAACAAGAACATCTTTCAACATCTCTCAATCACCTCTACAAGAGTTTAACCCCCCTCAAACATCAGCCCCAGTGGTGTCTGCTTCTCCGACCAGAACAAAGCTCTCCTCTGTGTCTAGCGAACTCCCTTCATAGAGCCCGTCCTGCTTGATGAATTCCTTGCTCATGATAGTTGTCTTGCTGATGGTACCTCCTCATGCTCTCCATCAACTGCTACGCTCCGTAGCATCTCCTCTTTTGGCCAGTGGACCATGGAATTCATCTACATTGGAACACAAATTCTTCCGGCTATACTTTGCATTGGAGATGAATATTTGCTATCTGCCACCCCCTCACACCCTCTCGCTCCCATCTACCCCCTATCCCCTACACCCTACCAACCCCTCTCTCTCACTTGCTCCTACCTCCTTAGTCTCGCCCCTACCCACCCCCTCCCTTGCCCTCGCCCCTACCCTCACTCCCCCTCGCCCCTACCCACCTCCTCACTCTCCCTATTCGCCCCTACCCACCCCCTTAGTACCCCTCGCACCTACCCTCCCCCTACTCGCCCCTACCCACCCCTTCACTCCCCCTCGCCCCTACCCACCCCCTCCCACTCACTCGTCCCTACCCACCTCCTCCCAGTGACCCAATGCAACCACCTCCCCATCTCGTGCATATCTACTCCCTCGGCCCGGCCTACCCCCTCTTCCCTAGCACTCACCTACGTCGGCGTTCCAGATAGATTTTGAGCATCGCCTTGAGGAAATTAGGCATTGCTTCATTGGTACCTCCTCCTTAGGAACTCGAAATCTTTTCCAACATCACCTTCTTTAGTCCGAATGTACTGCGCTTTTTCCCGGTTTTTCCTGGTGTTTCAATGTTCTCTCTAGTCTCACTGTTTTGTCTCACCGAGACGGTGAGTGGTTTTGTGGCGGGCAACCTTTAGTAGGGCTATAGTGTCACTTTTACAGGACACACAGTTAGTATAGTTGGTCTGGTCTGGTTGACACTGGACGGACTCTCTGGGTTGGCAGTGACATGTGGCAGGGATACGACGGTGGTCTAGTGGACATCGTGGCCAGGTCACCGCCACCACTCAATTTGGAGATAGACTTAGGTGGGTGACATTTATGAGCCGTTGGTGGATCTTCTTGATATATGGTCCAACGTCGTCGTCTAGGGTAGCGAGTCTATACACACAGCACGTCTGCACCATCCCTGCACATCTGAGCCTCGACACCCCATTGTACCCGTGAGTTCTGGGCTGGAGCTAAGTGTGCTCCCATGCTAGTGTTTGTATCGGTTCTTTGAGATAGTCGAGTCATATGTTCTGGTCTACTGTTGTGTCTCTGTGTGATCAGTTGTTATCTATTATTTCCTTTGTTTTCAGTCTGTTTTGATTGAGATTGTCACGCACATTGCACTGAGGAGCACCCACTGTAGAGAGCAAGACAGATTATCCGCGCTACAAATTGCAGTAGTACCAAGCCTAGGTAATAACTGCATGTGAAGCACCTCTTATTAGTAGTTCATTAACTTATTAATAAGTGACATTTTAGCATCATTTAAAGAAGTCGTGGGTTCAATCTGACACTGCTCGACTCAGCTTTAATTATCTATATAAGTGACCCTACTACCTAGGGGTCACTTCTCCAACATAAGCGAGTACCCTCAGTACCATCACTCAGTACCCGCAATACCATCAACATCCATGAGGTTTTTGCATCAGCGTTTTCAGCCATGACCAGCAGCATTTTCAGCCATCGGTAGCAGATAACATCACCATTGGTTTTCAGCCCTGGCATTTTTCAGAAGTTGCAGATTTCAGCTATATTCCCAGCATTTCCAGATTCAGCCTCAGATCAGCAAGAATTTTCAGATTTTAGCCCTAGCCTTATCGCCAAATTGTAGTTCCATGTCAGATCAGCCCTAGTGTTTTCAGTTTCCAGCCCTTAGCCTCGCAGATCCAAGTATCTACAGCAAGATCCCATCAACATCTAGGACCCTTGTATCAGCATTTTGTGCAATCTAAAGCAAATACCTCTTGAGCGATAGAGAAGCGGGGGGGGGGGGGGGTGTTGGGAATCCATCTGATGATAGTCTCCAGTGTCTCTCTCTTTTCAACAGAACCTTCATTCACAGTATCATTCCCTCTCTCTCTCTCTCTCTCTCTCTCTCTCTCTCTCTCTCTCTCGCACAGGATCATGAGGGTTTGGTAGCAGAGCACATTATACATGCTGAGGATCTGTTGGCAGAGATGCTTGCACGGTTATTCAACCGTGTCACGTGTGAGGGCTTTCATGAGTCTTAGAGATTATCTACTATTGTACCTATCTTCAAGACAGGAGACCCCACAGTGCCGGGGAATTACCGTACTATCATGGTAGGACACATTGGCACGGTTGTATGCATCCATCCTTGAGCATAGGCTGAGCAGTTGGGCAGAGATTATGGGCATACAAGCACCTGAGCAGGCTAGTTTCAGGAGGGGTTTCTCCACACTAGATCATGTCTTTACACTTAGAGCTATCATTGAGGAGGGTCGAGCACATGGTAGACGGATATATTGCAGCTTTGTGGACTTCCGCAAAGCTTTTGACACAGTACCGAGGGTCAGATTGATGCGCCGACTTATGGAATTGGGGGTACCCACAGAGCTGATATGGGCGATTATGGCATTGTACAGTTCAGTGATTGGTCATGTACGCACATCAGAGGGGATATCTGACATAGTTCACTCCACTATCGGAGTGAAACAGGGATGCCCATTGTCCTCTACTTTATTTGGTATGTATGTTGATGAGGTCTTTGATTATATTGAGAGAGGAGGAGATAGAGGTGCTCAGCTTGCGGGGACATGGATCCCTCTTTTATTGTATGATGACGATATCGTGTTGATATCAGACTGACCAGAGTGTATGCAGAGACGATTGGACGCATTGCATAGTTTTGCAGGGGATAGTGGATTGTCTGTCAACCTTGGTAAAACCAAGGTCATGGTATTTAATACCACGCCACAGTGGGTTAGGAGATCAGCACCTACATTCACATATGGGCAGGACAATATGGAGTACACTGATGCATACACATATCTTGGGGTGGTCTTTAGTGGACCGAGGTTCACACTGAAAGTGGCAGCAGACACTAGATTGACTCGTGCCTATGCAGCCCTAGGCGGTTTATAGAGGATTTGTTCGTAGGTTCAGTTCCAAGAACCTCGAACAAAGCTCTGGCTTTTCGACACTTTGGTCGCTTTAGTTATGCACTACGGGGTTCAGGTTTGGGGACCGTCTGTTGACAGTGCTGGATGGAGTAATAAGGAGAGACCCTTGATATCTATGATTTCTAGGCTGATTAGAGCCAAGGCCTGAGTTCCACATGACATCATACGTGCGGAGTTGGCTGCCCCACCCATGGAGGTTGAGGCACTCACCAGATCAGTATCATTTGTACACAGCTTATGGGACACCACCAGGGACAGGTATGCTAGGCTTGCTTTTGAGTCATCCAGATAGCTGGCATTATAGGGAGATACATCATGTTGGTATGCACAGATGAGCTCATGGTTTCAGAGGCATGGTTTCCGCATGGACAGGCTGCCCCCTTTACAGTATTCCCTCCTACACGCTGCTCCCTCCTATGCGCTGCCCCCCTGTGCGCTGCTCCCTCCTGCGCGCTGCTCCCTCCTGCGCGCTTCCCCCCCCCCCTGTGCGCTGCTCCCTGCACGCCAAGACGGCCAGCGCACTACCTCCAACCCATCCACTGAACACACACACCCCATCCCCATCCCCTGCCCGCTGGCCCCTGCTCTCTGACCGTCTTGCTTATTGGCGTACCCGCAGCCATCTCTCTCTCTCTCTCTCACACACACACGGATACATACCCACACACACACTACACATATACACACGTACACACACGTTGAGTGCTCTCTTCCCCTTCTCCCCTCTTCTTCACAATATGAAGAGAGGGTAGCTACGAAGACAACCATGTCTTCCCCCATCATCAAGACGCCGACGCCGACAACGAAGACAACCTTCATACTCATGAACAAGAGGCTTGCACAACTGGAGAAGGACATGAAAGAATGGCGGATGGAGAGAGAGATATGGAAGGAGGAGAAAACCACCTTCATCAAGCTATGGAACGAAGAGAAGGAGGACATGAGAGCGGAAATCCAAAATCTCAAAGAGGAGAAGGAGAGAAGGGAACGGGAGAACGAGAAGGAGAGGGAGAGATGGAGGAAAGAGCAAGAAGAGATGAAGGCACAAATCGATCTCCTTCATGCTTCCATCACATCCCTCACCCCCGAGGAAGGAGAGATTAAAGAGGAGGCTAAGGAAGCCCTCAAGGAGGAGATCACCAAAGCCCTCACCGCAAGCATTGAGGACAAATTAGAGGCCACCAAAGAAGGATGGGTCGAAGTGGTCAAAAAGAACATCAAGAAGGTAGCAAGAGACAAAGCCCAAAAAGATGAGGTACTCATCGTACACACAACCATCGAAGAGGAGAAGATGCGACAAGCTCGCCGTCTCAATGTGCGAGTGACCGGCATCAAAGAAGAAGAAGGGTCTACACCCGAGAGCGATGGGAAAGCTTTATGCAAGAAAGTGGGATACAAGGAAGAAGAGATCCCTTTCTCCAAAGTTTGGAGAGCCGGCAAAGATCCAAAGAAGAGAGCTCTCATCCTCCAATTCGCCTCCGAGGAGTCTCGAACTTCCTTCCTCCGAAAGAGGGTCATCTTGAGAGGGATAGAAGGCCCCCCGATTTATCTTGATGATGACCTCACAAAGATGCAACAAGATCACCGTCGCGCGTGCATGCCTCGAGTCCACCAAGCCCGCAAAGAAGGGAAGAAGGCATTATACCGAGATGGTAGGGTTATCATTGATGGCAAGACCATCGCATAGGGACTCGCGGCCTGTGGGACACACGAGGAGATTCATGTCACGGTTTGGAATTGCAATGGAGACCTATGGACACACCCAAAGAGACTTGAGGAGGTGATGAGAGGTCGAGACATCATTCTACTTACAGAGACACACGAGAGCCCGGAGAGAGGGTTACCACGGATACATGGATTCCAGTGGGAGTCTCTACATTGGGGATGTATGCGCCAGCACACCACTCGCGGCTCAGGAGGAGTGGCCATACTCTTTAGACAGGGGCTTCACAGCAGACTACAGATTGTTGCCCGTGACCCACAGGCCCGATACATGTGGATTCGCCTCGAGCTCTCACGAGACAGGATCGTCTACATTGCCCTTTGCTACTTTGCTCCCACAGGCTCGAGATTCGCCCCTATTGAGCAGGAGTCACCATACGCATGCCTCACGGAAGAGATTATGGAGTACTCCACACTGGGTGAAGTCTTCCTTATGGGAGACTTCAATGCTCGTACGCGCAGTGAGCAATGTGAGGCATATGACCATGAGGCCCCAGAGGCACTACACACTCTAGATGAGGAGGCTACTATGAGAGATACAGCAGACAGAGCTCCAGTCACAGCCTACGGACGACATCTACTTCGACTTGGCTCCCAGCACCGTCTCGTTATTTATAACGGGATGGTCCAGTGGCCCACCTCAGGGGGCCTGACTTGTATGCCACATGGAGTTGCAGAGGGAGAGGGGAGTACAGTCGACTATATTCTGGGACCCAGGGAGGCTACACACCTTATCACATCCTTCACCATTCCACCCATACCCATCGGAGCCGACCACACATACCTCTCTTTCTCCATCACCGGAGATACCATCCCACACAGCTCCACAGCACACACTCCACACACCACCATCCATTTCACACATGAGCTAGCATCTCTTTACTCGGCCAAGGTCGAACATGGCCTATGCCTCCTCCACCCATCCACACCACTCTCAGTTCTCACATCACATATCTCTTCCGTTCTCCACACTTCAGCTATTAGCTCTTTTCCACACACCACTCACACAGGACGCACTCCCCCCCCCCCGGGACTATGCCTCAGAACCGCTGGTATGATGATGAGTGTAGAGAGCTATACCGACGCCTCCGTGCACGGCGAGCCTTAGGAGAGATCACAGAGAGAGAGGCCAGACGGCATATGAAGACGCTGACACGCCAAAAGCGGCGAGCATTCGAAGAGGCACAGGAGCTTGAGCTATACCGCCTATGCATGAGCATGGATAGCGCGACGGCATGGCGCACCCTACGCGAGCCACGTCCGCCTACAGCTATTGAGGATCCACAGATATAGCATGATTATGCAGAGCGACTTTATGAGGTGCCAGGGCAGCCTCCTATCCCACAGCCACACGGGCCACGCCCCACGTGCTCCTCCTTCTTTACAGCAGAGATGGTAGAGAGGGCCATACGCCGCATGCAGCACAGACGATCAGCTGACCATACTGGATTACAGAGTGAGCACATCATTTATGCGGCCTCCACTATAGCCTCGTTGATTGCACATGTCTTCAACCGGGCTATAGGGGAGGGCTTCCCAGAGGAGTGGACACAACACACCATAGTGCCTATCCACAAATCTGGCGACACCCTGGACCCAGGGAACTACACTACTATCATGATTGGCCACACGATGGCCAAGCTATATGGAGCAGTACTTGAGGCACAGCTCAGCTGCTACGCAGAGATCCGAGCCCGGGTCACAGGCTACAGGGGTGCGAGCTCCCACCACCGACAGATCGAGGAGATCCGAGCCCGGGAGTGCCGTGCCACTGAGGAGCGAGTGGCTCAGATGAGGGCCGACCCGACAGCTTTCATCCGGGTAGCCTTGGCACCAGACCCGCCCATGTACCACATCCTACATCCCCCCATTAGTACAGGATGGAGCTAGATAGCTTGATGCATTCTCATGATTGTACTACCTTGAGCATATAGACATGCATATACCCCCAGAGATAGAGCTCCATCCCTCCTCAGATACTCCACTACCTACATTCAGTTCAGTTTTGTATCAGTTTTGTTTCATTTGTCTTTCCGATAGACGGATGACATACACACCATGTACATTTGATTTGTCTCATAGGCCGATTTTGGCCTGACATAGATGTTAAAAATCTTTCTTTCTTTCTTTCTTTCTTGATGCACCATCTTTGGCTCTCACACGGCTGGAGACTACTAGACTCATTTGGCAGGATTAGGTCACATGTCTTAGTATGTTTTACATCAACTCACACATCGCAAACTTACACTCAGTGTGCCCAAGGATCTTACTCACATTACCGTCTATGAATAGGCATCCATAGCCTCACATACATCTGTTACTGGCTCGAACTAAGTTTGGTTGCACCACCGGCCACTGGCCAAAAGAGCTGTAGGTATAAAGTTCAAAGGTTTAAGCTTGAACACAACCTTTTTGTATCATCATCTAAAGTTCGGAGAGTTGTTGGGCGTACGATTGATAGCAAGAGGACGTGGATAGAGCCATCACGGGAGTTGGGTACGAAGAGGGCTTTCTATAGAGAGCATCTTGTCCAACTCATGATAGACGGATTTGTTACACGGCCCAACTACATGGACACACATTTGTCTCATGGGCTACGATGTGCCATAGGCCAGATTTGTACATCTTCACACCAGCTTGGGATTGAGACAAGTAGATTCAGAGGCATACCAGCAGACAGTAGGATATGTCAGTTATGCCATGCAGAGCCAGAGACAGAGTTTCACTACATATGTCACTGCACAGTCTACTATGAGATACGGGGACGCTTTCATTGTTTATTCAGAGATGGTTTTGACTCATTAGATAGAGTCATGAGATATCAGGATCAAAGATGTCTCAGATTATTTCTACTTGAGATACTGAGACATAGAGACACTCTATTGAGAGGGCAAAGACAGAGACAACCCCAGAGACGCATCTCAGATTTGTTCAGTTTGAGTACCACAGAGGTAGAGGGGCCACCACCATCGCACCCATACACACACCAGCGGTACTCTCATTGACCGAGCTATAGAGTTGGGGAGATCGAGACGACCGCGACTGAGGAGGGGAGCCACGCAGCACCGATGGAGATTGCGGTAGAGGATCCACAGGATTCTAGCACGACACCCAGAGTGTCGATCAGGATAGGCCTCATGCTACTGCTATATTATATCATTGTGACACTTATCCCCACTTTGTACCTTTGTGGCATGATACCATTGCTCAGCCTACCAGACACCCATAGGAGTCGGTAGCACTCCTATCTCAGTTCTTTGTTTGTATCCAGACTTGGTACTCATCATTGTAATCAGTTGGTCTCATAGGTCATTTTGGCCTTTTGTAGACGTTAAAATATCATTTCATTTGATTTCTCTCTCTCTCTCTCTCTCTCTCTCTCTCTCTCTCTCTCTCTCTCTCTCTCTCTCTCGTCTTTGCACATCTCTCATGAAGTAATAGAAACTGTCTCAAATAAAAGGAACCTGAGTACGCACTGAGCACTCATCCTACGCATCCATCCTCAATCACTTCCGCTGCACATTACAACAATGAAAGGGGCATGTGTATCCACAGCATAGATAAGACGCTCCCCCAGTAAGTCTCAATGGTCTATTGCTCGTCCGTGTTGAAGGCGGCATGTAACTTCCTTTCCTACCGAGTGGGTAAAGAAGCTCGTGGAAGTGGGCTTAGGCCATTGTGGTTGTGGTATGGGTGGTTGCTCGGGAAGATTGTACAATCCCCGAGCATATGTGTGCCAAGTATGTGAGTTAGTGATGGTGTCGGGGTTTGTGCTCTTGAAGTTCCGCCATGAGATGAAGCTATCTTTGCTCTAAAAGTGGTACTTTTGGAGCTCCTTTGTCTCTGTGAAAGTCTGCCTTTTACAACAGTTGAGTCCTCACCTATCCCCACCTTTTGTGTGTGATTTGTCTCCAAAGCTCTCAGTATCTCGAGGGGTTCTTGTAGGTCTCGAGAGTCATTGTCCGCCATGAGATGAAGCTATGTTTACTCAAGAAGTGGTACTTTTGGAGCTCCTGTGTCTCTGTGAAAGTCCGCCTTTTACAACAGTTGAGTGCTCACCTCTTCTTGCCTGTGTGTGTGTGTGTGTGTGTGTGTGTGTGTGTGTGTGTGTGTGTGTGTTTGTGTGCGTGTCTCCAAAGCTCTGAGTATGCCGAGGCGTGCTTTCTGGTCTCGATAGTCATTGCCAAAATGGGCTCGATGGTGGAAGCTCTGCATTGTGGCTGTATGTAGCAATATGGCCAACCATGTGGTGATAGTGTTCATAGGTACTAATGGGTCCAGGAGTAGTAGTCCATCATGTTTTCTGCTAGTGTATATGTTAACCATGTCATGTGTGAATTAGATGGGGTTGGTATATGAGGTGTTGGTGTCACTCGTGCCCTAACTAGTGAGAAAGCCAAGTATGTATGATCGGTGCTGAGAGGACGTGTTGGAACAGAGAATGAGGTCATTAGATGTGATGCCACTAATGGCCCCATAATGTTATCCACCAGCGTGCGTACTGTGAAAAACATGTCACCCTCCCCGAAGCACGCCTCTGTGTGAAACCGTTATAAATAGCAAGACTGTGCCATGGTCCCAACTCTAGTAGATGTTCTCCATAGTGGCCTCTTTTTGCCCCAAGTCCTTGGATGTGCGGGCTGTCCCCACCTCTGCTGGATTAAAGGTTAGTGTCTTTGTATCCTCATAATCATATATATCACCCTTGCAACTTTGTGTATGGGCGTTGAAGCTTACTGCAAAGAAGACCTCTCCCCGTTGAAAATAATAATACATAATCTTCTCCGGTAGGCGTGCATGTGGTGATGCCTCCCATCTCTTCGTCTGGCATAAGAGCAGCTTGTCAGGCGTAAGTAACTTAAGGCAATGGAAATGGCCCTATTTTGCATGAGCTGTATACTTATCAGTGATCCATATGTATAGAGCCTTTGGGTTTTGAGTGATCACTCTAAGACTTCCCGGGAGCTCTTGCGGAAAGAGTGCCACACACCAGATCCTCTCGAAGTGCCCTTAGGCGTAGTCCTCTTGTATGCTAACTCCCATTAATAGCCTTGCCCTCGGCTGTGGTCTCTCTATGGTGTGCCTTTTCTCGGCTTGTGTGGTTGGTCTATTTTAGGCATAGATGCCTCCTATGCTCAATTGGCATCCTGGTAAGGGCAACATCAAGATAGATAGGGGGGACCATGCGCCCTCGCAGAACCACACACTTGCGGATGAAGGTGGTTTGAGTCTCTTTGGTGGCAAATTGTTTTATTAGAGCCCTCTATCTAGTGAGGTCTTTGATGGCTCTCCAAAGCTTTGGCAAAGGGGAGAGGCTCTTCCTCTTTGTATCCAAGCTGTAGGAAGAATGGGAAGTTGAAAGTCTTGTGACAATGGGGCTGGCATTACCATCCATGAGCTTCTTGTTGTGGTTGATGGTGGACATATGGAGCTGGTCAACGTGGATGGTAGGACAAGACCCCGTGGCTTGTGTGTGTGTGTACGGGTTTAGGTATGTGTGTACATGTGTGGAAGTTAAATGTGTGTGCATGTACTGTGTTGTATGTGTATGTGTGCTTGTGGTCTGTGTGGGTGGTATGGAGAGCTAGGGGTTCATCTGACTCACAAAGCCCCAAGTGCTTACTCCTTGTGCAATCACCACCCGTGCTTAAGCTGCCCCTTTCTTCTGTTATTACACATCTTAGCTTAAGAAGATGATGGAGAGGAGTACCACTTTGTAGACAATTTTTCGTTGGTGTAGTTTATTACAAGCTACAACAGAGCTCATTTTTTAAAATTATGCAGACAGAGAAAGGCAAGATGGACGCTTTGAACCTAAAGACTTTGGTGATCCAGGACGAGACACTATTTTTGGAGGGTCTAACAGGGGTAGCAGTGGAAGAGAAGTCACGGGCGGACCTCGGTTCTGCTAGTCTTTCGAAGGAAACATCTATTCCAGATCTTCCTGCTCTGGAGAATAGCACAAGTGATGTTACTGCTGAATGCTTTGATTTTTCCAAACAACGACACTTTTGGAATTTAAGTGTTCAAAATTCTATCATAATTGAGGATTACCCAATGAAGGTTCCTTTGAAAAGCATTTATGATTTCTTTTCTGTCTTTGGAGAATTGCAGATGTTTTATGGCAAAGGGACGATCTTCATAAAGTTCAAGGTCTGTTGTTTTATTTGTTTAAGTTCCATCCTTCTATGTGAGTCTGCTGGTTGAAGTTATTCTTCGTTGCATTGCATCTAAAACACACACTAGTATACGTTTTTGTCCGAGTCTAAGGGGGCAAGTTATCACACTTCTGTCCTGAAAAGTTGTTTATTGTCTGGTCCCCTGCAATGTCAGTATCATATGCAATGTTGTGCCATTTCTGTGTTACGTATGTGCACAGTTTCAAGGGAAAAGTGCATGGTTGCAGGGGAAATGTATCTGTTGATTGTTACTGCTTGGTTGTGTTAAATAGATGTTATGTATGGGTATTTCAGGACTCATTTTGTAGTATGTAAGGTTGGCACAGAAAAGGAATAGACAGTAAGCATCTCTGGAAATCTGATTAACTGGTCGGCTTTCTTAACTGTATAGATTTGGCTGTGTAATGGCTTTTATTTTCTAACTTATGCCATCCCCTTCTCCTGGGTCCTGACATCAGTTTGCATCAATGTTGCACAGTAGGGGACTCTTCAAGGCCCAAAATAACAAGGTGTCTGGAGACAGACGTTGGCATTGCCTTTCACTGTGATTGAAGAAAGAGAGAGAGAGAAAGAGAGCCCACGCATGAGAGAAGGAAACGAAGAAGAAGAGAGACTATAGATTAAAGAGAGAAATGAAATGAGAGAGAGAGAGAGAGAGAGAGAGAGAGAGAGAGAGAGAGAGAGAGAGAGAGAGAGAAAGAAAGAAAGAAAGAAAGAAAGAAAGATTTTTAACGTCTATGTCAGGCCGAAATCGGCCTATGAGACAAATCAAATGTACATTGTGTGTATGTCATCCGTCTATCGGAAAGACAAATGAAACAAAATTGATACAAAACTGAGCTGAAAGTAGGTAGTGGAGTATCTGAGGAGGGATGGAGCTCTATCTCTAGGGGTATATGCATGTCTGTATGCTCAAGGTAGTACAATCATGAGAATGCATCAAGCTATCTAGCTCCATCCTGTACTAATGGGGGGGTGTAAGATGTGGTACATGGGCGGGGCTGGTGCCAAGGCTACCCGGATGAAAGCTGTCGGGTCAGCCCTCATCTGAGCCACTCGCTCCTCAGTGGCACGGCGCTCCCGGGCTCGGATCTCCTCGATCTGTCGGTGGTGGGAGCTCGCGCCCCTGTAGCCTGTGACTCGTGGTCGTCGTCTAGCTCGGTTCACCTCCGCCTGTGGGAGTGTCACTCCCCTCTGAGTGTCTGGTGAGGGGGGGGCGGAAATCCTCTGAAAGAAGTCTGTGAGCTGCGACTGTCTCCCCTCTGTCTGTGTAGCTGTGTGTGGCTGTAGTAGTGTGGCCCGATGGCTCTGTATCTCTAGTAAGAAACGTCCGAGCTGTCTCTGATCTCGAGATTCCATGATCTCTCGGAGAGTGGGCTGTCCTCTAAATAGGGCCTCATACCTGCCTCTGATCTCAGTGTATGCTCTGCATCTACATACAAAGTGCTCCTCACTCTCCACCTCCTCTGTGCAGGCTCTGCAGATTCGCTCCCCCCTCGGAACACCAGTATGTCTCCCGATCTCAATCTCTAACCTGTGTGAAGCCACTCTCAGCTGACCAATCGCCACCCGTGAGCTATGTGGCATATATGTGTCCATGTAGCGTGGTCTCTGTATGAACCCCCTAGACAATATGGTGAGAAACTGGTCTCTGTAATCTGACATCCTCGTCCCCAAGCTAGGTGCCTCCCAGACTCTCCTAGTGTATAGCTGCCACAGATCCTGTCTCAATACCAAGTTCCTCTCACTGCGAGAGAGGTGAACATATGGTGAATGGGGGTCGTACTGGAATGGTGGTAGGCTCTCCATGTCAAGACCGTGTCCCTCAAACCATGCTCTGACCTGTGAGTACCATGCTCTCTCATGCCCACTCTCTGATAGCTGTATAGCTGCCTCAAATGCTCTACGGGTAAGTCTGTCAGGAGGTAGCTCTCTCATCCTCTAGATGAAGCAAACTGTCTGGAATAGTGCCTCTACAACCATAGGTGGTGTGGCGAGCTCGGCTCTAATAATGTCGTGTGGCACTGTCTTCTTGCTGCGGAGCAAGCGTGAGATCATATATACCTGTGGTCTCTCTAGTTGTGTCCATTGGTCAGCTGTCAATCCTGGTGCCCATACTGCCGCCGAGTACATCAAGGCCGGGGTGACTAAGGTGTCGAAAAGCCACCCCTTCGTGCGGGGCTCCTGAAAGTGTGCCTGGTGGCACCTCCGCTCCAGCATGGCCAGAGCTGCATATCCTCGGGTGAGCCTGTCAACAGCAGCCTGCCTCATAGTGAAGGGTCCTGGTAGGCTGGTGAATGTGGTGCCAAGGTAGACATAGGAGGTGACTACATCAACCTGTCCTCCTGCTGCTGTGAAGGTGGCGGCGCTCCTCACTGCACTGGATGTGTGAAAGATCATAACCTTGGTTTTGCCAAGGTTCACAGTCAACCCCCTGTGTGTGCTGAATTCGTCCAAGGCCTCAAGATGGCGTTGCAAGCCCTCGGGTGACTCTGAAATCAACACAATATCATCAGCATATAACATGATGTGGACCGGAGTACCTGCCAAGTCGCTCCCCTCTCCCCCTGCTCGCAGTATATAGTCGGAGATCTCGTCGATGTATAGCCCAAAGAGTGTCGGGGAGAGTGGGCATCCTTGCTTAACACCAATGGTGCTAGCAATGGTCTCTGAAAAACCGCCTGGGCAACGAACCCGACCCGTCACCCTCTCATATAGAGCATATATGGCCCAAATCATCTCTGTTGGTACCCCAATGCTGTGAAGGCGCTGGAAGAGTCTCTCGCGTGGGACTGTGTCAAAGGCCTTGCGGAAGTCCACAAAGCAGCAGTAAAGCCTCTTCTCCCGCGCCTTTGCCCCATCAATGAGGCAGCGCAGAACGAAGATGTGGTCAATGGTGGAAAAAGCTCGTCTGAAACCTGCTTGGCCTGGAGCTCGTAAACCCTCCATCTCTGCGTAGCAGCTGAGCTGTGCCTCAAGTACTGCTCCATATAGCTTGGCCATCGTGTGGCCAATCATGATAGTCCTGTAGTTCCCTGGGTCCAGGGTGTCGCCAGATTTGTGGATAGGCACTATGGTGTGCTGTGTCCACTCCTCTGGGAAGCCCTCCCCTATAGCCCGGTTGAAGACATGTGCAATCAACGGGGCTATAGTGGAGGCCGCATAAATGATGTGCTCACTCTGTAATCCAGTATGGTCAGCTGATCGTCTGTGCTGCATGCGGCGTATGGTCCTCTCTACCATCTCTGCTGTAAAGAAGGAGGAGCACGTGGGGCGAGGCTCGTGTGGTTGTGGAATAGGAGGCTGCCCTGGCACTTCATAAAGTCGCTCTGCATAATCATGCCATATCTGTGGATCCTCAATAGCTGTAGTCGGACGTGGCTCGCGCAGGGTGCGCCATGCCGTCGCGCTATCCATGCTCATGAATAGGCGGTATAGCTCAAGCTCCTGTGCCTCTTCGAATGCTCGCCGCTTTTGGCGTGTCAGCGTCTTCATATGCCGTCTGGCCTCTCTCTCTGTGATCTCTCCTAAGGCTCGCCGTGCATGGAGGCGTCGGTATAGCTCTCTGCACTCATCATCATACCAGCGGTTCTGAGGCATAGCCCCGGGGGGGGGAGTGCGTCCTGTGTGAGTGGTGTGTGGAAAAGAGCTAATAGCTGAAGTGTGGAGAACGGAAGAGATATGTGATGTGAGAACTGAGAGTGGTGTGGATGGGTGGAGGAGACATAGGCCATGTTCGACCTTGGCCGAGTAAATAGAGGCTAACTCATGTGTGAAATGGATGGTGGTGTGTGGAGTGCGTGTTGTGGAGCTGTGTGTGATGGTATCTCCGGTGATAGAGAAAGAGAGGTATGTGTGGTCGGCTCCGATGGGTATGGGTGGAATGGTGAAGGATGTGATAAGGTGTGTAGCCTCCCTGGGTCCCAGAATATAGTCGACTGTACTCCCCCCTCCTTCTGCAACTCCATGTGGCATACAAGTCAGGCCCCCTGAGGTGGGCCACTGGACCATCCCGTTATAAATAACGAGACGGTGCTGGGAGCCAAGTCGAAGTAGATGTCGTCCATAAGCTGTGACTGGAGCTCTGTCTGCTGTGTCTCTCATAGTAGCCTCCTCATCTAGAGTGTGTAGTGTCTCTGGGTCCTCATGGTCATATGTCTCACACTGCTCACTGCGTGTACGAGCATTGAAGTCTCCCATAAGGAAGACTTCACCCAGTGTGGAGATCTCGTCGATGTATAGCCCAAAGAGTGTCGGGGAGAGTGGGCATCCTTGCTTAACACCAATGGTGCTAGCAATGGTCTCTGAAAAACCGCCTGGGCAACGAACCCGACCCGTCACCCTCTCATATAGAGCATATATGGCCCAAATCATCTCTGTTGGTACCCCAATGCTGTGAAGGCGCTGGAAGAGTCTCTCGCGTGGGACTGTGTCAAAGGCCTTGCGGAAGTCCACAAAGCAGCAGTAAAGCCTCTTCTCCCGCGCCTTTGCCCCATCAATGAGGCAGCGCAGAACGAAGATGTGGTCAATGGTGGAAAAAGCTCGTCTGAAACCTGCTTGGCCTGGAGCTCGTAAACCCTCCATCTCTGCGTAGCAGCTGAGCTGTGCCTCAAGTACTGCTCCATATAGCTTGGCCATCGTGTGGCCAATCATGATAGTCCTGTAGTTCCCTGGGTCCAGGGTGTCGCCAGATTTGTGGATAGGCACTATGGTGTGCTGTGTCCACTCCTCTGGGAAGCCCTCCCCTATAGCCCGGTTGAAGACATGTGCAATCAACGGGGCTATAGTGGAGGCCGCATAAATGATGTGCTCACTCTGTAATCCAGTATGGTCAGCTGATCGTCTGTGCTGCATGCGGCGTATGGTCCTCTCTACCATCTCTGCTGTAAAGAAGGAGGAGCACGTGGGGCGAGGCTCGTGTGGTTGTGGAATAGGAGGCTGCCCTGGCACTTCATAAAGTCGCTCTGCATAATCATGCCATATCTGTGGATCCTCAATAGCTGTAGTCGGACGTGGCTCGCGCAGGGTGCGCCATGCCGTCGCGCTATCCATGCTCATGAATAGGCGGTATAGCTCAAGCTCCTGTGCCTCTTCGAATGCTCGCCGCTTTTGGCGTGTCAGCGTCTTCATATGCCGTCTGGCCTCTCTCTCTGTGATCTCTCCTAAGGCTCGCCGTGCATGGAGGCGTCGGTATAGCTCTCTGCACTCATCATCATACCAGCGGTTCTGAGGCATAGCCCCGGGGGGGGGAGTGCGTCCTGTGTGAGTGGTGTGTGGAAAAGAGCTAATAGCTGAAGTGTGGAGAACGGAAGAGATATGTGATGTGAGAACTGAGAGTGGTGTGGATGGGTGGAGGAGACATAGGCCATGTTCGACCTTGGCCGAGTAAATAGAGGCTAACTCATGTGTGAAATGGATGGTGGTGTGTGGAGTGCGTGTTGTGGAGCTGTGTGTGATGGTATCTCCGGTGATAGAGAAAGAGAGGTATGTGTGGTCGGATCCGATGGGTATGGGTGGAATGGTGAAGGATGTGATAAGGTGTGTAGCCTCCCTGGGTCCCAGAATATAGTCGACTGTACTCCCCCCTCCTTCTGCAACTCCATGTGGCATACAAGTCAGGCCCCCTGAGGTGGGCCACTGGACCATCCCGTTATAAATAACGAGACGGTGCTGGGAGCCAAGTCGAAGTAGATGTCGTCCATAAGCTGTGACTGGAGCTCTGTCTGCTGTGTCTCTCATAGTAGCCTCCTCATCTAGAGTGTGTAGTGTCTCTGGGTCCTCATGGTCATATGTCTCACACTGCTCACTGCGTGTACGAGCATTGAAGTCTCCCATAAGGAAGACTTCACCCAGTGTGGAGTACTCCATAATCTCGTCCGTGAGGCATGCGTACGGTGACTCCTGCTCAATAGGGGCGAATCTGGAGCCTGTGGGAGCAAAATAGCAAAGGGCAATGTAGACGATCCTGTCTCGTGAGAGCTCGAGGCGAATCCACATGTAGCGGGCCTGTGGGTCCCGGGCAACAATCTGTAGTCTGCTGTGAAGCCCCTGTCTAAAGAGTATGGCCACTCCTCCTGAGCCGCGAGTGGTGTGCTGGCGCATACATCCTCGATGTAGAGACTCCCAGTGAAATCCATGTATCCGTGGTAACCCTCTCTCCGGGCTCTCGTGTGTCTCTGTAAGTAGAATGATGTCTCGACCTCTCATCACCTCCTCAAGTCTCTCTGGGTGTGTCCATAAGTCTCCATTGCAATTCCAAACCGTGACATGAATCTCCTCGTGTGTCCCACAGGCCGCGAGTCCCTATGCGATGGTCTTGCCATCAATGATAACCCTACCATCCCGATATACTGCCTTCTTCCCTTCTTTGCGGGCTTGGTGGACTCGAGGCATGCACGCGCGACGGTGATCTTGTTGCATCTTTGTGAGGTCATCATCTAGATAAATCGGTGGGCCGTCGATCCCTCTCAAGATGACCCTCTTTCGGAGGAAGGAAGTTCGAGACTCCTCGGAGGCGAATTGGAGGATGAGAGCTCTTTTCTTTGGATCTTTGCCGGCTCTCCAAACTTTGGAGAAAGGGATCTCTTCTTCCTTGTATCCCACTTTCTTGCATAAAGCTTTCCCATCGCTTTCGGGTGTAGACCCTTCTTCTTCTTTGATGCCGGTCACTCGCACATTGAGACGGCGAGCTTGTCGCATCTTCTCCTCTTCGATGGTTGTGTGTACGATGAGTACCTCATCTTTTTGGGCTTCCTCTCTTGCTACCTTCTTGATGTTCTTTTTGACTACTTCGACCCATCCTTCTTTGGTGGCCTCTAATTTGTCCTCAATGCTTGCGGTGAGGGCTTTGGTGATCTCCTCCTTGAGGGCTTCCTTAGCCTCCCCTTTAATCTCTCCTTCCTCGGGGGTGAGGGATGTGAGGGAAGCATGAAGGAGATCGATTTGTGCCTTCATCTCTTCTTGCTCTTTCCTCCATCTCTCCCTCTCCTTCTCGTTCTCCCGTTCGCTTCTCTCCTTCTCCTCTTTGAGATTTTGGATTTCCGCTCTCATGTCCTCCTCCTCTTCGTTCCATAGCTTGATGAAGTTGGCTTTCTCCTCCTTCCATATTTCTCTCTCCATCCGCCATTCCTTCATGTCCTTCTCCAATTGTGCAAGCCTCTTATTCGTGAGCATGAAGGACGTTGTCTTCTTTGTCGGTGTCGGCGTCTTGATGATGGGGAAAGACATGGTTGGCTTCGTAGCTACCCTCTCTTCATATTGTGAAGAAGAGGGGAAGAGAACACTCAGCTTGTGTGTATGCAGGGGGCAGCGGGCAGGGGATGGGGATGGGGTGTGTGAGAGATTTTTTAACGTCTATAAAAGGCCGAAGTCTGCCTATAAGACAAATCAAAGTACATGAGGTGGGTGTCCTCTGTGTATCCGTAAAGGATAAAAGGTACAAAAGTAAAAGTGACTATCTTGTATGATGACTGGGGAGGAAAGTGATACAAGTGTGGGGATGGAGCTCCAAAACTGGGGAAAAGATGTAATCCTATATGGTGGGGTAGAATGTACTATCATAAGGTAAAATGCTATCCTATCTCTAGCTCCATCCAGTACCATAATCTCGGTGTAGTACAGGATGCATGGGCGGGTAGGGTGTGAGCAGTCCTCATAAGATGGCTGCTGCATCTGCAAAAGCCCGGAGGCATCTCTCCTCCAAAGATCTATAGTAGTGCTCCTGGATCCCCTGGATCTCGCTCTGGTGTAGGCAAGGCGCCTTGCGTCCATGGGTACGTGGGCATCTACGAGCTCGGACCTCCTCAGCGTGCTGTTGAGTCACGCCTCTCTGGATGGTTGAAGGTGGTGGGGCTACTATGGTCTTCTGAAAAAAGTCTGTGAGCTGTGTCTGGCACTCATCTCTCCCTACTGGAGGAAAGAGTCCCGATGCTGCTGTATCTCGAGGAGAAAGCGATCGAACTGTCGCTGGTCTCTGGACTCAAAAATCTGATGTAGAGTGGGCTGATCTGCAAACAAGGTCGGGTATCTGCCTCTGATCTCCTCATGTGCTCCACATCTGCAAACATAGTCCTCGCTCTCAATCTCAACTGTGCAAAGTCAGAGAGAGAGAGAGAGAGAGAGAGAGAGAGAGAGAGAGAGAGAGAGAGAGAGAGAGAGAGAGAGAGAGAGAGAGAGAGAGAGAGAGAGAGAAATGAAATGAAATGAAATGATATATTAACGTCTTCAAAAGGCCAAAATGACCTATGAGACCATCAGATACAAAGTGGTGAATCTAATACAATGTCTGAAGTACAAGTACAAAAAGTACTGAAAGTAAAAATGAAAACTGAAATGAAGTGTGAAATGTGAAATGTGAAAATGTAGAATAGGCCCTCAATGACAATCAGGGTGTCGTGCTAGAATGCCTCTGATCCTCTGTTGGAGTCTCCGTCGATGTAGTGTGCTCCTGTGTGTCGGTCGTGGTCGTCTCGATCTCCCGAGCTCAATTGCCCTGTCAATGAGGGTGCCTCTGGTATGAATGCGGGTACAACCCTGTGCTGGTGGTTGGTCTCTTGGCTCCCTCGATCCAAAGAAGTCTGTGATCTGTCTCTGCGATTGTCGTACTCCATGTGTCCCCAACAGAGTGTCTCTATGTCGGTGTAGCTCAAGTAGATAAAAGCCAAGGCATCTCTGGTCCTGATACCTCATGACTCTATCTAGGGGTCCAAAACCCTCCCTGAATAAGCAATGGAAGCGCCCTCGTATCTCATAGTACACAGTGCAGTGGCATATGTAGTGTAGCTCTGTCTCTGGCTCTCTACCGCATAGTTGACATATCCTAGACTCTGGTGGTATCCCTCTGAATCTACCTGTCTCAATCTCCAGCTGGTGTGAGGATGTGCGAATCTGACCAATAGCACATCGCAGACCATGAGATAAATGAGTGTCCATGTAGTTCGGACGAGTCACAAACCCATCCCCTGAAAGTTGGAGAAGGTGCTCTTTGTAGAAAGCCATCTTTGTGTCCAACTCCTGTATCGGCTCTACCCATGTCCTCCTGGTGTCCAATTGTATAAGATCCTGACGAATGAGTCTAGTGATCTCCGTCCGTGTGACTGGCAGGGAGGGTGCATCCAGGGAATACTGAAAGGGAGGCAATCGATCCATGTTGAGACCATGCCTCTGAAACCATGAGGCCATCTGTGCATACCAACATGATGCATCTCCCTGCATCGCTAACTGTCTAGAGGACTCAAGAGCTAGTCTAGTATATCTTCCTCTATGTGTATCCCATAGACTGCGCATAAAGGACACCGATCTGGTAAGAGCCTCAATCTCTATAGGAGGGGCGGCTACCTCCGCTCGAATAATCGCATGTGGTACAGAGGCCTTGGATCTAATCATCTGGGATATCATAAATACCAAGGGTCTCTCCATGTTCCTCCAATTGTCATGATTCACAGATGGTCCCCAAACTTGGACCCCATAAAGCATAGCTGAAGCAACCAAAGTATCAAAGAGCCATAGTTTTGTTCGTGGTTTTTGAAACTGAACCTGCGAACACATCCTCTCTAGCCCTCCTAATGCAGCAAAGGTTGTGGATAGAATAGTCTCAGCTGCTCTCCTCAGGGTAAACCTCGGTCCCATGAAAACCACCCCCAGATATGTATACTGAACAGTGTACTCCACAGTGTCCTGGCCATATACGAGTGTAGGTGCCGATCTCTTGACCCACTGCGGTGTGGTGTTCACAGACAGTCCACTATCCTCTGCAAATTTGTGCAATGCATCCAACTGTCTTTGCATGCCCTCTGGCGACTCTGACATTAACACAATATCATCAGCATATAATAATAAAGGGATCCATGTCCCTGCCAGCTGAGCGCCTCTGTCACCCTCTCTGTCAATGTAGTCAGAGACCTCATCTATATACATACCAAAAAGTGTAGGGGACAAAGGACACCCCTGTTTCACTCCAATAGTGGAATGAACAATGTCAGAAATCCCCTCAGGAGTGTGTACCTGGCCAGTCAATGAGCCATATAAAGCCATGATCCCCCATATGATCTTTGTGGGTACTCCCAACTTCAGTAGCCTGTGCATCAATCTGGCCCTCGGCACCGTGTCAAATGCCTTGCGGAAGTCCACAAAGCAACAATACATCCGTCTCCCATGTGCCCGACCCTCCTCAATAATGGCTCTGAGTGTAAGAATATGGTCCAAAGTGGAGAAACCCCTCCTGAATCCAGCCTGTCCTGCTGCTCCTATGCCCTCATTTTCTGCCCATTTACTCAATTGCTGTTCAAAAATGGATGCATACAACTGTGCCAATGTGTGCCCTATCATAATAGTACGGTAGTTCCCTGGTTCCGTGGGGTCCCCTGCCTTGAAAAGAGGTACAATAGTAGATAATCTCCAAGACTCGGGTAGTCCCTCACACATGACACGGTTAAACAACCGCGCAAGAACCTCTGACAGTAAATCTCTAGCATGTATCAAGTGCTCTGCCACCAAACCATCATGATCATATGCTCTCCTAGTCCTCATCCTGTCAATGGCGTTCTTCACCATCTCAGTGGTAAAGAAGGTACTAGTGGCTGGACATGGCTCTAGAGGGTCTGGTAATGGTGGTTGCCCAGGTACTGTATATAATGATGCTGTATATTGACCCCAAATCTCGGGAGAGGTAATCACTGGAGGAGGTGAGTGCTCATGGAAGAGACGCCAGGCCTCACCTGAATCTCGGCTCAAAAAGAGCTGATACAAATCACGTTCCATCTAGGCTAAAAAGGCCCGCTTCTTCTGTCGCACTAAACGCCGAAGGGCAATCCGAGACTGTCTATATGTAATGACTCCAAGTATAAGCTCGCTCTGAATCTCAACTCTCATCTCTCTTCACTCCTCATCATACCAACTATTTCTAAGATATCTAAGAGAGAGAGAGATATGAAATGATCTATTCATATCTCTATTAACGTCTACAAAAGGCCAAAATGAGCTATGAGACCAAACTGATTACAATGGTGAGTCTAGTACCAAGTCTGGTTACAAACAAAGAAAACTACAAAGTAGAAACTGAGATAGGAGTGGTACCGACTCCTATGGGTGGCTGATAAGCTGAGCAATGGTATAATGCCACAAAGGTACAAAATGGCAATACGTGTCACCATGATACAATATAGCAGTAGCATGAAGTCTATCCTGATCGACACTCTGGGTGTCGTGCTAGAATCCTGTGGATCCTCTGCCGCAATCTCAGTGCTACGTGGCTCCCCTCCTCAGTCGTGGTCGTCTCGATCTCCCCAACTCTATAGCTCGGTCAATGAGAGTACCACTGGTGTGTGTATGGGTGGGAATCGAGCTCTGTGGTGGTGGTGGCTCCTCTGCCTTTGTGGTACTCGGACTGAAGAAATCTGGGACTGTCTCTGTCTATGCCCTCTGAATAGAGAGTCTCTATGTCTCTGTATCTGAAGTAGAAATAATCCGAGACATCTCTGATCCTGATATCTTATGAATCTATCTAATCCTGATATCTTATGACTCTATCTAACGAGTCAAAACCATCTCTAAATAAACAGTGAAAGGGTCCCCGTATCTCATCGTAGACTGTGCAGTGACATATGTAGTGAAACTCTGTCTCTGGCTCTGCATGGCATAACTGACATATCCTACTGTCTACTGATATTCCTCTGAATCTACCTGTCTTAATCCCAAGCTGGCGTGAAGATGTGCGTATCTGGCCTATGGCTCATCGTAACCCATGAGATAGATGTGTGTCCATGTAGCTGGGTTGTGTGACAAATCCGTCTGTTGTGAGTTTGAGAAGATGCTCTCTATAGAAAGCCCTCTTCGTACCCAACTCCCGTGATGGCTCTATCCATGTCCTCCTGGTATCAACCTGGATAAGATCCTACCGAATGAGTCTAGTAATCTCCATCCGTGTAAGAGCCAAAGATGGTGCATCAAGAGAATATTGGAAAGGAGGCAGCCTGTCCATGCCTCTGAAACCATGAGCTCATCTGTGCATACCAACATGATGTATCTTCCTGTAATGCCAACTGTTTGGATGACTCAAGAGCAAACCTAGCATATCTGTCCCTGGTGGTGTCCCATACGTTGTGTACAAATGATACTGATATGGTAAGTGCCTCAATCTCCATAGGTGGGGCAGCCAACTCCACTCGTATGATGTCATGTGGAAGTGAGGGCTTGGCTCTAATTAGCCTAGAAATCTTAGATACCAAGGGCCTCTCCATATTACTCCATCCAGCACTGCCAACAGAGCTTTGTTCGAGGTTCTTGGAATTGAATATGCGAACAAATCCTCTCTAAAAAAGAAGTTTTTGATCGCTCGCTACTGCTGCTCGCCCCTCTGCACCATCGCTCTTCCCCCCCCCCCCCCCCCTGCCTCCCGTCCCCTGCCTGCCCCTCGCATTGCCGCCCTGCCTGCCCACCCGCTTGTGCGCTCTAGCCACTCCAGCCCGCCCCTCCTGCCTCTGCTTGCAGCCGCCTGCTGCCCTGCCTCCCGCTGCCTCCCTGCCAGCCCGCAGCGCCCCCCCTTCTCACGCCCCCCCCCCCCCCCCCCCCCCCCCCCCCCCCCGCCCCTTTTTTCCTTACTTTGCTGCCTTTTTTCTCCCCCCCCCCCCGTTTTCGACAATCCTGAAGGACCTGCACTTGGCTCTGCATCTTTGTTACTTTAAGCAGTGCTCGGAGTGCTCGGTTGCAGAGTGCCTTCATCGACCGCTTCTTCGCCACAGCAGTAGACACAGATGGAGGCTCCAGCTCCGCCACAGAGGGACTCATCCGAAGCCCCCTCGCCCGACCCCGCTGAGCCCACCATTCGACTTGCTCTTTCGTCGACATAGCAAGCGAGCCTTGCCGCAGAGGTAGAGCACTTGTAGGCGACTTCTGTCATCTGCAAGGTTCTCGACACCCGTCCTAGCAGAGGAGAGCTGCGAGACCTTCTCCAGGCCCGCCTTCTCGCAGAGGTGGGCAAGTTTGTGGATGTCCAGATCCTCGGACGAGGGTACTACCAGATCGAGTTCGAGATTTCCGAGATGGCTATGAGTCCACTGGCCATCCGAGCATCACGCGCCCACTTTCGACAGTGGCGACATGGTTTTGACCCGCCTTCGGATGTGCTAGTAGAGGAGGCAGACATCCCCATCTGAGTCTGCTTTCCGGGTTTACGGAGGGAGTACCTTCCACTTCTCTCCAGGATTGCTCCGCCATCGGGACTGTCCTGGAGACACCTCGTACGGCAGCATCAGTAGCTGCCAAGGCGGCTGGCATCCCTTCAGTTCGAGTTTTGGTCAGAGATACCCACACGCTCCCGAAGGTCATCCTTCTGCCTCGGGTGAGTGGGGGTTGGTTTAGACAGAGTGTGGAGTACTCGGGTCTCCCGAACCAGTGCTTCATTTGCAGACAGATGGGCCATCTAGCGAAGGCCTGTCCACGGAGGAGGCCACGACCTGCACCTCAGCCTCAGCCCCAGCCTGCCAAGGCTGGGCCGCAGCCACAGCCAGCGGCACAGCGCACAGATTTTGAGCCACCCTCCGAGCCTGGGGCTCCAGCGGAGGAGGGATGGCAGCAGGCCCGTGGCCGTCGACGCCAGGGGCCACAACGGTAGCCTGGCACTCAGAGTGGCCCTCAGGTGCCTACTCAGCAGCAGTGGGTTCCGACGGGGAACCGCTTTGGTCCTCTTGAGTAGGAGGAGCCCCCTACGCCAGCCTCCACTTCCGCTTCACCCTCGCCAGCCACCCCACCTTCAGATCTCCCCTCTTCCTCCTCCTCCCCTCCCCCGCGCTTTGCTCCCGCCCACTCCCCACCTCGCCCCCCTGTCTTTGTCGCCCCACCCCGCTTCGTTTCTCCTCCGCCTCCCCCAGCTCCTTCTCCCCCCCTCCTCCTTCAGTGCCACAGTCGACTCAGGAGACTGGTCCCTCACCGGCGGCTAGGAGATCTCTTGGCAGCGCCTTTGCCACGAGTCACCTAGCGAGAGAGGTCAGCCCTTCTTGCGGCCCCCTCTGCAGATTCAGACATCTTCCCTTGCAGCTATCCCTCGCGGTCTGACGAGCATTGACCTCCGACGCCGCTGGGATTTCTTCGATTACGGATTCACTCGCTTTCTCGGCGATTCCGCATCAGACCACGAGGCAGACTGCTTGAGGGTCCACGCTCTGTTCCTCGCCGCTAGGGGGACAGAGGCCTTGGACTCAGTAGTTGGTTTCTCTTTTCCTCTCTGCGGTCGAACCGAGACAGAGTGGTCCCTAGACTCAGTGGTGGGATGGTTGCATACATAGGTTCTCGAGTTCTCTCACCACATAGGAGAGCTTGGAGTTACAGATTTGCTGCAGACTTTGTGGCCACTGGCCAAGTTTGCGGTGACACTTCCAGACTCAGCAGGATGTAGGCACATTGTGGTGTACTTTTTTGCTGATACGCAGTGTTTGCCTTGCTATGTATACATTCATGAGGACTCCTGGACAGTGGAGGTTGCTTTACGCATGGCTCGCTCTGCATGGGCTTGGGCCAGGCACTCACTACAGGCTCGCCTATCTAGAGGACGCTCGGATGCAGATTACTCCCCATCCAAGCCTGCCTCGAAGATAGCCCGTCTTGCTGTTGCGGCAGCATCTGTTGTCTCTCGCTCCCCATGAGGATTGTCTCGTGGAACGTGCAGGGATTAGGTGGGCCTCAGTTTCAGCGACAGCGGGGCCGATTGCATCAGGAGCTTCAGTGTTGCCTTGTGGGAGGAGAGATTGATCTCCTTATGCTTCAGGATCACCATTTGTCTGAGAGCCGCATTCGGCGATGTGGTCAGATTTTGCGGGGACGTTATGATACCTTTTGGTCAGCTGCTTTTGGACCTGGAGGCATCCAGGGTGGGGTATGTATGACTATTGCGGACTCTTTGCAGCAGGCCATTGTGGGCAAGAGGATTATTGTGCTAGGCAGGGCTTAGTGGATTACTTTGCAGGTTCAGGGTGGCCTTGTGGGCTTTCTGAACATCTATGCGCCCAATGTGGCGAGTGCTCGTGCAGAGTTTTGGTCACAGATTGTTGAGTCTTTGCCACAGGTTGACCATTGGTGTGTAGGAGGGGACTTCAACATGTTGGAGGACCCCTCTGCCAGGATCGGAGGCAGCCATGCTACTGTACATGGAGTCGAGTTAGCAGCTTGGGAGAGGTTGTGTATGACTTTGAGGGTCTCGGATACATGGCAGCATTCTGGCTTTGTGAGGCCTCCAGAGAGTCTTGCCTTCTCTAGATCGGACCGCAGAGTGGGAGGAGTGAATCTATCGCGGATAGATCGCTTCTACACTAGTGACCACTTCAGTGACTTGGGGGGAATCAGTGGGCATCCTGGCAGGGACATCCTTCTCGGACCATGCACCAGTGATCCTCACAGTGGCAGACAGGCAGAGGAGTGGGAGCACGATGCTTCGCATCCCAGAGCGGGTCTTGTTGGCCTCAGCACTCAGAGAGAGAGGGTAGAGGCTCTCTGGACAGAGGGCATGGACAGCCAGGCTCTACCTGCAGACAGAGTGGCCTTTAGGCCTGGCTCAGCTTAGCCACTTTTTTCTCCAGGAGTCTTTGGCTCGACGGGCTGCAGCGAGAGAGAAGGAGGAGCGTCTCAGACGAGGCATTGCTTCACTACAGAGGATGCAGGAGCAACATCCAGACAGTCCATGGTTGGAGGAGTAGTTACAGCAGGCTCGATAGGAGCTTGCTTGCACAGAGGAGAGGCATCTCAGTGGACTCAGGTGGGTGACAGAGTGACAGGTGCTTTTTTTGAGAAAGTGGGACATCGGCACTCGCATGCCAAGGTCAATCAACTGAGGAGACCCGATGGGTTAGTTGTTTGTGAGCCCGAGGATATGCGTGCATTTGCTACTGACTTTTACCGTGAGCTACTATCGGCTGAGCCCCAGTCAGAGAGACAGGATGCATGCAGGGAGCAGGTTTGGGCGCAAATGCCTTGCCTTGTGACTGAGGAGATGCGCCAGAGGCTAGAGCTACCTCTTCAGGTTGAGGAGCTGCACACGGCTCTTAGGGCCCTCCCTCGTGGTAGCTGTCCAGGTGAGCATGGGCTGACTCCCAGCTTCTTCTTGGAGTACTGGGACCTGCGTGGCCCAGATCTTTGTAGTGCCTTTGAGTACATCCTGCACACAGGAGTGATGCCGGATAGCATGAGTGAGGGCCTGATTTACCTCATTCCGAAGGAGGGTGGCTCCTTGGATGAGATTCGACAGTGGCGCCCCATCACCATTCTCAACTCAGCCTACAAAATTCTTGCCAAGGCTCTGAGTTTTAGGATTCAGGCACTCTTGGAGAGCCTTATACATGGGACTCAGACAGGTTTTGTCAAGGAACGCAGTATCCTTGACAACATGTTTACTTTCTGGGAGGCTTCTGCCTTGGCATGGCTCCATGGGGAGGACCTTGTGATTCTTCTTCTCGATTTTGAGAAGGCATACGACAGAGTTGATTGGATCTTTCTAGAGTGCACTCTACGTAGGATGGGCCTCTCAGATGCTTGGATCAGAGGGGTGTCAGCTTTGTACAGACAGGCTCACAGTCAGGTGCTTTTGGCAGGAGGTAGAGGTGAGCGCGACAGGCTCAGACGATCGTTCAGACAGGGTTGTCCTCTTGCCCCCTTTCTCTTTCTATTCTATGCGGAGGCGATGAGCAGATTTTTGGTGTCTCAGCAGGTTGGTCTGAGGGGCCTTGCACTCCCTATAGGGGGAGATGAGCTGCTGGACGCTGAGTTTGCCGACGACTCAGCCTTGTACTTAGAGGGCCAGGAGGCCAATCTACACAGATGTGAGCAGGCTTTGGCGACCTTCTGCTGTGCATCTGGCGCACTGATCAACTGGAGAAAGACAATAGCTTTCTCGGTTGGCAGTGCTCCTGTGCCAGATTGGATGCCAGGAGAGGGTTTCATGTGGATTCCTCCAGAAAATGCAGTTCGGTACTTGGGTTGTCAGGTTGGTTTGGATTTGTCCCCCGAGCAGCAGATTGCTCCTCTTCTCCTGTCCATCAGGAGAAAGTTGTTACATTGGAGCTCAGCACGACTATCGCTGGCTGGTAGAGTAGTAGTTGCCAACCAGGTGTTGTTGGCGACTATGTGGTACATCACTTCTTGCTAGATCTTCTCGAGTTCTTGCATCAGCCAGGTAGAGAGGCTGATCAGGAACTTCCTTTGGTCAGGTCGCGACACTCAGATTGCGCGAGCCAAGGTGGCTTGGTCGGTCATCACACTTCCTTGTTCTCAGGGAGGGCTTGGGATCATTGATCCAGCACAGCAGAGCAGAGCCCTTCTTGGGAAGTTCGTCGTCAGAGGACTTCTTCCAGGCGAGGAGCCCTGGAAGGAGTTCTTGCTGCAGAGGCTTCGTCCTAGGGTGCCTGAGTCAGGAGGCCCTTGGCAACCTTCGACCAGATGGATCTTTACAGAGTTGCGCCGAGTTGGTTTGAGCAGGAGACTGGAGGACCGATTCGCTGTGAGTTTGCTTTGTTCTTGGGAGCTATTACGGCGTGGCCTAGAGCAGAGACAACCGACGTGCATGAAGGAGCGCCTACGGCAGCCCCTCGTCTGGAACCCCATGGTTAGCACTCAGAGAGGCCACTTGGTTGGGAGTAGGCCTCATGTTTCTTAGGGTCCCATGGCAACAGGTCCAGTGCGCTCTCTAGGTAACTGGCTAGAGTTCACAGGTTTGTCAGAGGAGGGGCAGGCTGTCCAGCTACAGGGCATGAGAGGGGTTCAGAGCATGTGTAAGGACATCTCAGAGTCAAATCTAGCTGAGTGGCTCACGCCTCTCGAGCCAGTAGCACCCCGGTGGATGGGAGCCTTCACACGTCTGAAGGTTCTCATTTCAGTCAGGGCTTGCCCAGAGATTGTCCCAACCGTGTTCTTTGAGCTTCAAGGTGGGGGATGATTACAGCCAGTAAAAGTCGAGGCCCCGCAGGGAGTAGAGTGCTGTTTCGAGAGGATCCGAGTTGTGGGCATCTGTGGGAGGACTTGCGTTAAAGACCCTGACCCAACAGCTCTTGAGACTGGACACTGGAGGCTATGGGCTTGGGAGTGCTGTCCACTGGCACGAGTACAGTGGGATCCTGGTGAGTGGCTATGGAGGGACCCCCTCTCTTCTGCAGGCCGCTAAGGAGTCCCCTTCTTTCAGTACACTGTTCGGCTTGGACGTCACATACTTGCAGCACAGAGAGAGACCCGCCCCGCTGCAGCACGTCATTGGCAGGAGGAGGGCCTCACAGTCGAGTTCTTGGTAGCCTTTTGGCAGAGGCTGTGGGACTCCAGACAGCCGAGGCGCGTCACTTTGTTCCAGTGGCTGGTTGCACACAGAGCCACAGCAGCAGGGAGCTGGCTTGTGCATAGTGGTCTCTCGGCCGCATGTACAGCCTGTGACCAGTTGGTGGAGAGTCAGCGACATTGTCTTTGGGACTGTCCCTCGGCCCAGCAGGTGTGGGTACGAGTTCTTCGGCTGATGCCTGCCCTCTCCACGGCTGGACAGTACACTTGGGGGACAGCGGCTTGGTCCACCCTCATGGACCCGGCACTTCAGTTTGAGCTATCTTCCACCAGCAGGCTGATAGTGATACAGGGGGGACCTTACTCCACAGGAGTGGTGCAGTGAGAGATGAGTGTTGGGAGCTCATCAGCGGCCTAGCTCTCTGGTTCATCTGGCGGACCTGTTGTTTCCGCATCTTTGAGGCTCGCCCTTTGCCACCAGCAGAGACTGTTCGTGATTTTTGGCTGGAGCTGATCCATACTCTCAGAGGACAGTTTGAGGGACTACAAGGCAGCTCCGACCGCATGCGGGAGCGCCGCGAGGCTTCCTTTCGACTCTGGCGCCCTGGGCCTTTCTACACCATGGTCCAGGGGGTGCTCAGATGGCACTACTGTCCACCTGTGTGGCTTTTCCCTCCTCCCATTTCTTGATTTAGCCCCATTGTATATATGCCGTTCTTTTATTGGGAGAGTCTCCCCATCATGCTTGTTGTAGCCCTCTCTTGCAGAGGTGGATGTAGCCCTATGGGCAGTTTTCATTAACTAATAGAAGGATCTTTTTCTCGAAAAAAAAAAAAAAAAACAAATCCTCTTCAAACCGCCTAGAGCTGCATAGGCACGAGTCAATCTAATTTCTGCTGCCACTTTCAGTGTGAACCTCGGTCCACTAAAGACCACTCCTAGATATGTGTATGCATCAGTGTACTCCATACTGTCGTGCCCATATGTGAATGTAGGTGCTCATCTCCTAACCCATTGTGGCGTGGTATTAAATACCATGACCTTGGTTTTACCAAGGTTGACAAACATTCCACTATCCCCTGCAAAACTATGCAATGCGTCCAAATGTCTCTGCATACCCTCTGGTGAGTCTAATATCAACACGATATCGTGAGCATACAATAAAAGAGGGATCCATGTCCCTTCAAGCTGAGCACCTCTATCTCCTCCTTTGTCAATATAATCAGAGACCTCATCAACATACATACCAAATAAAGTAGAGGACAATGGGCATCCCTGTTTCACTCCGATAGTAGAGTGAACTATGTCATATATCCCCTCTAGGGTGCGTACATGACCCATCACTGAACTGTACAATGCCATAATCCCCCACATCAGCTTTGTGGGTACCCCCAATTCCATAACTCGGCGCATCAATCTGGCCCTTGGTATTGTGTGAAAAGCTTTGCGGAAGTCCACAAAGCTGCAATATATCCGTCTACCAATTGCTCGACCTCGTCAATGATAGCTCTGAGTGTAAAGACATGATCCAGTGAAACCCCTCTTGAAACCACCCTGTCCAGGTGCCCGTATGCCCATAGTCTTTGTTCATCTGTTCAGCCTATGCTTAAGGATGGACGCATACAACCGTGCCAATGTTTGTCCTACCATGATAGTACGGTAATTCCCCGGTACTGTGGGGTCTCCTGTCTTGAAGATAGGGACAATAGTAGACAATCTCCAAGACTCACGAAAGCCCTCACACATGACACAGTTGAACAACCGTGCAAGCATCTCTGCCAACAAGTCCCCAGCATGTATAATGTGCTTTGCTACCAAACCCTCATGATCCTGTGCCCGTCTGGTCTTCATCCTGTCAATCGCCTCCTTTACCATCTTAGTGGTAAAGAAGGTGTTCTTAGCCGGACATGGCTGTGGTAGATCTGGTAGTGGTGGCTGTCCAGGTACAATGTATAATGATGCTGCATACTGCCCCCATATCTCCGTGAAGTAATCACTGGTGGGTGAGACTGCTCATGGAATACACGCCAAGCCTCTCCTGAAACTCTGCTAAGTAAGAGCTGATATAGATCCTTCTCAATCTGGACCAAGAAAGCTCGCTTCTTCCGTCGTACTAGTCGTTGTGTAGCAATTTGAGACTGTCTATAGGTGATCACTCCCAATGCAAGCTCCCGTTGGATCTGAGCTCTTCTTTGTCGACACTTCTCATCATACTTCTTGTTCTGAGGAATGTGCCCAGAACGACATCTCTGACTAGGCTGAGTGTGTGGGTATGCCTCTGTCGTTGCTCCATTTAGTGTCACTGTCAGCATAGATGTGATCTCCTCCACTGTGTATATTGGCTCTGATGTGCATAAAAGTCTACGTATCTCCTTTGCATAGACTGAGTCAGTCTGTGGTGTAAAAGTATAGCGTGGATGTCTACCACCCCGTGAGGCCTGAGATGTATTGTACTCAAAGGAGACTGATAATGTTGAAAGTGCATGAGTCTACTACTATCCCAACAGGCCTGGGCCCCATTGTAAAATCCTGAATGTGAGAGATAAAGCTTGGGTGTGTCAGAACATAGTCTACAATATTGGCCCCATGTCTATGTGGAAAGCAAGTAAAACCTGTAGATGATGGGAAGGTCGGTAAGCCATTCACTATGGCTAAACTGTGAGTAGTCGTCATCTCCTTGAGGTATCTTCCATACTCTGTATGCTCTCTGTCGTGTGAGCATCTCTGAAGCCCCATCTCCTCTGGCTTTAGCTCTCTGAGCATCTCCTCTGAGGTGTCATAGAAAACTGTCTGTGAACTGCCTGTACGGGCATTGAAATTCCCCAATAGTATGATGTCTCCATCCCTGGAGAACTCCCAAATATCATCATCAAGTACAGAGTAAGGAGACTGTGCTCTAGGGGAAGCATATACTGAAGTGTTGTGGGGCTCTACTGAGACTCTACATAATTGACCATCACCCTGTAGGTCGAAAAACATGGAGGGTACAGTCTCTGAGCAAGCCCGAACTGTGTTGAGGACCTCTAGTTGCGTGAAGGCCCCCATCTATCTGGGCGTTGCTGATTCGAGAGGTGTAAGCCACTCAGCTGGTACTACCTCTGTGATGTCCTGGCAAATGCTCTGCACCCCTCTCATGCCCTGTAGAGCTGGATGCTTTGAAGCTCCTTTGACAAACGTTAGAATTGTAGCAAGTCACCTAAAGTGTGTGTTGGATCATTTGCCATGGGACCCTAAGAGACATGAGACCTACTACCAACCAAGTGGCCTCTCTGAGTGGTGACCATGGGGTTCCAAACAAGGGGTTGTCTTAGGCACGCCTCCGTGCAAGTAGGCTGGTGCTGCTCCACGCCTCTCCGTAGGTGCTCCTAGGTCGAAGAAGGTTCACAACAAAACGGTCCTCCAGTCTCCTGCTCAGGCCAACTCTGCGCATCTCTGTGAAAATCCATCTGGTGGAAGGTCTCGAAGGGCCTCCAGCTTGAGGCACTCTAGCTCTAAGCCGCTGAAGCAAAAACTCCTTCCAGGGCTCTTCTCGCGGAAGCAGTCCCATGACAACAAACTTCCCAAGAAGGGCTCCGCTCTACTGGGTCTATGATCCCCAACCCCCCCTGAGAACAAGGTAGAGTGATGACCTGCCAGGCCACTCTGGCGCGGCTGTTTGAGTATCGCGCCCTGACCAAAGGATCATAGGCCTTCTCAAAATTGAGAAGAAGAATCACTAGCGAAGGTGTCACAAATTGGTGACGTGGCATTGCGCCAAATACACACACAGACATGGACAAGGCTGATACGTGGCACCGTATGGAAAACCCCCGCAAAACGTATTGACATGCTGACGTGGTAGGCCGTACGGACAGCTGTACGGATTTCCGTTTTTCACGCTGACTGCCGTACGGATTTTCGGAAATTATGCTTAGGTGATTTTTGGGGTTTGAATGGTTTAATTCCTAAAATCTTTTGGTTCCAATGCTTTATGTCTAGAAGCTTTTCACTTAGGGAAGGTCATCACTCTTTCTTGCTCTCAGGGAAGGTTGGGGATCATAGACCCTGCACAAGAGAGCAGAGCCCTTCTTGGGAAGCTCATCGTCAGAGGACTTCTTCCAGGTGAGGAGCTCTGGAAGGAGTTCTTGCTTCAGCGGCTTAGTGCCAGGGTGCCTCAGGTTGGAGGCCCTTGGCGACCCTTGACGTGATGGATTTTCACAGAGATGCGCAGAGTTGTCTTGAGCAGGAGACTGGAGGACCGCTTCGCTGTGAATCTGCTCCCGTCTTGGGAGCAACTGCGGCGAGGCCTGGATTAATGTCAGCCTACTTGCACGGAGGAGCGCGTGAGACAGCCCCTTGTTTGGAACCCCATGGTTAGCACTTAGAGAGGCCACTTTGTTGGTAGTTGGTCTCATGTTTCCTGGGGTCCCATGGCGGAGGGTCCAACACGCTCTTTAGGTGACTGGTTGCAGTTTTCAGGCTTGTCAGAGCCTAGAGGAGCTTCAAGGCATTCAACTATAGGGCATGAGAGGGGTGCGGAGCATGTGTCGGGACATCTTAGAGGCAGTACCAGCTGAGTGGCTCACACCTCTCGAGTCAGCAGCGCCTAGATGGATGGGAGCCTTCATGTGAGTGGAGGTTCTCATCTGAGTTCGAGCTTTCTCAGAGACTATACCCTCCCTGTTTTTCGAGCTACAAGGTGAGGGACGTTCACACAGAGTTGCAGTAGAGGCTCCACAGGTGGCAGAGTGCTGTTTTCAGAGGATCCGAGTGGTGGGTATCTGTGGGAGGACTTGTGTCATAGATCCCGACCCAGCAGCTCTTGAGACTGGCCACTGGAGACTGTGGGTTTGGGAGAGCTATCCATTGGCACGAGTACAGTGGGATCTTGGAGAGTGGCTTTGGAGGGACCCTTTCTATCAACAGACCATCCAGGTGTCCATTTCGACTAGAACGTCACATACTAGCAGTGCAGAGAGAGACTCGTCCTGCTACAGCACCTCATTGGCAGGAGGAGGGTCTCACAGTTGAGTTCTTCGCAGCTTTTTGGGAGAGGTTGTGGGACTCCAGACTGTGGAGGCGAGTCACTTTGTTCCAGTGGTTGGTTGCACACCGAGCTACTGCAGTTGGGAGTTGGCTTGTACATAGCGGTCTCTCGGCCGCATGCGCAGCTTGTGACCATCCTGTGGAGCGTCAGCATCAGCGTCAGCGTCTTTGGGATTGTCCTTTGACACAGTAGGTGTGGCTTCGTGTTCTTCGACTGATGCCAGCTCTTTCCACAGCTCGACAATACACATGGGGAGTATCTGCTTGGTCTACACTCACGGGCCCGGCACTTCAGTTTAAGCTATCCTCCACCAGCAAGATGATAGTGATGCAGGGAGGTCGACCTACTCTCTACCTTGCTACAGAGCTTACTCCACAAGAGTGGTGCAGTGAGAGAGAGGAGTGCTGGGAGCTCAATAGCGGCCTGACACTCTGGTTCATCTGGCAGGCCCTCTTCTTTCGCATCTTCGAGGCTCGCCCTGTACCACCAGCAAAGATTGTTTGGCTAGAGCTGGTCCATACTCTCAGAGGACAATTCGAGAAACTCGAGGGCAACTGTAACCGCACGCGGGAGGAGCGCAGAGAGGTGTTCCTTCGACTCTGGCGTCCTGGGCCTTTCTTCACCATGGTCGAGGGTGTGCTCAGATGGCACTACCGTCCACCTGTGTGGCTCTTCCCTCCTCCCATCTCTTGATTTAGCCTCATTGTACATATGCTGTTTTTCATTGGCAGAGTCTCCCCATCATGATTGATGTAGCCCTCTCTTGCAGAGGTGGTTGTAGCCCCATGGGCAGTTTTCATTAACTAATAGAAGGATCTTTTTCTCGGGAAAAAAATGTCCATAGGCCTTCTCAAAATCGAGAAGAAGAATGACCAACGAAGGTGTCACAAACTGGTGGCGTGGCATTGCCCTAGATACACACACAGAGACATGGACAAGGCTGACACGTGGCACCGCATGGAAAACCTCTGCAAAACGCGCTGACATGCTGATGTGGCAGGCCGTACGGGCAACTGTACGGATTTTCGCTTTCACACTGATTGCCGTACGGGATTTTTGGAAATGTCGGGGCTTGAATGCTTTAATTCCTAAAAGCTTTTGGCTCCGATGCTTTATTTTTAGAAGCTTTTCACTTATTGCTTTTGGGGCTTTGCTTTTGGGCATCCGTTGTACCAAAAAATAAGTGGGCTAGGCCTCACTTCTCAGAGCATCTGGACGTAGAGTCTGAGAGTGAGCACCTACCCACTCTCTGGTACTACGAACACAAATTAATACAAAAAGAAATACCGAGAGGGGCACCAATCTTTGGGGCCAATATCTCTAGGCACGGAACTACGCCTGGCCGTGTCGACTCAAGTCTGAATTTTGGGCTGTTTTGAAGTGAATCTCTGCTGTGTCGCGGTAGAATCTTGAATTGGGGTGTCCAAGTTTGTTAGAGTGGTATGAGAGCATGGTCGATTTCTCTTCTACCGGGAAATCCGATCATTTTTTCGCGACACTTATGGATTCCAATAGAGATCAGTTGACTTCTTCTGCATTTGGGAATGCGGGAGGAGATCACAAAGAAGATTCGCATGAAGAGTTCGGCCCTCCTCGACCTACTCAGGTTGAGATTGAAGAGATGGAATGTCGACAATTGGTTGACGACGCAACAAAGAAGATGATCAACATTGCAAAGGATCCAAAATTTACAAAATTTTTGACTCAGCAATCCTTTGAAGAAGTGCACACCCCGTGGCAGGCCACAGAGCCTCCCATCAAACCGGCACTCAAGAAACCTCCTGCTCCGAGGATATTCATAGAGCAAGAATTGGAAGAGGTGGTTGATACACGGATTAGTCGGCTTTTGAATGCGAACAATAAAGTCAAAAAGCACGACAAAAAGCAGAAGAAAGGAACTGACTTTTTTGGTTATTTGGGTCGCCAATCTACTTTTGCCTCGGCAAGAAAGCCGAAGAAGTGTGGACGATTTGACGGACTACCCAGTTCCTCTTCTTCTTCTTCTTCTGACAGTTCTTCTAGCTCTTCTGACTCGAGCGAAGAAGACAGAAAGGGAAAAAAGGGAAGCAAAAAGCAAAGCTTCGGAAAGGGCAATCTGACGATCGCAGGTTTTATGCAAAGAAGAAGCATTTCTATAAAGCCAACAAGTATGAGTTCCTAGAAGATAAAAGCATGAAAGTTAGAGAATTTAAAGAAGCTTCGAGGGCTTTGGCCTTCATACAGCAGTTTGACATAGCTTTCTCTGGAGGCATTACTCAGAGCACTCCAAGATTCGGAGGGCCACCTCTTTCTCCAAGGGAAATGCTCAAACATGGTGGTCCACCCTTCTATCGAACAAGGAAGTTCCGATTGAATGGTTGAAATTCAAAAGGCTTTTTATTTCTTCTTGGCTGACTCGGAAGTACGAATGAGATATACGAACTGCTTGGAATCATCTTCGGATGACCAAGGGAGATTCTTTGGACGCTTAATGCGAGAGATTTTGGAACTCTTTTCTACCAACCTCTTCATTTAAGAAGGTCTCGTTTAAAGAACAGATTGAGCGGTTTTGCTGCGAACTTCCTATAGAAATCCGAGACTACTGCTTGGAACAAAAGTCAAATTCTATTCAAGAATTGATAGGTCAAGTTAATTGGGGTTTTGCGATACATTCGGGAAATTTGACTTACCCCATTGATGAGATCTGGACTCAGAGAACCCAACAGACCTCTCACAATGAAAGAGAAAGAGTTCCCAGGACAAAGAAAAGAAAGATACACGTCCTCGACAGACTCTTAAGAGAAAGGGCTATCGATCTCAAAGAGAGGAAGTGTTTTGGTTGCGGGGAATTGGAACACATCTCTGCAAAGTGCCGCAAAAGGCACAGCAAGAACAGAGTGAAGACAGGCCAGAGAGTTCTAGAGGCAGCAAAGGCAAATGAAAGCAGAACTGATACCACATTGCATGGGGCCCGAATCAAATTAGATGAACAAAAGTACACAACTTTGCCAATCTTAGGGCAAAGTGAAAGATTAGGAAGCCCTCATTTTCTTTGATGGAGGAGCCAAGGCCAACTTCTTTTCACTTGAATTGGCGGCTCGATTAGGCCCGACAGGTTGAGGCTACAAGCAGGGGGAGTTCTATTGGCACCCAGACGGGATGTTTCCATTACACCGATCATTGGCAAACTTCGTTTGCAATGTCAGGGTGTTTTAGGGCACGAGGATTTCTACGTAATGCCCTTGGGAGGTTGTGACATCCTCCGTGTAGTCTCAATCTTGGCCGGGTCCATCTGCACTCCTGCTGTTGAGACGATGTGTCCCAAAAAGTGTATCTCTGATAAGAAAAATTCACTCTTCTTTGCATTGATCACCAACTTGTGATCTCACAATGCCTGAAAGACTTGTAGCAGATGTTCTCTATGTTTTGCCTCATCCTTGGAGAAGACTATAATATCATCAAAGAAAGTGCCAACAAAAGATCTGTACTGTTTGAAAACCCCGTTCATCATTCGGATAAAGGTCGTTGGAGCATTGGTAAGGCCAAAAGGCATCACCAAAAAATCATATAAACCGAAGCTCGTCCGAAAGACCGTCTTGTAGACATCCCCTAGCGCGATTCGGATCTCATGATATCCGCTCTTCAAATTGATCCTGCTGAAACAAGAGGACCGTTGTAGTCGGTCAAGAATATCATCGATCCTCGGAATCGGAAATCTGTCCTTGATGGTGATTGTATTGAGAGCTCTATAATCAATGCACATTCTCCAAGATCCGTCTTTCTTCAAAACCAACAACACCGGAGAGTAGTAAGGTGAAGTACTCGGTTGGATAAGAACCTTTTCCAAGAGGTCTTTCACTTGGTTCATAATCTCTTCATTCTGGGCTCGGCTCACGCGGTAAGGTGGCCGGCTCGGTGGTGTGCTTCCAGGCATCAGATCAATGGTATGATCCTCAGGACGAGCTAGTGGCAACTCGCCTGGCAAGCCCTCTGAAAAGCAATCGGCATGAGTGTGGAGAAAATCTTGGCGTTCTTTATCAAGGTCAAAACATATTTGACCTTCAATCATCATTCAGTTCTCTCCAGAAAATCGAGTAAAGAAACTGACTTTCATCAAGTACAATCTCTTTGCCCTTCATTTGTCAAATTCGCTTTCTCAGCCCGATAGTCAACCACGGCGTTGTTCTTGTGGTACCAAGGGATTTGGAGGAGACTTTGAAAGAGAAATTGGCTACGGGACCAATTTTGACTTTGCCGGATTTGCAAAGTCATTCAAAGTATATTGTGATGCTTGTGGTCGTAGTCTGGGTGGTGTCTTAATGCAAGAAGAAAGCTGCACTGTTGGATCAGCTAGAGCAACATGCATGTCTGGTATGAACTATGAATGTGTTAACAGCATTCTGCGAAGCTGCTTTCTAGTGAAGCGTGCACTGTACAGTAAGGCACATATACATGGTTCTCGGAACCCTTACGGAGACGATCCTCATGTTTTTTGTTTGTTTGTCTTTTTTAATGCGGGGCGTGCAAGCTGACCTACCAAGGATACTTTTTGTGGTGTGTGTAGACAACAGTTTTCATAATTTTGTGGCTAAACTGGCCGATTTTGAATGAAAAATGAGTGCTGGTGGTTGACAGGATGAATGTGACAAGGAAAAAGCTTTGAAGGTCCATCAGTTTGTGGTGGATGGATGCTCTTTTCGGATCAAAACAGATGTGTCGTCTGATGAACTGGTGATCCGATTATATTCTGTTAAAGTTGAAGCAGACAAGATGAAAGCTATGAATGCTTGCTCGAAGTATGGTTCCATAAAGTACATCAATCATGATAGAATAGGAGTACTATTTGCACACTACAAAGTTACTGAGAAGCAAAGGGCCAAGGAGATTTTAAACAGGTATGCATATTCAGCTATAACACAAGAGTTTTTTGTTTTTGTTTTTCTTAATTTTTTTCCAGTTCTACTAGATTTGGGAGCTTGTTTGTCCAAGTGTTAAAAGATGTTTATAGGTGGATTTTTAATTGGGTTGTAGTTCATGTTTTATTTTCAGAAAATTGCAGGGCAACTTAGCCATAAGAAGTTAGTTTTGTGTGTATGCTCGTATGACTTGCATTCTGAGCTACAAATGACCCAGAAGAAATAATTTCAACCACAACCCAACCCACCCCCCCCGCCCCCCATCTTCCCTTTTCGCACTGTTTCTACTGAATCCAATGTGAGTAGGCATCATCCTTTTGTGCGACAATTGTGAAGCAGCGCTTCTCGAGTTGTGGTTCAGTCAAGATCCAGTTTCTCCATCATTTAGGTACATCTCTCTCCCCCCTCTCAAAGGTGCTAGAGGATTGGTGTGTTTTGATACTTGTCCTCAAGGACACTGTTTGGAATATGCTTTTACAAGACACATTGGAGACATAGATGCAGATGCTTCAACGGCTCATATCATTCTCCATATTTTTGTTGTACCAACCAGGGGCGACATGGCTATTGACTCACCCATTGGTTTCTAATAACAATTGCGAGGGGTGAGCCAGCTGGAATGGATTATTGGGAGCAGTTGGGTGCTAAAGGCATTTGTGAAAAAAAAAACACACACACACACACACACACAGCGCTACAATTTCACCCTAGCCTCCGCCTCCTCTCCTCCTCTTATGGAGGGGAGTTTTGTGTGTGCGTGTGGTGTTTGGAGCATCACCCTCGACATCGGCACCCCTGCCTTCGGCTTCCGACCCCTCCCCCCGCTACAATTTCACCCTAGCCTCCACCTCCTCTCCTCCTCTTATGGAGGGGAGTTTTGTGTGTGCGTGTGGTGTTTGGAGCATCACCCTCGACATCGGCACCCCTGCCTTCGGCTTCATACACAAAAGGAGTCTCCTCTCCCGCCTGAGAGGGACTCAGACAACGCCTCCAAGTCGAGCTCAGACAACGCCCCCTCGCTCGACTTGGAAGAACCCACCATCCGGCTTGCTCTTTCACCGACAGAGCAAGCGAGCCTTGCAGCAGAGGTGGAGCACCTTTAGGCCATTTCTCTCATCTGCAAGATTATTGGCACATGGACCATTAGAGGCCAAGTGCGTGATCTTCTCGAGGCCGGCTTTCTCTTTGAGGTGGGAAAGATCATTGACATACAATTCCTTGGGTGTGGCTGCTACCAGATCGAGTTTGAGACTCTTGAGATCGCGACCAACGTCATTTGGATGAGCCCGCCCTCAGAAGACACATTGGAGACATAGACTCAAATGCTCCAGCGGCTTGTAGCATTCTCCATGTTTTCGTTGTACCAACGAGCGGCAACATGGCTATTAACTGAGCTGTGGGTTTCTCAGAACGATTGTGAGGGGTGATTCAGCGGGAATGGATTATTGGGAGCAATTGCTGGGTGCGAAAGGCATTTAGGACTCTAGCAGGTTTCAATTTATGAGCTGCAGGGTACTCAGTTTCTGAGAAACAACAGAACGCTTGCTGAACAGCCCCCCACCCCCCCCCAGCCCCCCGCTTGCTGAACGCTTGCTTCAGTCGCTGACAGCAGGTATGCGTACAATACACATTTTGGTTCCAGATATCCGCTCTTTAGAAGGTAATTCTTCTGCCTAGAGTGAGTGGTGGAGGGTTCCGCCAAAGCATGGACTATTCAGGATTCCCGAAACAGTGCTTCATATGCAGACAAATGGGCCATCTTGAAAAGGCCTGTCCTCGCAGGGGAACCCGACCCAAGACACAAACTCAGCCTACCAAGGCTGGTCAGGCACATTAGAGTCCAAACAAGGTGCACCGATTGGCACCTCTTAGAGACGGGTGCCTAGTTAGCCGATGGCTAGCAGCATGTGCATGACCGTCGTCGCTAGAGTACGGCATGCTAGATAGGCCTCCCTGGTCGTGAACACGTGACAGGCCAGCAACATCGGGTTCCTACAAGGAAGCGATTTGATTCCTTGTAGCAGGATGTTCCTAAGGAGACTCCTTTGATCTTAGCCTGCAGTTTGGTCTCCTGGCCCTTTCATACCCCACCACTAGCTCAGCGAGCAGGACACTCCTCTGTAGCTCGAAGATCTCTTGGCAATGCTTTTGCCACAAGCCGGCTAGCTCGGGAGGGACAACCGTACACGAGGAGGTCACTTTTGGTGCAGGCTTTCTGTTTTTAGTTAGTCCTGCGAGGCTTGACCGGTTTTTTGACATTCTTCGGTGATGGGTTTTTTCTTAATACGACTTTGCACACTTTCTTGGCGACCTATCTCTTGACCTTGAGGCAGCTTGCTTCAGACCTCTTTTCTTCGCAATGAGACATGGAGATGCCTTGCACACAACGGTTGGTTTCTCTTTTTCGTTGTGTGGCAGGGATCACACAGAGTGGACTATGCATACAATGTTGGATTGGCTCTATGTGGAGGCTCTTGAGTCCTCACCACACGGGGACTTGGGAGTGATAGACTTGATACAACCCCTATGGCCACTTAAGTTCTCAGTGATGCCACCTGATGTAGTAGGTTGTAGACACATTGTAGTATACTTCTTTGTAGACACACAAAGTGTGACTTGCTTTGTATATGTACATGAGGATTCTTGGACAAAGGATGTAGCTCCACGGACTGCATGCTCATCGTGGGCATGGGTTGGACAGACACTCAGGCACGTCTATCTCAGGGTCCCTCGGTTGTGGACTACTCCCTATCCAAGGAGGCCTCAAAGATTGCCATGTTGGCTGCTACGGCAACATCGGTTTTCTCTCATTGACCACATGAGGATTGTCTCATGGAATGTGCAGGGACTTGGTGGACCGTAGTTTATATGCAAGAGGGGTAAGACTGACATGGAGCTTCAGGGGTGCCTTGTGGGTGGTGGGGTAGATATACTTCAGGAGCATCACCTATGTGAGAGTCGTATTCAGTGTTGTGGACAAATCTTGCATGGTCGCTATGAGACATTTTGGTCAGCTGCCTTCGGGCCTTGAGGCATTAAGGGAAGTGTATGTATGACTATTGCGGACTCATGGCAGCATGCCATTGTAGGCAAAGGTATCATTGTGCTAGGTAGAGCCCAATGGGTCACTATGTAGGTCCAAGGTAGTCTTGACGCTTGTGGGCTGCTTGGACATTTTTGGACAAATCAAACTGGAAGCTTGTGGCCCCAATTCAATGACAATGGCTCGTGTATACATTCAAAATAATAAAAATTTAGAAGTGAGGATGAAAAAACTAAATGGCCAACATTATATAATATTGGAAAAGTTACAAAGTATTGTCACATGATCTTCAGTTGGCACCATTTTTTACTCAACTTATGCGCCCAACCATGTGAGTGCACAGGTCGAGTTTTGGTCACAGATTGTGGAGTCATTACCTCAGGCAGAGCAGTGGTGCATTGGGGGTGACTTCAACATGCTTGAGGACCCTACGGATAGGAAGGGGGGTAGCCATGCCATTGTACACGGAGCTAAGTTGGTTGCTTGGGAGCGCCTATGTAGACTTTGAGGATTTCGGACGTAAGGGAGCATGCAAGCTTTGTGCGGCCTTCTAACAACCTCTCCAAGGCACCCCCGCATGATAGCTACCTAGGGGAGGATGGTTTGACGCCAAGTTTCTTCTTGGAGTATTTGGAGCTTCTTGGTTGAGACTTACGTAGTGCATACCAACACATTCTGCTCATTGAGGAGATTTCAGATAGCATGAGTGAGGGCTTGATTTATCTTATCCCCAAGGAGGGGTCTCATTGGATGAGATTTGGTAGCGACGGCCCACCACTCGTGACTATTCTCAACTTAGCCTACAAAATTCTGGCAAAGGCTCTGAGTTGGAGAATCTAGCAACTACCTGAGAGCATTATACATGAGACACATAGGTGTTTTGTAAAGGAGCGTATCATCCTTGACAACAATTTCACCTCCTGGGAGACGATTGTGGCATGCGTTTGTGCCCTTCGAAACCTCGAAATGGCCGAAACAGAACGTTTCTCTGAGCTCCGAAACGAAACGTTTTAGAAACCTCGAAACGCTGAAACGCACGAAACCCTTCATGTCACACTGACTCTCCAAGGAGAGGATTTTGTGGTGCTCCTCGACCTTGAGAGGGCCTATGATAGAATTGGCTCGGGACTTGAGGGCGTATGCGCCGGATGGGCTTTCAGATGTGTGGATCAGAGGGCTATCAGGTCTCTAGAAGTGTGCGCACAATCAGGTGTTGTTGAGAGGAGGAAGAGGGGAACGTTTCATGCTAACACTTTCAGTACGACAGGATGCCCTCTTGCCCCCTTCTTGTTCCTTTTCTATGTTGAGGTGATGACTAGATTTCTGACTTCATAGGAGGTTGGTTTGTGTGGATTATAGCTATCTATTTGGAGAGATGAGCTTTTGGATGCCGAGTTCGCTGATGACTCAGGCACATTCCTAGAGGGCTTGGAGGCCAATTTACATAGGTGTGAGCAATCTCTTGAGGTATTGTGTTGTGCTTGATAAGACTTCTTTAGTGAAATTTTGTGATTTTAGTTGAGGTGCATCTTTGTCTCCGTGTTCTTTAAGAGCACTCTTCATGTTGGTGCCTCCACCTTTACCCCGACTCAGCCCGAGCTACGCCACCAGGTGCAGCTCAATCAGCCTCACTGTTGCTGGTAGGTTTCCCTCTTTATCTCAGCTTTCGTGCACACACATGCACACAAACACACTCTCTCTCTCTCTCTCTCTCTCTCTCTCTCTCTCTCTCTCTCTCTCTCTCTCTCTCTCTCTCTCTCTCTCTCTCTTTTCAAGCAGAAATTCGAGAACTCAAAGATAAAAACATGGAACTCAAGGTGTGCCTTGCGGCCTTGGAGACCCGTCTCACCCTCTTGGAATCACAAAAGCAAGTCAACACTGATCATATTCTTACCAAAGAAAAGGAAGTTGAGCAAACTCTCATCACAAGCGTGGCGAACCTTGCCACTCAAGTCAATGAAGCAACCGTCGCCGTCTCTTCCAAGGTAGAAGAACGCATACAAGAATGCCGTCGACGGGAAGGATTGGTGCTATCCCTCCGCATCGGTGTCTTTCTCTCTATGTGGTGAGGGGAGAATGATGGTTACACTTGGACCCTAACCAAGCTCAACCAAGCCATTCACCTAACTAAGTTTGATCCCAATACAATCGAGAAGGCCATCATGACAACACAATCAAGAAGGGCCATCATGACCACTGCACCAACAAAGGCACCCTTGTCTTCAAAAACAAAGAGGCGCACATAGCACTTCTACAACAAGCTCGACTACTCAAGGGCTCGAAAGTGTGGATAAGTGAGGCCTTGACCCCCGCTCAACTCAAAATCAAGAAACAAGAACTTCAAAAGGTGTAAGATGCTCGAGAAGCAGGTAAATGGGCCGTCTATTGAGGTGGCAAGACAATTATTGAGGAATTTCAAATTTCAAGAACTCCGAGACTACCCCTCCTATCCACCCTCTGATCACTCCCTAAGTGACATATGTCACAATTTTGTTGTATCCGCATGTAGTCATGTATTCAATGTACCCTCTTGATAAGAGGCACCATGTATGTTTTCTTGGTCCCATAGGACCTACGAGGACGATAATGAAATCTCTCTCTCTCTCTCTCTCTCTCTCTCTCTCTCTCACACACACACACACACACACACACACACACACACACACACTTTTTTTTTTTTACAATAAGTGCATTTGATTAATTTATAAGTGGGAAACCTCCAACGAAGGAAAACCCACAACAAGAAGTCGATACATCAGGGTGAACACCAATGTGTTCAAGTATGAAAAGGCTTTAAAAGAAAACATAAGGAAGGTGATAAAGGTCAGGCGATAAATCTTGAGCAGCGACGGCAAAGCGCAAGGATTCCCGAAGTGACATCTTGAAGTAGGGGAAAGGGTCGAGATCAATGCGGTCAAACATGCAGGTGGTGCGTTGGCACCAAGAACTCTAGAAGTTTCAATATCTGACCCATGTGAAGAAAGTAGCAAAAGGCTTTAATGCTGGTGACATGAATCCAAAAAGCCAGAATTTCTTCTGAAACGCCGTTGCGGGAAAACGGAGACGCATGAGTGTAGAAACCCGAGCAATAAAGACTCTAGTACAGCGACAACCTCAAAGCAAGCGTTGAACAGATTCTTCGGAAGTAGAGCGTAGACTTTCAAATGGCAGTAAGGCATTTCTGTCACCACCGAATGGAACGCTGTAATGACTATAGGGCATTGCAGTGGTCCGCAAGCTAGTCAATGTTATCAAACACCTCATCAACGATACCAAATAGAGTAGGAGACAATGGGCAACCCTGTTTCACCCCAATGGTGGAGTGAACTAAATCAGATATCCCCTCTGGGGTGCGTACATGTCCCATCATTGATCTGTGTAGAGCCATAATTCCCCAAATCAACACTATGGGCACCCCCATCGCATGCAGTCTACGCGCATCAATCAAGCTCTCGATACTATGTCAAATGCTTTGCGGAAATGCACAAAGCTACAATAAATCCGTCTCCCATGTGACCTGCCCTCCTCAATGATGGCTTTGAGTGGCAGAATATTATCAAGAGTGGAGAAACCCTTCTTAAAACCGGCTTGGCCCTTTGCCGTACACCCTCATCCTTTGCCCAATTACTCAACTACTGCTCAAGAATGGATGCATACAATCGTGCCAATGTGTGCCCAACCATAATAGTGCGGTAATTCTAAGGCTCTGTAGGATCACCTGCCTTGAAGATAGGCACAATAGTAGACAACCTCCGAGTCTCAGGTAACCCCTCACACATGGCACGATTGAACAACACTGCAAGAACCTCTACAAGCATATCTCTAGCATGTATAAAGTGCCATGCTACTAGACCATCATGATCATATGCCCTCCTGGTCCTCATCCTGTCAATGGCTCTCTTTACCATCTCATCTCAATGGTAAAGAAGGTGCTTGTAGGTGGACATGGCTTTGTAGGATTTGGAAGGGAGTCCTATCCAGGAACTGTATATAACGATGTCGCACACTGGCCCCACACATCAGGAGAAGTAATCATTGGGGGAGGGGAGTGCTCATGAAAGAATTGCCATGCCTCTCTTGAGTCTCTACTCAAGAACAACTAATACAAGTCTTGCTCCATCTGGGCCAAATAAGCTCGTTTCTTCCGTCGCACAATGCTCCGGGAAGCAATCCGAGACTGTCTGTAAGTGATGACTCCTAAAAGAAGATCTCTCCGGAGCTGGGCTCTCATCTCTCTGCACTTTGCTCATCATACCAACTATTCTGGGGCATGCTCCCAAAATGTCGCCTCCAATCCGGTTGAGTGTGTGGGGATGCCTCTGATGTTGCACCATGCAGTGTCTTAGTCAGTAAAGTGGTGCACTCCTCCACTGAGAGACCGGGACTAGCTGTGCATAGACGGCTATAGATCTCCTCTCTATAAACTGAGTCAGTGTCTTGTGTAAATGTATAACGGATATGTGACCTGCCTCCTGATGTTTGGGCTGTACTATTCTGAAATGAAACGGACAGTGTCAAAAGAGCGTGATCCACGGATACACCTGTAGCGCGGATAATGTGTCGTGCTCTCTACAGTGTGGGTGCCCCTCAGTGCAATGTGCGTGACAATCTCACTCAAACAAATGGAAACTCTCTCAAACAGAATGAAACACAGAAATAATGGATAACAACAGAGACACAACAGTGAACCAGAACATGTGGACGCGACTAGCTCAAAGAACCATGTACAGACTTTGGCATTGCAGCACACTCAGCTCCAGCCCAGGACTCACAGGTACAAATGGGGGTGTCGAGGCTCAGATGTGCAGGGATGGTGAAGCGGTGCTCTGTGTAAGACTCCCTCTAGACGACTACGTACAAGATAATAGAACTGGTCCAAAACGACTACTCATATGTACAACCATAAGAGCCACCAACGGCCCATAAATGTCCAGCCAGCTAAGTCTATCTCCAAACTGAGTGGTGGTGGTGACCTGGCTACGATGTCCACTAGATCACCGTAGGTACCCTGCCACGTTTCACTCCCAGCCCAAAGGGTCCGTCCAGTGTGAACCAGACCGACTGTAGCTAACTGTCCAACTGCCTGTCCTGTGAAGTGACACTGTAGCCCTGCTACAGGTTGCCCGCCACAAGACCGCTCACCGTCTCGGTGAGAGGAAGAATGAAACTGTGAAAGAAAACTACTAGTATGTACAACGATGAGTTCCTGAATCTGTCATCCAAGAGATAGAGTGGTGGCCATTGCTGCATCCGAAGTATCAGCCTCTGGAGGTTGAGCCATCAAATCGATTGTGGGGCCTTGCTGTATGCGAGCTCTCCTGTCAGTAAGTGTGTTTCCTGAGAAATGATCAGCCACCTGCTGCTGAGCAGATGGTAGCACTTGTCCTGTAGTGTATTAAGGACGTCAAGTAGCACAGCCATGGCGATGTGCTCCAGCAACTCCATCACAACAAGTCATATTTTGCATCATAGAGCTACATCCATTGTCTGCTCAATAGCTTTCCCTTTTCCCTTAGAGCTTTTACGCCGCATCGTCGCATCCACATCCATAGGACTAACAGGTATATTAATGACCCAGGCCAACATTGGAGCTACGAAGCATTGAAAGCTAGATTGCACAGATTGCACCTGAGCTCTGAATCTTTTTGCCCGCGACTGTAAAGAGGTAAATAAAATTTGATGAAAGCCACACGGGATGGTGTGGATGAGGCAGTATAGGCCTTCGCAGTGCGAGAATATAGTAGGCACGTCACATCTGGCCTTGCCTTTGCCCTGGCTGACTTTAGGATCTCTGACCAAAAAGTAATACTTGAAAATGGCCCAGAGCTTTTTATTCCTTGCATAGTCAGCATGACTCGTACTAAGTAGCTCTTTGCATGCCTCGATTCCTTACTTGTTTGCTTGTACCAGCCATCGTAAAGCTAGCTCCCTGGCTTGGTCAATGTGCAGTGTGCAGGGTGAACTCTGGAACGCCCAGATGCAGAGATGAGAGATGTAGCGCTGTAGTTGGAGTATACTATTTTCCAAAAGCTGTACCTGGAAAAGCTTGATTAAGCAAGAAGCGAGAAGCCTGTTCTTTCAAAAAGCGATGGCCTGTATTGTCTCAAGCGATGGAAAAAGCAAAGCTGACGATCAGGCAAAGCGATCCCAAAGCTGACGATGCTTTAGTTTGGGCGAGGGGATTTGGGTAGGGTAAGGGCGAGGGAAATAAGGCGGGGGTTGGGTTGGGTAGGGGCGAGGGTTGCAAGAAGGGGGGTAGGGGCGAGGGTAGAGATTGGATAGGGGCGAGGGAAGAGGGAGTGGGTAGGGGCGAGGGGTTGAGTGTGGATAGGGGCGAGGGCTTTGGGTGGATAGGGGCGAGGGGATGAGAGTGGATATGGGCGAGTGTATGTGAGAGGGTAGGTAGGGGCGAGTAGTAAGGGGAGGGTAGGTAGGGGCAAGGGGGTTGGGATAGGGTAGGGGCGAGGGGGTGTGGAGAGGGTAGGGGCGAGGGGAGTAAGTGAGGGTAGGGGCGAGGGGGTGTGAGAGGGTAGGGACGAGGGACAGGGGAGGGTAGGTAGGGGCGAGGGGGTTGGGAGAGTAGGGTAGGTAGGGGCGATGGGGTTGGGAGAGTAGGGTAGGTTAAGGGCGAGTGAGCGTGAGCAGGTACAAAGTGCGAGCAGATACAAAGAGATGACAATTTTTGAGCAGGTACAAAGTTCGAGCAGATACAAAGAGAGGACAATTTTGACTCCAGATAAAGAAGGGTATTAGTAGATTAAGGTTCGCAATAATGTTTACGTAGCAAGCTTTGGAGCACAAAAGCACAGAACTCTAATGGCCCCTTCTTACAGCAAAGCTGAAATTTTACTGGCACCAAAGGTTTTCTGCTGCTATTGGAATCAAAAGTTCTTTGACATAAACTCTGCCATATTCTTCACATAGACATTATTGCATTGGGAGTCTCATCAAGTCCTTGATTACATATTGTTCACTGTCTCAATCGCCATCTAAGCAGATTCCACTTTTTCAAACTGCACAAAACCACTCCGACTAGAAGCTTGACTGAAAGCTTAACTAGAAGGACCTTAATACTTAAAGACATAGCAGATGCTGAGACAGTAACAGAACATCCACTCTGGTGGAAAGCTAGTGGGGAGGAGAGCAGAACTGAGACAGTAGCAGAACACCCGTTCTGATGGAAAGATAGTGGGGAGGAGAGAGATGGGACATAGAACCTACAGATGGCGGAATAGTTGTAGACCCTTTACTCAGAGGAGTAATAGCACTTGATTCTGGAGCCATTTACCAGTGGCAAAGGAACGCCTTCCAAAGTGACTAACTCCACAGCCCCCTGTGGCAAAATCTCCTGTACTATGAAGGGCCCTTGCCAGGCTGGAACCAGCTTCTTTGCTTTTCTCAAATATTTTGCCTGATAGAGTAGCACTAGTGTCCCTTGCGTTATTTTCGGCTTTCTGAGGTGGCGATCATGCCACGGTTTGTGACGAAGTTGCTCCACTTGCAAAGCATGTGAAGCTAAACGGTGGCTTTCATCCAATAAGGTGAGACGGGATATAGAAGCAGATTCCATGCCCCAACTTGCACGCAGACTGCCCACCCTAGGGGATCCAGAGTTGAACTCAAATGGAGCTATGGCTTCCAAACCGAAAGTGAGTTGATAAGGCGTTTGATTCATTGTTGCTTTGAAAGATGTGCGGTATGCCCAAAGAGTGCCGTGCACAGCCTGAGCCCACGATGCTAGATGGAGATGACATGCTTTCCGCAGGAGGGCGATCAGAACCTTGTTGGTGCTCTCGGCCTGCCCATTGGCTCTAGGGTAATAAGAGCACGACTTGCGATGAAAAATCTTGTAATTAGCCAGCAAATTTGAGATCATGTCATTGACAAAATGACTGCCCCTATCACTGGTGATCTCTAAGGGACATCCAAATCTGCATAAAATATTTTCATATAAAAATTTGCCTACTGTATTGCCAGTGCAACCTACTGTCGCCAGTACCTCTGCCCACTTTGTTGCATAGTCTGTAGCCACTAGCAGATATTTGCGATTACCTGGTTGAGCCGGGGGATATATTGGACCCACAAAGTCCAAGCCCCATCTCTCAAAAGGTAGCCACGCCATCGAAACTTGCAGAGGATGGTTGGATTGCTTACTTGGCTTCGGCCCACAGCGCTGGCACACATCACAAACCTTAGAATATGCTATTGCATTCTTAAAAACGTAGGGCCACCATAGACCACTCTGTAGAATCTCTTGGGCAGTGATGTGACCAGGGTAATGGCCACGAGTGGGACCATTGTGGGCATCCTCCAGAATATGCTCCACCTCATGAGGCGAGACACAACGCTTCAGAACACCATCTGGTCCCGATTTGTAGAGGTGGCCCCCAATCAGAGTGAAAGGCGTGGACTTTAACAGCAATCTTCTCTTCTGTAGTGGAGATGCCTTCTTTGGGTACAGCCCAGTAGATAGAAAATGTAAGACCTCGCCGTACCATTCCGGTGTTGTATCGATTTTAAAAAGATTGCTATCTGGAAAGTCATCATCAATCCCGATAGCTTCTTCACCTGTGTGAATGCGAGAGAGGTGGTCAGCCATTACATGATGCTTACCAGGACGGAGTACCACTTCAAAATCAAACTCTTGGAATAGGAGAAGCCATCGCCATACTCAACCTGCGACGTGTGGCTTATTAAGCAGATAGCGCAAGGCATGGTGATCAGTAATAATTGTGAAGTGGCCCCTAGCAAATAGTGACGAAATTTTTGTAGAGCATACACTATAGCCAAACCTTCCCTCTCTGTGATGCTATAGTTGCGCTCTGCTTTGGTGAGCAGGCGACTTGCGTAATGTACAGGGCGATCCAAGTTGAACTCTTTGCTAGGCTGAGTAAGCACAACACCCACAGCCAGCAGACTGGCATCTGTATGCACATGAAAAGGTAGTGCCCAATCCGGGGCAACTAGAATAGGCGCTTCAGTGAGGCGTTTTTTGAGGTATGCAAATGCTTCGGCCTCAGGTGTTGACCACTGGAAGGGAATAGCAGCACTGGTGAGCCGGGTCAATGGTTGAGCCACCTGTGCATACATACGTATAAACCTGCGATGATAGCCGGTGTGGCCCACAAAGCTCTGAACACCTTTGGGATTTATGGGAGGAGGTAACCTTAAGATGGACACTATCTTCTCTGGGTCAGGTGCTAAACCTTGAGCAGACACCACATGGCCCAACAGTGTGCCCTCTGTGACGAAAAAATGACACTTGTTCGGATTGAGCTTCAAACGTGCCTCTCTGCACCTGAGGAAGACTGCAGAGAGCTGAGCAAGATGCTCCTTTAGATTTTCTAATGGGGTCGAACATTGAGCACGCGAGAAGGTGGAAAAGTCATCCATGAATATGCGAAGGTGATCAGTAAGCAGAGGACAAAAGATGAGATATACTATGCGATTGAAAGAAGGCGGTGCATTTTTAAGCCCAAAAGACATTCTAGTGTAGATGAAAATACCCAGGGAGTCACAAAAGCTGTTTTGATTTGGTCGTCAGGATGTATTCCTAGATGATTGTAGCCGCTGAACCCATCCATAAAACTATACAGTACATGGTCAGCGACATCTTCGAGGACTCTCTCAGTGAAAGGTATCGGAAATCCATCCGGGATTGTGACCTTATTCAGAACCCGGTAGTCGACGCAAACTCGAATTTTGTTGGACTGCTTCTTTGGGGCAATAACCATAAGGGACAACCATTCTGAGTGCTCTACTGGTACAATAATACCTGCTTCTTGCATTTTTTCCAACTCGATTTTGAGTGCTTCTGTATGCTTGGGATTCAGTTTGTAAGCCCTTCCTCTGACCGGCTTAGCCCCCTCAACCAGAGGAATTGTGTGGACTCCTAGCTCTGTTGGGATTCCTTCCAAATCGTGGTAAGACCAGCCAAACACATCCTTGAAAGAGCGCACGAAAGAGATTACCAGGTCGAGTAGAGCGGGGTGATCCCATAACCAAGTGGCTAACAAGATGGGCTGATGGTTGTTAGGGCCGCCTAGGTTGACCTCTCTGACTAGGTCAGGCGGTGTAGTGGGCGAGGCTGCGTCAGGGAGAAGTCCGTGCCGCCTCTGTTAGCTTCTGGACATTATGAGTTGGCGTCTGATCAATGTTGAAATCCGCATACTCTTCCTGCAACCATCCTGATGGAAGCTCTGCAAATGGTAAATCCTCAGATACCTCATAGTGCTCCGGCATGGGTGGAGAGTCAGATGGAGTAGAGGCTAAGGAAGGAGTTGGGGTGTTAGCCAACTCTTGCAAGGGAGACTTTTCCCCCCTTCTATGGTGGGTTATAGGCTCACCCAGGCCGATGGTTTCCATCAAGGGACCCTCTGAAGGATGGGCACCAAAGACCGGTCCACTTGGTTCTGGCTCACTTGGCTGATTGGGATTACTGGCTTCAGCTGTAGCTTCAGGTTTAGCTTCAGATGTAGGATCAGGGGGAGAGGGTGAATCTGGTTGAAGAGAGACTACATAGCATGGCATCGAAGAGGTAGCTTCTAACCACTGCAGTAAGTCTTCATCGGACCCATCACGAGGGACCGGTTGCTCCAAGTCAGGGTTGGACTCGACTGACAAAGAGCTATGTTGAACGACCGGATCCATACCTCCTTCGAGACGAATTTGTTGCATTGGAGAGCCAAGAGTATGTATCCACATGGCGTCGTTTCCCCAGTCGTGAAGTGCTTTCGTATGTCGCAACCATGGCCTACCAATCAGCAAGGGATAACCTCCCTCTACCTTGGGAAGATTAACTACCACAAAATCCAAGTTGAAAGTGAAATCTTGTACCTTCAGAGGCACCTTGTCGACTATGCCCACTGGGTAGACTGTTCTCTGATCGGCCAATGTAACAGTGAAAGGAGTAGGTCGGGTAGGCTTTAGACCTAAGGCCATCATAGTGAATTCGGGCATCAAATTGTTTCCAGATCCACCATCAACGATGACGCCGGATAGCTGGTGCCCAAGAATAGATACAGTGAGACGAGGACTTTTATAATCGGTGAGGGGAACAGATGGATAGGAAATCAAATAAGACTCTGAGGGCTGTACAGGGAGGTGCCCGCCACTAGGCCCAGCCCCCGGGTACAGAGACTAAATGACTGTCAGGGTGTCACTTCTAAGTGTTGCGTCGAGCCTTAGCATGTCGTATAGTGACACTTGCTGAAAAGTATTTTTCAAGATGGCTTCTGCCGTGGGCTTGGTGTCTTCGAACTGGGTTCCCTTTGGGATCTTAATCTGTTCCATGTCCGCCAACACTGCTTCCAAGAAGGCTCCATCAATGTCAGATAACAGGGAAGTTGGTTTGCTCTGAGCAATTTTGAAGGACTCGTCCTTTTGGTCAAATAGACTAGCTTGAGGATGTGGGGACTCGCGAGGTGGACCTGTGGGCAGACTGAGAACAAGAGCTGCTCTTTGTGCCCGAGTAAGGACACCAGCAGGCTCCTCCACTTGCAGTGGCTTAACCACATGAGTAGCAGGTTATGGTTGAGACATGGTGTTCACAGTAATCAAGTTTATCTTCGGGAAGGTGAATTCTTGCTGGTTCTGAGTCGAGCTTGAAGACGTGGATGCCCTTTGCGTGGGACAATCCTTACTGTAGTGATCCTTCGAATCAGGGCAATGACGACAAGGAGGGGACCCCTCAGGTAAAGGACACTTGCTCTGATAATGTCCATATTCTCCGCATCTGTAGCAGAGTATGGGCCGATTTGAAGGGACGAAACGGGGGACGAGATGGTTGCTGCATGGAGTTGGAGGCTGAAGGGTAGAAGCTCTGAGGGGTTGAGGTGGGATTAGCATTATAAAAACTTTGAGTCGGGAAAGTACTTGACATACCTTGGACAGCAGGGGTATTGAGCAAAGGTGGCATGTAGTTGGGATGGCCGTAGTGGGAAACCATGTTGGATGCTGGTGCTAACCCCTGTTGGAGAGTAGGACCAAGACTTTGCTGTATTTTGTGCAATCCCTTTATATAGTAGCAATCCTTATCTTCATGACTCGATTTTTCGCAGAAGTGACAATAAGAGCGAAGGGGACAGTCCTGTGGAGGGTGTCCTGGAGAGCGGCATGAACTACACCATACCATAGCCTTAGTCTCCTGTTGAGACCTGAGCTCTTCTAACTCTCTTTTAAGTTGATCATAAGCCTCTTGGTGTGGACGCTTCTCTTGTCTGAGAGAGAAGGATCTCTCTTCTTGAAGGGCCCGCTGTAACTTTAGGGCTTCCAGTTCCCTTCGTAAAGAAGTCAAGGGGTCTGATGGACTGTCCACGAGTACAGGGGCAGTATCTAATTGAGAAGAGTCAGTGAACTGCCTTTTTGCTCCCTCTATTCTAGTAGCAGTAGCAACAAAGTCCTCCAGACTGGCTTCAGGACGGAGACTTTCTCTGAGCTTTTGTTGAGAAGTCTTAGGGAGAGCCTTCTCTACCCACTTCTTCACCATGAATTCCCCTGGTTGCTGAGGCAGCTTAGCGACCAGGGACTTTGTTCTGGTCATGAGCTCTGCAGATGTCTCCTTGGGCTGGAGCAACAGGTTGGCCAACTCATCTTGAATCTTCATTTGATAATTCCCTGGTCGGAAAGCTTCACAGAACTGCTGTCTTAACATGGTCCAAGTAGTAAAGTGGTTTTCAACAAACTGACTGTATCATTTATCTGCAAGACCATCCAAGGTGGACGGAAAAAGCACCAGGTATGCGTCTTCTCTATTGAGCCCACGACCTCTGCAAAGAGAGACAAACCTCCGAGCATGGTCGTCTGCATCATCTATGGAAAGACCTTTAAAGGTAGGGAACTTGATGTTCACCTTTGCCAGAACACTTATGAGCTCCTTCATGGCCTCTTGCTCCTGCTCCTGAGTCTGTTGCTCACTAGCTTGCTGTAACAAAATGGGGGAGAGCCTTACCGAAGAAGGTGACCTGGAGGATGTAGAACCGGTCGAAGGAATGTAGGTAGCCGTATTAGTAGGTATGGGTGATGGGGTTAATATGCTTCTATTGGGCACCAAGGGTTGACGCCGTCTGTGGTAGTACTTCAGAGGACTCAGTAGTGCACTTGGACGCTCCAATGACCTCCTTGTATGTGTCATGCAGTAACCGCCAACCCCACCAAGCTTTGGGCAAGAAGAACTTCACTTGGGCAAGACAACCTTCACTTCGCTGAACCTTGGTCTAGACTCTACTAGACCAGGGCGAGTGACTAGACCACCTCGCCTGGACCAGGACGAGGAAGGACTAGACCAGGGACGAGAAGGACTAGACCAGGACGAGGATTGGGGGACCAGGGCGAGAGAAGACCAGACCAACAAGGCGAGAGACTGGACCAGCTAGATTAAGCTGTCAACGGTGAAACTGGACCAGACCAACAGGCTGCACAGGCGAAGCGAAGAAACTAGATACTCAACAGAGTGAGACTTCAGTTGAGGTCCCACCGTGATCGCCAAAATGAGAGCACCTGTAGCGCGGATAATGTGTCGTGCTCTCTACAGTGTGGGTGCCCCTCAGTGCAATGTGTGTGACAATCTCACTGAAACAAATGGAAACTCTCTCAAACAGAATGAAACACAGAAATAATGGATAACAACAGAGACACAACAGTGAACAAGAACATGTGGACGCGACTAGCTCAAAGAACCATGTACAGACTCTGGCATGGCAGCACACTCAGCTCCAGCCCAGGACTCACAGATACAAATGGGGGTGTCGAGGCTCAGATGTGCAGGGATGGTAAAGCGGTGCTCTGTGTAAGAATCCCTCTAGACGACTACATACAAGATAATAGAACTGGCCCAAAACGACTACTCATATGTACAGCCATAAGAGCCACCAACGGCCCATAAATATCCAGCCAGTTAAGTCTATCTCCAAACTGAGTGGTGGTGGTGACCTGGCCACGATGTCCACTAGACCACCGTAGGTCATAGTTACATGGGACGGCGGGTCGGGGTCGGGAACGGGGTCGGAACGGCAAAAGTCAAGAAACGGGGACGGGGTTGGAACGGCAAAAAAAAAAAGAGAGTTTTTTTGGCATTTTTTGACCTACACACATGCCACACACATAGAGCATCACTTTGACCATAAATTTACACTAAATAGACCAAAGAACACGAGTCATATAGGCTGAAATGTGCTAATAAAACACGATGATCGATGGATACAAAATGAGAAGTGCATGCCACAAGGGCTCAAGAGTCAAAAAGCCTAAAGGACTTAGGACAAGCCTGAGGCCTCAAGGATAACAAAAAGTACAAAGGACTATGTAGTAGGTAGAGTCGTAGACTCAAGAGTCTAGACTCGAGAGTCCAGTGATCAATGATCATCAAACTCAAGAAGTGCTCGCCTGCTGAATCTCCACATCGTGGTCGTAGTCGAGGTTGTCAGCGATGTATGAGGGCTCGGGAGGCTCGCATTGAGCCTTGAAATCCTCCTCTAGCTCCTCCAAAAGAGGGTCGGCCATAGATGGATTCTCTTGTGCCATCTCCCACTTAGTGAAAGGATCTGCCTTGTGTGTGACGCACTTGGCAAGCATGCGCAAGTTAGCGCTCACAAACACCAAATCATTGGCCCTCTGAACCCCAAGGCGATTCCTCTTCTTAGAGGCAATGTGGCTGTACACACTCCATAGTTGCTCCAAGCAACTAGTGGTACATGCTTGGCTAAGGACACGAACATCCAAGCGCTGCAAATGTGGGCCATCTCCTCCATAGTCCTCCCACCACAAAAGCGAGCCAATCTTGTTGCGATAAAGCTGTGCATCTACACATCCATAGGAGCCCTTCTTTTGTCTGTAGTTGAGTAGCTCGTCTCTAATCTTGCGCCTAATGTCACTGCTAGGCTCAAGGTGCTCCAATGCAAGCCGCCATCCTTTGCTCACCTCCTTGTCGGTCTCTTGACGCCTTCCTTGAAACTCAGGGTCAAGCACATAAGCTGCCGCATGAAGTGGAGAGTAGTATCGATTCCACCTCGACTCACACAAGCCATGAATCTCCGCATATTGAACAGGGTCAGGCACAAGCTTCTCAAGTGCCTCTATCATCCGATCCATGGCTTTATACACTTTGCCAATGCATGGCTGCAAGCCATCCACCACTCGAAGTAGGTGTAGAATAGGCTTGACCATGGCGTTAAGAGTCTTCACCTCCTCCCACCAAGAGGCGCCGTCGGCCCATTCTCGGCATTTCAATCTTGCTGCTGATGTAGACTCCGGCATGGCCTGGAACTCATCACTAAGAAAGAGGCCCCTTAAGGCTCTGCCACATGTAGACAAGCGGCCTAGCATAAGCCAATTAAATGCAAATCTTGTCTCTGAATATTTGAGCAAGGACAAGTGGCTCCTCTTTGAGAATTCATGGCGCACTTTTTGATGGTTGAGCACAAAGGAGACAATTCGAGAGGCGTCACCAATGGTGGGTGAAATCCATGACAAGTTCCCTATGTCCTTGAGGAGGTTATTGAGGCAATGCGCCATGCAAAATGTGACATGGATGCTGGGATACATGCCCTCAATGATAGCTCCGACTGCCCTATTTGACGCCTCTCCATCTGCAACCATACGAAGGACATTCTCCGGGCCGGTGATCTCTATGGTGCTTGTCCACTCTGCAGCAAGCATCTTGGCGGCCTTGCCACTATCGGATGCATCATGTGACTCCACAAAGTACATCTCCCCCTGAGAGTAGGCCACCACCGCGTGGATGGACCGCTTGCGGGTGTCGCTCCATCCATCTACAAGAAGAGAGACGCCATTGGTCTCCCACAAATCCTTTGTTGCTTGGGCTGCTTGCTCCACGGCAAGCTTCTCTTTGTCAAGGAGGGTGGTGCGAAGCCTCTCCGATGAAGGTGGCACATAAGAGGAGCCATATTCCCCTATTTTCGTAACCATGGTTCGAAAGTATGGAGACCTATCCACACAAAATAGAGCATTTTGTGTTAGTATGGAGAGTCGAGAGTCGAGAAGTTATAACCCATTATGAATACAAAATGGAAGATTGCAATGTGCATATGCCAAGGGAAACTCACCGCGAAGCATGGAAGGCAATGTGGTCGTGGAAGAAAAATCGGGTAACCGACCTATCCACCTCTTCCTTCAAGTTAGAATTCCAATTTTCGTTGAGAGTGGTTTGGCGATGCGGAACGGAAGAAGACGGTGTAGATGCATGGCTCTTGAAGGTTCGAGAGATGTCGTCAAGGTTGGCTTCCCTTTGCTCTCGCGGTGTTGCCGTGGCGGAGGGATCAACGGCAACAAAACGGCCCCTCTTGGCCGCTTCCGCAACCTCATACACCATGAGCTTCTCAAGAAGATCCAACCTCTTCTCGGGAGCTACATGAGGGCAAAACTTCACCTCGTGACCGGGTTCATGAAGAAGATGGGCTCGCACTTTGTTTGAACCACCCATTCTCTTGTATGGACATAGCTTGCACGTCCATGGTCTTGCACCGCCACCTTTGCCACGCGAGCTAAAGTCGACTTCATCCCACCACGACCACGTTTGCACGGCGGGCCTCCTTCGAGAAGAAGCGGCTTGAGAAGTGGAGTTGGCTTGAGATGACATGATGGTGGAGAGACTCGAGAGAGTAGAGCTTAGCAGTTAGAGGAGTTAGAGGAGAGCTTGTGTGGAGAGAGAGAGTAGAGGAGAGCTTCAAAGTGGGTAGAAGAGGGAGAGGAGAGCTTCAAAGTTCAAACTTTAAAGTGGGTAGAAGAGGGAGAGACTTGAGAGTGGAGACTAGAGTGTAGAGTAGTCAATGGTCATGCTTCAAGCTTGAGCAATGAGCATTGAGTAGAGAGGAAAGCATTGATGATTGAGTAGCTTGAGCCTTGATCTTGAGGGAAATGGAATGAGCATTGAAATTTGAGACTATGAGTATTAAGAGGCCCAAGGGAGCCTTTTATAGCCTCCCAAGGGCCAAGGCTCCCAAAATGTGGCAATTGGGGCTGCACAGATCCGTTAAAAACGGTCATAAACGGTCAAATTTTTGAATGGACTGCAGCCGTTCTCGGCCGACCCCATCCGACCCCTGCCGTTCCGGTCCGTCCCGCCCGTCCGGCCCGATTTCTGTCCGTCCCTTGGCGTTCCCTTTCGTTCCCGGCCCGGTTACGGCCGTCCCTCGGCCCTAGGGCCCGTCCCCCCCGTCCCCTGTAACTATGCCGTAGGTACCCTGCCACGTGTCACTCCGAGACCAAAGGGTCTGTCCAGTGTGAACCAGACCAACTGTAGCTAACTGTCCAATTGCTTGTCCTGTGAAGTGACACTGTAGCCCTGATACAACACCCACTGATCTAGCTCCCACTATGAAATCTTGAATACAAGGAATAAAGCTAAGATCTGCCATAATATAGTCCATTGTACTGGCCCCGTGTTTGTGTGGAAAGCATGTGAAACCGGCTGCTCTAGGAAATCGTTGTAAGCCATTGAGTATGTCTAACCCATATTTCGTCGTCATCTCTGTGAAGTATCTTCCATACTCCATCTGCTCTCTATCATGTGAGCATCTGTCAAGCCCCAAGTCACCCACATCCAGCTCTCTAAGCATCTCATCTGAAGTGTCGTAGAAGACTGTCTGAGAGTTGCCCGTTCGGGCATTGAAGTCCCCTAGGAGGATGATATCACCATCCCTAGAAAACTTCTATTTATCATCCTCTAGTATAGAGAAAGGGGAGTGTCCTCTGGATGTAGCATATAGTGACGTAGTGGGGGGAAAGTAACATATGACAATGTATAGAAACCGGCGTGTGTTAGCTCTCAAGACTCAGCCTCACCCACATGTATCTAGCATGATCTTCTCTCCGTACAATATGTAGTAGTGGTTGTAACTCCTTCCTAAATAGCACTACTCCTCCTCCTGAACCTCTACTCCCATGCTCAGAAAACGTGACTGTCCTGTGGGCTGTCTCCCATCTGTATCCCACCACGTGTGGCAGGGACCTTATGAGTCTCTGAGAAGAAAAGAATGTCTCTCTCTTTGAAATTGTCCTCAAAGGCACCAACATCCAACCTCATAGATCCATTACAATTCTAAGTAGCCGTCTTCAGTGTGGTTCCATAGGTCTGACACCGTCATGTAGAGTGCCACTCTACAATCACCACCCGACCTTCTATGTAAAAGGCCGTCTTTCCCTTCTCCCTTGCGGTCGTAATCTCTGGTATTACCTCTCTCATTTGCGCAAGCTGTGAGAGAGTGAGATCATCACCGAGGAAAAACCCTGTCTTCTTGAGAGTAGGCATCTTTTTTAGGAATTTCTTCTCCTCTTCCAAGGAGGGGAGAGAGCTCTCTCTTTTGAAGATTCTCCTGGGCCAGCACTCTTCTTGCCCACTCTCCATGCCTTTGAGTGTGAAGGCTTGTCCACCCCCATCATGGATGTGAGGATTGTGACTCTTTTTTCACATTGTTTATGTCCTTGAGGCCGGTTACCCTCACATGTAGAGCCCGCATTCTTCTCCTTTGTTCCTCTTCGGAGGTCATGTTAATAAGAGTGGGTGTACAAGGAGCTTCCTTACCTTTCCCTTCTTGGTGACCTCGATCCATTTTTCGCCTGCTTCTACTTTCTTTTGTGCTGCAGAGATGACCGCGGCCCATGACTTCTTCTCCTCATCTTCCTTGACAACCCGTATTTTTTCTCTCATGGTATTCAATTCTTCTATCATGGATGGCTGGATTTCGCCTTCTTCGATACGCCCACTTTTTGCTGCAAGAAGTTCACCTTGGAGAGTTTGGATTGTGGCTTGTTGTGAAGCCGCTTGCTCTTCGACGCGAGAATCCTTTTGCATAGGTTCTTCTTCTCTTCTTTCCATTCCTCCATCTTTTGAAGAAAGGTTGCCTCCATCTCTTTCTTCCACTCCTTCACTTCAACTTCAAGTATTGATAACTGGTTGTGGGTAATCGAGAACTTCATGTTGAGAGGGAGGCGGGCTATAGCCATTGGAGAGGCCATGTGAAAGGGGGTCAATGGGTAGCCCAATGGAGGGAGACCATGAGAGAGAGAGAGAGAGAGAGAGAGAGAGAGAGAGAGAGAGAGAGAGAGAGAGAGAGAGAGAGAGAAAGACTAAAGCAACCAAAAAAATGCAAGAAACTCCAAAAAGTAGCAAGAAATGCGTGTGAAACCCTCAAAATCAGAGAAAATCAGCTTCGATACTTTAAAAAACAGTGGCAAAACCCCAAAAACGGTAAAAAAACAGTTCTTAAACCCTAAAAAACAGCAAGAAACAGTGGCGAAACCCTAAAAAACAACAAAAAAAACAATTACGAATCCCTAAAAACAGCAAAAAAGAGGTGACGAAACCCTAAAAACATTGAGAGAGTTTTAACCCATGGGGGGGGGGGGGGGGGGGAGAGAGAGAGAGAGAGAGAGAGAGAGAGAGAGAGAGAGAGAGAGGCAAACCTTGGTTGCACGAAATAACCCAATCTCCTGTGCGAACCTTGGCTGCATATGTGACCTGCCCACCTTTATGAATTGTTGGCAATGCGCGAAACCTTTACGAAGCCTTCTATCTATGCGAAACTTGTTTGCGCTATTGATTGCGCTATTTGCGTGTTGGGTGCCCCACCCAGCTATGCGTGACAATTCCACTAACTGCATCCTACCAGACCTTCTCACCAGGGTATAATTGTACTTGCTGCCTACCTGTTGTAGCTGAGTACCTGCTTTTTGGGGGGGGGGGGGGGAGGAGAGAGAAATGATGTATGAAATGATATATTAACGTCTTCAAAAGGCCAAAATGACCTGTGAGACCAATCCGTTACAAACTTGTGAATCTGGTACTGTCTGTGAGTACTAAAATGAATCTAGAAGTGCTACTAGCTTGAACTATGTGGGGTATGTGTGATCCCTGATACAAAGGGTGCCAAATACAAGAGAAAGATACAATGGGTGATAGATCCATCCTCATATATACTCTGGATGTCAAGATAGTATGGCTCGAATCCTCTGTTGTAGTCTTTGACGATTTGTGATCCTCCTCTCCTTAGTCGTGGGCGTCTCGATATCCCTAGTTCCAATGCTCGGTCAATGAGAGTACCGCGGGTGTGAGTAGTCTCTGTCGATGTTGTGATGCTCCTCTTCTCAGTCGTGGGTGTCTCGATCTCCCTAGTTCCTATGCTCGGTCAATGAGAGTACCGCGGGTGTGAGTATGAGCTGAGCTTTGCAGTGGTGGCTGCTCCTCTATCTGTCCAGTGTTTGGTGTGAAGAAATCAATAATCTGTCTCCATGTGATGAATCTAATACCAGGTCTGGGTACAATAAGTATAAAGAACTGAAAAAAGAGAGAGAGAGAGAGAAATGAAATGAAATGAAATGTTATATTAACGTCTTCAAAAGGCCAAAATGACCTATGAGACCAATCAGTTACAAATAGTGAATCTAATACCATGTCTGGGTACAAAAGAACTAGAAAAGAACTAGAAGTGGAACAAAATACTACTACTACTACTACAATCTAAAACTACGTGGGTGTAGCAGCTGATACAATAGGTACCCGGTAAACTGGATGTAACAGTGTGTGAAACAAAGATGGAAGAAATGGTGAGGATCCATCCTCATCTGCACTCTGGATGTCGAGAGAGTATGGCTCCAATCTTCTGTTGTAGTCTCCGTCGATGCTGTGTAGCTCCTCTCCTCAGTCGCGGTCGTCTGTATCTCTGTAGCTCCAATGCTCGGTCGATGAGAGTGCCAGTAGTGGTCGAATGAGTGTGGGACGAGCTCTGCAGTGGTGGCTGCTCCTCTGGCTGTCCCATATCTAGTGAAAAGAAATCTGTAATGTGTCTCTGGGACTGCCTCTCTGTAGCTCTCCCCAATAAAGTGTCTCTATACCTGTGTAACTCAAGTAGATATAGTCCAAGACATCTCTGATCCTCATAACTCATGACCCTAGATAGAGGACCAAAACCCTCTCTGAATAAGCAGTGGAAACGCCCCCGTATCTCATAGAACACTGTGCAATGACATATGTAGTGCAACTCTGTCTCTGGCTCTCTCTGGCATAATCGGCATATCCTGCTGTCTGCTGGTATCCCTCTGAATCTACCAGTCTCAATCTCGAGCTGATGTGAGGATATGCGTATCTGACCAATGGCACAACGCAAACCATGAGACATATGTGTGTCCATGTAGCTGGGTCGAATCACAAACCCATCTCCTGTGAGGTGGAGAAGATGCTCTCTATAGAAAGCCATCTTCGTGCTCAACTCCTGAGGCGGCTCTATCCATGTCCTCCTGATGTCGAGCTGGATCAGGTCCTGACGAATGAGTCTAGTGATCTCCACCCGTGTAAGAGACAGCGAGGGTGCCTGAAGAGAATACTGGAAAGGGGGCAACCTGTCCATGGTGAAGCCATGCGTCTGAAACCATGAAGTCATCTGTGCATACCAGCATGAAGTGTCCCCCTGTAGAGCTAACTGTCTGGAAGACTCAAGGGCCAGTCTAGCATATCTGTCTCTAGTAGTATCCCATAGGCTGTGCACAAAGGACACTGATCTGGTAAGCGCCTCAATCTCCATGGGGGGGGCAGCTAGCTCTGCTCGAATGATCGCGTGAGGTACGGAGGCCTTGGCTCTAATCAATCGGGAGATCATAGATACCAAGGGCCTCTCCATACGTCTCCAACCATCCTGGCCTACAGAAGGTCCCCATACCTGTACCCCATACATCATAGCTGAGGCTACTAAAGTATCAAAGAGCCATAACTTTGTCCGAGGTTCCTGGAACTGAACCTGCGAACACATCCTCTCCAAGCCTCCCAAGGCCGCATAAGCTCTGGTCAGTCTAGTAGAGAGAGAGAGAGAGAGAGAGAGAGAGAGAGAGAGAGAGAGAGAGAAATGAAATGTTATATTAACGTCTTCAAAAGGCCAGAGTGACCTATGAGACCAGAAAGTTACAATGCGGTGTATCTGAAACGAAGTCAGATTAACAAAATAAAATACAAAATAAATTAAACTAGGATAACAAAATATAAATACTGCGGAATCCTAAACTAAGCTGATAGGTGTGAAAGGTGAAAGGCGTGAAATGTGTGAACTAAGTAGTACAATGTGTAGACAATATGGGAGGGAAGTAGAGATCCATCTTCGTCTACACTTTGGACAACGAAAAAGTATGGCTTGAAGAGAGAGAGAGAGAGAGAGAGAGAGAGAGAGAGAGAGAGAGAGAGAGAAATGCAATGAAAGAGAGAGATTCTCGCAGCCTTCGTAAAGATAAAGATCTGAAAAGGATATGGGACCCTATTCTTTGTTTGGAAGGATTTAAGCATTGTTCCAGAGAGATCGTTGCGGAGGACACTTTGGAAGGATTTCAGAGTTGTTCCAGAGACGTCGTTGCAGACGACATAAAGAGGTTACTGAATCTTTCAAGGGAATTGTTAAAGCAAGTAGAGAAGATGTATGCTGATCAAAGTAAAGATGTCAGCCACTGCGGTGACTGATAAAGGCAAGGTTAACAGAAAGTCATTGAATGGAGCTGTCTAGATGTCAAAGGGGACTAGATTCACTGCTTATTCGAGTTTAAAGGTCATTCAATTCGTTACATATTACAGCTTCCTGCTCTCCGTCTGAGTCTGCGATTCTTTACAGAGATTTCAGAACAAGAAAAAGCCTAGGTTTTTTTGAATGCAGCAGATGTGATGCTATAGGGACATGCAGCATGAACCTACGGACTTACATGAAATTTTGCCTAACTCAACGGCATGCTAACAATGGCCAATGTAGTTCTTGATGTCTGTGGTATTGCGTTGTCACAACCATTGAATGTGTTTGGTTTTCACTACCATGACTTGTCCACAGATTGGCCAGGCCTGGGAAATCCTCGGTGTGTGGGGCTGATATGAGGCCTTCTCATCCTTGGCAGGTGAGTTCAGCAGCATGAGGTTCATCACGGATATCTTTGGACAGACTGAGTTGTATCAAGAATATCTTCGGGCTAATTATTGATTGTATGAACAGATAGTGTCATTTGAAATGTTGAATGCACAAGGCTTTTGATACAAAACAGAGTAGAATATATCCATGGACTTTAATAGTGTATCTTTTTTGTGCTAAATTAAGGAGTGCAACAGTAATTTACGCTTTGGCACCTCTTTTTTCGAAAATGCAGAATCGATTAGAGATAAATGTAAAATATGTACAAGTGCCTGAAAACAATGGGAAAAAGCTTTCCCAACCGACGGGGTCAGTGATGGGTACAATGAGACTTCCACCCAGTAAGAGTGGGATAGAGATACATGACTTGACATAAAGAATGTCTTGAAAGCCAAAAATCTTCTAACATGAACTTGGATCAGGCAGCATTGACATAAGAAACTCCAAGGTAAAGAGCTCTACAAGAGCTAATCATCTGTAATCTTCTTTTTTGGTACTCGTGGAAGGCTAGTTGTACCAAGATTTCAATCTGGTGGATTGCTGCTCTATGAAGTGTTGACATTTATTTTCTTCTTTGATTGGAACTGAGCAAATGAAGCCTCTTATCCTGAAACACATGATCAATTCTGTGTACCAAGATTTATCCAAATAAGATGAGCCTTGAGGGTGAGTTTTGCCTTGGTAGGCAAGAGATTTGACTGTGAAAAGAAGAATCGTTGTACGAAAATAATGAGGAGGTTTTGTGATTTAAGACCTTGATTCCATCCTGAAGCACGTAAGCTGTTCTTTTACAAATCTTCAACTGTTCTATAAATTGAAAATAATGCTCAACTGCATGTGCTTAGGGAGATTTCACATGTAGTGGATGTGAGACCGCCATCAAGTTACTAGTTAATCCGTCGTCAATATCTTTGTTTATGGGTTGTAGGCAGTACATGTTGTAACTAAGAGGCAAGTGCAAAGACAAAGATTAAGAAAGCTGTAAGACCATCGGGCAAAGCATCCAGACCAGATTTCATAGGCAAACCATCCAATCAAGAGCTTTCCTTTCTCGAGAGCATTCATTGAATTCCTACTTTAAAAGGATAGAATTCCTTGGGAAAACCATCCAACTAGGAGTTCTTCCTTTCTTGACAATAGTTTTTGTGATCTTAAAACACTTATTAAGATTGAAAAAATTGAGCAAGAAAGGAATCTAGTCTTCTTCATGCTTTAACCTTTTTTTAGCTCTACCATTGATATTACCCTTAAGAGTAGAGAGAGAATAATGAAGAAATGTCCATGATATTTTGTCTTATTATACTTTGCAATGGTACGGTTATGACTTTTGGGGAGACGAATGCAGTCTCCCATGTTTTTGTATTTAGCATATCAGACGTATTATTGTTAGGTTTATCGGTTTTTCCAATCAAACCACTCTAGCCAAGACAAGGGCATTTTTGGCCGTATGGAGGTTATCCTCCTCGAGTTGTTCTCAAAGCTCCAATAGCTTAGGAGTACGAGAATGTGCACGACCCTAGTCACTAATCATGACCCTTACACTTCTTTTTCCTTTGGGTCTCCTTTTATAAAAACAGTCGTCGCGTTTTTGGTTCCTTAATAGAGAAGTAAGGGCAAAGTAGGATTGCGTAAAGATAGTTTTGACATCCCGAATTTGGACAAGGGATTGGTCAATGTGAGGCCAGCCAAACCTTGACATACATTTAAGACTTGGAAGAATGAAGAGTGCAAGCAAAATGAGCAAGACTCCACCCAAGTAGCAAATATGAGGAAAGCTAGATTCTATCTAAGTTTGGCGGCTCTAACCCCCTCACTTGGATAGACATTTGTCATATTGAAGTGGTCTACCATTGTTTTACAACGACTTTATCCCTTGCAAGTATAACGGGTTGAGGGAGTAAGCTCAAAGAAGAGCAACATGTTGCCATGCTTGTCTTAGAATGAGAAGATTAGACAAGTACGATTGTTAAGAGAGGTTGCAATCCATGGTCCTTGTGAGCTTATATGATAAGACTCAGGAATGCGTGCACAAGTCCGATAGTAGCATCTCCTTTCTCGTCTTTGTGTTCTATGAAGAACTACGAGACATGTAAGGTGAAAACTTTGTTTGAATATCTCTTTTTGTTAATCAGTGCTTTAAACAAATCCTTTAAGCTTAGCATAGTTTCCAATCAGTGACTTTGTGAGAAGTTTTCTTTTGTCAAGATTAAGGTGCAACAAATCCATGTCTCAATAGAAGCCTAAACTAAGAACCTTATTTTGGGCATCATAGCACTTGAAATAAATTACAAATAACATCAAATTCAGGTGGGTTCGCAATTGTGTCAAAAGTCCTTCATCTAGAATTACACTAGTAGATTGTTGCATTTAAAAAGAGTCTTGGATTGGCTAACACAACCAAGTTGCACTAATAAGTTGGGGGAACACAACAAATCTATGCTAAAAGTTGCTATTTGGCAAAATTGACATGCTTCCTTTCATGAACTTGCAACTTTTATGTCGCTTATACATTGATTATTTTCTTAGTAAATGTGACAGTCTATTGAAATCAATTTTTGTTTGGCAACAACTCTGTTCTAGCATGATCGTCTCATAGTTCATACATACATCAATTTTGGCAACCTAAAAATCTAGCCATCTTTGGGAAGATGACAACAACACTATCCACTTGTCCTTACAAAACCATCAACATAGTGAGATAAATGTTTTCTTTTTTGTATTAAAATCCCAAAGGAAAAAACTCTTGCCTACATAGTAGCATCCTAGTTTTCCAGCACAACATGACAACCAATTCAACAATAGGTGTCATCCGCACTTGCTTCTTCTCGACAATATAGCACCATCTCTTACATTCCATAATAAAACACTATGTTGGTATTTTGTTGTAGGAGGTGCCAACTAACCCGTTGCATTTTTTGTGTCAACTCACACTTATAAGACCACACAAGGATGATAAGAGGAGGAGGAGGAGAAGAAGCATTTTCATAGAGAAACATCCACTTTGTATGTTTTTTGTGGGATAATTTTTGAAGTTAATTTTTTTCTGGAGGCATGTATGCCAAAGTTCTCCATAGGAGCAATTACGCACCTATTGCATCATAACATCCAAACATAAATTTAAATCAACCATCAACTTTCTTGTTTGTCCACATCATTTGTTGAAAATTCCATTTGCCAAAACCATAATTTCTAAGAGATTAGGCATTTCCCTCGAGGCCAAAATGAGCCTCAATGGTAAGATCACCTCAATGGTCATTTCCGTAAAACTTTTTTGTGCACCTCTTATCCTTCTTGTGTGTAGGGGAGGATTGTCAGCCCCTCCCACCTTCTTGTGTTCAAGGGGAAGCTTGTGTCTATCCCTTTATTCAGGGAAGACTTTGTGTTATGTACCTCAACCTGCATGTGTGTGCAACAACAACTACAAGGGTATGATTGTTGGGATGCACGTTTGTTGCATCTCTTGGGTGAGCCCCCTCTCTATGTCATATGCCACTATGTCGGGCCATATAAGTCAACCCATGAAAAAACCCATATGTATAATGGATGCTGGCAAGACTAATAATTTTCCTATATGGCAAGATGAGCATGTTGTGCGAGATCATTCGATGTGTCATAAAGAAGCCTCTTCTAGCTCTACTTAAGAGCAACCACTAAACACTATATAATGCATTAATCTACTTTTGATTTTGCAAGAACTCTCTCTCACACTCACTTGATTAAGTTTTTGTATATAAGTAGGCTATTCTCCATTATGTGTAAGCCATGAATGGCTCACTTTTCAACCCTCTAGAATGAAAGCATGTGAAAAAGAATCGCGCTTGCGCACACACAGAAACACACACACACGTCACTTTCATATGTGGCTTACTGTTCTAAGAATGGATACTTGCTAATATTTAACACTACATGGATGGTAGGTATAAGTTAAAAAGGTTTTAAGTAGGACATGGATAACAACTGATAGGTTTGTTGACACCTATAATACATATTCAAGGCTAACAAATATGTTGTCTTGTTTATATGGATGCAGGTGAGGACTCTATCTTTACTTATGATCTTTTTGTCTAAGCTGATGTCCATCACTATCGAGCCTAGCCAAAACACTATCTTATATACAAAACACTAGAATGATACCTCATTCTCACTATGATGTACAAAAATGAATCGAAGACCGAGTTGTTTTTATGCTAATCATTGTCCTTTGTCTGAAGCTAGCTATCTTTTGAACTCTTATGTTCTTTTATGTATAAGTATAATTCTAAAAATAGCAACACACACGTCCTAAACACAAGGTTCTCCTAGAAAGCTAGAAAACCAGGACGTTGGCTTTGGAGTTTTTCTCTATAGGCTTTGATGGAACAACTATCTATAATTCCTTGCTAGGTTGATAGGTGTTAGGTGGTCTTTCCTTGTTGTTGGACGGGAGCGACTCACACACCCATGAAGTGCATGCAAACACTACCTAGATCAACATAATGTCAATCGAGGACACAGATGACACGATAGGCACACGGAGGAAATCTCTTTAGCTTGTCAGGCTGAGACCATCCTACACATACAACACTCTGGAAGGACAACTAAACCTCACTGCTCTCAACTACACACATACGGAAGGTAACTCACCTAATCATGCTAGATTCGTACGAAACTTAAGGAACACCATCCCCTCACTAGGATACACATGTCCCTACGCTTCTACACTCAAAACCCTCACTCTAAACCCGTATGCGGAAAACGCGTAGGATGACAGAACAGAATTTTGAAAGTGCCTGAAGCTGAAATTTATGAGTACCTATGCGTAGATTATGTCGCCACGATTCTATAGACTACTAGCACGCAGAAAACGGACATCGTTTGATACACTTACGGCCACAAATAGCTCGTAGATGCGTCGGCGTGTGCGCTTCGTCTCACGTGGAATGCTTGGCGTTGTTGCGTATCTCTCCTCGAGCCTACAACAATGGTTTAGTCAGATCTCCAATGTGTTGAGCGAGCCGGGCGTAGCGAGAGGAAAAAGCTCACGCTCACTCTCTTTCTCTCTCACACACAGTAGACAGCAGCGCTAAGTTTTGATTATGAAAAGTCTTCCTTTTACAAAATGACCTAGGTACCTTATATACTAAGGCTATAACCAAAAATGGGGTTGAATGGGTCAAATGGCTTTGTATTTACAATCTGGAAGTACCATTGCACCCCGGCTTCTGAAACTAGAATAACTACTCATTACAAATGACGTTTATAGCCATAATCCGCAGCATTTCATAACTCGCAAAAGATAAGACTTTGGTACGAAACTTGAGTTATGTTGTGTTGTTGACCTAGCGGTCAACATTCCCCCCTTCTGCGTTCATGTCGTCCCCGACATGACCTGATTGTTGATGGCGATGTGGTCTTTGCTGTCATTTTGTTGTTAGAAAGAAAGTATAGACTATAGCCTTTGAAGTAGCTTGTCTTGTTCGTCCAATCCGATGTACATAGTCTTCACATGATTCAGGAAAATCATAATCGATGACGAACTTTATGTCTTTCACATCCACGCTCCGAGCTGCAGCATCTGTTTCTGTCATTATAGGTCTACTGCCATATCTAAATTCAAAAAGAACCCAATGTCGTTTAACTTGACTCTTATCATCATGGATAGAGAAAGCTCCATCCATCACTTGCTCCAGCAAATCTGTCAATTCGGAGTATTTGTGATTCTCAGAAATAACTTCTACAATCTGTAGAATTGAGTGATTGGCTTTCTGATCTTGTGAGCCAATGACAACTTTGTAAGGATTTTGTAGAAATTGTATGGCTAAACCCTTAACTTCTTTAGGCCAAGTTGCACTCCAATGCAAAGTCTGTCTATCAGGCCGAATCCAGGACTTAATTATGCTAATTTGAGGTTCAAAACCCTGCCGAGCATTCGATGCGCATTATCAAGGACAAGCTTTTGAGATCCTCTGATTACCCTTATGTTTGCTCTTTGTCATTATGGACTTCTTTGTTCTTGAGTTATCATGTTGTTAGTGTTGTCTGCAGCTTTGTCATTGTAGGCCATTCTTCGACTCTCCATTGAGGAGAAGTATGCTATGATCTGAAATTGGTGCTCTAATTCATTTGTCAATTGATTTGAGTAGCATTTCGTTATTGTTGATGTAGAAGGAATATGTACAAGAGGATGGTGATAGGTGTTTGTAGATTAGGGTCTAAAACCTGGATGACCAAAGGGAAAAAACCCGGTGGGAAAAAAATGCCTTTGGTATACGCGCTTATTGGAGTTGAGCAGTTGATGTGAAGTACATGTTCATGAAAGGTGAGTGCTTGGGTGAAACACGGAAAGAGTACCTGATGCAAGTGTCAATTATGGGACACTCTATATGCATATGAGAAATTTGTCAACAAAAGAATGCAATGTGAAAGAAGGAGATGATGGGTGTTTCGAGGAATAAATGTAGCACATGTGACATCAAAAGATGTTTCAATAGCTTCCACCTTTCCAAGAAGGGTTTTCGATGTAGAAGTTTCTCCACTCGTATCTCACTGTGCATAGTACGTGAGTGTCTTTTGGACCTTCTCCTTCACTTCACCAAACATAAGTACTTAGACTTCGACTCTTTTGCTCACCTATACTAGCATGAGCGACACAACTTAAATTTGCTCAACTCTTCCAGCTTGAGCAGTACCTAGAATAGCTAAGACGCTTAGACCACAGAGAATATTACTTGAAGCTTTGGGACTAACACCTCACTCATTCTGTGGCGTAGCTACTCGACTCTGACTTGTATGACTTGTCGGTTGCATGTTGACACTGCTTTGTGACAAGTTCTTTGGCTGTTGTAGTGGCTGCTGAGACATACTTTGTGAATTTTCATCGTTTCCCTGTACCTTCTTCTCTTTGTAGTGCTCAAGCCTCTCGTCAGTCTTTTCTTCATGTGGATTATGGATTTTTTTATTTTTTCTTAATAATAAACAAAGAAAATCTTAAAACAACTCAACAAAAGAAAAATCATTCAAATAGAAATCTAAATGCTATGTACACTATACACATATCCCTAGGGGCTCATATATGGATTTTGTCCCCATACTCCTCTGTAACACTACTATGAGGGCATATACTCTAAATTTCGTCAAAAAATTATCACAATAAAACGCAAAAATTCAATGCATCTCACAAAACATTGCCCTCTAATAGTCATAATGTTAGGTTCGCATTCCGAATGCCTCCCCCCTTCCTATTTGGAGTCATCCTTTACGACAGGGTATCGCAAAGGATATGTGTTGTGCTTGGGCAATTAAAAGTTGTGCCTATGCAGGCCTTGTAATGTAGCCCTATTATGCATACACAGTCAATGCATGGAAAAGATTCATGTTGTGCAAGATATGGGTATAAGAAATTTGCTTATTGGCATTTGTTGGCGAGGCTTCCTATTCTAAGCAATGTAATGGTGTTTGAAGCTCCTGTATCGTTGTTTGATTGAAGCGACTTGCTCTCTTCTAACTGTACTGTGATCGTAGGAAGAATTGTAAGAATTTAAGCGGCAATGCACTGACAGCAGTTTTGTTGTTCTTCTTTGGGACCCATTTCTTCGTGATTATTGGTTGTTTTGTTGCTGACGCTCGTTTGGGAACCCATACTTGCCCGTGCTTCGTTTGTGCTTGAAGAGAATTCTTTGGGATCCACCTTTTTGTTGTGTGAGTCGACAGTGGTCTTTGCTTCGGCCCTTGTACGCTTGGTTGGTGACGGGATTTAGGCTTTGAAAGTTGATAGTGTGGTTGTTTTGGAATCCAAATGAATTCTTGACTTTTTCGTGCTTGAATCAACTTCATTGGAGCCCAAACCTGAGTTGTGAAAGCTTGCAATTTTGTGATATTCTTACCCTTTCGTGAACACTTTCCTTGCTTTTGTTTTGGTGTTGGATCTTGTGATTTGTCATTAGAGATCTTTGTCTTCTTGATCCATATCTGTTTTTGGCCGATCTGGCTTTTTGGTATCCAGATTTGTCGAGACTTTTGGCTTTGACTTGTTGTCCTGTTCTTTTGACCTGTCATGGTTGTTGCTGAAGGGGTTGGTGATAGTGATGGCCTGAGTTGATGATAGGGGATGTCGTAAAATTCATCACTATCGCTACTATCCTCAGCAAGGTTGACTTCTTGTACTTTCCCTTGATTTTTTGGCTGGTAGTGGAAAGTTACTGTCTGTTTGCTCGTGGGTGGTATTTTCTTGGAGGACTTTTCTAGCCCATTGATTAGAGCATTGTTAGCTCGTTGCTCTGGTCGTCTTCCTCCCAGCTGAGTCTTTGCATCCTTATTAGGAGCCATGTATGAGGATGCTTGTGGTGGCTGTGTCTTCACCGAGGACTTTGGAATCCACTTTTGATGCACTTTATTCGTGTAGTGATGACATTGATTCCCGGGTCGTTGATCTTCTTGAATCTCGAAGTGTTCTACAGAGTCATAGAACTCGTCGTCTTCTTCATCTTTTGATTCTCCACATTTCTTTGTTTGCTCCTTATGTCGAGAGCTTGCTGATGTCTGGTTCTCTTCGTTTTCCTGGATTACACTCACTGCAAAATAAGGAACGACATCATAGCCATTTTCATCACAAAACTTTGTTGTGGGAGCATCCTCCACGGCGCACACGTCCAGAGTAGCCAAGATGTGTTCCCATCCAAAAGGCTCTAACTCCTCTTCAGGAAATGGTTCTGGGATATAGTCCATATCCTCTATAACCCATTCTAGGATGCATTCCTCACGTTTCAAGCTATCACATTGTGAAGCTCCACACATCCACAGTTCTTTAGGCTTACCTAACCAAGCTGGAAGTTCTGATCTTGCTACTGTGGCGGAATCAAACTCCTCAACCGGTGTTCTCGTCACATCCCTATAGCTATGGTCCCTCAAGTTTATCTTTGTTATGGTCTCCATATGTCTCAGGTATATATGGTCATAACCCCAATCTTGGACCATTTTCAATTGTCGCATGAATGGTCTTCCCAGAATGATGTCATAGTTGTTCTTCTTGCCAAAGTCAACAACAGCAAAAGTGTGTTCATATTCAATGCCACAAGAAGTAACAAGTACTTTTTCTAGCAGTCCTAGGGGCTTTTCCTTGTGTCCGTCTGCAAGTTTTAGGGTCATTCGTGTGGATATCAAGGCAGGTTTTCCCCATTTTTTCCAAACCTCTTTGGTTGCAATGGCCACACCGGCTCCACTATCAAGGATTGCCATGGTTTTGACACCACTGAATTCCATAGGAAGGGTGGTGTTTCCATCTTCTCCCTCGTAATACTCGCCTACCTTGTTTAATGGCACTGTCCTAATATTTAGTTGAGGCATTTCAAGCTCTTTGCTGCCTTCCTCGATTTGAGTCATCGGGGTTTTTACACCAAATTTCTCTAGACATTTACCCACATGTTTGCTCTTATTCTGAGAAACTCAGCTAACATTATTGTACAGGTGACTGGGGTAGATAGAATATCTACTAGCCCCTTTGAATCAATGGCCTTGTTGGGAGACAGTCTCTGTGATGGGACGGCAACCACATCTGACTTGGTCTCGTACTGTCCCATGTAGGACGCTAGTGTTCTTAGCGAATGGGGTTGACTATCCATAGATTGTACAGATCCTTTGTCGCCCCAATACGATCTCACGTCTAGATTCATTTGAGATCTAGTCTCAAATTCCTCTATTGGTGGTAGAAACACTCCTCGTTCATCACCAGTCTTGTCTACTCGTCTTCTTAGGTCATCGGCTTCATTGGCCTCTCTAACTTGTTTCCACAATTTGTCAAGACCATCTATCTCTTTACAATCCTCAGGTATAGCTTGGTGAAATCCCTCGGAAGAGTTATCTGTGGTATTCAGTACTATCCTTGGTTCTAATGCTGGGTCTTTGAGGTTTGGTCTGTGCTCATGACTAGAATCTGGCTCTTTTAGTTCGTGGTTTGGTGGGATTACTTGTGTAGGCATGACACGGATCACATCCTTAGGTTTTGCAACAGGTGGTTCTAGTAAATCTTGGATTGTTTGAATCATTTTATGGCACATTTCAAACCTTTGCTTTTCTAGTTCCGCATAGAGATATGTCATCCACCTGTGTTCTTGGGTTTGGTTGTTTTTGAGTCTCACATCATAGGCTTTCAAGAGGGTATCTAATGTCTCATTAACCTTCTCTGCCAACACAGATCCTCCTGAACTAGCACTTCTCGGTTTCTCATCCGTGGATGGTTCTTCTAGAGGTTTAACCATCTGTGTAAGAGAAGGTGCCTCCTTTTCCTCATGTTTTTTTATCTTCTTTTCAACTTCGGTAAGCTTCTCAGCTAGGGAGTTTTGCTCTCGTTCCCTGCGTGCTTTCATCCTAGTCTTTCTAGCTTTCCAACTATTTCGTTTGCTCTTGGTTTTCTGACTAGGTGCGTCTGTCTTTGGACTCGTGTCACTTTCTGTGTTCTTTGTCTCTGGATTCTCATCAGCTTTCTTTTGAGCTTGTGCTCTCGTAACCACTTGAACTGGTACGACATTTTCATTTTCTGAGCTACTAGGTATCTGAACAATCCCTGATACATTTGTCGTGATTTTCCTGATTTGGTTTGGTTTTTTCGGGCAATCGGGGATCGAGTGAGTGATGCCACACTCAAGACAATAGGCATTTACTTCAGTGATCTCCGTATGAGGACATTGTTTGACCAAGTGGTCGTCACGACTTTTGTGACAATCTGTCTCTAGTTGAGGAGATTATTTTAGCATTTCCTCTTGGCTATAAGCAAGCTTTGACCTAGATAAGCCGCTATTTGCAATGAATCGCACCTTCTTTCTTTCGACTGAAACCCAGGAGGTGGAGGTTGTACTGGCCTCACCACTCCATGTGTTTCTCTCACATTTTGTTGCTCCGAAGGGTAGTACTCACTTTGGTTGCTATACCACATTGTAGCTGGTACTGGCGTTGGTTTATTTGATGCTTCCATCATTGGCATGTATCTCATGTCTACCTGCATTCTAGCACGTGGCAGCAACGGAGGTTGTTGTCCTAAGACAAGTTGTGGCCCTAAAACTCCTACTGGTCTTGGTGCATTCCCCATAATGTATCTAGGTGGAGTAGGTGCTTCTGGAACAGGTTGTACATACCTCTCCCTAGCATTTTTCATGCTATAATAGCACTCTTCCCTCGTATGGTTCGTCCATTTTCTCTCAATTTCACACCACTTCGGCTCTCCCGAATCAGACCTTACAAGAGGAATCAACCTCTTGACCAAGTCGTCGATAAGCTTTTCTTGATCAATAGGTGCCGTTGGCTTGGCAATGGACTCACTTATCTGTGAAACACTGTGCTGAGAGGATGTGTCATCTCCTTGACTCTTTAAGTCCTTTTCTTTGTATGCCTCACAATTATCCACTAGATAAAGAGCTTCTTTGATCAACTTGTTTAGCGTCATCCTCCTTATCATATGCAGATCCTTCTGAAGGCCCGCATGTCTCACTCCCTGGATAAAGATCAGCATCATTTGTGCTTGCGTAGGTAATTCCGCTCTCTGACAAAGCTTAACATATCTCTTGAGCCGTAATGATGCTTTGTGTACTGATTCATTCTCTTTCTGTTTGAATCTATGGATTTGCGAGACCGTGTTGTGAGCAATGCCTTTTGGCGAGAATTCTTCAATAAACTCTTCAAACAGCTCATCTAGGGTCTTAAAATCCCATTTTTCCATCGAGTCAAAACATGTAGCTGCATCATCTTCTAGAGTCAATCCAAATCCTGCAAACTCTGTCGCAAAATCTGAAACTTTCTCTTCTCTAATCACTCTTCTAAAAGCCGCTACGTGATCTCTAGGATCTTTATCTCCGGAGTATTTTCTGTTTACCCATTTTTGGACTTGGGATGGTCTTACTCGTCGATTGTCTACAAGTCTAACCAGAGACTCTCCCAATCCTTCTCTCGTTATCGCTCTTGAAGGGAATCCTGGTGGCTCTCTTCTTGGAACTCTTATAAGAATTCTCGTGTTTGGTGGAGGCATTTGTGGTCCTTCATGGACCAAATATCCACCTTTTTCTAGTACAGTCTGTGGATTTGTGCTTTCTACAACTCTGTATTCTCGTCCATACTTGTCGACAACCATAGATCTCCATTGACAGTCGACTCCGTATGTGTATACATATAAGAGCTTGTAATCCGTTATCTCTTCTAGGTATGGATCTGAGCACCTATAAAGATTGACCTCATTGTCGTCAATGTATCTATATAGTCCTTCACTCTCATGACCAATCATCCAAACTCTCTCAACAAGATGGATCTTTATTAATTGCAAGTTTGGAAGATCCATTGTCGAAGGATATTCCTCTATCGCCGGGATCTCCAAGCTTGTGTAAGGTGCGTTTGAATCTAGGGTAGACATGATTTCTGGACTTAAGAGCTTTTGCTTGGTTCAAGTAGACTTAGTCCACTGTGTTCAAGTTCTTTGGTTAGGGAAAAGTCAAAACTATGTCCAAAACCACAACCATTTCATCACAATTCTCGCAAATTGTCACTTTCAGACACCCCTAACTTGCGGATGAATTTTGAGGTCTCAAACGACATTTTTTTTTTCAAAATTGAACTAAATGGTTGCCATAGGCATACATTTAGTTCAAGTTTTGCTCTAAGATCTGTAGAGCCCCACTCAGGCTACGTTTTGATATAAAAACTTTCCCGATCCGATACCGTTTGTGAAAGTTATGGCCAAAATAGTGAAATGCAGTTTAGACTGATCAAAATGAGTCCAAATTCAATTTTGAAAAAAGATTTTGAACACTCCTGTATGGTCTAAATTTCAGTTGGGCCCTAAAACTGGCATAGAGACATCCTACGCGTAGGATGTCTCTATGCTCAGAATTTAACAAAATTTGGTCCAGAGACTCCCCTTAAGTCCAACAACACAATGGTATGCTCAGAATTTCATTTGGACCTAAAAATGGCCTTGAGACATCCTACGCGTAGGATGTCTTTTTTCTCAGAATGACTTGAAATTTTTTACCCAGCTTCTCCTTGATGTGCTGATCACATTGGTGTGCTCATAAGTTGGTTTGGAGTCCTAAATCAAGCTAGAGACATCCTACGCGTAGGATGTCTAACTGCTCAGATTTTGTCCAAACTTGATCCCAAGATTCTTCTAATACTCAGCAACACAATGGTATGCTCAAAATTGAATTTGGATGCCAATAGGTCAAGATTTAGGCTGCAAGAGCTTCTAGTGCACTCCAAGAGTAGGATGTCTGACAATTCTTGTCTTTGCTTGGTAAATAGGCCAAACAAGGTCCAAATTCACTTTTGAAAAAAAGTTATGGAATCCTTGAGACACTTAGAACCTCCCTATATAGCCAAAGTAGAATTTTGACCACTTTATGACCCTGGAGACATCCTACGCGTAGGATGTCTTTTTGCTCTTTTTCAGCTCAAACTTGCATTGTAGCTTCCCCTTGATGTGCTAATCTCACAGCTATTTTTACTTTTTGATTCTGACACCTATAGGCTGGTCAAATGATTAAGAATCTGTTCCAGAAGCCTGATGTTTGTTCTGATGAATTCCCAAGTCAAATCAACTCCAAATTGGACCAAAATTGACTAGGAGGCTTGCCTAAGGCTATACAACACCCTGCTATGTCCATAATTTGAATTTGGTCTCTAAATCATGCCTTAGACATCCTACGTGTAGTATGTCTACCTGCTCAGAATTGCCCTAAATTTGAACCACAGACTCTCCTTAGGGTGTTGATCACAGTGGTATGCTCAGATTTTGGTTTGGATTTCAAAAGACCCCAATTTTAGCTGTTCTAGTCTTTTTCAGTCAAAAGTGCTAAAGTCTTCTTAGGACCCCCGTTTCTCCCCCAAATGAGATGAAAACTCTCTCAGTCACTCAATATATCATTCAAGACATGTCCATGCAGTCATATTATAGTTTTGGTCTCAAAATAATGCTTTGGCACAAATTGGGTAGAATGTTTGGCAATTTCAATCTATCTGGCCTTATCCTGTCAAGATATGGTCAAATTTTCACTTTCCAGGTGAAAATAGGGTAAAACCTATCTTCTGAACACACTGGTCAACTCAGAATTTCAAAATTTCCACTAGATCCCCCTGTAGACATCCTACGCGTAGGATGTCTACTGCTGATTTTATGAGACTGAAGTGTCCCTGATGCTTCTTTATGCTCTCAGCAAGTGCAAGTATGCTTCACAATTGCAAAAACATGCAAAAATCACTCAATTTAAGCCTTTTCTGAAATTTTATGTTTTCTAACTCCGCCTTTTGGCTTTTGGTCAACAAAAAATAGGGAAAAACACCCAAGTCAATATGTTACTAGGGTAAAACCTACCCTCTGAACCCACTGGTGCAGTCAGAATTTTCAAATTTGGTCTCCAGAACTACCTTGAGACATCCTACGCGTAGGATGTCCATGTTTACAGAATTGCAGGTTTTCTTCACAAAAGCCTTGCAAATGCTCTTTTATATGCACAGCATCAGTCAGTCATACAAAAATATCCACAAAAGCTTGTTTAATGCATTTTTACCCTCAAAAGCACACTTTTCCGTGATTTCAAATGCAATCAAGCACTTTAGCAAATAATTCAGTGCTGAATAGCTCTAGATCAGAATCGGATCACTTACCTAAAGCTACTCCTACAAATCATATGGGGTTTTGCATTTATGAGTAGAAAAACGCTTCACTGCCACACACGGACTAGTAAACAATTTTATCACCTCACAAATCACTCAACCACCAACAACTACTCTAATCCACAGATCCTAACTAAACCTATCTAGTCGCAGACCCTCGGCAAGACACACGCTTCGTGGCTATCCACTCGATCGCGGAATATCCTCTTCCGGATCCACTTAAGAAAAGCGCTTTCTTTAGCCAAAACTAAATCAAGCAACCATCACACGAGTGTTAGCCAAAACTAAATCAAGCAACCATCACACGAGTGTTAGTAGGAAACCTACTTTCTTTAGCGCTTTCTTTAGCCAAAACTAAATCAAGCAACCATCACACGAGTGTTAGTAGGAAACCTACTTTCTTTAGCGCTTTCTTTAGCCAAAACTAAATCAAGCAACCATCACACGAGTGTTAGTAGGAAACCTACTTAGGTCCTTGTGTCCCCGACAACGGCGCCAATGTTGGACGGGAGCGACTCACACACCCATGAAGTGCATGCAAACACTACCTAGATCAACATAATGTCAATCGAGGACACAGATGATACGATAGGCACACAGAGGAAATCTCTTTAGCTTGTCAGGCTGAGACCATCCTACACATACAACACTCTGGAAGGCCAACTAAACCACAATCAAGAACCTCATTGCTCTCAACTACACCACCTAGCCACATACACACATACGGAAGGTAACTCACCTAATCATGCCAGATTCGTACGAAACTTAAGGAACACCATCCCCTCACTAGGATACACCTATCCCTACGCTTCTACACTCAAAACCCTCACTCTAAACCCGTATGCGCAAAACGCGTAGGATGACAAAACAGAATTTTGAAAGTGCCCGAAACTGAAATTTATGAGTACCTATGTGTAGCTTATGTCGCCACAATTCTATAGACTACTAACACGCAAAAAACAGACATCGTTTGATACACTTACGGCCATAAATAGATCGTAGATGCGTCGGCGTGTGCGCTTCGTCTCGCGTGGAATGCTTAGCGTTGTCGCGTAGCTCTCCTCGAGCCTACAACAATGGTGCAGTCGGATCTCCAATGTGTTGAGCGAGCCGGGCGTAGCGAGAGGATAAAGCTCACGCTCACTCTCTTTCTCTCTCACACACAGTAGACGGCAACGCTAAGTTTTGATTATGAAAAGTCTTCCTTTTACAAAATGACCTAGGTACCTTATATACTAAGGATACCTTAGGTTTAACCAAAAATGGGGTTGAATGGGTCAAATGGCTTTGTATTTACAATCTGGAAGTGCCATTGCACCCCCGCTTCTAAAACTAGAATAACTACTCATTACAAATGACGTTTATAGCCATAATCCGCAGCATTTCATAACTTGCAAAAGATAAGACTTTGGTACGAAACTTGAGTTATGTTGTGTTGTTGACCCAGTGGTTAACACTTGTCTATAGATCGGATTCCTGCTCACAGCTATTGTAGTCGTTGATTCTACTAGTTTTAGTTTGTAAGTTAATCCAAAATTACTTACCCCTGTGTAATTATTTTGATCCTTATGATCTCAAGAACATTTTACATATAAATGAACCACTCTTGGATGGACCGTTTTTTTGAGGACTATCCACAGAAACTGGTTAAAGCATGGAAAACTTCTGCGGATGACTATGTATGGCATCCATATTATTCTCTATTGGCTAACAAAGCCTTAAAACTGACTGGATTATAATCCTCATTGGTTAACATTGTCACTTATAGCTCTGATGAGACTCATGGATTTTCTGATATGATACAACTCTTTGGCTTCAGACTTGACTATTCTATTTTCATCAACTTGATGAGACAGTAGGCCCATACTTCTACATCACTATCTGCTATGATTTGTTTTTTTTCAAGCTTAAACCCTATTTACACACATATACACTCACTAATGCACAATCTCTTGACAACTTATTGGAACCTTGAATCCTTTGCCTAATCCATTCTTTGGCTACTGCTATCCCAATATGGAAACTACTTCTTGACTCAACTAAGTATTTTTCTCTCCCATTTATTGGGTGTGTGAAAACCCCTTTGGATTGGGTATTGAAAGAACTCTAAATTCTCTTACTGAGTTGGGGAACAAACTGGCATGTGTTGATTAATAACACCCCACTCTTGAACCCCTCGTGGGAACTTAGCCCTTAATGCTCTTTTGTGGTATGATGGGCTTTGTCATTGTTGGGGTTGCCAAGATATGGAGGATGTAGGCAGTGGGGAACTCTAACTGATGGTCTATAGCTGCATGTCTTGAGACTTGTTCTCACGGGCTTAGACACTATTGAATCCTGGCTTGCATACCCAACAATCATGATGGATTACACCACATTTATTCCACGTGGGCTGGGTAATTGGTCATTTTTTGTACCTTTCATTGGAAGGCTTTCTCTCTCTCTCTCTCTCTCTCTCTCTCTCTCTCTCTCTCTCTCTCTCTCTCTCTCTCTCTCTACCTCATACCCCATGTAACCTGTGTAGCTTGCGCATGGATCTCTTCTACACCACCGTATGGGATTGTCCCTATCCATACCTTTATCTCTCCTATTGATACCTCTACTTTCTATCCCTAGTATCTGTTCTCGATAATCGACTGTCTCAAATCGTGGATCAATTGAATGCGGATTGTGTGGGATTCTTTACTCAATAAACTCACTATCTTAACATTCAGGAGCTAGTATAAATACAAGTGAGGGTTTCTCTGGCCCCTCACTTAGCCATTATTGTGTTGTGTGCGTCTGATAAAGGAAGGTCGAGGGCATTCTATCTCTATCAACAACTACATTGTCTAGTGGATTGTTTAACTTGCTTGCATGGAGTTGGTCGAGTAAGGCGTGGCCTCACAGGTTGGTGATTGAGCATGCATTGATTTAATTTTTTAAAAGTTCTTCTGGGTGCTATTGTCTGATCAATTCTATTTTTCGATTAGTGACATTACTCTGTTGACTACTGGTAAAATTGATCTCCTTATGGGTTATGTTTTCTGCCGGCTAGATTAGTTGTTATTTTTCTTGATAACTTATTGTTGGTGTAAATAATGTTTTAAAAAAGAAGGGATTGTCAGACTTGAATGCTAGTTTCTTTAATGATTATTGGCTATGATTGACATCTATGGATTAATAGGGATTCACTACATCTCATTCGATTGACTAAAAAAGGCATGAGATCGATTGAGTAAGATGTTTAGCTCCTTCTTATGATGTGGTTATAGAAAAAAAGCTTTGTACTGTAACCGGATTGACATTCGAGATGATCACACTCCACTAATTGTGTATGTAAAAATGCACTATTTTTTAAGTGACCTACTAAAATCAAAGGAGTTCTTGAATGGGTTGTTGGACATTTGTCTTGTGGTTGAATGTCATGGAACACCTAATTAGTCTATAAAGCTAACTACACCTATAGTGCATCTAGTTGAATAAAGTTACATTATATGATTCTCTCTTGAAATTGAGCCGATTTTGGTGTTTTTTAAAACTGATTTTGCTAACTCTTGTACTTTTTCAAATCTCAGTTACAAGAAAGGGGGGCAGCTTGATTGCTGGATTTGAAATCCAAAAAATACTTTGTTTAATAATCCTTAGAAATTGGGGTTATTAAGAACCTTATTTACAACCTATAAATCTCCCTTGAATCTAAGAGGAGTGATGACCTTTTTGATCTCAAGTAAAAAACAAATATAAAACTAGAGTGCATCGTTAGCCGCATTTGTATTGAATTGAAGTGAGTCCGAGGATAAGAGAAAACAAGACCCTAGAAGAAAAAATTAGAGAGAGAGAGAGAGCTTGTGCTTTGTTTTCCACAAATCCTATTACCTTCAGTTGACATAATCCTATTTTGACAGCTCCATGATTTTCATGTCCCAATGTTGATATGTTTAAATATGTTCTTACCTTTTAGATTGTATTAATTCTTTGATTCAATCTCACTCTATTGTCTGCATTCTTGTCATTTGTGTGGGTATGGTTGTGTCATTTGAAGATTCAACAAGAGACTTTGTCGAAAGAGAATCCTTCACCTCACTTGTTGATATGAAATGTCTCTCATGGGCAAGAGGTCAGACAATATTCATCTTGATGGTGATACACCATTCACATAAATCTTGTTGTATCATTTTTCCATACTTTTGAGAACCTTCTCATGTCTTGTATTCTTGCCACATCCTTTTCCATGCCTACACTGGCATAGATACCAGACATTAATATATAAGCAGTTGCACAACCACCTCCCAACCGCCTTTATCGAGCACTCAATTGAAGAAACGTTCTCCTAATGTCACATTGTTATGTGTATTACAAGAGGCTTTTTTTTGCCTGCGTTAAAAAAAGCTTGCGAATGCTAGCCACGTGGACGAACGTGCTTCCAAATCTGTGATTTTGCCTTTTACGCTAACGAAGTAAAGAACAAAAAAAGACACTCCTTACTCTTAAATTATGGAGAAAAAATCTTTATATATTTGCAAAAAGACAAGTAAACAAATTCCATATACATGGGTTTTTTACATTCACAAACATTTGGATAATAGTTTAAGTAAAAAAATGATGAAATTTGGACATGGATAACACTTGATAGGGTTTGTCGACACTGTAATATGTATTCAAAGCTAACGAATGTGTTGTCTTGTTTACTTGGATGTAGGTGAAGACTCTATCTTTTCCTACGATGTTTTTTGGCTTAGCTGATGTCCTTCATTGATGTACCTGACCCTTTTTACATTATAGAGAATCATTCCAGATTACCCCATGTACAAAAACACTAGAATGATACCTCATTCTCTTATTAATGTACAAAAAGGAATCAAAGACTGAGTCATTTTTTTGCTATTCCTTGTCCCATGTCTAAAGCCAATTGGCTTTTGAAATGTTATGTTATTTTGTGTATAATTAATATGTTAAAAATAGCAACATACATGTCCTAAACACAAAGCTCTCCCAATCTTCTGGGGAATCGGGATGCAAGCTTTAGAGATGTTTTGGGCTATAGAATTGTGATGGACCCACTGTCTATAATTCTTGTTTAGGTTGACTGGTGTTAGGTGGTCCATCTTGGGCTATAGTTCTGGATTCCTGCTCATGACTATCATGGTCTTTAGACTTTGCCGGTTTTAAGATTGCAGGTTAATCCATCTTTACTCACCTTGTTTCTAAATAAAGTTTTAGGTACACACTCAAGATAAGTTGACTGCTTGCATGAGAGTCATCCATGACCCACTGAAACACGCA